>NW_022900931.1:6380628-6387452 GCF_012274545.1 Fukomys damarensis | reverse complement strand
CCCTGGTACAAAAAAAAAAAAAAAAAATTGGCAGTGGTTGATTAGGTATAGTGATGCGCGCCTGTAATCCCAGCACTCGGGAGGCCGAGGAAGGGGGATCACCACAAGTTTGAGGCCAACCTCGGCTACACAGTGAGTTCAAGGCCAGGCTGAACTACACTGAGTGAGAGCCCTGTCTCAAAACAAAACAAAAAAAGGTGGCAGTGATATTTCTTTTCCCTCTTCCCCTTGTTCTCTACCTGCCCCCCCCATTCTTTCCTTCTTTCTTTCCTTGTAAATTGTAACTAGGGATGCCAAGCAGTCTTGGTTCGATAGCTATATCACAGTGTTATACTGATCTCAGTCTGGCTCTACACCAGAGCATAAACAGACTTTGAAAAAAAAAACTGTTATAATGATTTAAAAAATCAAGAAAGTGGCAGTGATGATGAAAATGGGAAGAGGGAATAGTGAGAAGTGTCAAGTTCGTTCCAGAGGTCAAGAAAGAAGCACTTAAACTGATCATTGTTGATAGGAAGAGCAGTAGAGAAATGGTTGCTAGGCCATGTAGTTTGGAATTCTTGCCCCATTACTTATTTATTAACATTGGGCAAATTAGTTTTTTCAGCCCTAGTGCCTTTAGCTAGAACATGGTGATAATAATACAAATTAAATGAGACAATGTATATGGACTTCCTGAATCACTGCACTGCTCAGCCACTGTGAAAGCTGACATATTCCACTTTTCCTTCCTTCCAGCAACCTTCCTGTTATCATACTTTAAGATTCAGGAGGATCCAGTCTTGGGGACTGGATGGGATACAGATGTGTGGATCTCCAGAGGATGGTGGTGGGGAGCAGAGGTTGTAGTGAACAGCTGCGAGATCTATAGGGAAATCTGTAGAGCACAAACCCAGATGGAGCAGGATCAGATGTTCACACTGCAGGAGAGAAGAGGGAAGCAGTAACTGCCAACAAAGGGGGAGTAAGACCTGCTATGAAGAAAGTCCTGTTGTCATCCTGTCTAGGACCCTTCTTTTATAGCAGCAAGGGTCAGACAGGGCATATTAACAGACAGCTTTAGTGAAGAGACTAAGAGGGGCCAGCCAGTGGAGGGGCCTGTGCTAGGGTCACCTCTGGTCTGAGATCCAGTCCCCTTCCTACACGCAACTCAGGGATAGCTGTATTGTGACTTCTCCTATTTGTGAATCTAAAACTTCATTGTTTTCTACAAAACTGGGGGAAAAGGTAGAAATGACATATGTGTTCTTCCTAGGGACGTGTCAAATGTACCAGTTTGGGGTGGAAGGTAATTCAGAAAGGAAGGAGATGAGCTTTGACCCCTCAGTACTGGGGTTGTAACCCAGGGAGCACTGAGCTGTATTCTCCAACCCTTTTTATTTTTATATTGAGACAAGGTTTTACTAAGTTGCCCAGGCTGACCTCGAATTTACAATCCTCCTGCTTCAGCCTCCCTAGGAGCAGTTATTACAGTCAGTTGCTGTTATGTCTGCCTAAGATGAACATTTTTGATCAGCACTTTCTCAGAGCCATGTACTTTTTAGCTATATATGTTCATTTATCTTAATTTAGCTTTACAACAATAGATATGGAGTCTCAGAAGATAAGTAACTTTTCCAGAGTCCCACTACTAGATAGTGACAGAGCACATTTTAAGCCCAGTCTTTGTGCCCTTTCACATCACCCTAGACTTGGGAATCTCTGTAGCAAGTCTGGTTCAAACAACTCTTTTCTTTCTTCCCACTTCTAAGCTGCTTCATCCTTCATACGACTAACACTGGAGCTCAAGGCCAGATTCTGCAGTGGCCCTAGGTATGTATGGTCATAGGTAAGGGGCAAGGGTCCTCCTTGACTGGGCAAGTAGAAGTTCCTGTCTGGTGTTTTAGTGCTGGGACCTTGTAGGGCGGTGGTGTCAGCATTGCTCAGCACCTGGTGTACACGCTGCAGGTACTTCCATAGGCTGTATTTCATCTGGTCTGGTAAGGCTTTCATTCCAGGTCATAGGTGATGGGCACCTAACTTCTCATTTAAGTGGGGAAACTGAGGCCCTCAGAGTGGAAGTGATGCAGTGTCCGTCAAGTTCTAGTTGCTACCAGCCTAGCAATTCCAGAAGAAAAAAGTTAATCAAAGTGGAGAGGTTGCTGCCTCCGTTTCTTGTCATTTTTCTAGAGCAGCCTCCTGTACCGTTCCATTGATGATTTGTCACCTGTCTCTATATATTAGGAACATTTATTTGTTGCTGTCCACAGCCCATACGGTGACTAAAGTGTCATGTCTGGTTCTCTTTCCATAGCTCTGAATAGAACACTTAACCTGTAGGAGAAAATTCAGGAATCCATATGGATTCAAAGTAAAACATTTTGGAAGTTTGAAGAATTCCTGAGTATTCACTTCAGGCTCAATAGCTTCCTATTTTGCTAGTTATCCCTAACCCTTCCCTAGCCCCAAGGCACTTTTTTGTTTGTGTTTTGTTAAATTGGACCTGAGTAGCCCTCCTTGACTTTTTTTTTTTCAATACATCTTTAGTCATTACCTATATAGGCAGAGTGCCTGTGTTACAACTGTGGGCAAGAGATTCAATATTTACTTTTCATAGTAGGACCTGCTACTTTCAGGAGTAGGGCCTCCTCTTTCATGGCCTTGGCTAGAATTTTCCTGGGCTCTTCCACAAAGCAGTAGTATCCAGATATATGGCAGAGAATTGTGCCATGTCTGAGCTAAAGTAGCAAAGCTGTCTCTTTTGTTCTCTCTTTTCTCCAAGTCACTCAGCTCTAAACCAGGTGTGTTCCAGTTTCCTCTACTACATGTGCTTCAATCTCCTCTCATCTTCAGAGAAGACGGCACTGCCTTCCTCCGAAGGTGAGATACTGTGGTTTGCCACTCGCCCTTGAGGTTTGTGGCAGTCTGGATGAATTATTGACTGGCAGCATAGTACATCAGACAGAAATATAGCTCTCTGCTTGAAGCTGCCCGGAGGAACCATGGAATCATGGAAACAATTCCTAGGGAGGTGAAATAATAGGATCAGAAAACAAGGGAATCCGAGGCTCCTGGGACCATGGATTCTGAAGGCTGAGAAGGATCCTAAACTCTTCAAGACCAATTCCTCATTCCCAGCTCTGTCTTCTGTAGCATCTCCACAGCAGGCTCCTTTTCTCTTCCTGTTTCCCTCCAGAGGCCCAGTGCTTACTGTAGCATGAACAGTCTGTTGTGTTTTCTGTGTTCATTCGTGCTCTGTGGTGTGTGTGGGTGGGGTACTGGGGATTGAACATAGGGCCTTGTGCATGGTAGACAAGCATTCTACCTCTGAGCTACCTCCACACCCCTTTTTTCATTTATTTAATTTCACTTTGAGGTCTCAGAGTGACTCATGTTGGTCTCAAACTTGTGATCCTCCTGTGTCAGCCTCCTAAGTAGCTGGGATTACGTGTGTACCACCACATTTGGGCTTGAAATGGTCTTCTAAGCAGCATTTGAAGTCTTTTATAGTCTAGTTACAAATTACTCATACATTTCTGCAGCTCCTGATATCCCACATCCCTTCATTGGCCCTCCAGTCACCCTGAATGGAAGTACAATGTGTCCTGTCATGCCTCCAAGCCTCCCAACACCTTGCTCCCTGTCTCTCGGATTCACTCCTCTCCGTTCTTTGCCTGTTTTCTGCTTACCCTCCACAGTGCCCTCTTTGAGCTTGCCTTCCTCATCCCAGGCAGCCCACGTCATTTCCCTCTTCCACCCTGGAGCAAGGCACAGACTACACATGCTGCAGTTGTTCATCTCATTATCAGTCTCTTCCCCTGAGCTTCGGGAGGTAGGACTTGGGTTTCATAGCCTGGCTTAAAGTGGGCCCTCGGCGAACATATGTCAAGTGAATAAATGAACATTTTTGAGATATATCCATATCCTTCCACATGCTAATTTTTCTCTCTCCTAGTAAGCTGAACCCTGCCTCATGGAAAAGGAAACTGATTTCCTCTATACTACATGTGCCCTTGTGTCCTGAGTAGTACTCTGCACAGAGTATTTCTCAAGTGCTCACTACCTGTTCTCCTGTGTGTGGCCTTCTGCTGCCTGTTTCCTCCTAGAACTCTCTGCAGTATCTGAGCTCCTGCAGGAGGGGCTGCCCCACATAAGCAGCAGGGGCCCCGAAAGCCTTGCCTTCCTGTCTGATTGCCAGTATGTGGAGGGAGCTGCTCGCCAGAAACAGTACTGTATCCTGCTCCTCTTCTACCTGGCCTACATTCACGAGGACAGGTCAGTGCCCACCTGGTGGCTGGTGGTGAGTCCCGGGACACTCATCTATGTCTCGTTCAGGCCAATGGATATTTTTATTTGTATCAAACTCGAAGCCTGTGTGCCTCAGCCTGCAAGTGCTCAGTTCAGGGAATATTTGCAGAGGCATCCTCTCTAGCCTGAGCCTGAGCATCGGAACACAGAGATAGTGGGAATGGGTTGTTCCTGAGAGGCTCATATATTGGAGTGGGTTAAGACTGGTCAGTAGACACAGTGCTGAGAGACAGAGCCCAGAATGCTAGTACATTTTCTTTGTTATCCTCAAGGGTGTTGTTTGTGCACAGAAAACAGCTTTGATGGTTTACTTTTATTTTAAGAATTACTATATAATTTGTTGAACAGTGAGAATCAAGAGGCTAGTGTTAAGCTTTTAAGAAGATAATTTATACAGGTGAAATTTATACAACAGAAAATTAGCCACTTAAAAGGGAATAATTCAGTGGCATATAGTGCACTTACAGTGTCGTGTAACCACAGCCTCCATCTAGTTTCAGAACATTTCCATCACTCCAAAGTAAAAGTCCTTACCATTTAAGTTAAAGCGGCAGCACATATCAGTAACCTCAGAACATGGGAGGCTGAGGTGGGGGAATCGCTTGAACCTCAGAGTTTGAGACCAGTCTGGTCTCACTGACAACAGTGAGACCCATCTTGAAAAAAAAAAAAGAAAGAAAGAAAGAAAGAAAAAAGGTTGGGCCTGCCTATTATCTGCCTTGCATGTGTACTCTCCTGAGCCAGGGATTTAGCTCAGTGGCACCGTGCCTTTCAAGCACAAGGTCCTGAGTTCGATCCCTGGTATAAAAAACAAAACAAAACAAAACCAAAGCCCTCCTACCTTGCACCACAGAAAGTAGCCCACTGAACATACCACGGTTTAATCACAAGTATGCAAAGAGAGAGGTAGTCATCTGCCTAAGCAGAGCTTTCCTAACCCCACACAAGCAGCACCTTTCTGCTTTGAAAGTATGTACAGCAGGCTGTTTGTCCATGATATTGATGGGCATGCTGGGGCAGGGCAGTGGGCTGAAGGAGTATACTGCCAGCAGGACAGGAGAGTCACCTGGCCTGCCAGCTCTGTCTTTCTCACTCAGGCCCTCCTTGGTCAACAGGTTTGTCTTAGAGGCAGACTTATTTGTAGCTGTGCAGCGCTTCCTCCTGTCTCTTCAGAACCAGGGTGAGCGCCCCCCACCAATGGTCTTCAGAGCCTCCATCTATCTGCTTGCAGTCTGCCAGGACAAGGACAGTGCACTGGATGAGGTAGGGACTAGAATGCCTGGGGCTTTCCCCATCCTGTACCTCATTACATGAATGTATTGGGAGACCACGATGACATATGTGTGGACAGTGGAGTGGCAGAGGGAGACTGAGAAGTTAGAGTGGAGAGGAGCAGTGTGCTGATGGCTAGAGAGCCTTGGAGGTGGAGATCATTTCCACTTCATAGATGAGAAAATGGAGATTAAGTGAAAGTAGCTTTCTCCAGGGCCCACAGTGAATTGGTCGGGATGGGGTGCACCTAGGGCTCCACCTTAGACTTTATTAACTCCCAAGGTCTTTTCTTGTTACCACCTCTGGTTTGTGCGGGAGGAGAGAATGGTGAGGTATTATATACCCTTCTGCCAACAGTTTCTCAAGCAAAGTGAATCATTAAACATTGTTAATAAGGGTGATTTTGGATCCTTTTTATGGTGATTGTTTATAATCTCCAGCTTCTTTATAAACTGTAGATCAAGGTCAGTATCTGATTTGTCACTGAATCCCTCCCTTATTTCATAGAGGATTGCTTCTATTCCTTGGCTGTAGACCTTTCAGTCTCAACCGAGGCTATTCTTATCTCAGTGACTATTACATTTGCCTCTTTTGATTATTGTTGGGGCAAATGTGATGCAAGCAGGATACCCAATGTCCCTTTGCCTCTATTTATGTCATATTAACAGCTATTGGTGATTATTGCTAGACGCACTAGTTCATTAAGGATTGCCAAATAATAGTACTGTAATTCTGTCATTCTTTCTTCATTAATTAACTGGAATACTCATATAAAAAGAATCTTCCATTGGACATAGTTGTCCATGCCTATAACCCCTATTACTTAAGGATTGAGGCAGGAGGATAGTTCAAGGCCAGCCTGGGGAACTAAGCAAGACCCTTTCTCAAAAATAAAGAATAAAAAGAGCTGGGGATGTAGCACAGTGGTAGAGCATCCTGGGTTTAATCCCTAGAGCCACACACACACACACACACGCACACACAAACACACACAAAACAGCTGGGTGTGGTGGTACATGTCTGTAGTTCCAGCATTTGGGAGGCTAAGGTAGGACTGCCTTGAATTTGAGGCCAGCATGGGTGAATTAGATGCCAGCCTGAACAACATTGCAAGACCCTGTCTCAAAAAAACCCAAACCGGAGCGGGGCGTGGTGGCACATGCCTATAATCCCAGCACTCAGGAGGCTGAGGCAGGAGGATCACTGTGAGTTCGAGACCAGCCTGGGCTACATAGTGAGTTCCAGGTCAGTCTCAACTACATAGT
>NW_022900931.1:6374949-6380215 GCF_012274545.1 Fukomys damarensis | reverse complement strand
CAGTCTAAACTACATAGTGAGTGAGACCCTGTAAAAAAAAAAAAAAAAAAAAAATCCAACCCAAAGCAAACTTCCTTTCATCAACAATTCAGTTATTCTGTAAGTTAAATGTTTGATTCTGATTATTTTATTTTTAACACTGGAGATAAAACCTACGACCTCACATGTGTTAAAAGCATACACTATGGGCTGGGGATTTTGCTCAGTGGTGCCTCCACCTGCCTTGCAAGCTCAAGGTTCTGAGCTTGACTCCTGATACCAAAAAAGAAAAGAAAAAAAAAAGCATACACTTTGTTTACTACTAAGCTACATCCCCATTTGAGATTGGTTCTCTTTATTTACATTTCTTAAAAAATGAGTTGGTTATTTAGTATAATTCTGAACCCAAGGATTTAAAATATTTGATGTATATTAATTGCATCTAATTATATCATTTTGAGGCTTAAGTTGTCCCATCTTTGGGCGGTGGTATCTTTACTCAAGGACGTGCCTACATCTTTTGGCACAATCCTACTACTTCTGATTGAATTTTGGGTTTTCTAGGATGACAGGATCCTTCAGTCTTGTTTTATGTTTCCTGCTTTTCCATTCTTTTTTTAATGTATTCTAATTAGGCTTTCACTCCTACCACATCTTGGAAAAATGTGCTCATCAAAGTGACCATTGGCTAACACATGAGTATAACCCGTACCCAATATTTAGTCATTATTCTACTTGGCCTGTCAACATCATCTCTTTTCTTTGAAACACTGTCTTGTCTTGGCATCTAGAATACCACGTATGTCATGTTTTCCTGTTGCCTCTCTGATCTTCTGTTTCAGTCTCCTTTGTTGATTGCCTCTTGCCTTCTGACCTTTTAAGTGTTGTAGGGCCCCATGGTGCACTCTTTTTTGTTTTGGGCATCAAACCTAGAGGCTCACATGTGTGAAGCAAACACTGTCACTAAGCTACAGCCCCAACCTGCCTCACCCTTAAAAACAATTGAGACAGGATCTCACTAAGTTACCCAGGCTGGATTTAAACTTGTGATCCTCCTGCCTCAGCTTCTAGAATAGCTGGAATTACAGGTGTGTACCACCATGTCCAGCTGGGTGCAGTCTGACTAAATTCTGCATCTCTCTTCTGTCTAAATGTTTGCTCTGGTAATCTCATACAGCCTTTCTGCTGGGGTGACAACCAGAATTACACAAGTCACTCTGTCAGCTAGAATGTTAGACTGAAAGAGTGCAAGGGTGGAAGTGGAAAGACTTGATAGGAGACTAGAGGGCCGGGGATTTGGCTCAGTGGTTCCGCTGCCTGCCTTGCAAGCGCAAGGACCCGAGTTTGATCCCCAGTACTTAAAAAAAATAAAGGAGACTAGAGCAATGATTTTAGGCAGGTAACAGGGGAGGTGATGGAAAGTGTCTACTTCAAAAATGTTTTGAGGTGCAGCCAATAGCATTTATTGGATGGATCAGATGTGAGATGTGCGAATAAGAGAAAATGAAAAGATGTTTCCAATGGTTCTTGTTCTAATAGGGAAAAGAATTGTTGGATTGAGATAGAAGAGCCAGGTATGATGATGCATGCCTGTACTCCCAGCATGTGGGAGGCTGAGGCAGGAAGATCACCATGAACTCAAGTGAGTTCAAAGACATAGTGACACCGTGTCTCAAAAAAGAATGGGAGGCTGGCAAGGAAAGGGCACATCCTGAGTCATGGGGATGATCCTGGGCTTCTGAGGTAACTGATATAAACAGAGGAAAGGGCATGATAAGAACAGCCTGGATAACTTGAGGACTGATAATGGAGCAAGGATGGATTTTTGGCCCCTTTTTACATCTACCTGTGGTGCTATTGAGACTAGGAAGGCAGCTCATATAGCTCTGGGCTTCCCCTTTTAGACATGAATCCGTAAGTGTTACGTAACATTGTTTTATAAAATCTTTATGTAAATATGTAAGTGGAAATATACAGTTTGATTTTTGTTTTGTTTTGTTTGAAATAGCATCTCATTATGTAGTTCAGGCTGGCCTTAAGTTTCCATTTTTCCTACTTCACCCTTCTAAGTGCTGAGATTGCAGATGTGTGCTACCATGCCTGGCATAACTTGATTTTTTTACTCAACTTTATTTTGATATAATTTCACACTTTAAAAATATTGCAAGAGTATATTGAGTAGCATTCTTGAACCTAGTGAAATAAGAACTACTAATTGCCCCAATTCATCAATTTTTACAATTTTGCTTCATTTTATTTTCTCTTTCTTGTCCCCAAGCATGGGGGTGCCATGTTTTTTTTTCCCGAACCACTTGAAAATAATTTTCAGATGATTTTTAGATGTGTCCTTTTATACATTAAATACTTCAATGCATATTTCCTAAGGAGTTTATTTTATAGGACCACAATTCTGTGATCAAAATCAGGAATTTTTTTTTTTTGGTACCAGGGATTGAACTTGAGCCCTTGCACTTGTGAGATAGGCGCCAGAACCACTGAGCTAAATCCGCAGCCCAAAATCAGGAAATTTACCATTGGATACAATATTATTACCTAATCCATAGTTAATAATCAAATTCCACTTTTTAAAATACCATGCTGGGGGTTCAAACCCAGAGGCTTGTACATGCTAGGCAAATCCTCTGCCACTGAACTACATCTCCAGCCCCAAAATTTCAGTTTATACCAGCAGCATTCTCCGAGATCCTTCTGACTCACAGAACTTGATCCTCTATGAGAACCAGTGGAGAATATTTTGAGACAGGGTCTTATTAAATCACTGTGATAGGTTGCCTAGGTTGGGCTTGAATCCTTCTGTCTCAGCCTCTCAGAATGAGGGGATTACAGGTGTGTACCACCATACCCAGCCTTTATTTGTTTCTTAACATTTTAGCAACTCAGTCAGCATGGACTGATACTTGACATGTTCTTGGTACCATGTGGGTCCCCATCAGGTTGAGATGAACCAAGTAAATTCCTCGCCCTCAGAGAGTATAAATTTGCCAGGAGATACAAAACAGTTTCCTGCATGGGAATTTACTTCTGCAGTGAGCATTACAAAAGAGAGAGAGAGGATGGAAGATGTAGCTCAGTGCGACAACACTTGTGTAGTATGCATGAAGCCTTGGGTTCAATATGCAGGACCACCAAAAAAAGAAAGAAAGAAGGAAGGAGGGAAAGAAGAAAGATACTTAATAGTATTCAGTTGGCAGTACTCCCTAAATTGACCTGTAGATACAATGCAATCCATATCAAAATCCTCATTGCCAGATTTTTTTCCCCAGAAATGGACAGACTGGTCCTAAAATTCATATGGAAATTCAAGGGACCTAAAGCAGTCTTGAGGATTTACTCTTAAGTCTTGGAGGACTTATACTACTTGATATATGGCCTATGCCTATAATCCCAGCAGTCTGGAAGACTGAGGCAGAAGGATCACAAGTCTGAGCCCAGCCTGAACAACCTACCAAATTTAGTGAGACACTGTTTAAAAATAAAAAGGGGGCTGGAGATGTAGCTCCCAGTCCCCAATCCAAATCCACAGTTCACAAAAAAAAGTATTACTGGCATTAAAATGGGCATTTAGATCAGTGAAACAGAATTGAAAATTTACAATCATCTTCATTTTTTTATAGTCAATTGATTTGTGTAAAGATACCAAGACAATGCAATGAGGAAAATAGTCTTTTCAAAGAAATTTCAGGGACAACTGGAAATCCATGTGCAAAAGAATGAAGTTGCACACAAAATTTACTCAAAATAAATCAAAGATTTTAATGAAAGAACCAAAATTGTAAAACTTTTAGAATAGCATATTAAGTGAATGTTGTTATATATGTAATGGGAAGAGATAGATTTTTAAGGGCTAATAAATGATTCTATCCCTTCCACTTCACCTCTTCTGTGCCATTAACCTATGCTAGGTACACCCACCCTCAATCAGCCTTCAGTCTAATGTGAAAGGTTGACAGGATCCCTGACAATTACAACACATTGTAGTAAGTGTCACCATAGAGCTGGTTTCCCAATTTAATGCTACTAACGCCCTGGCTTTAACACATTTTTTTGCTGAGGAAGTTTTCCTGTGCATAGTAAAGCATTGTAGTATCCTCTCTTGTATCTTGATGCTAGTAGCCATCCCTGAATCAAGGTAATAAAAAATGTCTCCAGACTTTACCAAAATATCCCATGGAGAGTGCAATCACGCTAGTTAAGAACTCATAAGGTAAGCACTGTTGGTTCTCCCACGGGAGTACCTTCGTATGAGCCAGAGTGGCATCCCGGGGCACTGAGATGCCAACACAGTTTTTAAAGTCATAAATAGGGTACTTTGGAGTCTCAGGTCCTCTGCAAGATTGTAGTTACCCTTCTCTCTTTGTTTTGCTCTAGGTTGTGATCAATGCAATCAGAAAATTCCTAGAGGGGATCTCAGACCTGCACCTGGTCTATACCCATCACCCTCTCCTGCTCAGGTTCTTCCTGTTGTATCCAGAGCTGATGAGTAGGTTTGGGCATCGTGTCCTGGAACTTTGGTTCTCCTGGGAACATAGCTATGAAGAACTGTATGATATCCCTTCTCCTGGACAGTTGAACCTTCCTGCCAGCTTAGCAGCCCTCTTTGAGATACTCAGAAGCAGCCCCAGCATCCTTCTTATTTTGCTGGTAGGTGCTTATTGATTTCTGCATCAGAGATGGCAGGCCTTCTGTCTCTGGCAGTCAGTTTACTGAGGTCAGCAGGCACTCACAGCTGCTTCTGCCCACCTCCGGACTTATTGCTATCTCCATGTGAGTGGAAGGTCTTTTATGCTTGTAGATGCCTGCTTTCTGTAAAAATCATACCCTTTCACAAGTCTGATAAGGATCTACACACTGAGAAATATGTTCCTGTCTACTCCCCATGGGATATAACTATAAAATATGGGCCTCAGTCATCATTCCTTTTTACCTCTCTGTCTTTTCTCTCAAGCAGTTACTGGTAAGAGGGATAATGTCAAAGGAGACCCTAGGGCATGTTTTTGAAGATGTCTGACTGCACAGTCAATCTTTTCTTCCATGGCTCTAGTACATGTGCAACATTCCTTCAGGCATACCTAGAATTGTCAGAAACCCCAGTATTTCTTTATTATACGAGACATTATTGTAATTCCCACCAGGTACATCAGTTAGGTGAGGTAGACTGCCTATTATCTGCCACTTCTAACACCCTGGCTTTAACTCCACCATTTTCCCTTCCACTCAAAAAAAAAAAAAACAACAAAAACAAAAAAAAAAACAAAAAAAAACCAAA
>NW_022900931.1:6340450-6374928 GCF_012274545.1 Fukomys damarensis | reverse complement strand
CCAACAAAAAAAAAAAAAAACAACAAAAACAAAAAAAAAAACAACAACAAAAACCACACATTGGAAAACAAATTAATGAGAGTGACATTATTATACAGATACTTTTGATATATGGTATCTATTGATAATATACATTAGTAACTATATGTGTATACAGGTAACTATAATATATATTTTATTGAAATATATTTTACATACACAAAATACATCCATTTTGAATGAACAATTCAATGATTTTTAGTAAGTTAAGCTATACACGTGACCATTATCATAATCCGTCTCAGCAACTCAGAACATTGTCATCACCATAATATAACTCCAACTCACCCCCTCATCTTCAGTGCTGTGGTCTTTCCATTTTTTCTCTATAGAAGCTGATTTCCTGATAGTATATTTCTCATCACTTTCAAATTCTTCCTTTACGGAGGAAAAAAGGGAAGGGAATGAGTTAAAAACAGCCTTAATTTGGAGAAGATGAGAGGAAAATGGAACACCAAGGAGAGTAACAGTGGACATAGCTAAGATATAGGTGTATTAGTCAGTTTCCCATTAATGGAACAAAATACCGAACACTCACAACTTAAAGAAGTGTCATTTGGCTCATGGTTCGGGGGATTCAGTCTATGAGAAGCTGACTGCAAGGCAGAAATGGCATGATGGAAAGGCTTGACAGAAGAAAGCTGCTCATCACATTGTAGCCAGGAAGCAGAGAGAGAAAAGGGAAGAGTTTGGAAAAGAATACACCCTTCCAGGTCACACACTCAGTGACCATCCACCAACCAGCCCTCACCTCTTAGTAGCACATTCAGCTGTGAGCTCATTGGTAGATTGATTCTCTGTTGAGTACAGCACCTCCATGATCCAGTCATCTTTCAAAAGCCTCACCTCTGAACACATGAAACTTCGAGGGACATTTTAGATCTGGACCATAATATCCTGCCTTTAATCACCAAAAGACTTATGTCCATCTCAGTACATAAAATGCAATTTATCTCAACAGTTGCAAAAGTCATCGTAACATCCTTAGCAGTGCCAGAAAGTCTAAATCCAAAGTCTCCTCTGAGAATGAAGGCAAACTTAGCTGTGAGCCCCCTGTAAAAATAAAAAAGAAAATTAAATGCTTCCAACATCAGTGGTACAGGGTAAACATTTCTATTCCAAAAGGGAGGGGTCAGAGAAAAGGGAAAAATGGGACAAAAGGAAGGAATGGGACCAAAGCAAGACCAAAACCTTGCCTTTATGATGGTTACTCAAATCTCTGCCCTACCCTGATATTTATCCTCAGCTTGGACCCTTAAAGCCAATATCTTCTTAATGGTTTTGTTTAACATGGAGCTCAGTGTGCTGGGGATATACCTCTGTAGTAGAGCTTGTGCATAGCGTGCATAAGGTCCTGGATTTAATCCCTGGCACCAAGATTAATTAATTAGTTAAAAAGTAAAAATAAAATACAACTCATCTCTCAAATTCCCTTTCTCAGACTGGGTCTTGCTGATTCTTTCCAGCCCTGTCTGAAGGCTGCCGTAGGTCACCATCTTCAATGGAAATAAGCACTTAAAAGAAGCAGGCCACCTGAGCATGTAATCCCAGTACTTGCAACTAAGCAAGTGAGTTCCGGGCCAGCATGGGATACGCAGTGAGGTCAAGGAAGCCTGAACTACATAGTGAGACCCTGTCTCAAAACAAAACAAGACCAAAACCCCTAAATAAATAAGAAGCAAGCTAAAGAGAAAGTGAACTCTAGAGACCAAATCCCTAGAGTGTCCATACCCCTGGGAAGCTGCAATGGGTACTCCATCTTTATCCTGCAAGTGATGCAAGCTTTTTCCTTGAATTTGTGCCATCCTCCTCATCTTTCCTTCCTGGAGGAGGTGAGTTCAGGGAAGAGAAGAGCTGCTTCCCCTGGCTTAGAACTCAAAATAAGGGAGCTGCCTTCAGGATGGATGCTGTTTAGAAGTCTAGGAAGAAGCCGAGTGTGGTGGCACATGCCTGTAATCCAGCACTCGGGAGGCTGAGGCAGGAGGATCGCTGTGAGTTTGAGTTCAGCCTGGACTACATAGTGAGTTCCAGGTCAGTCGCAACTACATAGTGAGATCCTGTCTCAAAAAACAAAACAAAAGCAAAAAAAAGAAGTTTAGGAAGATGG
Organism: Fukomys damarensis; assembly: GCF_012274545.1. Lineage (NCBI taxonomy): Eukaryota > Metazoa > Chordata > Mammalia > Rodentia > Bathyergidae > Fukomys > Fukomys damarensis. Next base: position 6,372,782 of record NW_022900931.1, on the reverse strand, counting down.
ACACTTCTCTGAGCTTCAGTTTCCTCACATGAAATGGAGATAACATGAAGATGGAAAGGTAACATGTAGGTCTTCTCATGGTATGCTGTACAGTATGCAGAAGGCTGAACCAGATAACGAATGTTCATCTCAGAGAGGCTAATGGAATTGTCGAAGGTTGTGAAGCTAATAAGGGTCATGGTCATAACTAGAACTCAAAGCTAATGAGTTTTCACTAAGTCAGATACAAGAAATATCAGTGGTAAAAAAGAACAGCAAGGAACAACTTTGTTGTTTGTTCAAATATATAATTCTTACCATTTCTCCACAGCTTCTAGCCACAGGAGGGAAAAGAGTCTAAAAATATGTGCTGGCACCAATTTCTGTTTTTTATATGGGTAATTAGCAGCTGGAAACAAAGCTGTTAATTGCCACTCTTATCAGTGAGTGGTCTTTCATGTAGGTTGTTTAGATGTGAAAAACGGTGATGTCACAAAGCTCTGTTCTTTGCTTGGCCACGCCACCCTGGTATGCCTGGTCCCAAGAGAGTTCCGGATAGCTGTGGGCAGCAGAAATTGCAAATGGGCCAGGTTTCCACTGAGCCCCTTCCCACTGCTCCACTCAGTGGGGTGCACACCTCCCCCCAGGACTCACTGTGGCCAGCAAGTGGCTGCTAAGATTCATGAACACAGATTTCTGAATGACCAGCTCTGTGAAAGTGTGAGATGGATGGGCCTGTGAAGAAGGACCAGGAAATTGGTATGGCCTTAGGCCCCACGACCTTGAACAAGTCACCCCTTCTTTAGTCTTCAGCCTTATACTCCTAGAGTTGGGTGAAATGATTCAGATTTTCTCTAGCCCTTCATTTTTGTGATCCCTCAGAGAGATCTTTCTTTTCAGAGATGTTTTCTGAGTCACTACAAGATAACAAAGATGAAGCAGATCTCATGCTGTCCCTTCATTAACTCACAGTGTAGTGGGATTTATAACTTTACTACTCTCTTGAGAAATATACTAATTAATCTGCCCCAGTTTCCTCATTTGAAAAATTAGGGTAAAGCTAACTGGAGAAGTCATTGTGAAGATACTAATCATATGTAAATAAATATATAGCTACTGATGAACAGAACAGTACCTGACATCATTAAGCCCCAAGCGAGTGTTTGCTATTGGTAGTGTTATTTCTCCAGCAACTGTAGAGGTTTGTGAAGACTCAAGCCTAGATATCCCTGTGTCCCCATCCTTCCCTGTCCACTCAGTGGTCAACACATCAGGATTTGTCTGGCCAGGTACCCTAAAGCCATGTCTCTGTGTCTGGAGCTGTCCTCTTTGGAGAGAGAGAGTCTCTGTGTGACCTTGGATTCACAGCACCCAGTCATAACTGGCCAAGCACATTAGCCTGTCCAAAGGAACTGGCTTATTTGAGCTGGTAGATGCTAGGAGCTATTAGCAGGACAGCCACTGGTACATTTTCTTACTGGCTTTGCCTTTAACCTACATTCATTAAAGTTACTCTGAAAGCAAGACAAAAAGTAATGTCCTTTTTATCATCTGAACCCAAGACCTTTACAGCTTGGGGCAGAAATAGGCAGATGCCATGGCCGAGAATAGGCCTGATCTGATCCTCCTTTCCCTTCCTGTGCCCTGAATCTGTCCCAGCCCAGCTTTTCCCTGGTTTGTTTCATCCCCATCCTCTCTGCTTCTCTCTTCCCTTAAAGCACACTCTGGTTCCCTATCCTGAAACAACCTCTTCCTGACCCTACTACTTCATTTGCAAGAGGGAGGCATACAGAAAAAACAGAAAGAGTCATGCTTGGGATCAGGAGACCTACATTCACTTCCTCTTCATGCTGCTTACTGTGACCTTGGAAAAATCATGTCATGTCTCTGAACCTCCATTTGCTCTTGGGTAGAATGGACTCACTAGGATGGACCTGTTCTCCAGGATGATGTCAGGAGTCAGTTTTTCCAGAAGAGCCTTTGATATAAGATAGGTGCTGAGTGAGAACTTAGCCAGCTTCTGTGACACCATCATTGTGGACACTTTCCCTGCCTCTGTATTCGCTGTCTGCAGCACCTGGCTATAATACCCTCTGAGCTCTGACTTTCTTCTCTCCTGCTCAGGACCTTGTCTATTCTAGCCCAGTAGATGTAGCCCACAAGGTGCTGATCATCCTGAGGACCTTCTTGAGGAGGAACGAGGATATCCAAGTGGGTGGTCTCATCCGAGGCCACTTCCTGCTCATCCTGCAGCACCTGCTGGTAGAGTATGGGCCCTCTCCACCAGGAGGTTAGTCTACAGGTGCCTTGGGCATGTTTTGACTTGAAGGCCAGTCCAGAGTAGGCAGCTCTGTCCTCATGAGATGTGCTCTCAAGAGGGAATCAGGATTTTTGCTGAAAAAGAAAAGCTAGTCCAGTGTGGCACCGCATGCTTGGTTGTGTTTGTGTGTTTAACGTGAATGGGAGTGTGATGTATGTGTGCTTCTCCCCACCCTGCATGGCATGTGTTCAGAGCTCTTTGTCACAAGAATGGCAGCCTCCAGTGGGAAGAAGAAAGTGGAAAATCTGGAGGAGGCTGAGGACCCAGCAGGGATCTGGGAGGAGGTTGGATCTATGATGTATTAGCTGTTCCCAAGAGGGTAGTTTCCAAATCTAGAATGGGACCCCTGGAGTCAAGGAAACTTACTGTTTGGAACAGTAGGAAGAGAATGAAAACTGAGATCGGTTTGTCTTTTCCTGTTTTTAGATAGGCTGAAATTTTTAAACTAAATTTCTGAGCCATGAAGAGAAAGTGGGAGGATATCTATGGTTCATTTGGTCCAGTCCAATTTGGAGATAGATTAAAGGACATCTGAAGGCACTGTCCTCTCCTTTGCAAGGAGGAGCAAGATATAGCTCATTAGAATCTTATCTAAGAACCATAAGATTTAGTGGAAACATAGAGGAAAGGCCATGGGCATTGAATTCAGATTGGATTCAATTCTTGGCCCATTATCTTGGTCTATTCCAGTTGTTACATCAGAATACTACAGAGTGGATGGCTTATAAACAACAGAAATTTAGTTCTCAGAGTTCTTTGTTAATCTAAAATCAAGGTGCCAGCAGATGCTGTGTGTGTTGAAGGTTTCACTGCCTGGTTCATCGATGTCTTTGCTGTGTCTTTACATGGCAGAAGAGGCGAGGGAAGGAGCTCTTGGGAGTCTACTTTATAAGGGCACTAATGCCATCTAGAAGGGCACTTGTCTCTGTTAAGATTTCAACGTGAACTTCGGGGGTCACAAACATTCCAACTATAGCACCCTGTCTTTTATTGATGGCGGGGAGGGGTTGTCTGACCTTTGGGTAATCTGAGCTCAGGCTCCCTGACAGCCCCCTCTGATCTTCACAGCTTCAGGGAACCTGCCGCTGCTCCTGAGTCTCCTGTCCTTGGTGCAACTGAGGAACAAGTCAGGGCAAGAACTGGACAGCATGGCCATGAAGCTCCTTCACCAAGGTGCCTTGGCAAGTTGGGATGGTTCCTGACAGCCTAGGGCTGCATGTGCCCTAGGCCTTTTCACTAGTGCTGCTGTTTATTTCTTCTTCTGTTCTTTTATCCTTTTGCAAGAAACTAGTAGTCTGCCTGGGAGCTTCTTACTGAGATACCTCTTATGGCTCTTCTGCCTGTTCTCAGGGAGAGTTTGGGACGTCCTCCCCTTGCCAAAAAATAATCAGTATGTGACAGGCACAAGCTCTAGGGTCACGAAGGGCCTGAGTCTCAGCTTAGTCACCAGCTGTGTGAGGTTGGGCAGTCACCTTGCCTGTACCAAACCTAGGCCCCTCTTAGGTAAGGTAGTATTCCTGTTACAGGGTTGAAATAGGTTTACCTGATCTGGTAGGTATAGAACGCCACACAGTGCTTGACACACGGCAGGCCTTCACTGTGTTGATTCCTGTTTGCTGGCACCTGGTCAGCTCCTCACCTCATCTCACAGCTAATGAGCCAGCTCACAGTTGTCTAGACTTTTCCTACCCGTACCCCAGACCTCAGTGGGGTATTTCCTTAATCATGAAGGTAATCACTACGTCATATGCAGCTCCCACAGGAAGAATTTTGAGGGAAGGTTGAATGAGTAGGAAAAATGACATTCCTTCAGTACCTGCAGACTCAGATCCCCTGGCACAGGTGAGGTGGGATGCTTTCCTTGCCCAGAGCCAAGTCTTTCTCAAAAGATCAGAAAAGGCCTCTGGCGATAGCTACAGCTCTTGCTTCTGCCTACTGCTGGTGATCACTGCCTGTCTGTCCGATCTAGGCCGACATCAAGTTGATCCGTATGTGACAAAATCATCTTTCAAAGGGGCCTCTGACAAGGAGGAGTGACAGACTGAAATCTACATGTGAAATGCAGTAGACATGTATTCTCTGAGTACTTCTGTGTGGGAGGAGAGGACTGCAGCTCACGGTGGCCCACAGCTCAGGAGTGAAGGTGCTAGGGTGAGGGACCTGCTTCTCAGGTTGACCGCAGCCAGTGGGAAGCCAGAGTGTGATGTGGGTGCCAACGAGTGAACATAGAAGTAGGTTTCGCAGTGGGATGGGAGTAGAGAGATGGGAAGTGGTAGGTAATTCCCAGGAGGGAGCTGTTCTCAGACGACTGCTCTTCAGTGTCGTAACTGCTTTGCTGAGAGCTGGGGAACGCAGAAGAGGCATCTCAGCTTTCCCTCGAGAGGTGACGAGAGTCTTCATGGGGGAGTGAACTTGGAGCTGAATCTCAGTTGCCGACTAGGAGTTGAGTTAGCCAGAGGGAGGTGATATGTGAGAGAGGATATGGACAGTGAAGAGAACTGCACATGAGTATCACACGGTTCCCTCGGGATGGCAGTGACTGCTCCACTGCTGGGGGAACTGGGAGGTGAGGCTAGATGTCCTAGGGAGCAAGGACTCCTTCTAAGGTGACAGGCTGGCTCTGGTGAGCTCTGCAGATACTTGTATCCTAGAGTCTGATGGCATACACATGTTTAGAGGATGCCCTCAGTCAACTCATTCCATACAATGTGTGCTGGCTAGTGTACAACCAAGGGTAGCTTACCCAGTGTTTGTCCAGTTGGAGGATGTTATGGCTTGTGTTTAGATGTCCCCCCGAAACTTCATGCAGTTATAGGTGGGGCTTTTTCAGAGGTGGCTGAATCTGCAGTGTGTGATTGATTCATGGTGAAAGACTTGGGGTGCTAGGATTAAGGGTGTGAGTGCTACTCACCCTGAGGGTGGGTATGAAGGATAGAAAGAGGCTTGCTGCTAGATACTTGTAGTTTGTCATTTGCTTTGCTACTGTCTGCCTGCTGTGAAATGTTTCTTCTCTGCAATGCCTGTCTGCCCTGCCCCTCTGCCTTGGAGCCAGCTGATTATGGACTGAAACCTCTACAAACTGTGAGCTAAATAAACCTTTCCTCCTTTAACTATGGGTGTCAGGTATTCTGTTCCAGCAACAAGAGAAAAGTAACTAAGACAGAGGTGTGAACATGTCCTCAGGTTTCACTGTGTTACTTTCCATTGGCTATAATGGCAGGGATGCTCAGTTTGTGCTTCCTCTCCAAGACAGAAACCTGAAATTGGCCAGTTGTGGACCATCATTTGTGAAAAGTGTGACTGCATTAAGACTGTGGAGTGCTGTGCAATATGCCACCTGGCGATTCTCGTGTCTTGCAGTGAGCAAGCTCTGTGGGAAGTGCAGCCCCACAGATGTGGACATCCTGCAGCCTTCCTTCAACTTCCTGTACTGGAGCCTGCACCAGACCACACCCAGCAGTCAGAAGAGAGGTGTGTGGCTGAGGCCAGTGAAGAAGGAGAGTGCCTGGGCAGCGTCTGTGGTCCCCTCAACCATCCATTTTCTCATCTTAACAAATAACTTGGGGAGTGTGGGTGGCTGGTGGTCATGGGTTCTCAAGGATTCTGGGAGCCTTCGGGCCACAGGTTAATCCTTTTGTTTATTTTTATACATGGAAGCTCCACCTGGTGCTGAGAACCACGGAGGCACTAAACTAGAGCACCTGTGTAACTATGTGGTTTCTGCCCTGTCCCTGCCCTGCAGTGGCTGCAGTGCTCCTGAGCAGCACAACCCTGATAGAGCTTCTGGAGAAGACGCTGGTGCTCACCTGGGCAGATACAGGCTCTCCTCCCTGGACAGAGGGAGGCTCTCCCAGGAGTGCACTGCTCTGCTCTGCCTGGCTACTTGCTGCCTCCTTGTCTTCTCAGCAGCACGATGGCAACTTGCAGGTTAGTCTCTAGCTCCATGGCTTTGAGACATGGGATGAAACTTGAAGTGATGAAAAGCCTGAGTTCTGGCCCCAGCTCTGTGGCCTGTTAGCTGTGTGACCTTGGCAAGGTATTTAACTATCTCAAAATTTCAGTTTCCTGCCTAGAGAGTGGGAAGAACATTCCATGGTGTTGTTAGGTTGGTTTAAATTAATCTGTTTAACACACATGGATCACCTGTATACCAGCTTATTTTTGACACAGTGGAATAAAAAATGAATACAGCATGTGTCCTACCCTTTATGCTACTTTAAGCAAAGCCTTAAAGTAACCAAGCTGTACTCAGCTAAGATTCTAGGTAGCAAGCACAACATGAGCAAAGGCATGAAGCTGGCCAAATTCAGGACAGGAGCCAGATGTGGTGGTACACATCTGTAATCCCAGCCCTTGGAGGCAGAGGCATGAGGATCTGGGCAAGTTCAAGTCCAGCCTGAACTACATAGTGAGACCTTTTCTCAAAAAAAAAAAAAAAAAAAAAAAATCAAGAGCACAGGGTACATATTGTTTGGAGAGTGGTGAGGTGATCTGTGTGGTTGGAGTGTGGGGTGAAGGAATAGGTCAGACTGGACAGGAAAACAGGAGCAGCACATGACCTTGAAGTGCTGGGTGGCAAGCTGTGAAGAGCCAGACATTGTTAGCTGTCATTTTGGTCATGCCAGGAACAGAAGAGCAGGGGGTGTGTCACAAAGCACCTCCTCACCTTCCAGCCCCACCCCCTGCAGGACCTGCTCGTGACACTGTGCCGTGTGAGCACCTCTGTGGGCTGTTTCCCAGCCAGGCATCTCCTCAAGGCCCATGGCTCCTTATAGACAGAAACATCTCCCATCCTCCATGGTGTCCTCACACTGTGCCCAGAAGGCTCCCAAAGGAGTTTGGGGAAAGTAAAGGCCCTGGGGGTTCACAGGATGGAAAAGGACATTTTCTCCAAACTCATGGGCAATGTTTTTGTTCTCCTGTGGGTCTGGCCCTCAGCGTCCTACCCCTTGCCATCTCCACTGTCTTTCCCTGCCTTCTGGACAAGTATTTACTCTTCTCCAGTGGGCTGTGCTATTTCACATCTCCATACTTTTTTTTTTTTACTGTTTTATTCATTTTTAATTTTCAATAGGTTTTGTAATATTTTGGGAGGTGTACTGGAGATCAAACTTGGGACCTTGCCCTTGCCACACATGTGTGATGCTGCTGAGCTACATCCCTAACCCTTCAATAGGTTTATTTTTTAGGACAGTTTTAGATTTATAGAAAAATTGAAGAGGTAATTTAGAGTTTCCATATAGTCCTCCATACTCTTTCCTCTATTATTAACATTTTACATCAGCGTGATATTGCTATGCCTTTTTACGGGTTGGCTCTTCTGCATAGGACCTGCAGCCAACAGGGATTTTTAAGGAACTTCTTTGTGCCACACTGTGACAGAGACCAGAATCTACAGAGTTTAAAGAGAGCAGAGGAGACACAGCTTTGACCCTGCCACCCCTCCTGTAGCAGCTCAGCTGGGACATCGCTTGACATTAGATTCATGTTTATTGACGCTGTTCCTCACATTAGCTGTGGCAGGAGTGGAAGCGTGTGGCATTGTCTTAATTTCACAGTGAAGAAAGCGAGGCAGGCTAAGAGAGGTGCAGTGACGTGCCCAGGGCCACACAGCTGGTGAGTGGCAGAGCCAGTATTTTGTTTTGGCGTCCCTGACTGCAGGTGTTGGGTTAGGTGGATGGCGGTTAGAGCCAAAGACTGAACCACAGATGAGACGGGCAAACTTCCTGGTGGAGGCAGTTGAGGTTGGGGGAAGTTTGGGTAGAAGAGTCAGTTCTTCAGGTGTACTTCTGAAGCCAGGACTGGTGAGGCTCCGAGGACTCTGGCCTACTGCTTGGTGCAGTGTGTAAGTTGGGGACAAGGGGTAGAAGAGATATGGGGGCAGGCTGTTTTCTGCCCAAGGTCCCAGAATATGGAATTTAGCCCTGTATCCCTGCCACGCCAGGTTCACCAGACTCTGTCCGTGGAACTGGACCAAGTAGTGAAGATCCTCAGCTTTCCGAAGAAAAAAGCTGCACTGCTGTCAGGTGTGGGCCCTGGAGTTTGCAGCAAGTGAAGAAAAGCTTTTCCCCTGGGTTCTGAGATAGAACCACCCACCCAGACCAGCCTTTGGTCACCCCATAATTATCAGCATTGTCTCCTCTCATGTGGCACATGGGTGGGAGGTGGGGAAGGAGGCAGGAGCTTGGTGTGAGGAGCCTCCTGCTTGCAGCTGCCATCTTACGCTTCCTGCGGACAGCCCTGCAACAAAGCTTCTCCTCTGCTCTAGTGGCCCTGGTGCCCTCAGGGGCCGGGCCACTGTCAGCCTCCAAAGACACTGTCCTAGCTCCGTTGGGAACATCACAAGTGCTGTACCTGATCGTCGGGCTACAGAACCTCTTGGTGCAGGTAAGACCCTTGCCAAGTGGGCCCTGGGCAGTGGGAACTGGTTCTCCTAGTTCAGCAATGGGAAGGGGTGGCTGCTTGTGAAGAGCCTGTTATTCCCATCAGGCCCAAGGGCTAATTGGTTGCCTTTTAAAGCCACACTGATAGAAACAGAGCTCAAATTGGCTGCTAAGAAGTCCAGGTGTCACTACAGGCTACAAGCGCAAGTGGGTCTCAGAGGCTCAGACAGGGCCCTTAGAACTCTACGATGTCTCTTGGCTCTGCATTCCTCCCTATCATCTTTGTCCTCATGGGATGGTAGGATGACCAGAAGGCTCCAGGCATATATATCCTCCCAGCAGAAACAAGCTTTCTCTTTCCCAGAAGTTCCTGGAAATGAGTCTTCGCCTGGCACGGGTAATACACCAATCACCATGGCTGGGTCATGGGATGCTCTCTGACCAGCTTGGCCTGGGTCTGTGCCCTTTCCTGGAGGCTGGGGTTATGGTCAGCTCTTCACACCTATGTGGACTTAACCTCAGAAGGGACTGCTTCCTTAAAGGAAAACTGTTGCCAGAAGAAGGAATGGATTGTTGGGAAGCAAAACAGATGATCACCTCAGGCAGATTAGTGGATTATTATTATTATTATTTTTTTGGTACCAGGGATCCAACTCATGACCTTGCACTTGCAATGCAGGCACAGTGCCACTAAGCTAAATCTCCTGCTGATTAGTGTTTTATAGCTCAGAGGATTCTTGGAGATCATTGTTTGTCCACCCATCCCATACTGAGCCTCTTACCCCATTATTACTCCTGGGGCCAGTAAATAGTGTTGGAGGCCCCAGGAGTGGGCCTCTTGCTAGGCTGGTGGTTGCTGAATCTTGTCCTATGGCCCACCCATGCACACAAGGCTCTGGCCGTTCAGGGATCACACATTTCGCGTGTCTTACCACTCAGCTGTTTCTGTTTTACATTTGTTTGCATGTGTCAGTCTCCATTAGGCAATGAGATCTTCAAGGCAGGGACTGAGTAATCTGGTTCATCTTTGTGTTTCCTTCCCCTTTTGGGGTCAAAAGAAGTTGAAATATCAGTTTAACAAAAACATCAGCTTTATTTTTGGTAAGTGCAGCAATGTACAATGTAACTGGGGCTTAGGGTCAGAATGGGCTGTGTGTGTGTGTGTGTGTGTGTGTGTTTCAAACAATAGTAAAGAGAACAGAATTTTACAGTGAACACTCATATACACACCACCTAAATCCTGCCATTAACATTTTATTATTTGTACTTCATTTATCTATCCAGAGTGGGATTTTTTTTTTTCTAATGGTATCCAGGATTGAGCTCAGGACCTTGTGCTTGCCATGCAGGCTCTGTGCCAGTAAGCTAAATCCCTGGCCCAGAATGGGCCTTTAAACCACTTTTCCCCTAAGCAGACCAAGGAGGTTACCAGGGGAAAAAATGTACTACATTACTCAGCTACCTGATCATGATCCTAAGAGTTTATGGGAGCATAATCATTAATAACTTAATCCTGCCTTGATGATAAAATATGTGTTAAGCTAATGGCTGCTTATTAGATAAATCTCCCCTTAGGTGAGTAGGGCCAATGAAAGAAAGGCCTTTATTGATGTTTCTAAAGGAGCCAACATTATTGCTTTAACATTCAGAACATGTATTTGTTGGGGATGGAGGGGAGTGATTCCCTTATATGTAATAAGAGCACAGAGCTTGGCAGAGAATCGGCATCAAGTCATATTTGTAGAAAGAATGAACGAATGAATGAGGACACAGAAATGAATGTGACATGATTCCAGCCATTCAGGCACTCACAGATCATAGGAAACAAAGCCACTCCTATGATTATCCACTAACCTGTTAATCAATGAATGGCTTTAATCACTTCCTCAAAGCCCTACCTCTAACTACATTAATATATGGCATCTAAGCTAAAGGAAAGAAGTTCCTTTGGGAATTCAGTTTCCAACCCACGACATTTGGAGAACGCATTCAAATCATAGCAGTGCTCTTTCAGGCTTCTCTGACTCAAATCCAGCTGCTACCTCCCTGAGAGGCTTTGGGGGAAGCGAAAAGATGGGCCTGAGCAGGGAAGAGACACACATCCTTCCTTCTCAGACTTGGCTTTCTGCTTGGAGTGGGAGTGGGATGTGTTGTTGTCAGTTTGGAATTTGAGGGAGCTAATTAATTTTACAGAGTGAACCTTTGATCTCAAGGATCATTTCTACAGGAGCAGGTGCTGCTGTCAGGTTAAGGGTTCATGAGAATGGTAGGTGGAGAGGATGGTGAGAGAACATCATGTCCCGAGTGTTTACTGTGCTCAAGGCACTCATTTGACATACATTATTTTTCCATCCTGACTCCTCTATAAGGTAGAAACTTTCATTTCAGCTTTTTTCCTTCCTGCAGTATTGGAAATCAAAGGGCCTTTGCATCAAGCTATATCTCAGACCTTTTATTTATTTTTTATTTTTATTTTTGTTTTGGAACCGGGGATTGAACTGGGCCCTTGCGCTTGTGAGGCAGGCTGCGGAACCACTGAGCCAAATCCCCGGCCCTCTCCAGCCCGTTTAAAAAATTTTAAATCTTGAGACACAGTCTCGCTTTCCAGAGTGCTAGTGAACTGGAGCCATTCTTAACCGAGCAATAGTCCCTGGTTTTCCCAGTACTGTATGCAGCACTCCTCACCCACGATCCACAGGGCCCTTGAGGTAAGAGAACAGCAACTGGGCAGCTCCTTACCAGATGGGACCGCTGCGGCATGCTGGCCCATTGGGCTGTGGATGTGTGGGAAGAGTCTAGAAGTGCCCACTCTTTAAGAGTTAGTTTTAGATTAGGAAAAAAGATAAGGTGAAAAAAAGCCAGAAATCAGGAGACCTTGGTTTTGGCTGTAGACGTGCCACCCGGTGTGTTCAGGTCAAATATTTTCCCTCTGGGTCTCAGGGTATAAAATGAAGTGGGTCAGTTAGCTCAGCCATTTCATACTGTGTGCCTAGGAGTCCTTTGGAATTTATTGGAAGAGATTCAGGGGTTGTTTAAAAAGGGACAGTGTTTCTTCCTTTATGTGTTTTACAAAGATATCTACCATTATCATTACTTTGTGCCAAGCACCTATTAAACACTGTCTATTTTCTTATGCAACCCTCACAGCAACCGAGGTAATCCTTTTATCCCTACTCAGCAAGGTTAAGTAAATTGCCCAGGGTCAAATAGATGGTTGGAAACTAAGCAAGGATTCTGACAGACCCAAATCTGCTTGCTATTCCTTACACTTAGCCACCAGGCTGTACTGCCTTCTAAAGAATAACTTAAGGAAAGCATAGGATTTTTGTTAGTTTTTACCTTTTTAAAAGCCAGCAGGCTGGAGATTTAGCTCAGTGGTGCTGCCATCTGCCCTCCAAGTGCAATGACCTGAGTTCATTCTGATCCCCGGTACCAAAAAAAAAAAAAAGGAAGAAAAGCCGGGCGTGGTGGCACACGCCTGTAATCCCAGCACTCAGAGGCTGAGACAGGAGGATCACTGTGAGTTCAAAACAAGCCTGGGCTACATAGTGAGTTCAGGCCAGCCTGAACTACTTACTTTGAAGTAACTTTGAATTTACTCACTTTTGAGACCCTGTCTCAAAAAAACAAAAAACCAGTGTTCATTCATTCATTTATTTACCTTTGAAACAAGGCCTTACTTTGTAGTTCAGTCTGGCTTTGAACTCAAGAAAATCCTCCTGCCTCAGCTTCCGGATTGTCAGGATTACAGGCATGTACCATTACTCCCAGCAAAAGTTAGCTTTATTTGGCTGTAACTTACATGTGATAAAATTCATTAATTTTAACTATATGGTTGGATGAGTTTTGCCAAATAGTTTTATAAACACTATCACAATATAAAAATAGAACATTTCCATCAGCCCCAAAAGTTCTCTTCTCTTTTGTGGTTAACTCCCTCTCTCCATCCCCGATTATTGACAAACACCAATCTGTTTTCCGTTATTATACTATAACCTCTTCTAGAATTTCATATAAACTAAATCATACAGTAAGAGATCTCGTGTGCCTAGCTTGTTTCATGTAGCTTAATGCTTTTGAGATCCAATCAAGTTGTTGTGTGTATCCGTAATTATTTTTTATTTTTGCAGTAGTGGGGATTGAACCCAGGGCCTTTGAACTGAACCATTTATTTGTTTAGAGACAAGGTCTTGTTAAGTTGCAAAACTGCATAGGCTGGGCTCAAACTTGTGATATTCTTGCCTTCTAGAGTGCTGGTGTTACAGGTGTGCACCACGATGCCTGGCTTTATCTTGCCTGGCTATATCTTTTTATGGTGAAATGGTATTCCTTTATATAGCTGTACTAGTTTCACCTACTGATAGATATTTTGGATTTCTAGATTTGGGGTTATGAATAAAGTCGCTCTTAACACTGAAGTGCAAATCTTTACATGGATACTAATTTTTATTTCTCTTGGGTAGTATCCTAGAGTGGGATTGCTGGGTCAAATGATGTGTTCTATGCTGTGCAGGTAGTTGCCACATACAGTACTTAGTGGCTTAAACAACATCTACTTACTATCTTACAGTTCTATCCCAAGTCAGAAGTTTGGAATGGTTTTCCTTTTAGGATTTCACAAGGCTGAAATCAAAGTGTTAGGCTTGCTGCTTTTCTAGGGGTAGTGGATTCTTCCCCAGTGCCTCTTCCAGCTCTTTAAGGTCACTCAAGCAGGTATAGTAGCACATGCCTGTAATCCTAGCAGGAGGCAGGAGGATCACAGCAAGTTTGAGGCCAGCTTGGGCTACATAGTAAGTTCAAGGCTGGTCTGAACTATACAGTGAGACCCTGTCTCAAAAAAAAAAAAAAAAAAAAAAGTCACTCAAATTCTTCCATGACCCCTCCTTCTTCAAACCAGAACTGGCACCTGGAGTTTTTCCTCACACTTCATATCCTTTTAGTCCTTCTGTTGTCAGCTACAGAAAACTGCTTCTAAAGGGCTTGTGTGATTAGTTAGTTGGGGCCCATCCAATTTCCCTATTTCTAAATAACCTAATCACATATAACATCTGGGAGCAAAGGTCATGGGTCTTCTTAAAATTTTGCCTGTCATCTATGGCTTGTGTATGTTTAACTTTAACTTTATAAGAAACCATCCAATTATCCTTTTTTTTTAGTCAGGGTCTCACAATACGGTTCAAGCTGGCTTTTTAACTCATTTTTTAGCCCAGGCTGACCTTGAACTCGTAGTGATCCTCCTGCCTCAGCTTCCTCAGTGCTAAGATTACAAGTGTGCACCACTGTGCCTAGCAAGAAACCATCTGATTATTACCATCCCACTAGCAAGATATGAGAGTTCTAGTTTGTCCACATTCTCACCAATTGTTGGTATTTTCAGTGTTTTTTTCACTCTTTTTCAAAAATTGATTATGCAGATTAATGAGTATCATTTTGTCAGATCCTTACTTGCATATACAATTATTTTGGTCATTTTCATCCCCTCCATGTCAGTCATTTTAATTTTCACCATTGGTGAGTATATAATGGTATCTCATGGTAGTTAAGTCTGCATTTCCCTGGTGACTTATGATGAGATTTTGTGTATGTGTGCTTATTACAGCATAGAATTTCACTTGATGAAAGGCTCTACTGTTTTGAAAAATGATTGAAACCCACTGCTTTAGATAAGCTGTAACATTTTTCAGTGTCTGTAGTTTGTGAATCTCAGTGGGGCCCAGGGTCCATCTCCTTTTTTGAAACAAAACACTCTCTTGAAAATAGATGGCCCAGGACAAGCACTGCACTGTATGTGGTGAGAGATGAAGGCAACAGACATCTCTTAATTATCTGTGAGGCCACATCCCAAATCTGAAGTTCTGAAATCCAAATAAAAACCAAATGTGTTTTTTCTTGGTTAACACCAAAACCCATTGGTGCAAAACTTGACAGTAATTTCTATTTTTGTTTTTTGTTTTTGTGTGTGTGTGTGTGTGTGTTTGTTTGCAGAAGGACCCTCTATTGTCCCAGGCCTGTGTTGGTTGCCTGGAGGCCTTGCTTGACTTCCTGCATGCTCGGAGCCCAGACATCGGTAGTAATCTTCTCCATCACTGGAGGAAGCTAGTCTCTCCCATTCTCTATACCAGATTTCCATTTCCTGTTTTGTGATTCAGATTTATCTTGTTTAATTCTTTTTTACCACACAGATGTGAGGCCACGGAGGTTCAGAGAGGTCAAATGACTTAATCATGGTCACAATTCTCTTATGTAACAGAACCCTTCCTGTTGCCTCCCTCCCACTACCTTGGGATATATTGTTTCACTGAGCTGTCAACATAGGTGGATAGAAGCTCAGGGAAGGAAGAACTCTCCTAGGGTCAGCCTGTCCATTGCCCTGCCTACAGCTGGGCAACCCCTTCTTGAGCCTGTAGGAGAAGGTCCTCTTCAGCCAGGTCCCCACATCTTAAGAAAAATAGCATTAGCCACCCGGGAACTGGTGTCTCCCACAGCACTGCACGTGGCCTCCCAGCCCTGGCATCGGTTTTTGCTGTCTACTCTCTTGGATGCTGGAGACAATGCCTTCCTCAGACCTGAGATATTGAGGCTCATGACCCTGGTAAGTGTAGAAAGGATGGTCCCATGGTCTGAATGGTGTGAGCTGATGGTGCTGAAGGGGCCTGGAACCTCACTTTAGGTAGCCTTAATCCTCCAAGAAAGTAGAGAGGCTGGGTGGGCCTTTACCCAACAAGATACCTGCTCAGAGAATTCCTGTGAATGCCCACTCTCCTCACCCCAGGAGACCCTGACACCTTTTATTTCACAAAACGTTGACCAGGGCCTGCTAGGTACAGAGATGGCAATGAGACAAAGACTGTCTCTCTGGGTCCCACAGTGTACACGAGAAGGACAAGGAAGTGAATAGTTAACTAGGATGTTTTGAGCGGTAGAATGGAGATGCTAAGTCCTCGGCACATAGTAGGTGCCCACCGAATAAATATCAGAGCAGTAGGTCTAAAAATGATAGTGACATGGACCTACAAATAAATCTGTGGTTGGTATGGGGACACAGAGAAAACAGTGACTATTTCTGCGAAGTGAAGATGATGTTTTAGCTGAGGCCTGAGGGTTTAAGAGCCAGAGAGAAGGAAGCTATTCCAGGTAGTGAGGTGAGAAGAACAGAAGAGGAGCTCATGGTAGTAATTGGCTGTGGAAACTGCACAGTTCATTAGGTGCAAGACTCAGAAAGGAGGGAGCCAAGGGCAGAGGTCACTACAGCAACTCTCTCGGGTCTCAATGTGCCTCGTTTGCTCACGACTCCATCCCCACCCCCTCCCCACCAATGCAGAGCTCCTTGAAAGCAGGGCCTGTGGGCTTCACAACAGTGTCTCCAGCTCATTGCTGAGCACAGAGGATACAGGAAATGGCATCTCTGCTTTTCTTTCTGTGCCAGTTTGTGCGGTATAGGAGCAGCAGCATCCTCTCCATTGAAGAGGTGGATCACCTCCTACAAGACATGGCTTTGGCTGACCTATCTACCCTCTCACATACTACCCTCCAGGCCCTGCGTGGCTTCTTCCTGCAGGTGGGTGGAAAGGGGATGCCCTATAGCCCCCATGAGGTGTGACCCTCAAGGTCGTCTTCCCTGTGGAGCGTGGGAGCTATTGGTATGGCTAGGAGTACAGGGGGTCGGGGGCAGTCAGAGGGAAGCTGCCTTCCCTGCCCTCTCGTCACCTCAGGTCCAGAGCGCGGGCCTCCTGGCTGATCACAGCATGACCCAGACCCTGCAAGCCTCCTTGGAGGGCCTTTCCAGCACCTTCTCAGCCCAGCCACCCCAGCAAGACATGCTGTATCCTTTCTTGATGTGGGACTTTTGGCCTGGGCAAGGTCAGCCTTGCTTCTCTCCTTAGCCCAAGTAGGAAGGGCTGGTGACAGGCAAGTTCTTTAGAAAGCCTGGCCTGTAGCAGTGGGCAGAGGCCCCTGAGGGTTGCTAGGGTGCTCCACAGACACTGCTGAGTGTGGGTGTGTGCTTCCCACCCATACCAGCTGCCTCCCTGACTCTCCTTTCCCCTTCCAGGAAACAGTTCCCTATTGTAGAGCAGCTGCCTAGCCAGGTGCTCGGGTCCCCAGTTTAGAAACCATGCCCCTATTTTTAGGAGCATCTGTGTTCTTGTCTGATGTTCTTACTCTTTGGGGGGCTTGGAAGTGTGAGTCCCTCATGGGTGGTGCCTCTGCTCTGCTGTTCTCCTCTCATATTTCATTACCAGCTGCCTGGGAGGGGTGGCTGTGTCCCTGTCCCACATCAGAGACTGAGCCTCAGGACTTGAAGGACCGGAAACCAAGAAAAGTGAGACCTGGAGACAAAGTCAGGACATAATTGTTGGGAAAAGGATGACAATCACAGCCATTCCTCTGGAACTGTCTACTCCAATGGAAATGGAATAGTGCAAATGGACTCAGGAACTAAAATGATACAAACAGTTCAGTCTGAACTCATTTTGTCTCCCTAGACCTGGATTCTCAGCCAATTGGATAGTGGATCGCTTCAGCAAGAGCTGGGTGGGTTCCCTGGGGAAAGCGAGGGCAGGTTTGTTAAGGCAGTGACACCTAAGGAGTGCCTGCTTGCTGCCTCAGTTGTGCCCAGTGAACACTGCTCAAGCCAAAGCTATCATTTTGGGCTGCTGTAAGCCAAGTGCTCTGAGTCAGCTCACCTCTTGTGGAACTGGGGAGAGGTCTTAATTCCCAGGCAAGAAGGTCAAATTCTTCTCAGCCTTCCTTGCTAATTGACTCTGCCCCAGTTTCAGCCCTTCACTGGCTAAACTAGATCCTCCCCTCTGCTTCTTTCCCTCCAAGCTTGTTTTTCCCTGCCTTTTTTTGGTACTGGGAAGTGAACCCAAGGCCTTTGCACTAAGCTATAGCCCTAGACCTTCTTTATTTTTTTATTTTCAGACAAGGTCTCACAAAGTCATTAGATTACCCAGAGAAATCCTGCCTCAGCCACCCAGAGTGCTGCAATTATAGTCACGTGCCACACCTGGTTTCTGACAGCTTGTGTTTCTATGCCTACGAAGGCAGCTCCTATTTAATCTCTCTCTCTCTGCTTGGTGCTGGCGCTCACACTGCACTCCACTACCGTGCCAGCTCCTGTTCCCTGTGTAGCCCACTAGACCTCGTAGCTCCTTTGCTCCTGAAAAGGGCTCTCGGTCCCCTAATGACCATGCCACCCTTCCTCCTGGGGTCTGGCTGTCCTGATCCCGCACAAAACGGGCTGAAGCTCTTCCGAACCAATGGATCAAGAAGTTGGTTTAGAAGTTGGTGTATCGGAAGTGATGCCGGTACTCCGTAAGCAGGCTGCACTAGCTCCCTTAAAAAAGAAAGGTAATCACTACCCACTAAACTGATGCTGCGAACTGCAGTTGAAGAAACACGGTCAGGGCTGGGGATTTAGCTCAGTGCTGCCGCCCCTGCCTCGAAATCGCCGTGTCCCGAGTTCGATCCCCCGTACCCGCCCCCCGCAAAAAGGAAAAGAGAAAACACGGTCATAGATGACAAACCTGTTTCGGGGTGCACGCGTGCAGGATTTCGCGGCTGGCCGAGAGGTGGGGCTCCAGTTTGTTGGCACGCACTTTAAAGTCGGCATAGGCCCCACCTGCAGTTTAACTTCCTGTAAACCAGCCATAAAAACCACACCGGGGGCACCCAGAGGAGCCACTGATCAATTTGGGCGGGGCGCGGCTGGGGCCGAACTCAGCTCAAACTGACAGCACCTGCGACTAGCTAAGTAGCCCAGAGGGGTGGGGCAGAAGTGGGGGCGTAACCGGAAGTGAGGTCACGGAGCGCAGCCGTCGCGGCCCGCACTCATTGGACTGGAGCGTGCTGTGGGTGCGGCGGAGCTCCGCGGTCTGAACGCGCGGCTATCCAGATGCTCTCGCTATTAGTTCCTTTTGCTGTAGTCTAATAGACCCTCTAGCCGAGGTGTACACCAAGGGGCTACCAGCCCGCCCCTTCCCGCACAGCCTGTCGTGGTACGTGACGGGACCACCGGGCGGCAGGCTCTTGGGGAGTAGAGGGCTAGGACCGAGGCCCCGGAACTGGTGCAGGGTTTGGGGAGGGAGTTTCGGGCCGGGACCTTCTTTTCCTTTGTAAAAGTCTCGCTCCCTCCTCCCGGAAGTCCCTAGGCTGGGGTCGGGGAGAACAACCCGGGCCCGCGCCCCTCGCCAACAAGGTACCTCCGCATGGTTTCAGAGTTGCCTGCGGAGCCCGGAAGAGCTCCTGACGCACCAGAAAGGCGCGGGATTGAGTGGCCGAAAAACAACGTAAAAGTAAAGAAAGCCGAAGCTGCTGCCCCCCGCCCCCCACCCCCCTGACTCCCCACGGTCTGCTTATTCGGTCTTCCTTTCCCGCTTCCCTGCTTCAGTCGTTGCCAGCTGTTTGGTACCCTTCTTGGTACCTTTGACCAAGGTTTGCTGTGGCCTGGTTCTAGTTCCCTTGGTTCTGGAGCGCGACGGTGGAACGAACGTGGAACGTTCCTTGTCTAGGATTCAGCTGTCCCATCGCGTAGAGGGACGGGAGTTCTGATGACCTCTGTGGGCCTCTCTCTGTCTAACTAGCGGTCACGCTCAACCCCCACTGCCGCGGGGGCGCGTGTTCTCGTAGATCAGTGGCCAGTTGTGATCTGAGGTGGCATGTGCTAATTTAGAAGGGCTGAGAATGTAGCTCACTGGTGGAATGTTTGCGTAGCATTCCAGAAACTCAGAGTTCAATCCTCATTACCTAGGAAAAAGAGAGAGAGACAGGAGACAGTGTACTGGTCTGAAAGTCAAAACACTTTTAGTTCAGCTTGGGAACAGCCGTGTGACTTTGGACAATTATCTCACTTTTATGTGCCATAATTTCCACATTCATAATATTGGGGTAGCTGTTTTGATTGTACAGCCTCCTCTAACCTCTTAATTAATGTTGCACCCGACAGACTCCTTCTCATCTTTCTGTGTTTGTTTTACAATTTGTTGTCTCTTACCTCTTACTAGGGCCATAAATATGAGTGCAGAGATTTTTGCTTGTCTTTCTTATTGCTGTATTCCTGTTGCCTAGAATGTGTTAGGTACTCAATAATTGTGGGATGGCTGGGCGTTTCCTGTAATTCCAGAGCTCTAGAAGGCTGAAGCAGGAACATCTCAAAGTTCCAGCTCAGCCAGGGCATCTTAGCGACTTGGTAAGATCTTGTTTGAAAATAAAAAAGAACGGGGTATGTATTTTACTGTAAAGAGCCTGGGTTCAATCCCCAGTACTGGGAAAACATTTTGTGGTATTTTACCTGAATAGGAACAGGTAGCACTTGCCATTTATGATTCCAAAATGAGTAGGTAGCATTCATCTTACTCTAAGATACTGTGCCTCCCTACTCCCCTGTATCCCGTCTTCCTGAAAACAAATCAGGGAAGGAGGGAAACCACAGAAGTATTTGATAGCCTCTCACTGCCTTGACCTAACCTTGTAAGGGAATTGACCAGGCCCTCCCTCCCTGGGCACAGTGGCTCTCCTAGACCACTTCTCTGCAGCAGGAAAGTGAGGAAGCTGAGGCTTAGAGAGGAAGTGTGATTTGCTCAGGATCATGCAGGGCTCTAACTTAGACCCCCCCAGCCCCACTCCTGTGCTCCAAGCATCCCTGTGTTGCTAACATTTGTCTTATTTCCTCCATCCTGCCATCCTATTGGTCTTTGTTGTGTGCGTGGTGGGTACAGCCTTGGACCAAGGGGCTGAATCTTCAACGCTTCCCAGAAGTGGGTTCTTGTCATTTAGAGGCAGTGCCATGTCAAAGGACATTGCTGTTCCCTGCAATCTATTTACATAACACCAACCTCTGGCCCTCAATCCTTTTTGTTTTGTTCTGTTATGTTATGCCTTTAGTTCTAGAGTCTTGGATATGGACCTTCTTCAGTTCCTGGCCATCCTCTTTGTCCTGTTTCTGTCTGGAAGAGGGGCCATAGGCACCCCAAGGACCTCCATGGACCTCAGCCTGGAGATTTGTATCTTTTGGGATTAGGGGTAGGGTTAATGCATTATCTCTGAGGGGGTCAGTAAATGAGTTCTCCCTATAGGGGATTCCAGGATTGAGGAGACCCAGCTTACAGAACAGGGGAGAGTGGCCAGACCTAGAGCAAAGCAATTCTCTTCTGAGCCTATTTCTTCATATATTAAGTGGAAAAAGGCCAAGTACATCTCTCAGAGCTTCAAAGACTCAGGAGGGACATGGTTCTAACATCTTGTGGGTAAGACCTCAGGTAGAAGATTTGGGAACACTGGATTATTAGCTCATCTTGATCCTGATGTACTGGACCACCTCCTCTGGGCCAGGCCTCAGGAATATAAAGATGAATCAGGACCAGGTCTCAGTTTTTCAGCATCCACAGGCCTAGGGAGAGAGAGTTCAAGCAGATGGTCATTGTACTCAGTGATCATTGCTCTCTTGGTTGTGGGAGGGATGGGGCAAGCACTATGCCAGCTCTTGAGAGAGTAGAATCTAGAGAAGGCTGCAGCATAAGCAGAGTGGCAAAGGTTCTGAAACAATGAGTGATTGTCAGAGATGCCAGGAAGACCATGTGAAAGGAAAAGCAGAAGCCAGGTCCTGGAGGGCTGGGTTCACCTATTGGTTGTGGAGTCCTCAGAGAAATGGGTGGATGGTTCATTGTTGGACCCATATATTTCTCGGTTTGTTCCCAGCCCATAGCTTCCAATCTATGGGTACTCATGGTTCCTTAGAGAACTTACTGCTCGGGAATGGGCCTTCTGAATCAGAGCCAATAGATGTCCATACAGAGTTGTTGGTCTCAGTCCCTTAACTCAATGCTGCCCAGACAAGAAGATGTTTGAGGTGAAGCGGCGAGAGCAGCTTTCAGCACTGAAGAACTTGGTACAACTGAATGATGTCCATCAGCAGTACAAGATCCTGGATGTCATGCTCAAGGGGCTCTTTAAGGTGTGTGGGAGCAGGAGGAAGCTTGTTGCAAGCCCAGTCTGATCTGGGCACTAACAGATGAATGAGTTCCCTAAAGGGATGGTGTTCAGTGAGGAGGGAGCTGCATGCACGAGAGTTGAAGTGGGATTCAAATAAGTGGGGCTGGAGCCAGGTTGTAAAGGACTCTGCAAAGCCTCTGAGCTCATGTGGGGTCCCCTTAGGTGCTGGAGGACTCTCGGATAGTGCTTCTTGCTGCTGATGTGCTTCCAGATGGACCGTTTCCCCAGGATGAGAAGCTGAAGGATGGTACGGTCTCCCGAACCCACCTTTTCTCTTCTTTCCCTTCCAACCTGGTCCTCTCTAGCTGCTCTTTCTCTCTTGTTTTTGTCACTCTTTTTACCCCTAGAGGACCCTCTTATGGCAACTTCTAGGTGATCCTGTAAGGCAAATGATTGCTGAATTTTAAGAAGCATTTAAAATAACATAAAATGGGGCTGAGGATTTAGCTCAGTGGTTCGGTGGCCTGCCTTGCAAGCGCAAGGACCCGAGTTCAATCCCAGGTACCTAAATAAATAAATAAAATAAAATAAAATGGAAAGTATTAAAAAACAAAACAAAACCCTACAATCCTGATCTTTTCTTTGGCTTTCCTAATAGAACTGACCCCTCACAGACACTGTAGTTGTGTTAACACCGGAGACCATCTTTAAACCTACTGTGTACTGGGGAGTTGGGCTCAGGAAAGCTGCATGAGGCATCAATCTCTATATACAAATCAACCTGGGGCTGTGGATTTGGCTGTGTGGTTCCACTTCCTGTCTCACAAGAGCAAGGTCTGGAGTTTGATCCTCAGTACCATTAAAAAAAAAAAAAAAAAAAAGTCAACTTGCCTCTCTGGTTCCCATAGCAAATAAGTCTAGGCATTGAGATGTCTTTGGACAGACAGAAAGACCTGGCTTTGTACCCTAGATTTGACACTAGCTGCTGAGCCTTCCCATCTGTAAAATGAGATCAACAGCCACATCCCTCTACAGGTGGTTATAAAGATTCAGTGGCCTGAGAGCACAAGGCACTTGCACACACTGCACATGCAGTGGGCACCCTGTGGTTGATGGGTGCCATTCCCCTCCCTGACCATGTTTGATGGGTGCTTCCATTCTCTGGAGGATGCTTGGGGTCAATCAGGAGGGCAGCAGGGAGGAAGATAGCTATGCTTGCTACTTATTAATGTCTTTTTGCCAGCTTTCTCTCATGTGGTGGAGAATACAGTCTTCTTTGGGGATGTGGTGCTGCGCTTCCCAAGAATTGTGCACCACTACTTTGACCACAACTCCAACTGGAACCTCCTCATCCGCTGGGGCATCAGCTTCTGTAACCAGACAGGTGTCTTTGACCAGGGACCCCACTCACCCATCCTTAACCTGGTAAGGACTGGGGCAGAGGAGGTCTGGGAGCCCTTGATCTTGTAGTGGAATAGGAGCCTCACATTTGCCTGCAGTTGGGCCTAAGTGTCAGTGCTTCAGTATATTTTCAGTGACAAGTCTCTGCACCTTCGACCATGTAGATCCCATTTTAGGGGCTTCCTCATTGACCTGGTTCCTGAATCCCAGCATGGAGGGAATGGCTGTCTGGTGAGCAGGAGGCAGAGGCTGAGGATGACTAGTTTTTCTTCATCTCTAGATGGCCCAGGAGCTGGGTATCAGTGAGAAAGACTCCAACTTCCAGAACCCATTTAAAATAGACCGAACAGAGGTGAGCTGCTGGGGCGTGTGTCTCTGTCTTGTGGGGGGCTGGGTGGAACACCAGGACTTTGGAGCTGGAGCCAGACATTTCTAGGTCTGAGTCCAGAACTTGTCATGAGTGTATGGAGGAATCTTAGGTTTGTGAGTGGTCTGGGAGTTTCATTCTACTTGTTTTCGGCTAACAAGCCAGCCTGCTTCTGTTACATGGATACTGATAGGTCAAAGACATCAGACTTTATTACAGCAAAATCTAACCAGGCAGCAGCCTGGTGGTCTTGGTTCACCTTCTTTCCCAAGGTCCATGGGGGTGACACCGAGGGGCCCAGGTAGAGGCTGTGCATACAGTGGGCTTGTTTTTGTTTTGCAGTGGGTTTGAATTGTACCTGAGGAACTCTAAGCTTAGGAAATTCATCAGTTTTGTACTGAGGGGAAGCAAACCCATTTTTAAGAACTCATCCTTCAAGATTACTCTGCAAACACAGACCTGTAGAATGGCCCAGATAGAGTGGTCAGAGCTTTGCATTCTTGGTTTATCAAGCAAGAATGTACAGGTATGCTCAGGTCCATGGTGGACTGTCTCCCCCAACAGTTTACGGGGACCTGCATATTTTGGTTTAACTCAAACTTTCACATAAATATACTATTCAGTCTAATTAATCTGAGCACTAGAGGTCATGACCAAATCCATTTGATTTCTCACACTGTTGTGTTTTTTGTTTTTTTTTTTTTTGGTACCAGGGATCAAACTCAGGACCTTGTGCTTGCAAGGCAGGCAGCGGAAATACTGAGCTAAATCCCCAGCCCTCATACTTTATTTATTAAGGCTACCACTGTTAGCTGTATTCTGAATAGCAGGATGAGGTCAGTCTGGAGTATTGATCACCATGTTCTTCAGGGTCCCTGCCTCAGCCAACTGTGCATAAGTTCTGGAGGGAACCCATGGGTCTCATTTTGAATGATCAGGATATGATCTGAGACCAATCTAATGTCTATTACGACCCCCATGACAGAGTTTAGACTCACCTGCCAATCTTCAAGCCTCCATGAGTATTGTCGTTAATAGTTACTGGGGGCAGTGGTTGGATCCAGAGCAATCCTTCCATGGCCCATTCTCTCTCGCTTTGAATCATCAATACATTGTTTGGTCAAATCCCAAGGGCAGTGTCTCAGTTTTAGCATCAGTTGCCCTACTTCGCAGGCATTGAGAGAAGCAGATAAGTTTATTTGTCATTTTGAAGCAGGTTGTGCTGTCCATTGTCTTTGTACAGTCCCTTTTAGGAGCTACCTTTGATGGTATCAGGCTCAGAAGAATAGTTTTACTGATGGTGTCCATGTGAGTTTTCCCATCACATGGATGGGAATAAAATACCCAGCAGATGGCCAGACTGTCAGTGGCAGCCGCCACTGAGCTTGGGCAGACCCTAGGATTGTTTTGCCAGGTGGCAGTGCTGCATCTAGGGATAAAGAGAGCATTAATTGTTTCCTGTACCTTCTGGAGTCTAAGGCATCCCTCCCTGGGTACTGGGCTTGCTGCTACAGAATCTGTGTATCTCATCCCAGTAGGTATATCACTTTTTCTCCTATCCTCCCCTCCTCTTACATAGACCCTTCCTTCAGGATGGGTCAGGTGTGAGTGGGACAAGGGTACTTTTACAAATTTATAGAGACCTGTTAGCATCTCCCATCTTTGCCCACATTGGCCGCTGCAGGGCACTTGGCAAGCAGTATTCTCAACCAAATGGTCATAATTCTAGTGATCTAGACCATAGCAACCCAAGATGGGTAGTCAAAACAGAAGTATAGTCTTTGCTCTGTGCCTTTTCATAGCAGTGGGTACATTGCCATGTCTGGAACGGTGATGCATTTAGGAGTGGTAGTGGTCTGGGTGGTGTCAAATTTGGTTAGTTTGATTCTAGTCAGTCTCATCAGAGAATAGATCTTACTATGGGCATTCAACAAGTCATCCAAATTTGGCATAGTGATACACACCTGAAGTCTCAGCACTCATGTAGCTGAGGCAGGAGGATCACCATGAGTTTAAGGCCAGCCTGGGCTACATAGTGAGTTGAAGGCTAGCCTGAATATCATAGCAACACCCTCTCTCAAAACAAAAACAAATAAAAAAATCAACAGCAGACAAGTATCCCGGACTGTCTAGTTTGTGACCACAAGGTGTTTCTACAGTTTGTGGCTCAAAGAGGGGTGTGTGTCTTTGATCTGCTCTTCTATAGTTTTTTGAGTGGCAGACCTAAACAGGCAGATCTAAAACACTGACAACAGTAAGAATATCACGTTTGGTTGCTAGGAAGGTCACCTAAGGCAAAGGTGACAGTTTTTAATTCAGATCATTATTTGACTGGACTTTTTTTTTTCCTGTACTGGGGATTGATCTCAGGACCTTGTGCTTGAGAGACGGGCGATGCCACTGAGCTACATCCCCTGCCCTGTGACTGGCCTTTATGGCATTTAGTCTTCCGGTGTTGTTTCAAGGCTGGAAGGCTGCTGCTGCCTATAGACGCTTGTGTCGGGACTTCTTAAAACCACCTCTAGGGCTGGTGACTTGCTAGAAGCAGACACAGGGTTTAACATATAGTCGTATTGTGGCTCTAACAATCCTCTAGCAGAATTCACAGTACTCAGTATGTAGTCATCTCATGGCTGTGATTTACTACAGAGAAAGAAAACAAAGCAAAGTCAGCAAAGGGAAAAAGCACATGGGACAAATTTTAGGGAAACCAGCCCTCAGAGTCCTCTCCTAGTAGAGCCACACATGATAGGTAACAAGTTGTAACACACACAAAATGTTATTTCCTAGGAAAGCTCATTAGATATCTGATCCCAGTGTTTTACTGGGAGCTAGTTATATGGGCATCTTTTGCTTGTCTTGCACCAAAATCCCAGACTCCCAGAAAGAAAGCAGGTGTTCATATAATATAATAAGCCATATTATTTTCACAGGTCAGGCACCATGAACCACTCTTATCGACTGTGGGGCATGGGGGGAGCTCCCAAAATGTTAGTTTCCAATCACCATCCTTGAAAGCAGGACTTGTAAAGAATAATAGTCAGGCCTGTAGTGCTCCTCATTTTTGGGCAACAGCTTGGATTTCAACTTAGTTTGGCCACAGTGGACCATTATTGAGGGCCCTGTTGAGCCCAGTGGCTTTGCTTTGTGTAGCAGAGTGGGGAATATGATTTCCCCCATTGAAGTAGCTGCTATCCCTTTACGCACACTGAGGTAACACATATTCCCAGACTGCTTACTATAATCAAAACCCTGATAAATGATGCTGGTCAAGAATAGTCGGGGCCTTGCATTCTTCAGATGCTCAGCCAGAACATGCACTGATACTCAAAGCCACGGCAGATTTCCTTTCCCAACAAGGAGGCAACCCATGGGGGTGCTTTATTGCCATGAAGTGGGCTCTTGGCCTGGAGTCATGCGTGCCCTTCTCACACAGGAGGAGGGTGACAGCATGGATAAATTTAGTCTAATGTCAGTATAGTCCATAGTGCTCTTAGACAAAATCATGGAAGCAATATAAATTCTTTCCTTCTCATTGGCTGGAGACAATCCTAAGATTTGTACTCACTTTTTTCTTTCTTTTTCTTTTCCTTTTCTCTGTGTGTGTGTGACGCTGAAGGTTGGACCCAGGGTGTCACACATCCCAGGCAGGCACTCGATCCCTGACCTGTATCCCCAGGCCATCCCCCACTTTCGGTCTCCAGCATGGACTTGTCCTCTTGCAGCAGCTGCAGGTTTGCTCAGCTCCTCTCATACATTGCCCTTTATGCTGGGCGTGTCCTGGGAGCCCTCTCCTAGGAGGAATTAGCAAAGAAACCCCTGGAAGGAGTGCTCAGTGCAAGAGAACAGCTTCTCAGCAACCAATTGAGAAAGCATGGGAATCAAGGTGTGATCCACCTGTCAGTTACTTCTGGGAGGTTAAAGAAGACAAGGACAGACATTCAATTGCTGGGTTTAGATCAGCTGCTGGAAGCCATTGGTGGTTTTGATAGAAGTTGTTTTGATGGAGCAGTTGGGGCAAAAGAAGAATGGGAGGAAAGTTTGTGGATGAGGCGAGTAGAGGCAACCTTTTTGAAGAATTTTGGTTTTGAGGAGAGCAGACCAATGACAGAATGTCTGTAGGGGCTCTGGTTTCAGATTTTAGTCATAAAGGAGAGAGGACAGCAGGTTGGTGTGTGATGAGACTGCCCCTTCAGGGAAGGAAGAACTGATGCTGTGTGGGCTGGAGAAGAGATGAGTTGTTGGAGCCCCCAGCAAAGGAAGAAAGGAGGGGTAAGAGCTGATGCCAGGAGGGAAGAGAGTAGGAAAAGGGTTGTCATATTTCTCTTCTGACTCAGCCAAGTTTGGACATCGCCAGTGGGGACTGGAGGGATCAGGATCTCTTGACTTGATCTTCCTCAGTCAGAGCAAGTTTGGGGACCTCTGCGACCTACGGCATCTCCCAGCTCCTCGTCTATCAGGAGGATTCGTTCAGTGGATTGGAGCAGAGTGTCATAGGGGAAGCCATGGGAGGGGAGTGTGAGGCCCACTTGCTGCCTGACTTGAGCATGTCACGTCACTTCCCTTCTCTGGACCACACTTGTGATTTCCCCCATCTTCTGAATGTGTGACTGTAGATTGCTCCACAAGGTGGAGCTCTTAGTTTGTTTTTAATCTACCTTGATCAAACATTTGTCAAATTTGCCCTAAGAACATATGAAAGGGGTGTATTTCACAACCCAAGAATTCAGTACTCTTGTATTTCACATTCTAATAGGCTTGTTCATGCATTTAAACAGCACAGTCTGAGTGCTGTGCTGTTAAGAAGCAGGCCGACAACGTGCTAGGGACTTTGAGCATAGTATGAGCAATGCCTAATACCATCCTCCTGTCCTTGTGGAACATGCTGTCTGGTGGGGTGACAGGCACGAAGTGGGTGATCACAAGGGAGAGGTGCGTACTAAGAAAGAACCAGCATAAAGTCGAAGAAAGTGAGCTGAGAGGAAGCATCCTGGGGAAGGTTCCACAGGCAGTGACAGCAGAGCTGGCGCTAGTGTGACAAAAATGGCGGGCCGGGAAGAGCCTTGTGGGCCTAGGCTACAGCATGTGTAAAGGTCTGGGAGGACTTACAGGGAATCTGAGACCCACAAGGCAGGGAGTATTTGGGACAGTCTAGTAGAGGTGTTAGGAATTTAGACGCGGAGTTGCAGGTTTGAGGGGTAATTGACCATAGCAGAAGCCATGGCCGAGGTAAGACTTTTGGAGAGTGTGGAGGGAGAAGAGCCAAGGGCCTACCTGGGATTGCAGCTGAAATGCCTCTACCAAAGTCCTGTCCTCCTCCCATCCTTACACCCAGCGCTCCCATCTCTTCCTCCATCTCTTCCTCCCGCTTGCTTAAGGTCTGCCAGTTTAACCTCTGGTCCATCTCTGTTCCTTTGTGCTCTCTCACCTACAGCCTGCTCCTTAATAAGCAGCAGCACCTGTTATCTAGAACACACTGGCCTCCTCCACTCCTCCTGAAGGGTGTGACAGATAGGGGCCCCCAGAGCCAATCTGTCCCTTCTCTGGAGGAGTTTGTTTATTGTTTGTCAATTCACACCTTGGGCCTTTTTCCCTCTGCCTGGAGTGCCCTTCGGTTCCCTGTTTGCTTGGCAAACTCCTGCTTACCTTTCTAGACTCACTCCAGCACTTATCCCAAGCCTAGGTAACTGTCTTCAGGTCTGGAGCTCCCCAAGGGCAGGGCTGTGTCTAGGTAACCTTTCTGTCCCCACATCCTGTGGCCTAGCTTAAAAAAGACTCTGTGGCTGAATGAATTACATCACTCTGCTCTCCTCCTCAGTTCATTCCCAGCACCGACCCTTTCCAGAAAGCCCTGAGAGAAGAAGAAAAACGCAGGAAGAAAGAGGAAAAGCGGAAAGAAATTCGCAAAGGCCCTAGGATCTCCCGGTCCCATTCTGAGTTGTAGCCCTGGAGCAGCTCAGGGACCAAGGGGCCAGCCAGCAAGAGGCTCAGGTGGAAGACGTGCCATATGGCACTGCTGTGGCAGCATTCACCATGGTGGTGAGCACTAGACCCTTCCAAATGGGGCACCACATTTTCTGGGTCCTCAGGAGCTGGAGACTGAAGCTCGGGAGCTGGATTTCCTTCCAGAGCCTGTCTGGAGGGGACACCGAAGAGACCTTTAGAAGACACCGTGCTGCAGGCAGGACCCTACAGAGACTGCTGGGGAGGAAGGAGGGCATCCTGGTGTGTTAGGGCCACTGGTTGGCTGCTGCCACTCTTTCGAAAAGCAGCAGAACCGGGCTCTGAGTTACAGGTGAAAGGTGCCATGCCTACAGCTGGTCCCACTGTGTCACTGAGTGCTCAGCAGCTCAGGTCCCAGCCCTTCTTCAGAAACAATAAAAGCCAGCAAACCCATTGAGTCCACCAAAGCTCACAAGGGGCCGTAAGGGAAGCAGGAGCCTCAGGGGTGTCCAGTGCAGTTTGGAGGATGTTCCTGGCTTATCCAGAGGAGCCCAGGCTTGGTGGGGGAGAGAAGCAGGAGTTTGGCCTGGACCTCCTCTTCCCTCCGCACCACCCTTGACCAGGGATTGGCCTTGAAAGAGGGCCTGGAAGTGTCCCCTGGGAGGGTGTTCAGTCATCCAAGGAGACCTTGGAGCAGTGCAATCCCTGTGCTTAGATAGCTGGGGATAGTCACTGAGCATGCAGGAAGCAGTCAGCTCTGGCAAGGCTGGAAGACCCTTGACCTGTGCGGGCCAGCTGCAGGAGGTGTACTCTGCACGTTCTGTATGCTGTAACGACAGGGCTGCCCTGAGCCAATTTGGTCAGGTAGTGAGTTCCCTGTCTCAGGAGTAATTCAAGAGGAGTCTCCCAGTCCAGGGTAGGGAAGGTGCAGAAAGGGTTAAGGCCCAGGGGGGTAGCCTAGTTTCTATGACTGCCTTCCCCCACATTGGAGAGAGGACTGTGGCCTTTCAGTCCAGCCCTTCCTAAATAGAGGGAGGGGCTTCAGCAGGAATTCTACCTCGAATTATCAAGCCAGGGTCTGCCTCTTAAAGGGGCAGAGGCACACATTCATCCCCAGTCCCCTCCATACTTGGCCTCCTGCCCCTGGTAATGGGCAAGTAAAACCTAAGCCTTAGCCTGTCAGACTTAGACCTTGAACTGTCCCATCCTTTCCCTGTGCCTG
The DNA here is from genome assembly GCF_012274545.1 of Fukomys damarensis. NCBI lineage: Eukaryota > Metazoa > Chordata > Mammalia > Rodentia > Bathyergidae > Fukomys > Fukomys damarensis. The sequence goes on along the minus strand of NW_022900931.1, from coordinate 6,342,237 downwards.
TAGCTTCAGTGGCAAAAGAACTTGATATCTGAACTCTGCCCAGCCCTAATCTACTTTTTCGTGTGTACCCCCACCCTTGGTACTGGGGACTGAACCCTGGGCCTTTGCCCTGAGTTACTTCTCCATCCTTTTTTATTTTACTTTTTTTTTTTTGGTACGGGCATTGAATTTGGGTCTTTGCGCTTGCAAGGCAGGCCACCGAACCGCTGAGCTAAATCCCCAGCCCTTTTATTTTACTTTTGAGACAGGGTCTCTTGCTATGTTGCCCACGATGGGCTTGAACTTGCAATCCTCCTGCCTCAGCCTTCCAGAGTGCTGGGATTATAGGTATACCTGACTCTAACCTGCTTTCCTTTTTGGCCAGAATAGCAAAGAGAAGCCAGGCCTCCGGGAGACCTCATGGAAGGACCCAGAACATCTTGCACCTTATCAGTCACTTGGGAGAAGTAAGGGTATGAGAAGCAGCTGGAAGAGGACTGGGAAGAGGACTGTAGACAGTTTCTTGCCCACTGGCCACCTTGTCGTTGGACGAGGGAGGTGGTGCTGGTCAGTGGTAGACTCCACTTGACACACCTGGGCTTCATGCCTGGGACATGTGCCTTAACCATTTGTGTGAGGATTATAGGAGATGGCGATGCTAGTTTGTGAGCTAAAAGGCTGTGGAAAGGGAGGGATCAGGACCCACCTGTCGACTCTTTAGGCTGTCCTGGTGTCTGCAGGTGAGACTGTGGCCAGCAGCCCTGAGGCTCCTCCCTGGCCCCTTCTGGCTGGAGAGTGGTTGTGGCTTCTGACTTTACAGGAAGGGTGTTTTCTCCCTTAATGGAGAAAGAACTTTCTAAGAACCATGCCTACTTTGCTGTGGACCAGGGTTTCTTGGGACTGGTGGGAGGCTAAAGGATGCCTCAGGACAATGCAGAGCTGGTTCCAGCTATGGGCAGGGATCCTACTAAGTGACTTCTAGGGACTCTGTCATCAGCAGGACCTGCCGAGTGATGAGGAAGGCTCTTCCCTTGCTCTTGTCACCGGTGACTTGTCACTCAGAGTGCTCAGGTGCTTGAGACATTAAGAGCCTGTAGAAAAGCCCCTTGGAGTCAGACGGTCTGTAGAATGTAAAAGACTTCTCGGCAACAGACACCCTCCTCTGGTGGTTCTTTGTTTATCCCATAGATTTGCCGAGTGCCCACTGTATGCAGGGCCTAAGAGAAGGGCTCAGTTTTACCTCTCTTCACGTCTGATCTCCCTTCTTCCTGGGCTTTTCCCTGTACACCTTCCGCCCCTTCTCCATGTTTGCCGATCTTGTCCTTTCCACCTTAGATAAGCCCAATATTTACCATCTGACACCTTCAAAGAAACAGCCATTCTGTTTGCCCCTCTCCTTGTCTTTGCTGCTAGTGTTGGTTGTTGTAGTTGATCATTTGTTCTAGGAACCCCATTTTATGAGACTTAAAAGGCAGAGAGTACCCCACTTCTGAGGAGTTAAAAGCCTGAGGGCACTTGTTTGTTCATTTGCTTGCAACAAGGATTCATTTATTTGACTGAACCTCCAGCTACTGTGTGTACCCAGTCTGTGTGGCTGTTGGCTTCGGTGGCCAGGGGTACCAGGGATAGCATTGGAGGTGGTTCTAGTGGCCAATCCAATAACCAGTGCCAGGACTGCCCAGTGGTGGCAACAGATACTGTAACTATGGTCTGGGACATTGTTCAGTCTACTAAGTTTTCAGGCCTAGTCTGTGGCACCCCTAGGGAGTCTGGGAGCCCTTAAAATTCTTTTTTTTTTTTTTTTTTTT
>NW_022900931.1:6335697-6340323 GCF_012274545.1 Fukomys damarensis | reverse complement strand
TAAATTTTTTTTTTTTTTTTTTTTTTTTTGGAGAACCATTTGAATGTGTCACAGGTAGAGGAAGAATAAATAATAGTGCTGTAGGAGAGTGTAGTGATGGACAGAGCAAGTAGAGAACCTCAGTGCAGATGCTATTGCAGGGATAATATGCAAGTAGTGACACATGCAAAGGTCCTGGTCTCCACAGCAGAAGCAGCCCCACCCACCGAGGCAGCCTCCCCATCTGGCAGCAGCTGCCAGGGTAGGACTCCGGCATAGCAGGTATAGGGTAGGGAGTGGACCCTGAGGAAAGGCTTCAGACAGCATGTGTTCACACAGACTGCCAAAGGGATTGTGCTCTGTAACAAGCTGAACACAGTTTAACAAAGGTGCTCCCAGCTGCCTGTCACTTTTTGGTAGTAGGTCAGGCCACCTCAGATGCTGACACACACAGACCTCCTCAGTGTGATGGGGACAGTAGTAATCCTGCAGTTACTGCAAGTAAAAATGCCTTCTGACGTCCCTTGGGAGGCAGATCCTCTCTGGTCCACAGCCTTTCTCCCTTCTCCCAGCCTCAGTCTCAATCTTCCTGTCCTTTCCCCAGTCAGTGACTTCAGAGAGATGCTGTTAATAGCTCATAGACTTATTGTCCTGCGTTTTCCCGCCTCAGTCTTGGCCTGATTTATCTTTTTCTGGCTTCTCTTTCTTACCTTCTCCTTTAAATTAAGAGCTTTTGGGGCAGCCAGGAGTGGTGGTACACACCTGTATCCTAGGACTCAGTTGCGAAAGCACGAGGGTCTCCAGTTCAAGTCCAGCCTGAGCAAGTCAGCAACTCAATGGGATCCTGTTGTCTCAAAATAAAAATTAAAAAGGGTTGTGGATGTAGTTTAGGGCAAAACCCATAGGTGCAATCCCCAGTGCTGCCCCCCTCCCCCCACAAAAGCTTGGCCTCACTGCTTTTTGCTTTTTTGTTCCTGGACAGCCATTCCTTCTAAGGTCTCAAAGTTAATGGCACCTACCCTGTTACCATCTGACAAGCTTGACTGCTAATGCTTCAGTTCATCCAGAGCACATTTGTGATTTCCCACCCTCTAACTCAGTCTCTTCACTGAACTCTTGGTCAGTCCATGGGAAAGTCTTCCTGGACTTCTAAATGAGTCCTGAAAGACTGGAGGAGGTGGAAGAAGGGGAGAGGCGCTGGGAGCAAAGGCCTCAAAGGGGAGGTGTCAGTATGCATGATACTCTGTGACCTGTTGCAGGTGCCAGATCCATGAGAGAGATTTTGACAAAATGGTCATCTGGTCCAGTTTTTCCCTTTTCAGATGCAGAACTCAGGTCCTGACTTGTCACAGAACCAGCCTCTGTCCTTCCAGCCAGAGCAAGGTGTCACTGGAAAGAGATGTTCATTCATGTGAGATCCAGGCCTGAGGGCAGTATTGGTATCTTACTGAGCTTCAGGTCCAGGGCAGTGCCATTCTTCTGTTTCTCTGGAGCCTTCAGTTTTGCTCCCTCAGACTACCTGGCCAGGCACCAAGGCCTCTGGGCAGGTCTGCTGGGAGCCAGAACAGCTGCAGAGTGGGAAGCCCTATGCCCGCCTCCTTGGTCTCCTGGTGCTCAAGGTAGCCCAGCTCTAGTGGGGAGGGCACTTGGTCAAAGTGATTTGTTCAGGGGTAGGGAGCTCTGGCAGAGCCACTGAGAGCCACAGATGATGGCACTGTCCAACTTGATGCCAGCTCCAGAGCAGGGCAGCTGAATTCAGGTGTGATTTCTGTTTCTTAGTGTAAACAACAAAGAGAGCATTCTTACTTGCTTTTCCCCCAAAGTAAGACAATATATTTCTCAATAGCATACATGTTCATCATAAAAAGTAACTCAGACAGTAACGAAATACCAGGAAGAAAGCACAATCTGACCCATATCCCACCACTCCCATGGGCACAACTGACAGCCAACTGTTAGGCCTTCCTTAGTTTTGTCCATTGTCTATCCCCAGACTATACCACAGGAAGTTCCTTCCTCATAGTTGTAAATTTTGGGGGGGTTGGTATCAGGGATCGAATTCAGGACCTTGCGCTTGCAAAGCAGGTGGTAGAACCACTAAGTTAAATCACCAGTCTCCTAGATTCAGTTTTTAAATGCCACTTCGCAAGGTTTGAACTCGGGGTCTTGCACATGCTAGGGAAACTCCACCACTGAGCTATAACTGCAGCTGGAGTCTTGGCTTCACAAATCAGGTCCCATTACTTTTTCTTAGATACTTGAACCAGCATTTGTTATTTATGTGCTTGTTTACTGCCCCCCCCCATTCTTAGAAGGTAGGAATTGTTTGCCATAGATGGTCAATAAATACTGTCAGACCAACATGCATGTGATCTCATGTAATCTTCACAACTATGAAGAGCACCATTTTATCTCTATTTTACTTTATTTTGAGACAGGGTCTCACTGTGTAACCCAAGCTAGCCTCAAACTCATGATCCTCCTGTTGAAGCCTCCAGTATACTGGGATTGCTGGTGCACACCAGCACACCCGGCTGTCATCTCCATTTTAGAGAGAAAATTGAGGCTAAGAACAATTACTTCAGGAGCTCAAGGCCACACAGTAACTTTAAATGGGTGTGCTTTAAATCTTGACTGACCCCTGAGCATTTGCCTCTCAAAACTCATAGGAAACTTTTTCTTTTTTTTTTTGGTAGGGGGAAAGGGGTAATACTGGGGACTGAATTTAGGATCACCAACACTAAGCTAGTTCTTTTTAATTTAAATTTTTTTTTTTTTTGCGACAGGGTCTTGCCAAATTACCCAGGCCAGACTCAAATTTATGATTCTCCTGCCTCTGCCTCCCAGAGTGCTAGGATTACAAGCAAGATTTGCCTTTGTTGATTCGATAAAAGCCTTTTCTTGTCATTTATGTACCCCGCCCCTTTTGTTTTTGTTTTTTGAGATGGGGGTCTCACTATGTTGAGACTGACCTAGAACTCACTATGTAGACCGGACTGCTCTTGAACTCACAGCGATCTGAGTGCTGGGATAACAGGCGTGAGCCACCACGCCCGGCTCCCTTTTGGTTTTGTTACTAGGACTGGAACCTAGGGCCTTGCACACACTAAGCCACTCTGCCACTGACCTATACCCCAGCCATATGTGTATAATTTTTTTTTTTTAGACAGGGTCTCACTATGTAGACAGGCTGGCCTTGAACTCCCTATCCTGACTCAGCCTCCCGAGTTGCTGGAATTACAGACGTGTGCCACCATTCTCAGCTCCTATTTTATAATTTTTTTTTCTTTCCTCAGTACGGAGGTCGGGGAGGGAGTTGGGGGGGTCGAACTCAGGACTAAGGCAAGCACGGGACCACTGAGCTAAATCCCCAGCCCTATGTGTATAATTCTTAATCTCATGGTGTTCCATCATGTGAATGCATTTATCAGTGCCTTACTGGACTTTGAGTGTCTCTGAACACATGTATTTTTATTTCCGCATTTCTTTGAGCAGTCCTCTTATCTCTTAGGATGGATTCTTGGAAGTTTGCACCTTTTCACAATGCGACCAGCTGCAAGATGCCTGAGTGAGGCGCCTGAAGAAGTGAGAATCCGTTTGTGGAATGGGCGTCAGAATCCCTGCGGAACTTTTTCAAAGCACTGGGTGCTTGCAGCTGTTTAAAAGCCCCCAGTGGCTCTGAGGTTCCCGGGACTGAGGTCCAATGGTGCAAGCGCATTATCGCGGCAGGTGCAAAGGCGCCGAAGTTGTGAGATGTTCGTGGCCCTGTTGGGTCTCCACTTCTGCCTTTTTGAGAGGGTTGGAAAAAGCGTGACTTGGTCTGTCTCCAGTGTTGGGGGCTAAATTTGACTCAACCCACTACCAGGCGGGCAGGGAGGGAGGGAAGAGGCAGTTGCGAAGATGACGTAATGTGCTCACAGCTAGAGCCAGGGGCGGTCTGCGGTCGCTGAGGGATGGCGGCGTATTAACTCTTCGGTCCCAGACCGGTGGACGGAGTCGTTTGCTCCGTTTGCAGAGTAGACCCAACACAAATGGGAGAGACTCCTTTAAATTACGCGCAGGAGGCTGGGCTGAGGACTCAGAGACTATTCGCTTCTTACGCTCCCTGGCCGAGATGGGCGGTGCTCCTCTATGCAAATCTGAGCTGCTGATCGATGACGCGCTATCACCCCACGCGCCGCTTCGCTCTCCGATTGGTTAAAACGAGCCTGGTCCCATTGACAACAAACAAGGGGACGCGCAGCCTGGGGGCGGGGCCGCAGAGGGCGCGGGCTAGGACAGGGGAATCCCGCCCCGCCCCTTCCGCGCGACGCCAGTGCTGAAAGTAATTACACATTCTGTGGCGCTAACACATTCGGGGCGGGGTCACTGCGCCACAAGCTGGTGAGCTCCCTCTACCGCGGGTGTTAATGCTAATTAACAGATAAATGTAAATCCGAGGCTTCCTCCGACCCTTGGCTCTGCCAGTTTTCCCTTGATTGGAATTGCAGGCCGAATTTCCTCTCGTTCTGGCTCGGCCCATTCAGGCACAGCCCGAGATGTCTTTCTCAGTGCGTTTTAATCCGTCAGATCTGCTCGTCGCCGTTTGTAATTCAGTGGACTCAAACAGTTCCCTCCATAACTGCCTTTTATAATCAATCCGAGGGG
>NW_022900931.1:6312886-6335627 GCF_012274545.1 Fukomys damarensis | reverse complement strand
TTGGGCACAGCCGGGACGGAAGCGGAGCGCAGGGCAAGGGGCGCTGTAGGTAGCCGCCTCGGAGGAGAGCGCGCGCCCACTCACGCTGCCCGCGGCCCCTTTTCCTAGCTGTTTCCGTCACACCTGCCACTCCCTGCCCGGCCACAGGACCGGCTTCGGAATTTCTCAGCTGGGCCCCTAGGCTAGGCGCCCCACGCTGGTCCTTTTGGGATTGACCAACGGCCGGGTGACCAAGAGCCCGGGAAACTTTGGGTAGCAACTGCAGGAACAAGTTGCTGATGAAGCGAGCCGTGGCGATGGAGTGTGGACGCGTCTCTAGGGATGGAGACCCGGACGCTCCTGCTGTCGCACTGGAAAGAGAGTTGAGCAGCAGGAATTTTTAGTGGTGGCCCCTGGGCTACAAGCTGGGAGCAAGAGGCCTTTGTTCCGTCGTCTTTACAGCGGAGTGGAAGAGGATCCTTTCTTGCAATGATTTTCATTTTTTGGCCCCAGGAATCAAGGTTTGGAGAGGGTCTGCCTTGCCCAAGGTTGCCAAACTGGTTTGCAGAGCCCTGTTCCTTATCAGTAGTAGTTTCTTTCCATCCCACCTTTGGGGATTCTGAGTCCAATGAATCTTAATAGTAACTAGTAAACTTAATAACTTGTGATACTTGAGCTCTTCTGATATTATAGGCCCCAAATATTTTGTATTATTTTGCTTATGCCTCACAACAATCCTGTGAGATAGGCATTCTTATTAGTCCTATTTTACAGAAGATGATGTCTTAGGGTCACTCACCTTAGTCCAGAACCCATGCTCTTAAGCAATAACTCAGGAACATTATGCTTTTCAGTTTACAAAGTGCTTTTACATCTAGTCTCTCACTACAGTCTGGCATGCATGTGGGATGACTAACACCCTCATTTTGAAGGTGGAGAAATAGGCAGCAAAAGATTCTCTTTTGGAGAAAGAAGTAGTGGCAGCAGTTATTTGAAGAGTGTTTGCCATTTTACCATTTTGTTTTTGTAATATTTCCCCCTTTGGTTTGGCCCTACCATTTTGGCCATCCAGACAGTGTAGCAAGACACTAATTGAAACTCCACTTTTGACCACAGCCTTCCACTATTAAGTCCTCCTAAGTATAGAGGTGGATTAAATCCAGGGGAGGGGGTCCTTGGAACATAATAGAGGAAGCTAATATGTTTTCATCATTCATGTGCCAGGCATTGTGTTAAACACCTGTACATTTTGTTGGGGGTTGGTGGGATAGGCTGGGTATTGAACTCAGGGCTTTTTCCCTGAGCTGTATCACTACATCTCCAGGTCTTTTTATTTTTTGAGACAGGGTCTTGATAAGTTACTGGGCTTGAATTTACAATCTTACTGTCTCAGCCTCCCAGAGTACTGGGATTATAGATATGAGCCACCACATCCAGTTCATCTATGCATATTGATACTTTCAATCCTCAGTAAGAATCCTATCAGGTAGGCATGACTGTTATACTAGTCATCTTCCTCTCACAGATATTTATTTATTTATTTATTTATTTATTTATTTATTTATTTTGAGACAGGGTCTTGCAATCTATGCAGTTCAGGCTGGCCTTGAACTTACTGTGTAATCTAGGCTGGTATCTTAACTTGCAGCAAGCCTCCTGCCTCAGCTTCCCATGTTCTGGGATTGCAGGCATGTGCCACTACACCCACTCTCACAGACTTTGAAACAGGTCTGTTGCTGTTCATTAACTTACCCCGGGTTACATAGCTAGTATGAATGTCCAAAGCAAGGCCACAAAAATTTAAGTGCATTTTGTACTTTTATTCCATAATTGATTCATATATGTCTTAATTTGTGTTAGTTTACCATATGGGTAATACTAATTTTGCCCCCATAGGTAGTTAGATAAAATGTATAGTCTTGAAACTACCACAGTGGTTTAATGGCTTCGCAGGTCCTCTTACCAGCTGGCCAACTACAGCTAAGCACCTGCATTCCCAGCACTCTGGGTGGCTGAAGCTGGAGGTTAACAAGTTCTAGCCTAGCCTTGGCAAATGAGCCAAGACCCTGTCAAAATGTAAAAAGGGGTAGGGACATGGCTCAGTTGGAAGGCCCTGGGTTCAACACCTAGCACCTAGTACTGAAGAAAAAAAGAAAAGAAAGAAAAAGTAGTAAGTAGTCAGGTACTAGCTATGGTGTTTGAGTCGTAGGGAGGCATGAAAAAATAGGAAGACAGGATATTATGGCTGTAAGAATTTGAGATGAGTAACAAAGCAACCGTAGTGCTGAATATATGAGTTGAGAGCTGCACAACATGGTAAGTGAAAGTCATTTGGTGAGAGGAGCTTGGCTTACCAGGAAATCTACACTGAAAAGGTATCCGTTAACCTCAGTCTTTGAGGCCAAGAAGGACTGAAGGCCCGTGTCTGTAGCTACAAGTATCCCTTGACATTCTGCCATCTGTTCTCCCTCCAGAATGTTAGTACAGTGAAGCAGGGACCTTCCTTTTGTACCTAAAACTGCCTGATGCAATGAGAATACTTACTGTTTGTGGAATGCCTAAATGAATACAGTGACCTTGGGCTGTGCAAGATGTCAATTTGTAGCAGACATAGTCTTCCGGGTAGATTGCATCAGGCCTGGCCAGCTCAGGTGCATCTAAGTGCCATTCTGATGAGGAAGAGGGAGAGTTGTATGAGTACATTTACTTCCTTGTGTGTGTGAATGGTGGGGAAAGAATACCTGCAACCTAGAAATCTCATTACTACATCCAGGAGGAGCAGGCAGGCAGGAAACCTTAATTCTGCCTGCTTCAATTCATTGGCACCCTTTAGGGCTATGGATCCAAGGTGGACACAACCCAACCATTTAGCACATCTCTAGTGGCATCCAGGTACTGCTGTGATGGATATAGTGCAGAGGGTACCTTTGAATAAGACATACAAAGTCTCTTCTTCCTCAGGGTGCTTAAAGACTTAGTGAGAAAATACAAGTTATAGAAAATAAATGAACAATTTTAGCAGGGAACTCTGAAAATAAAATGGAGTCATATTATAGAGTGGCCTGCTCCAAGTACTCTAGAAATGCCTCTTGGAAGAAATGTCAGTATCTCTTCCAACAAATGCTAAATCTGGGTCTTGTGTGAAATTTCCAGATTTTAAAATATTGTCTCAGTTTCTTTAAAAAAGAAACATAACGGGGCCAGGGATTTAGCTCAGTGGTTTGGTGGCCTGCCTTGCAAGCGCAAGGACCTGAGTTCAATCGTTGACACAAAAAATTTTGTGACTAAATCGCGGTCCTTATTTGGGATTATGTCTGTAAATGGAATTTTCCAATAGTCATTATCGAGTCAAAGATGAACAGTTGAAATCTCTTGAAAGGCATCCCTTATAATTATAAAGGGCAAGCCAGATGTGGTGGGGCAAGCCTAAAATCCCAGCACTTGGGAGGCTGAGGCAGGAGGATCGCTGTGAGTTCGAGACCAGCCTGAGCTACATAGTGAGTTCCAGGTCTCAGCTGCACAGTGAGACCCTGTCTCAAAAAACACAAAAACAAAAAACAAAAAAAAAAGAAAAGAAAAAAGAAACATAATGGTGGGCATCCAACAAAATGTATATACTAGCTGGTTTCCAGGACCTTGTTCTGCTCCAGACCTTGGAGCATTTTCTATGGAAATGCTATGGACCTTGTTCTATTTTCCCCAGGCCCCAAGTTCTCACTTAGAATAGCTACACTACTTCCTTTTGAGGGAGGCCCCCGTGCCACATCTTCTGCAAGGGCATAGTTGAGATCCTCTTCCACTATGACTAGGAAAGATAAGGTGAAGGAAATGCCCTTTTGCTAGGCCCGAAAGGATGGGTGGCAAGAGTAGCATGACAAATATGTGGAAAGAAAGAGGTCAGGCTACCTTTGAGGTAAAAGATGGTGAATGGGGTATAGAGGCACAAGCATGTAATTCTAGCACCCTGGGAGGCCAAGACAGGAGGACCAAAGTTCCAACCCAGCCTCAAAACTAATCTCAAATTTAAACAGATTAGGCCTGGTAATTTAGCTCAGTGGCGCTGCCTCCTGCCTTGTAAGCGCAAGGTCCTGAGTTCGATCCCTAGTTTAAAAAAAAACAAAACAAAATTAAAGCTGAAGAAAAAAAAGGCAGATTAAAAGGGCTGTGGATATAGCTCAGTGTGAAGGCTCTGGGTTCAATCTGTTACTTCAGTGGATGAGCTAATAAATAATAGACCGCTAGAGCTTTCCTGGAATTTGTTACTATAAGACAGTAGAAGATGAGGTCTGTGGGGTGAGTTGGAACCAAATTGTGCTCCAGATGCAGGTGTTTTGTGGAATGTGAGGAGGGAATTACTGAACATTTTCAAGTAGTGGGATGGCCCATTTATCATGGATTTTAAGAAAATTCGTCTGTACTGGTAGGCAGGAAAGCCAGCTGGACCTGGGACACCAATGAGGAAGAAGCTGCAGCTATTCAGGTTTGAGATGATGGTCTCAGTGGCCTTGAAGGCAGAGCAGAGGTGGAATTCTAAGGCTCCATTAAAACTTTGAATCTGAGGCTTTGAGAGAGATGGTGAAAATTTACCTTAAAAGGGCTGAAATGGAGGCAGGGGCAAATTATCCAGTAGGAAGTGAGAGGGAGATAGGAGAAGGTGAAAACTGCAAGAGAGATTGGGGTTTAGTCACTGGTGATGAGTTGAAGATAGAGAACTAGGAGTTCTGAAGTAACGGAAGTGTAATAAACTAAAAGGAAGCGAGCTTTTAAAGGAGTGGTCAGTTAGTAGATGATGGAAACAGTGCTGCAGAGGGAAGCAAGGATGACAAGGCCATGAAAGGAAACATGAGCTTAGTTAGGAAAGGCAGGGGTTGTGGATAGATGGTGGAGTCCAAGACTAGATGAAACAGGCAGGAATCAGGAATGGAGTGGGTGAGGGCCAAGTAGAGGCAATTTGGCTCTTTGGAGGTTGAAGAATTTTATCAATGAGCTAATCCACATTCTGTCTGTGGGTTTGCATGTTCTGAACATTCCATATACATGGAATCATAGAGTATGTGGATTCTTTCACTTCACATAATGTTCAGGTTCATCCATTTTGGAATGTAATGTTCCACTATATGAATACACCCCATTTTGTTTATCCTTTCATCAGCGGATGAACTTTTGGGCAGTTTCTACTCTGGGGCTATTATGAATGAAGCTACTGTGAACTTTGTGCAGAAGTTTTTGTACAGGCATATGTGTTTATTTCCATTGGGTAGACCTACATTTATTGTTTGAATTTCCCCAGGGCTTATTATAATCCCATTTATTCTTTTACTTTATATGTTCTATAACTCAGCCCTAAATCTTCAAGAAACTACAAATATGGTGGTCAGTTCTTTCCTCCATCACTGCCTTTTTTTGCCCCATCTAATGGTTGTTAAGTCTACTCCCTGAACTTATCTTGGGACTGCTCTTAACCATCACTTTTTTAGGTTGAGGAAGGCCCTCCTGCCACATGTTCTGCAAGGAGATCTTGTGCTGATCCTCTGTGATGTTAAAGCTCTTGTTTCTTAGTTCTGGATTGTTTTCCCCCTTTTGCTCTGGTGGAACACATCCTTCAGTAGCTCCTTCTGTAGGTAGATTTTTTGAGGTCTTGCATGTCTAAAAATACCTTTATTGTAACCTCCAACTTGATAGTTTGGCTGAGTTTAGAATTTTAGGTCAGGCATAATTTTGAAGGCATTGTCTGATTGATCTAGCTTCTAGTAATTAAGAAATTTGAGGCCGTTTTTATTGTTGATCATTTGTGTTTGACCTCTTTTCCTCCTCTGGAAAGATCTTGTCTTTATCCTTGATGTTCTGAATTTCATAACAATGTCCTAGATGGGTTGTCAGTCACTGTCCCTACTTAATGGGGCTCTGGAGACCAATGCCTGACATCTGTATTCATGCAGTCCTGCTTCACCCTCTTCTACAAAGGAACTTCAGTTCCTGAGGGTTCCAGGGCCCTGTCTTAGGCTTCTGTTGGCTTCTCTCTCCAGACACTTGATTTCCTCTTTGAAAAGGTGTACCTAGTATGGAAAGGAAAACATTTTAGTTCAGGGTGTTGAGGGCCCCCAGTGTGGTGTCCATATCATTGAGAAGGTCGTAGTGACCATCTGGGTGAGCCAGGAGACAGTGTTGGGGATGGGCACCATCAGCACACAGTGGGAAGCACAGGTGAGGAGAGGGGCAGAAACTGACTTCCCATTTCAACAGTGAATGATGCTTTAGAAAACTGCTTAGTAAGGCGAACTACTACTCCGCTACTTTTTACCCTGTGTGTACCTTTCTAAAGATGTAAATGTTTTAACATTTGAATACTTATCAGTGTTGCTAATGTTTGGGTTGAAAGAGCTACTGTTGTCCCTAGCTTATTTATTTGCCATCCATTTTTAGCTCCTGGTTTGATCCAGTTATGTTTACTGTGATTGCTCAGACCACTGGACCAGACTCCTAGGATTTCTCCTCCTCCTCCTCCCCTCTGTTTGGCCTCGTCCTTGACAAACATCCTCCACATTCACACCTAGGCTTTCAGCCTAAGGGTTCTTGAGCGTTGCCTGCCTTTTATTGAACACTTAATGTCATTTTTGCACTCAGCTCTGATCTTGGCTTTTTTTTTTCTTTTTCTCTTTTTTTTTTTTTTTTTTTTTTTTTTTTTTTTTTTTTTGACACTGGGGGTCAAACTTGGGACCTTGTACTTGTGAGGCAGGCACTGGAGCTACAGAGCTAAATCCCGGGGCCTTATCTTGACATTTTTTTTTTTTTTAAATGCACTTTTGCTTCTATGTTAACAAGATCTTTTCTCTCAGTAATTAAAAAGGAAAAAAAATTTTTTTTTGGTAACAGGGTCTCAATACGTAGTCCATGGTGGCCTCGAATTCACTGTGTACCCCAGGTTGGCCTTGAATTCATAGAGCCCTTCTTGCCTCAGCCTCAAGAGTGCAAAAAAAGAAATCCTTAAGCAACTTTATTCAGTTAGAACTTCCTGAATATCAAATTGTTCATGTCATTCTGGACTTCTGCCTGAACTTTGTTAATGTGCACATAATTGTCACAACATTTTCATATAATAGGTTCTTATGCATTGAAGTCATTGAGGTGTAATAGCCATATAATCTAATGTAATCTATCTGAGTAGACAAACAACTTGCATATCCATGTTCTTGTTGAAGATTTTGGGTGTTTGCAGTCTTTCATTAGCATGAGTACTGTCACTCTGAACAAGTCATTTTGGAGTTAGTTCATAGGTGTGTTTCTGAAAGAGGAGTCTTCAAAAGCTGCGTTACACATTGGCAGCGGTAGCCCTTTCACTTTTACAACTTTTATAGTGCTATAAATTACTATGGTGATTGGGAATTACAGCTTGGAAAGTACTTTGGTTTTTTGAAAATACAGTGCCCTTATATGATTCAAAATTTAAAAAACTAAGTACTGTGCAGAGACACATTCTAAATTCTGTAAGTTCTTTCTACACCTCCACATGAATTAAATTTTTATTTTTTACCTACTTCAAAATTGTTATAAGTAAAATCAAATACAGATTTTACCCAATTATTTAGTGGAGCTGGATATTGAATCCAGGGCCTTATGCATACTAATCAAGCACTCTACTGCTGAGCTCCATGTCTCTCTCTCTCTCTCTTTTTTTTTTTTTTTTTTTTTTTTTTTTTTGTACTGGGATCGAACTCAAGTCCTTCTGCTTATGAGTCAGGTGGTAGAACCACTGAGCTAAATCCCTGCCCCCCTTTTTGAGACAAGGGCTTGCTAAGCTAACTGGGCTGGCCTCAAACTTGGCAATCCTCCTGCCTCAGACTCCCAGGTAGCGAGGTTTATAGGCATATGCCACCATAATATGCTTCTAGTTCCTCAATTGACTTTTCTATTCTCAGGACTACTGGATCGGCAGTAACACCAACTTTCTGGGTGATCCCTTCCAGTGCCTCAGATGACCCCATTGCTTTGCAAAGAACCTTCTCCTTGAGATTCTTACACTTCCGCCACTCTGGTTTCTTGGCGTGAGTGATCCTTCATCTGATTTGCCTGCTCTCTGTTCTTGTAAAATTGTTCATTAACATACAAGTCTCTGTTTTCAGCACTTTGCTTTGGGGAACTTGGCAAATGGTTTCTTGATTTATGTTGTGGCACTGTGATTGTTTGGTCTGAATTCTCTTTCTGTAGTTTCAGAATGGTACTCTTGCTGCCCTAAATTTCAAGTGTATCTTTACATAAAAGTTCTTTGGGCTTTCCGACACTATAAATGGTAATGGAAGTTACTTTCTTTTAGCTTTATGTCACTTTCCACCAACATCTGCAGGTATTTTAGGAAATGCCCTTTTTTATAAATGGTCTAATTTCTCACAGTACTTTTTATTTGACTTTAAAAATCAATCTTGATAGTTTTTCTGAGCTACAGTACTTGGGTGGACTTTCTGTTTCTTAGGTAGAGTTGAACTTCACCTTATGGTAGTTTTCTATTATATTTCTTTGTACATGTGTGTATTTGATGAAATGAAAACAGGACCATTTTACCACGATCTTAAAATGGAGGCCACATTGGTGTTTTCTAAGTAAACATATTTTTTTCATTATTAGCTGTTGGGCTGGGGATTTTGGCTCAGTGGTTCTGCTGCTTGTCTCTGTATTAATTGTTGTCTCTCTGCAGTCACCTCTGCTTTTCAGTTTTTCAGGTTTTGAAAGGCCTGCACTGTAGGCAGCATCCACTGCTTTCCCAATATTGCTTTTGCTCAAACCTTTCTTATAGGAAACCCATTTTGTGCTGAGTGCTGGGCACAGCACTGCCAAGGTAAACAGGGTCCCTGCCCTTGGAGTATGATGGCTCTCGTGTTAGGCAGTTGTTCCTTGCCCTGTATTATCTCAGGTTTTTGCTTTTAATCTTTTCTCCATTTCTCCAGATTGGGCTCCAGATTAAGAAACTGAAGCCAAGATGACACAACTAGTAAGTGGTAGGATGGTGGCCTAAATCCAAATGTGCCCAACTCTGAAACCCATCTACTTTTCCTTTCTTTTTCATGCCACATCTCCCTATCTGAGGTACACAGGCTTCTAAGTTGGAAATGTGAGGTGGTGTGATGGGCTTCAAAGCTGGAGAGACAGAAGATCTCTGCTTAGTTACAATCAATCAGTAGACATGTGTTTATGGCATTTAAAGTGATTTTTGCTGGGTCCCATGGCTTTTCTGAGCCTTAGTTTCCTCTGTAAGGGTAGAAATTGGGGCTATTGATGTTAACAGATACTGCAAGAATCAAGCAAGTTAAAGCATGTAAGAGGAACTAACATTCGCTTCTGATTTTTTGTGAGATTGAATGGGGAGCTGAATAAACTTCAGTTTGCAAGTTGACTTGAGAGAATGCAGTCTTAGAATGCTGCTTTTTTTTTTTTTTTCCTTTTGAGAAGTTTTTTTGGGGGGTGGGGTATCGGGGATTGAACTCAGGTCCTTATGCTTGCAAGGCAGGTGGCAGCACCACTGAGCAAAATACCTAGCCCCTTGAGAAGTTTTTGTAGGTATGGTGGGTGGGACGCTGAGGAACAATCACAGCATGTGGTATAAAGGGTCCTATTTCTGGACCCCAAGCTTCAAGGGTTAAACTTTGTTGTCGGGATGTAATTTTTTTTTTTAAGAATAGCAGAGTCACAGAGGCTGGGTCTCAAAGTAAGTCTCCCTGGGGAACTTCTGTTTGGCACTAGTTCTGAATCAGTGAAAAGCTTGCAAACTGGGAAACCAAACTCTCCATCTCTGTCAGGCTTTGGGCCTTGCTAATGAATATGTGTCTAAATGCCTCTTTAAAATCTTACTGCATCTGGCCTTGTGGAGCAGGTTTGTTGGGTTTGGTTCTGGTTTGGAACAGTGATGAAATCTTGAGCTGCTGAGCCAGATGTGGAGCTGCTTTATTGATCTACTTACTGTCTGCCTAGCCCAGGCGTTATACTTTACAGATGTCTTCCTGGTAATATTCATCTTCCTAACTGCACTTTGGATAGATACTTGGATTTGTTTTCAATTTTGTTTGTTTGTTTTTGTCTTTTGAGATAGGGTCTTGTTTTGTAGTTCAGATGGCCTTGAGCTCACTGTGTATCCCAGGCTGTCCTCTAACTCTCAGTGATCTCTTGCCTCAGCCTCCAGAATGCTGGGATTATAGGTGTGCAGTACTATGCCTGGCGATACTTAATTTTGATACCTGTTTTTTATGGACATAGATGAAACACAGAGGAAATAATTTGAGGTTTCCCATGATAATGAAATTGAACTTGAAGGCCGGGCATGGTGATGCATGCCTGTAATCCCAGCACTCGGGAGGCTGAGGCAGGAGGATCACTGTGAGTTCGAGACCAACCTGGGCTACATAGTGAATTCCAGGTCAGTCTCAACTACATAGTGACACCCTGTCTCAAAAAAACAAACAAACAAACAAACAAAATGAACTTGAGTGTATGGGAATGAGGTGAGAAATGCCCTGACTCAGGAAGCCAGATTGTCTAGAAGTCTTTCTGGTCATAAGTGGTTTTTGTGGGCTGGGGATTTAGCTCAGTGGTTTGGTGGCCTGCCTCACAAGCACAAGGACCCAAGTTCAATCCCTGGTACCAAAAAAATAAGTGATTTTTGTGCTTTTTTTTTTTTTTTTTTTTTTTTTTTTTTTTTTTTTTTTTTGTCACTGAGGATCAAACTTGGGTCCTTGTGCTTGTGAGGCAGGTGGCAGAACCACTGAACGACTGAGCTAAATCCCTGGCCCTCAGACTTTTTTAAAAAAAAACATTGCTTCAGTCCATTCCAGCAAGAATGAGTATCCGTAAATCCACAGCACAGGAACAGGCACTTTGAGGGTAATAGATGTGAGTGAAAGAATCCCTGTTTTCAAGAGCTGAGGTCTAAATGCCTAGTTTTTTTGTTTTGTTTTTACATTTCACTGAAAACATTAAAAAATTATTTTTTAAAACTGGGGATCGAACTCATGAACTTGGGCTTACAAGGCAGGCATGGCACCACTGTGCTAAAACCCTGGCCCTTTATTGGTATTTTGGATGGAAATGGAAATTTATTTGCCAGGAGGGGAAGGATGATCCTATTGTACTTCTGCTAGAACTAGCACATTGGCCCCCTTTTTGCTGATTCTGTGTTTGGCACCCCAAACAGCCAGTCTGAATACAGGAGAAATTTAACAGCAGCCATAACAGAGGAACAAACTCAACATTTGAAGATTTAAGAAAAGGGAATTAGGAAAGTCTACATAGGGATTTTTGGCATTTGGGCTCAGTTGTTAATGATAGGTAAACAGAACTTTAGAAGGTAAAGAATGGGGTGGAATTGGACCAAAATGGGATATAATTTGGTGTGTTCAAGGAGCAGTGATTCAGTGTGGTACCAGAATATAGGCCAAGGGTTCTCAGATTTGTATGCCTTTGAACCCCCAGGTTCAATCCCTAAAGGAACTAACTGTGGAGGAGGTTGCCTCGGAGAATGCTTGGGAGATACCTTGTAAGATGATGAAGTCTTAAGCATGAAGGGGCAGAAGGAGAGAAGAGGTACATTCTAGGCGGAGGGAATTACAATACCCTTTTAAAGGGCCTGGCCAGTGCTCTGCTTTTGCAGACACACTCTTGATAACTCTGTTGTTATCTTTCTTGAGTGAAGTTTTTTCTTTTGTTTATAGTACTAGAGATTGAATCCAGAACCTAACATATACTAGGCAAGTACTATATCACTGAGCTATATCCACAGCCCTTTTTATTTTTTATTTTGGGGCAGGGTATCACCAAGTTGCTCAGGATGGACCAAACTTGTAATACTTTTATCTTAGTCTCCTGAGTAGCTGGGATTACAAGTGTGCCCCACCACACCTGGCCACAAGCACAGTTTTGATTAGGTGCTTCATTGTGTCTCTATCAGTTAGGATTCTTAGTGATAAGCCAGAAAAACTGGGTTTAAGAAATGGGCCAGAACCAAGGAAAGCTCAGAATAGCAGCAGTAGAACATAGGCAAAGATAAGCCCAGGAGCTTTGGGACCTTTCTACTTTGATGGTTTGTGTACTGTCCCTGCTTCCCTGAACCATCCCACTGCTGGTGGGAGCTTGCATTAATGAAGCTGACTGGCAGGAAGCTTTCTCTCCCACCAAGATTGCCTGATGCACATTCTCTAAGGGAAGAGCAGGGTGCTCCTGGGAATCGGGGCTGATGATGAGCAGATGAGTGACTAGCGTTCACTGTTTCTCTGCCTCTCCTCTCTACCTCTGAAATAAAAGCTAGTCTGGGAGACATTTAGGCCTTTCACAGTTTAACTGTAGACAGTGCCATCTTTTCACTTTGCTCCATACTCTCTGGTACTGTGGTTTTACTGAAACTGGTTCCTGTGTCTGGGAGTCTGAGATCTCTGTCTGCCCCCCACCCTTTCTCTCTCTCTCATATAAAATCCTCTTCATTCTGTCTTTTTTTTTTTTTTTTTTCCTTTTTCTGTTGCACTGAGAATTGAACCTAGAGCCTTCACATTGAACTACATCCCCAACCCCTTTTTATTTTAACGGGATCTTGCTGAGTTTCCCTGGCTGGGCAAACTTGTGATCCTCCTGCCTCAGCCTCCTGAGCCTCTAGGCTTATAAGTGTGTACTACCATGCTTGGCTGGACTCAGCTTTTCACGTCTGCCAGGATGGATCAGTCATTTCTTTTCTTTTCTTTTTTTCTCTCATTGAGTTTATTGGTACTTTTTTTTTCTTTTTATTGAGGTTATTGGTACAGTCTAGGTATACAGTACAATTACATTCATCATTGAGATCTGTACCTTTACATAATAGGTCTTGATTCTCATTTTTCCCCTTGTCCCTGCCCTCCCTTCACCCCCTCCTCCCCTCCCCATTTACAAACACTTTATTTCCATTTTTTTCAGTTTCTCATATTTTTTTCCTTTCCCTTATTACCTTTCCCCCACCCTTCCCACTTTCCTTACACCTTTAGCCCTTTACTTCCTATTTCACATTATTGTCTCATTAGGATCCTGTGTACTATTATAGTTTTTCATACCAAAGAAACTATTCGGTATTTCAGTTAAAGAAATCTCTGTAGGAGCATTAAAAATAGGGAATCCTAAAATAAAACTAAAAAGGAAAGTAAAAGAGAAAAGGCAATGATGTAACATCAAAATAATCCTTAATTCTGGAGATGAAAATGGTCCCTGAACATATTTAAATTGCTTCGCGCTCTTATAGTCTTATCTTATTCTTTTTTCACTATTTAGAGAATACTTTATTAGTTTCTGTAATCAAACTTTATTGGTACTTTTTAGGTATGTAGTGGATCAGTTATTTCTTTACTCTGATAGCTCTTTTGTGTGTGTATGTGTGAGACACTTGTCTGTTCTCCTCTTTTAAAATTTATGGAGTGGGGGCCGGGGATTTAGTTCATTGGTACCACTCCCTGCCTCACAAGTGGTGGGAAGGTCCTGAGTTTGAGCTCACCACCAAAAATAAAATAAATTAAATTAAACTAAATTATGGAGTGGTAGGGAAGCAGACCTGTACTTTTCAACCCTTGACCTGTGCTGCGTTTCTTCATGGCCCTTAGGCTCCTCCAGCTCCCAGGATAGTACACAGAGTATGCAGGTGTTGAGTGAATATTTGTACACAGTGTAATAACTTGCTCTGCAAGAATTATTTTTCTCAGTCTTAGGGAGGTTGCAGGGTATGGTAATGAGTGGGAGGGTAGGGTGGGTTCTTGGAACTTTGATTTTTGTCTAATGGTTTAAAGGATTGTAAAGGCTTGAGATCTCCTGGTGTGTAGACTCTGCCCCCAGGAGGACAATTCAGCTGAAGTGGCTTGTACATGGCTTTCGTTGACAGTGGGTCACCTGTCCTTGTGAAACATGAGGGCCTTGTGGAACAGGATCACACAAGATCAGTCCCTGGAGTCTCACTCTCTGTATCTTGCTCAACTTTCAATCTTCTGTTTCAAGAGAGTGAAAGAAAGAACAGTGAGGTGCCAGGGCTGGGGCAAGTGAAGAGCTGGGGAAGGCAGGAAAGACCTGAGATGACACTTCTTTCCTTCCTGAGCTTGGTGTTCACTCTGCTCACTCATGAATGCAGCACTCACTGGGCACCTGCCCACTCCAGGCTCCCTTTGGCAGTATCCATACAATAATGGAACAGTTCATCTGTGTTGTCTGAGGGCTTGACTTTAAATTCCAGCTGACTGTGTGACAGTGGACAAGTTACTTAACCTTCAGTGCCTTATTTCTTTCTGTAAAGTGGAGGTGATAATAAGACCTATCTTGGAGTGTTGGGGAGATTACATGAGGAAATCTACGTAAACTATTTATATTGAAACACTTTAAACAGATATGGTGATGGGGGCGGGGTGTGCCAGGGATCAAACTCACAACCTCGCGTTGGCCAGGCAGGTGCTGTGCCATTGAGCTACATCCCTGGCCCACATATTGATTGTTGATATGCACAGAACCTCAGTAAATATTAAAAATCATTTTTTATTATTACTAATTGGCTTAGGTTTTTTTTCTCCCCTTTCTTGATTGCTATACTCAGTTTAGTCATAGCTCACTCTTTCTTTATTATTATTTTTTTTTTTTGGTACCGGGGATCGAACTCGGGTCCTTGCACTTGCAAGGCAGGCCACCAAACCGCTGAGCTAAATCCCTGGCCCGCTCTTTCTTCATTTTGTTTGTGGTACTGGGGATTGAGTTCAGGGAGTGCCTAGAACACTCTCCCCTCTGTAAATCTTTGAGACAGTCTTACTAAGTTGCCCTATCGTCTTGGACTTGGATTCTCCTGACTCAATCTCCTGATTAGCTAGGGTTTCGGGCATGTGTCACTCACTATACCTGGCTAGTCTTAGCCTTTTTCTTTTTCGCATATTAATTTATTTATTAGTGTGTGTTTGTTTGTTTTCTGGTACCGAGGATCGAACTTGGGTCCTTGCACATGCAAAGCAGGCACTGAAACTACTGAGCTAAATCCCAGCCCATTAGTGTATGTTTGTACATATGTTAGTTTTAATTTTTTTCTAAGAGCTAGCACTTTGTTCTGCCGAATGGAGCAAGATGGATGACATTTCAGATGCGGAGTGCCAAGAATTTACCTTTAATTTAGTATTAGGTAGTGCCTGGAGTCCTGGGGGTACCCATGCCTGGATCGGGACTCCACTGCAGTGTTCTAGAACCTAGCCCCTTATGGGCCTGGATGGTTGCAGTGAGTTTGGAGAGGAAGCCCCTTGCTGTGGGGCGGAGGCAGCTTCTGCAGTGAGGTGCTTGGGAAAGGGCGCGAGATCTGGGAGAGGGAAATAATCTTCCACCCCATCTGCCCCTTGCTCACTCACATGCCTGAAACCATGCAGATTTCAACTCCTTGCTCTGAGACTTGTTTTCATATGCAGCAACCATGGTCAGCACCACTTTTTGAGTGCTTGTGTGCCAAGCACTACCCAAAGTGCTCCATATTAATTCATTAACAGAGTGCTTGAAACTGCTATCTCACAGTGTGATTTTTGAATATCATATAACACAGTATGTGTAAAAGTGCAGGTGTTAAAAGCAAAACCAATGGAGAAACAATGCTGCTATATTTTCCAGTTTAAAAAAATCACATTTAAATTTTTAAAATAAATATATGTATCCTTGGCTGGGCGTGGTGGTTATGTACCTCTAGTCCCAAGATTCAGGTGGCTGAGGCAAGAGCACACTTGAGCCCTGGGCTTTGAGACCAGCCTGGGAAACAGCGAGACCCCATTCTCAAAAAGGGGAGTGTGCGTGCGCACATTCATACACGTGCATTTCTCTTTAAATGTACAGCTTGTCACCATTCAGTTTGACCTTGCATAGTGGGCCTTGTTTCACATCCTGCTTTTATCCCTAAGTGTGATTCCTTTTTACCCTTTCTTTGTAGGGACCCTAAGAGATGACTTCTTTCTCAGTGTTGATCAGCTTTTACAGCCACATTTACAACCAGAACTTTTCTGTAGCCACTTTTTAGAAAATTCTTCATCCATTAAGAAAGTTATCTCAGTTCATTGTTTCAGTCATTCTGACTTTCTTCTGTCAATTAGAACCTAGCCATAAGTTTTTGCTCAGAATGTTTTTAAAATGAGCTCATCATGTTGTGGAGCTTTAAGCCTCCCTGTATAAACCAGAATGAGGAGATGCTGAGCTGGAGGGACTTTCCTTCCTAGAGCATTGGGAGACAACTGCTATGTACTGCGTCCCCAACAAAGTGCTAGAAGTCAAACTGCTGAGGGTCCTACATCCTGTTAAGCAAGCACATGACCACTGAGTACATGGCCAGTTCTTTACTTCATTGAATCCATCCATCTGTCCATCCTTCCTTCCTTTCTTGCGTACTGGGGATTGATTTCGGGACCTTGTTCTTGCGAAGCAGGTGGCAGAACCATTGAGCTAAATCCCCGGCCCTGAATCCTTTCTTTTTAATAAGAAGCATGGTTGAGTTCACCACCGTGACCCACAGGACCTTTTGCTTTTGCCCCTGGCTGCCCATCCAACCTGGCCTGGCCCACCATGCAGCCCTTCACCTCTCAGCTGTGGCTCTTCGGTTTCCCTGGCCTAGGACAGGGAATCCTTGAATCTTAGTCACTTTTCAGGAATGGCTGCACCTGTTGAACCTGTGGTTTTTGTCCTTATTCCCTTGTCCTCCTTGGTGTCTTACAGATGTATGTGACTACTGTGGCATTCTCTACAGACTGTATTGTGACACCCAATTCTTTGAGGTCAAGGACCGCTATATCATCTCTGTGGGCTGGTGCACAGTGTTTTCTCAACACCTTGCAGTGGTTTTGATTTATGTGCCTACTCAAAAGCAGTGAGTTTTGCAGAAATAACACACTTCTATCCAGATTCTCCAGGATAACCTAAATGTTATATATATTTTGTTCATGATGAGATGATGTATTCCTTTCCTTCCAGTTTCTAGCTCAGAGTGATCATAATTTTTATAGGTTTGTGACAGTTGCTTTTGAGAGCATCTGGGGATCAGTACCAGTTTTTTAAAAAATTACCAAGGTGCTTGGTTTTTGGAGAGGTATGTAAGTGGAATATTCTGTCCGTGCACTTGTAGAGGACAAGACATAAGAAAAGCAGGTAAAACTGTACCTTAACTGAAGATAATATGGAAGCATAAAATGTGTTGACAGTTAACCCCAGCATTCTGGAAGGCTGAGGTAAGAAGATTGCAAGTTTGAACCCAGTCTGAGCAACTTAGTGAGAACTTTTTTCAAAATTTAGAAAGGACTTGAGATATAGCTCTCAGTTCAAAGGCCCTGGATTCAACCCCCAGTACCACCCCTCAAAAAAAAAAAAGTTAAAACTATATTTTTATACTAATATAACAGTCACCAAAATTTTAAGCTGGTTGTCATTGCACCTACCTGTAGTCCCAATATTTCGGAGGCTGAGGCAGGAAGATCACTTGTGAGTTGCCAGTCTGAATCCATAGTGACATAGTGAGATCGTGTTTCAAAAACACCAATAAAAGGTAAAGAAAAATCATCAAAATTTTATTAATATTATTACTGCAGAAAGTGGCAGGATGACAGAGCTGGGTCAAAGGAGAATATAAGAAACTCGTGTTCACATAGTAGGGGAAAATGTAGAAATAAGGTCACAAAATTAGATATAAAACTGATTAATGTCCTAAAAGTCATTAAAAATAAAACTTGACCTTGGAGGTTATCTTTCCTACCAGACAGAAATCTTTAGCAACTTTTTAATTTTCCATAAGTTACCACCTAACTGAACAGAATATGGACCCTAATTGGTAGTAAATGGTCCAACAAGGCTACGTTTCCATACAGCATCAGATGACCTTTAGGCAAGCAGATGGTACAGTGCTCTAGACTAACTCTAAGGGGAAGTAATAAACTTATTTACTTATTCATTTCCAAATTTTAGATAACTTTTCTTAGCAAAATACATCACCATTTGATTCAAGGAAGAGTCCTTGATAAAAGTAGTTGTATGACAAGGTTTGAAGTGGAAATGTGAAATTCAGGGCTTGGACAAAGGAAAGAGGGGAGACAGGGCACTCATATTCCAAGATGGACTGCTTCATCTGCTAAGGCATATGCGGAAGAAAGTCTTTTTCTGGAGTAGACAAGGAACTCTCGGAGAAGTGGGAACAGTCATTAAGAAGATCTGAAGCTTGTGTTTAAAAACTGATTAGAGTTGAAAAGCTGTTGGGCCAACAAGATACTCAGGGACAGTTGTTATTGGGTAGGAGACTATGGTTAAAATCAAGGTAGGGTATGAAAATAGAGCAAAGAGAGAAATCTGCTATACTTTGGTGGCCAAACAAGTTCTCGGTGAATTCATGGCAGAGGGAGAAAAGGGAGCAATTGAAGGTGGTGCTCAAGATCACTTGCTGTGGGGGCTGGCCCAGGTCCCTTTTGTGGTAGAGGAGAGCTGGAACCCCTCACCCCGACCCTGGGCAGGGCTGCCTGGGGAGAGAAGGGAAGAGCCAGACAGAGAGCAGACCCAGAACACCATCTTAGAATTGCTTTGGGACTGGGGCCGTAGCTTGGCGGTAGAGTGCTTTCCAGGCATGGACAGAGTGCTAGGTTCAGTCTCAATACCACCATGCTTTGGGTTCCCTGTGTGCTTTGTTTTTGGGTTTTGGGTTTTCTGGGGGTTTTTTTTCCTCCCAATTTTTAACTTACTTAATATTTGATACATGCAAAATAATAGATGATATATTTGTGTATGTTACAAAACATGAACATCTGAGAAATAACCCCCACCTTGAGATTTCCTTTGTGGGTTCCTTGTCAGTAAAGAGTTCTGTCATGGGGCTGGGGATTTATTTAGCTCAGTGGTACCGCCACCTGCTTCCGCGAGTGCAAGGTCCCAAGTTCAATCCCTGGTACCAAAAAAAAGAGTTCTGTCTTGTGTCACTTAAAATATACAATGCTTGAATCACATTTTGCAAACTTGTGTCATGCAACTCCTCCGGACTCCCTTTTCCCAGGAAAGTGACCCAGAATCCCCTAAGTACAGGATGTTCCTCGTCAGTGCTGTTCTTGTGCTCTGAGCTTCTTACTTAACAGGATATGCCCCAGGTGTTTGAGTGGAGTGATTTGAGATTGCAATTTGCTTATTAAGAGTAGCTTGCATTTTAGGGTTTCTATGTGGGATGGCGTGGTTTCTGAGACTGCTTCTTAACTGTCCGTGTCCCTCTGGATAACCTGGATGCTCCTGGAGAAAGCCGTGGCATCTACAAATAGCAGAATGGGGAGAAATGAAGCTTTGTCATAAATGACCCTCAGATTTGATACATTTGATTTTTTTTTTTTTTTTGGTAATTATTAGAAAAATAACCTAGGAGAGGAGCTAGTGTCATCAGCATAAAGGAGTTCTGTGTGGCCCAGCAAGATACTTAGGAATTTAAAAGTATGTGTTTGCGTCTTTCTCTCTCTCTGGGTTGCTGGTTGTGGGCGATTTCCCAATCAGCCTGTGTACATCACACACTGCTTATTTCTGTGTTCTTGTGGTTGTTGGGTAGCTCTAATATAAAAGTTAAAATGAGCAAAAACAAGTAATCTTAGCACTGTGGGAGGCAGAGGCAGGAGAAGCACAAGATCAAGCTCAGCTGGGGCAATTTAGCAGGACTCTGTTAAAAATTTAAAAAAGGAGGGCCAGGGATTTAGCTCAGTGGTTGTGCCACCTGCTTTGCAAGCACAAGGACCCGAGTTCAATCCTCAGTACCAAAAAAACATTAAAAAAAGGATTGAGGCGCTGGGAATTTAGCTCAGTGGTTCTGCCACCTGCCTCCAAGTGCAAGGTCCTAAGTTGGATCCCTGGTTTAAAAAAAAGGATTGTGTATGTAGCTCAGTGTGAAGTCCCTGGGTGAAAAAAGTTCAGGTGAATATCCACTGTAGTCTTAGGATTGAATCATTTAAAAAGTGTAACACAAAAACGATGTCATTTCACTGTATAGTATTAAACTTTATGTATAGTCAGTTCTATACACAAATTTGTACATGTTGTATTGCAACACACGGTTATATAAAGTCACCCTGCTATGCAAAATCATGGAATAAAAGACACAGAGGGAGTTTATAGGCGAAAGGGATTAAGATCCAACACTCAAGCATCAGGTAAAAAGAAAAAGACTTTTTTTTCAAGATAGGGACCTGATGAAACAATATACTTTTATGGTTTCAGCTTATGTGTTACTGTCTGATAGAAAATTCTGACACTTTTGTTAATGGGTGTGGTTCATAACACAGGCAGTGACCTGATTAAGCATATAGATATTTGAGAGGGGTGTGTGTGTGTGTGTCTCTATGTGTGTGTATTCCTTCCTGGCTTATTTCAGCTGGGAGTAGGTTTCTGTACTTACTAGTGTTTCTTTCATGCAAAAACAAATGTAAAGAGCCAGGAATTTAGCTCGGTGGTATGCCTGCCTTACAAGCACAAGGTCTTGCCGGGCATGGTGGTGCACACCTATAATCCCAGCACTCGGGAGGCTGAGGCAGGAGGATCACTGTGAGTTCAAGACCAGCCTGGGTTACATAGTGAGTTCCAGGTCAGTCTCAACTACATAGTGAGACCCTGTCTCAAAAAAACAAAACAAAACAAAAAAAACAAGCACAAGGTCTTAAGTTTAATCCACTGGTACTAGAAAAAAAAAAAGTGTAAAATTCATGTTATGCTCAAATTGTTTTAATGTGTCTGATGCACTGAGACATTTGCATTTTCAAAGCAAGAGTTAAAGCTATCCAGAAAAGCCCCACTATGTGTGTGTGTGTGTGTGTGTGTGTGTGTGTGCGCGCGCGCGCGCGTGTAAATACAAAGGTCAATTGCCCTGCTTTAGATTCTACATGAACTATATATTAACAGCCTCATGAGTTAGAGATATTTGTTAGCCTTGGTTTTTTTACAGATGAGAAAAATGCAGCTCAGGGAGGTAAGACTTGACCCAGGTCATAAGGCTAGGACATGCTGACTTTTTTTTTTCCTCATTGAGTTTATTGGTGCATTTTAGGTATACAGTACTGTTACATTCATTATTGGGATCTTGTACCTTTACATGACAGGTCTTGGTTCTTATTTTTTCCCCTTGTCCCTGCCCTCCCTTCACCCCCTCCTCCCCTCCCCATTTACAAACACTTTATTTCCATTGTTTCATTTTCTCCTATTTTTTTCTTTTTCCTTATTACCTTTCCACTACCCTTCCCACTTTCTCTACACCTTTAGCCCTTTTCTTAATTGCAATAACGAATTGAACAGAGCCAGGGAGTTAGCTCTCAGTGGTGCCACCACCTGCCTGGGAAGCCCAAGGACCTGAGTTTGATCCCCGGTACCAACACCCCCCCCCAGCAAAAGAAAATAAACAGCGGGCTGGGGATTTAGCTCAGTGGTTTGGTGGCCTGCCTTGCAAGCTCAAGGACCTGAGTTCAATCCCGGGTACCAAAAACAGCAAGAAAACAAACAGCAAAATAAGAAAGTGAACAAAATAATTGCAAACATATAAGAAAGAGCAAGTATCCATAATATGTGAAAGTTTTTTCTCAAATTAGTAGAGAAACAATAGTAGAAAAATAGAAATCAAGAATAGGCAATTTATAAAGGAAGAAATCCTGATGGTCAGTTAGATTATTTGGTACTTGGTCATGCAAGACAGAACAATTCCATGTCAGGTTTTATCCATAGTCTTTTTTTTTTTTTTTTTTATCCTGGAGATCAAACTCAAGACCTTGCATTTGCCAGGCAGGCAGCAGAACCACTGAGCCAAATCCCTAGGTTTTATCCACTATCAGATAGGCAGAAATAGATTTGAGGAGACATTGGTGGGGACAAAAGCCTATTATAGCCCTCCCAGAGCACATGTCCCTCTCCTTTACCAGCCATCAGACCTCCAGAAATTCATTCTGAGAAGATAACCAGGTAAATGGAAAATGACTTAGTAGTGCTGAGAAATTGAAAGCAGCCATCTTACCAATGCTAAGTAGTTAAATAAATTCTAATGCTCCCAATACAACACAGTTCAGTACTGTGGGGCACATTGAAAGATACTATATTCATAATGATTAACACTGAATGCTCTTCATGTTTTATTAAGCAAGCAGCAGGGTACATTTAGCATGTTAAGTGGGAGTGGTCTTTGAACATATGTGCATACTTGTGTGTTCAAGCAAATGTGTAGGAGCAGGTCTGAAAGAACACATTAAAACATTGACAGTGGATATTCCAGGATAATGGAATTGGTGGATCTTTATTTTTGGTCTCATTTTAACTGTTTTCTAGGCTTTTCTAATACATTTCTCTTATAATTTAAAAAAATTTGAAAACATAGCTGTCTAACAGAAATATACAAATACAAAATAAAAGAATAAATGACCCTTGTAAACCAGCCCCCCACCCCCATCACCTCCACTACCACCAAGGCTAGGTAGCAGTAGCTAACATACCTAGAATTACTGACTCACTGGACTTACCATGTGGTTTGGAGAAATGGGTCCCTCATCTGGGAGCTTTGGAATCTTTATTCCTCACTGGAATTAATCCAAGAAGATTTCAAATTATCTTACTTTCTGAACTTGCTGCAAGACTGAGCTGGAAAGAGTTATTTCTGTTACTTGTAGGTCACAAGCTCCGTAAAGGACATGTGAACTTAGGATCGTTTTGAATGAGGCCAGTGCTGCTTGCTGCATGGATGACAAGCAGAGCCTCTAATTATGGTTGCTTTTTTTTTTTTTTTTTTTTTTTTTTTTTT
>NW_022900931.1:6287496-6312849 GCF_012274545.1 Fukomys damarensis | reverse complement strand
TTTTTTTTGTACTATTGATCAAACTCAGGCCCTTGTGCTTGTGAAGCAGGCAGTAGAACCACTGAGCCAAATCCCTGGCCCTATGGTTGCTTGCTTTTAAAGAGACAACCCAAATAAATTTCTTCGGGCCCCACGTACTTTATTACACAATTTAGACGTAAGTTTAAGAATCAGCTAAAAGCAGAAATGTGACTTGAAGGGGAAATGAGGTGAACTTGGGTATGTTGGCCCAGTTCCTAGGAAGTCTCTGGCTCTGGGCTCTGTGGGCTGTATCAAGAACCTGAATTTCATTTTCACAGCTCCATAAAACCTTCTCCCAGGCCTCCCTTTTCTGTGTTTCATGGCCCTCTGCTGAATTGAGAGCCTGTGTAATCGCAGAACACAAATGATCGCAGCAGAGAGCAGTGAAGAGACATTATGATGCTCCCACAGGGTGGAGCTAAGAGTTACAGAGCAAGACTGCTCCTGGGGGCTGTTCCTCACTTCTCCAGGCCTCCTGTCCTTTGGCACTGAAGGCTGGATAGGAACCCAAAGGATTTTGTGCACTGCTTCCTGCCCTGCTGGAGCAGAGCCCCCCACAGCCTCATGTCGCTCTAACTGCAGATGCTCATTTTAACAGGCCCCTGTGTACCACTCAGCCAGGCCCAGCTGCCTGGCTGACTGGAGATGGCTCCACTGGAGCTTTCTATGTGGGGGTTGAGAGGCTTTTTTTCCTTTTAAATTAAAGCAGTCACATTCCATCAGCCTACACACTCTTGTCCTGCTTTGTGAACTAAGCCTTGTGACCTTTGCACACCAGCCCGTATCTTCCCCCGCAGGCTTTTGAGAGTACTTGATGAGGTGAAATAAACAGGTCCAAGTGCTGTGCAGAGGGTGCTCTAGATATACCACTAATAGGGAGCTTCATAAGGGCCTGCCCCTCACCAGCCACTTTGCATGTATTATCTTATTGATAATAATGCTCTCAGAGCAGAGGTCCATTGTATTCTCCAGACAACCTTCTGTGGTGAGGAAACTGAGGCGTAGAGGGAAGTAACTATCCCACATTCATACAGCTATTTGGGCTGCATCTTTAGATTCACACCCAGGGCAACCCTGCTTTCTGCTCTCAGCTTTCCATGGGGAAAACAAGTGAGGGCCTCTGAAAAGCAGAGTTGATTGTCAGTGTTCATGTCCCAGAGTTAGAATTTTATGGAAGTTTTAGAAAGCTTGAAACTTGTTAGGGTTCTTTGGTCATTTTCTTAGAGGTATTTGTAATCTGGAATTGGACTTGATTGGTAGGAGTTGTAGTATCTGGACATTTGCCCACTTCTGTCTCCCATACACAATAGGTTGAGTGAGGGCAGAGCAGAGGGTCAAGGTGCTGGTAAGATGCGCCACTTTAGGAATTTAATCTGCTGAAACCCTGTTTTGCCCAGCAAACTGATAGTGCTTATGGTGCTGAAATTGAATTGCTAAGCTTCAATTAGCCCATATGGCAGCCACACTAGAAACAGCGTTCTGCTTGCCCAACATGTAACTCTTCATTGCCACAGATACCTCCTGTGTGCATTTAGAGAAAGGGAACCATGATTTAAGAACAAGCAGTAGCAAATAGAAATTTCATTTGACCCAGCTATACATCTTCCAGACATCTTCTCCAAAGAGCTAAGGACATCATATTACAGTGATACATGCGTACCCATGTTTGTGGCAACACAACTCTTAATAGTTTGGAGGTGGCCTGTAAGTCCATCAACAGATAAATGGATAAAGAAAATACATGTATGCACATACACAGTGAAATAAATACTACCCAGCCATAAAGAAGGACAGATTTGAGTCACTTGTGGGAAATGAATGTACATTGAGATTATAATGCTTAAATGAAATAAATCATACCCAGAAGGTTAAATATGTTTTCTCTTATTTGAGAAACTCAATATAAATAAAGAGCAAAATAAAAAAAAAATGATAGGAAACAAGGGGGGTGATCTTTGTAAAGAAATAGGAACAGGATCTGGATTGGGATAAGATGCAGCAGGTGTATATACTATTTCTCCAAAATTAATGTAATTCTTATGTGTCATAAACATACTAATAAAAAAACTAATAAAAACAAGCCATAGCTTCTTGGGAATGTGTTAGAGAGAAAATGGAGAATAGGGGCAGTGAACAGTTACAGATTTAAAAATAAGTGGAACAGGGATGGGGATTTAGCTCAGGAGTTTTGTTGCCTGCCTCACAAGTTCAAAGACCCAAGTTAGTTAGATCCAAGTGATGAGGGATGAGTTGTTAGCTGTGGAGCAGGTTGGGCTTGGCACATGCATCTTTGGGAAGAAGCTCTGGAGGCAGATGTGAGCCTTTGGGGCTGATGATTGAGGGCTTGGAGGTGGGGGCGTAGTCTCCAGGAAGATGCAGCCGCGTGGCCCACAGATGCCTCGCTCAAAGAGAAGGGTTCCTGCTAGAGGAGGGCAGAGGGCCCTGTGAGATGGAGTTCAGCACAGGGGTGTTTGCTCTGCTGTGCCCTCCTGATGCTGCTCAGCTGTGGTCAAGTGGAGAACAGAGCGGGCAGCAGAGAACTGGCAGTGTCCTTGGAAAGCTGTGTGACCTTTGTCCCTGCTTTGGACTTCATAAGTGATCTTTTCTTCCTTTCTACCCCTAAAAATCTTTGATTTGGGAGCTATCAACTTCGTTATCCCAGAGTGCTTTTGAGGACACCAGTGTTGCCATGGTTGGAGAGGAGACACAGAGTTTTCCTGGTGGTGAGCAGAGTGAAGGCAAGGTGGGGTCTGGGACAGTACAAGCAGACCCTTAGAGCTATTGTGCTGCCCCCTGGGGCAGTGCTGAGATTGGGGGTGGCTTCTTAGGCTAAGGCTGGTGTGCTCCAAAACCTTGATTCCCCCTCTGTCTCATTGTCTTTCCCTTCCATTTCAGCCATGGTTTTAGAAAAGCCATTGGGTTTTCATGGCTCAGTTGTTTGTATTTTTTCTCTCTCTGGAATTCAGGGGGCCCTGCACAAGGTAGACAAGTGCTCTGCCAGTGAGCTGCAACTTTTAATTCCTATGCCTCAGTTTCTTAAGCAAAATTGGAAAGTTAATATATTGTGTGGCACTAAAAATTGCTCCTTTTCCTTTGTTCACAGAGATGCTGCAGTTTGTCAGCAATCAAGTGGGAGAGTTCCCCGACTTGTTTTCAGAGCAGCTGTGTAGCTCCTTCCCCAGCGGAGGTGGTAGTGGCAGCAGTGGAGGAGGTGGCAATGGAAGTGGCAACAGCAGCAGCTCCAGCAGCAGCAACAGTGGCAGGGGCAGCAGTAGCGGAGCTGTGGACCCCTCCTTGCAGCGGTCATTTAGCCAGGTCCCGTTGTCTTCCTTCTCTTCTTCGGCTCCTTCCCCCCAGGCTCCAACCCTGCAAGTCAAAGTCCCTCCGCCTGCAGTTCCTACCCCACCGAGGGCAACTCCTGTTCTCCAGCCTCGGCCCCAGCCCCAGCCCCAGCCTCCAGCCCAGCTGCAGCAGCAGACAGTAATGATCACCCCAACGTTCAGTACTGCTCCTCAGACGAGGATCATCCAACAGCCTCTCATATACCAGAATGCAGCCACCAGCTTCCAAGGTGATTCAGAAGTTGAATCTCTAAATTATTGGTTGGTTCCGGAGTTGTGTGTCTGTTTATAGACACTGTGTGGATGGTTTGGTCCTTTTCAAGGATGACAGAGTGTGTCAGTTTAGTCCTGAGTTTCTGGTCCTTGATAGTATGAATTGGTAAAGGACTGCTTCACATTCTGCTTGCTCAAAAACCTTAATGCTTGCTCAAAGACTTTAATATCTGTTGGGCCTTCTTCAAGGGTAATCAGATCCAACAAGCATGATAGACAGAGGACCATCCTGATAACTGGAGGTACAGCCTTGAATAAAATCAGTCACAGTCATGAATAAAATTAGGCCCAAAACTTAGCTAAAGTAGTACCGGGATCAGGCCCACAGTTGAGAACCACTCATTGAGCAAACAGCTCCTGAGCAAACATTGTGGAAATGAATACAGCTTTAAAAATAGGTGCTGCAAGCTAGGTGTGTAGTACGTGCTGCAATCCTGGCTACTTGGGAGGCTGAAGCAGGAGGATTGCAAGTTGAAAGACAGTCTCGGCAATTTAATGAGACCCTATCTCAAAATAAAAAATGCCGGGGTTGTATGTAGCTCAATGGTAGAAAACTTGCCTACCACATGCAAGGCCTTTGATTCAATCCCCAGTACCACCGCCAAAAAATGGTGCTGTGTCTGAGCGAGTGCTCATCTTTGTGATGTACTTCATCCCACTGACTGGGGATCCTTGGGTGGGATGTTCCTGAATTTGAAAGGCTCTTGATAGTTTAAAGAAGGAGGGGGAGATAAAGGGAAAACATTGTACATTTTCCATGTAGAAAAGGTGAGAAGAAGTAAAGACCCGGGGAGTTGTTGATTTTCAACATTAACTCTGCTGCTGGGTGCAGTCATTTGTTGATTAGCTTCCCCTATCTCCACCCCTGCACCCAGAGGAAGTCGCAAAATGATTCGTACTTGTTCCCTCAGAAATTGATGTAGCCCTTATGTGATGTTCTTACTCTCTAAACCAGCTTATAAATGGCTGTGCGCATCTTTTCAGCAGCAGGTGGGTAGTTGGAATTTTTATGAGATGCTCCATCTTTGGATTATTACTGCAGCTACATTGACAGTCTGCATTCCTCATCCATGTGACTTCTTTCTCCTCTTCCCCAAGTCCTTCAGCCTCAAGTCCAAAGCCTGGTGACATCCTCCCAGGTACAGCCAGTCACCATCCAGCAGCAGGTGCAGACAGTACAAGCCCAGCGGGTGCTGACACAAACAGCCAATGGCACACTGCAGACTCTCGCCCCGGCCACGGTGCAGACAGTTGCTGCGCCCCAGGTGCAGCAGGTCCCGGTACGTGGCTGGAATGGATTCCACGAGGTCCTGGTTGGGGCTGTTGGCCAGTTCTTGGTTGAAGATTTGTCCTGCATCCTGAGAAGCACGAGCCAGCCAATACATGGAGCATCTTGTAGGACTAATGGGGCATCGGGGTCCCAGATGCAGAGATCTTGGACTGTATCCACACATGCTTGGGAAGGGCTGGGATAGTGTTCACTGACACATAATCTATAAAACAGGAAAGAAATGCACAAATTCTGTCTCTCAGATGATTTTCATCCTTGTAATTTTTTTGTTTTTCCTATTTAGTAACTACTAAACATTATTACTTTTTTAGGAAGGAGCTTATATTGTTTTTATTTTCTTACTAACAAAGTAATGTGTATTTCTTCCCCCAGCACTGGAGATTGAATTCAGGGCCTTTGCACTGAGCTACATCCCTAGCGCATTTTTTGTTTTTTATTTTATTTATTTGTTTGTTTTGGTACCTGGGATCAAATTCACGACCTTGCGATTGTGAGACAGGCATGGTGCCCCTGAGTTAATGCCTGGCCCTGTTTGTTTTTTATTTTGAGGCAGGGTCTTAAGTCACTTAGTTATCCAGGCTAGGCTCAAATTTGTGATCCTCCTGCCTCAGCCTCCCAGAGTGCTGGAATTATAGGTGTGCACCACCATACCTGGTAGTAATTTATCTTTAAAAAAACAAAACAGGTTAACTATTTTTTGCTTCTCAACCACATTCCTGGCCTTTGTGAGTTTGTCCCGAGTCAAACTTTTCTTCCTCAGCCATCCGCTGCAACTCATCCCCACTCTGCTCCTGCCAGACAGCTAGTTGGCACTGCCCTCCTTGAAGTGTGAAGCCTTAAGACTCAGGACCCTCTCTAGCTATCTTTTGTCTACCCCTCTACCCAGCATTCAGGCTCTATAAAATAGCCAGCTTTGGACATAGCTTCTGTGAGATTTCGTGTTTTCTCGGTTTCATGAACATTATATTTTCTTGGTCTTTGTTTAAAGGGTCTGTGTAATAAGAAACAAATGCAAAATATGAAAAACAATTCTATCTTCTTTTTCCTTTTCTTTTTTCTTCATCCAGGTCCTGGTCCAGCCTCAGATCATCAAGACAGATTCTCTTGTTTTGACCACACTGAAGACAGATGGCAGCCCTGTCATGGCTGCAGTCCAGAACCCAGCCCTCACTGCCCTCACCACCCCCATCCAGACGGCTGCCCTTCAAGTACCAGTGAGTTCTGCCTTCTTCCCCAGGCTCTTTCCCTCCATCTCCTTTGTTGGTGGTGTTAGTCTTCAGACATGTTCAAGCCTACATGCTAAGTAGGTTCTGGGATTTCTAAGGAATTATTCAGTTCATAGCATCCATTTTTTTTTTTTTTTTTTTTTTTTTTCCCCATTAAGTACATTTATCATCGGGAACCTTTACATGTGTATCACCCATCTTTTAGTTTTGTTTTTCCTTGAAGCCCTCCAGTGTTAGATGGGAGTCCTGGGAGCTGTAGGGACTAAACGAAAAGCGAGGGAACCCATGTTCCTGGGCAGCAGCTCTGGATACACAGGGCCATCATTTCTTATATCTTACTACTGGGGTTTGGTTTCTGAAGGACTGTAGGACCACTAGGCAGGGAAAGTCACCAAGAGAGGGATGTAGAAGGTATTCATCCTTTTGTTATGGAGTTGAAACCTCTTTAAATGTCCTGTAATAAGTCTTTTTTTTTTTTTTTTTTAAGTAATAAAATTCAGAAGTGGGCCAGGGATTTAGCTCAGTGGTTCTGCCACCTGCCTTGCAAGCACAAGGACCTGAGTTCAATCCCCAGTACAAAAAAAAAAAAAAAAATTCAGAAGCATTAGCTTTTGCCGGGTGGGTATTGAAAATCAAGCTCAGGACCTTGCACTTGTGAGGCAGGTGGTAGAACCACTGAGCTAAATCCCTGGCCCATAGAAGCATTAGCTTTATTCATAAAAGGCAAGAATTGGTAACAGCCAAAGTGTAACAGCCAAATACACAGAATTGATAAAAAACTTAAAATAGGGCTGGGGATTTAGCTCATTGGTTCTGCCGCCTGCCTTGAAAGCACAAGGGCCCCGAGTTTAATATCCCTGGTACCAATAACAAAACAGACAAACAAAAAAAACTTAAAATATATTCATACAATGAAAGTATACTCAGCAGAAAGAAAAAAACTATTGTGTGAGATAGAGCTAAAACTCAAAAATAGTTATGGAGTAAAAGAAGCCCACCACAGAGGAGTTCACACTATGATTCTAGTAATGTGAAGTTTAAAAACAGGCCAGGTACGATGGTCCACACTTGTAAGCTCAGCACTCTGGGAAGCTGAGGCAGGAAGACTGTGAGACCCCATCTCAGAAGAGTCAGAACCGTGATGGGGGCATGTAGCATGAGAGAATCTTCTAAAAAGAGTTTCTTAGCCTGGGTGGCTATGCATGTTGTAAACATAGGCAAAAGTACATCAAGGCCTAAAATTTAAGATTTATAACTTGGATTATATGTGAATTATTTCTTGATGACTAAAGTTGAGCAGTCTTTTATTTATTGGCCATTTGAATATTCAACCCATTTGTTGAAAAAAATTTAACTAAAATTAGTAAACTTAGAAATGAAAAGGAAAAAGCAGAGATGGGAATAGAAGGGGAAAGCCTCTATGGATGGCCTATTTATTTAATAAAATGGCTCTGGCTTAGAGAGTCAGTTCTGCCCTGAAGCTCTTTGATGAGCAAATTATAGGAAGAAATGCAGTAATTTACTTAATTGTCATTTGAGAGGGGAAAATATGTCTCATACCAGGACAAAGTTTTCTCTGGTGCCAACTAATTTGGCTCACTGTGTGTGGATTCAGAGGTAGTTAGCAGTTGGACAGCAAATCAAAAGTCTCATAACTTGTTTCTGACACCCCTAGATCAAAAGTGAAGGCATGGGCCAGGGATTTGGCTCAATGGTTCCAGCGCCTGCCTCCCAAGTGCAAGGACAGGAGTTCAATTCCCGGTACCAAAAAAAATAAAATAAAATAAGGCATATCTGCCTAGGATGTTGCTCAGTAGTGCCATGCCTGCCTGGCAAGCGCAAGGTCCTGTGGGGAAAAAAAATAGAAGTGAGAAGTTAAGGCATATTTAATCATATTAATCTTCTAATCATATGATTTCTCAACAGTGATTCTGAAAGAGAGGTAGTAACTGAGATGCTGTAGCTCCTGAGGCCTTTCGGGGCCTTCTGTAATTATCACAGGAGGGTCCTAGATCACATAGCAGCACCAGCTGACACCACACTTCCAGGGCAAGCAGCTTTGTGGTGTGACGTTGCTTGACTCAGACTCACAAAGATGCAATTCTGCCCCTGTTCTAGACCCTGGTGGGCAGTAGTGGCACCATTCTGACAACCATGCCTGTGATGATGGGACAAGAGAAAGTGCCCATTAAGCAAGTGCCTGGGGGAGTCAAGCAGCTTGAGCCCCCCAAAGAAGGAGAGAGGCGGACAACACACAATATCATCGAGAAGCGCTATCGGTCCTCCATCAATGACAAAATCATTGAGTTGAAGGACCTAGTCATGGGTACAGATGCTAAGGTAGGTGCCCAGCAAAGTGGTATTTCATGCTCTGCCATTTCCCCTCTACTTGTCTTTGCCATGGAAGTTAAGGAGATCCTGGGTTTAAACTGAGTGAACATAAGAGTGAGTTAGAGGTGGCCTTCTTATTAAAATATCTTGGTATTTGTCAAGATTATAAAATACTAATACAAATATTAATTAAAATAACTTGTAGGGCTGGGGATTTAGTTTAGTGGCACCACATCTGCCTTGCAATTGCAAGGACCCGAGTTTGATCTCCGATACCAAAAACAGAACATAACTTGTTGGGGATTGGTAAAGCAGGGACCTACTGGGACCTTTGACTCTTGCAGGCATCAGGAATCCCAGTGTAGGGGACTGGCTGTACCTGGGGCAGCTGAGTGCATCACTGGCTTTTAGCAATGTTCATTGGTAGCTAGCAATATTTTACCTTTTAGGGAAGAAGAGAAAGAAAGTGCACATTGAGTCTATGACCAACAGCAAACAAGGAAAATTGATTTTTCACATATTTCTAGTATTTAGATTAATGTACCTCTTGGCAAAAAGATTTTTTTTTTCTTTTTTTTTTTTTTTTTTTTTTTTTTACTGTTACCTGTTTACTTTCATCCTTACTGTGAAAGAAAGTTTGATTTTCCTTGTAGCCTAGAAATCTAAAAGGTATATGTCCTTTTTTTTTTTTTTTTTTTTTTTTTTACTGTTACCTGTTTACTTTCATCCTTACTGTGAAAGAAAGTTTGATTTTCCTTGTAGCCTAGAAATCTAAAAGGTATATGTCCTTTTTTTTTTTTTTTTTTTTTTTTTTACTGTTACCTGTTTACTTTCATCCTTACTGTGAAAGAAAGTTTGATTTTCCTTGTAGCCTAGAAATCTAAAAGGTATATGTCCTTTTTTTTTTTTTTTTTTTTTTTTTTACTGTTACCTGTTTACTTTCATCCTTACTGTGAAAGAAAGTTTGATTTTCCTTGTAGCCTAGAAATCTAAAAGGTATATGTCCTTTTTTTTTTTTTTTTTTTTTTTTTTACTGTTACCTGTTTACTTTCATCCTTACTGTGAAAGAAAGTTTGATTTTCCTTGTAGCCTAGAAATCTAAAAGGTATATGTCCTTTTTTTTTTTTTTTTTTTTGGCTTTTTGAGACAGAGTCTCATTATGTAACCCAGGCTGGTCTGGAACTCACAGCGATCCTCCTGCCTCAGCCTCCCAAGTGCTGGGATTATGAGTGAGCATGCACCACCACACCTGGCTAAAAGGTATAGGTCTTAAGTATATAGTGTTACTTAAGAAAACCTTTCAACCTCCAAAAAATAAAGCTGAGGCTGAGGCAGGATGGATGTGAGGTAAGGCCCAGCCTTAAATACATAGTGAGTTCAAAGCCAGCCTGAACTACATAGCAAGACCTAGACTCAAAATAAAGTAAAATAAAGATCATCAATGTTGTTTCATTGTTGTTAGTTGGTTCACTTTTGTTTTTGTCAAGCTGGGGATCAAACTCAGGCCCTTATGCATGCTAGGCAAGTGCTCTACCACTGAGCTACATACCAGTGCTATAGTTTTTTGTCATTTCTTTAAAGTTTGTTTTGGTGTTGTGTGTTGATCATGTGCTAGGTGTGAGGCTAAGCTCTTTACACATTCTGTCTCATTTAGCCCTCATTGCCAGCCTGGGATTCACCTGATATCCTTATCCCTATGTTGAGAACCAAAATGAGGTTCAGAGATAGGGAGTATCTAGTGCTAGGTAGTTAGTGTTTGGACCAGCATCTTGTACACCACAGTTGGGCTCCATATCCACACTCTCTGGGCATGGTTCTCTCCGTTCTGGCTTGCACTGATTTTCACAGTGTTTTGCTTTCTTCTTTCCCAGATGCACAAGTCTGGCGTTCTGAGGAAGGCTATTGATTATATCAAATATTTACAGCAGGTTAATCATAAACTGCGCCAGGAGAACATGGTACTAAAGCTGGCAAATCAGAAAAACAGTAAGTGTGCTCCTTAAGAAAGTGTTATTCGTATGGAGCAGGTGCAGGGAGGACACATGTTTGTGTCCCAGGCCTGCCCAGCCCAGTCCTATCCCAGCTGCAATTTTCTTTGCAGAGCTCCTGAAGGGCATTGACCTAGGCAGTCTGGTGGACAGTGACGTGGACCTGAAGATTGATGACTTTAATCAGAATGTCCTTCTGATGTCCCCCCCAGCCTCTGACTCGGGGTCCCAGGCTGGCTTCTCCCCCTACTCCATTGACTCTGAGCCAGGAAGTCCTCTTTTGGATGATGCAAAGGTACAGGTGTTTAAAATCTCCTAACCCTTGGAATCTTGTCCATTTTCTCTAAGAAAATAGTCCAGGTGTTAAGAGGGCCTAGATGGAGAGGAATGGGAATTCTGTGGAATTAGTGAGGTCCTGGAAAGTGAGAAAAAAACATTTTGGTTGTGGGAACACAGCCCTTCAGGTTTAACTGTTCTTTACTAAAAGGATCTGTCTGCCGGGTGTGGTGGCGCACGCCTGTAATCCCAGCACTCGGGAGGCTGAGGCAGGAGGATCACTGTGATTCGAGACAGCCTGGGCTACATAGTTCCAGGTCAGTCTCAACTGCATAGTGAGACCCTGTCTTAAAAAACCAAAAAAAAAAAAAAAAAAAAGGATCCGCCAGAGAAGAACCAGTGCCAGACCTAGAATGAGGACACAGGAGGGAGCAGCTGTCAGGCAGTGGGCTCTGGGAGTTGCTGGAGGCGCCTCATTACCTCTCTGCCTGTAATGGGCCTGGCAAGACCACTTGGAGGCTGATCAGTTGGTTTAAGAGGAAGCTGCTTCTGGGTCTACTTTCTGGAAATGACTACAATTTGCAATCTAACAGATAACATTCCAGCCAAGGGCTTTTAATTGTCAAAAAAAAAAAAAAGCCCCTGGCAATTGAAGTTTGATGGGATTAGTTAAAAGAGGCTCTGAGCCTAATGATCTTTCTAGGAACCTGTAGAGACCACTGGGTCCTATACTATATACTGACACTGGCAGTTTCTGAGTCTAAAAGCAGAGTTTGATATAGTATGTTTTTGGCTATGCTGTTTATTATATCAGATACTTAGTAACGAAACTATTTTTAAAATATTTTATAGATATGATTCTGTTTTAGAACAGTAGCTTATATGACATACAAGTTGAACTGGCTAGGCTTCTTGAGTCATCAGAATAAATTTTCAAGTGCTAGAAAGGAGCCTAATGGTATATCCACATGAGAATCCAGGAAAAATCTGAGTCCCGCCTTATTCCCTGCACCCTGTGGCTTCTCTAGGCTGTCAAGGCTTCTGCCTCATTTCTTCCTCTGTAAAATGGGAGGAGAAAGAAAAAAAAGCACTGTTTTAATTTCTTTAGATAGATCTATGCTAAGAATGTTCTTTGATCATATTTATTGAGATAAAAACAAATGCAATAAAATATACTATTTTAAGTGAACAGTGCCAGGAGTTTTAACACACACGTGTATTTATACAGCTATCA
The DNA here is from genome assembly GCF_012274545.1 of Fukomys damarensis. Lineage (NCBI taxonomy): Eukaryota > Metazoa > Chordata > Mammalia > Rodentia > Bathyergidae > Fukomys > Fukomys damarensis. The sequence goes on along the minus strand of NW_022900931.1, from coordinate 6,300,868 downwards.
CTATGGTCTAAATGTAGAGCGTTTCCATCACCCCAAAGAGCTCTTTCCCAAACCTTGGGAGGTGGTTCATACTCCCTCCAGCATCAGGCCCCTATTGATTCATCCACTTCCTGTCACCAGATTTGCTTTGCCTGTTCTGGAATTCTATAGAAATTGAATCATGCAGTGTGTTCTCTTTTGTGGTAGAGGTCGATTTTAAAAGAAAATTCTTCTGCATTTGTTCTTTGGAACATGTACTTTTCTCAGTAGGCAAGAGGGAGAATGGTCCGGTGTTTGAGCAAGTTTATGAATTGTGAACTTCTTAGATCCTCCCTAGCTTTGTTCCTTGTCTAACTTAGTTGTCTTGAATTTTAAGCCTCACGGTCTATCTCCTGGTACATATATAAAAGTAAAATGCTGTAAAAACCCATACAGTATTCATTCCAACCCTGAGGCCCTATTTTGAAGGTCAAAGATGAACCGGACTCCCCTCCTGTAGCGCTGGGCATGGTGGACCGCTCTCGGATTCTGCTGTGTGTTCTCACCTTCCTGGGCCTCTCCTTTAATCCCCTGACTTCCCTGCTGCAGTGGGGAGGTGCTGGAGACTCAGACCAGCATCCATACTCGGGCTCTAGCCGCAGCGTGCTGTCAGTCGAGTCAGGTAGGTGGGGTCCCCCCTCATGCTACTTGGGTGTAGGTAACTGCTGTGTCAGGAGAAGGACTTGGTGTACAAACCATAGGGTTAAAGTAGCAGGTCCCAAATTAGTAGTCCTTAACCACCACTCCCTTTTGACAGAGACTGGCATAAGTTACATTTTAGAAACAACAGGTAAAACCCAAGTTCAGTTGGAAAAAAGCAACAAAACAGGAACCTGCACTGCTATAATGACCCATTCTGGGGGAGAGGAGGAGTTGGGGGTGTAGAAGAGTAGGAGGTACCTGGCCTGACGGCATGCAGATGGGTTGTTCTTTACCTGAGTTGTGAGACCAAGGTCCTAACTCTCTTTGGCTGGGATTTTTATGGCACTTGGCTCCATGGTGCTGAGCACTGCAAAGATTTGTATTTAGGCTGCAGAACTGTCCACCCTTTCTGGAAATGAGGTAGAAGGCTCCTTATTGTCACGCTGCTGGGGTCTGTCAGGCTCAGCTGGAACACTGCCCCTCTTTAGGTTCTGTGGGCTGGTTAGACTGGATGATGCCAACACTCCTTCTGTGGTTGGTAAATGGTGTGATTGTCCTGAGCGTCTTTGTGAAGCTGCTGGTCCATGGGGAGCCAGTGATCCGGCCACACTCGCGCTCCTCAGTCACCTTCTGGCGGCACCGGAAGCAAGCAGACGTGGACCTTGCCAGGGTGAGTTCTGTCATCTACTTTTCCTCATCTTCACCCAGGCCTGGCTAAGAACTCAGTGGCTGGTGTTGAGAACCCACTGAGGATGAAGTCCTGTGGCAGGTGCTATGATGACTGAAGGAAAAAGGGACCCTGTGCCTGAATAGTAGTCACAAGGAGTGGAAGAGAGGGTACTCATACATAGATGATGCTGTAGGCATGAGATGATCTGTTTTCTGTAGTATGACTGGAAGAATGAAGTGCTTGTGGGAGTCTGGGGTAGAGAGAGAGGAGTTCCAGCTGAGGGCCCTGGGGTGTGAATGGAGTTGTCCAGCACAGGGAGGATGGACTGCTTGGAGACGGCAAGTTTGATGGGTGTATCTGGATTGTGGAATATGTCACAGAGATGGGGCAAAGGCTGGTCTCAAATTTGAGAAGGCTTTGACTCATAACTGATTTAAGGTTTGTTTCCAGTTCTCTGGAGAAGCAGGGAAGACTTTTTTAGTAGTTAGTAGATGCTGTTTAATTCAGAAATCTACTTTTTTTTTTTTTTTTTTTGGTACCGGGAATCTAACTCAGGTCTTGCACTTGCCAGGCAGGTGTGGCGCCACTGAGCTAAATCCCTGGCCCAGTGAAGATTTTTGAGCAAGAAAATTAGCTGAAATTTTTCATTGAAATCAGCAAGGGTATTTTATGCAAAGGACTCTGTGGTAATCACAGCATTAAAGGAGAGTTAAGTGAGCTGGGAATGTAACTCAGCAATGCAGCATCTACCTGGCAAGTGTGGGTCCCTGAGTTTTATTCCCAGTAGCAATAAATAAGGAAGGAAGGGAGGGAGGCATGTGAACCAGAACACTCCTTAGCAGTAAACTGAGCCTGTTTTCCCCTCCTCTCTCCTATAAATTGAAGTAGGTTCAGTTAACAATCTGATTGGCCAACCTGGATCTGTCACCCAGGGCCAAGCTGTGGGTCCTAAAGTACACATATAATTGGAGGGGTCCTGTTCCCAAGATGGGAAATACTTCAGAATGTTCACAGTGATTCTAAGGGATAAGAGTACAGGTGATTTCTTTTTTTCTTCATAGATTTTCAATGTTTCCGATTTTTATTACTGGTCATGTATTATTCTGATAATGATTGGGAGAGTAGAAATCTATTAAAACAAAGACCATAAAGCCGAGCATGGTAGCGCACACCTGTAATCCCAGCACTTGGGAGGCTAAGGCAGGAGGATCGCTGTGAGTTCGAGACCAGCCTGGGCTACATAGTGAGTTCCAGGTCAGTCTCAACTACATAGTGAGACCCTGTCTCACCACGCCCCCCCCGAAAAAAGACCGTAGCAAGGCCAGTAACCCTTACATTCTCTTGCTGCTTTATAGGGGGATTTTGCAGCTGCTGCGGCCAACCTACAGACCTGCCTGTCAGTTTTGGGTCGCGCACTGCCCACTTCCCGCCTGGACCTGGCCTGCAGTCTTTCTTGGAATGTGATCCGCTACAGCCTCCAGAAGCTGCGCCTGGTGCGCTGGTTGCTCAAGAAAGTCTTCCAGCGCTGGCGAGCCACACCCGCCACTGCAGCTGGCTTTGAGGATGAGGCTAAGAGCAGTGCACGGGATGCGGCCCTGGCCTATCATAGGCTGCACCAGCTGCATATCACAGGTGAGAGTGACTGCTACATCCTGGCTTGTGGCAAGGTGCCCATGCCATCTCCTCCGTAGCTTGGCTTATTAGGTCTCCACCCTGGCTGAAGCCTCTTTTATACTGCTTTTTTAGCCCAGTCTTCAAACTGCTTTCTCATAGCTGCAATTTATCATTTCTAAGATGCACGTTTTTGTCAAAGTAACATCTGTACAATTTCAGTGTCATACAGACATTGCGCATCATGCATTCACTGGCAGTGATATTTAAATTAAAATTGGCACTTAAAAATCTCATCTTAGATGAGGAATGAAATAGGATCATTTATTTGATTCAGTAAGCTTCTGCTCTGGTGGGGAGGTGGACAGGCCAGCATTTGGAGACAGTTTCATCTAGTGTGGTAGGCTCAGCAGACAGAGCACATTTCACTGGGCTGTTCGGAGGCCAAGACATTTCAAAGCCTTGACTTCTGGGAGGACATAGAGGACAGCAGCTCTAAAGGGCAGAGAGATAGCTCAAAAGAGGAGCCCCCTCTTAAGCAGCCCTTAAAAGAGTGCTTGAGTAGTCCCTGGAAGGAACCATGCAAGGAAAGGATGATGGAGCCAAGACACAGGGGCAGGAAGGATGTGGCTGCCAGGCTAAGGATTGTGCATTTTATGTATCCTAGGATCCAGGGAAGGTCATTAGGAAATTAGTGACCTGATCAGATTGGTGCTTCTGAATTTTGGGGAGTAGCAGATAGAGATTGGCTACAGCCTCAAAATAAGAGATGCTGAAGGGGACACATGGAGAGGAAATTAGCAGGTGGAATTGGCTTGACTTGGAGAGTCACGGGATGTGATGGGTAAGAAAAGGAACTAGCTAGGACATTTCCTTAGCTTCTGTTGTTTTGTTGTAAGACATGGCCCTGAACTCACTATGTAGCCCAGGCTGGCCTTGAACTTATGGTGATCCTCCTGTCTTAGCCTCCCAAGTGTCGGGATTACAGGTGTGTGCCACCATGCCTAGCCTTCCTTGGCTTCCTGCTTGGGGGTTTAGGGGGACTGTGTTACCACCCAGAGAGGTGAAGGAAACTGGAGGAAGGGTGGTTTTCTTGGAGAAAGGTGCCACTCTCTTTTGGACACTTGACAGTGTGACACAAGAGGGAAGCTATTCTGTAGGCAGCTGGATCAGTAGAACCTGCAACCCAGAACAGAAAATGGGTTCTGGGCCTACAAGGGTGAACAAAAACCCAAGATGCTGACATCAGGGAGTGCCTCGTGTAAAGACAGGCAGAGTTCTGGGGTTGAGGTGTGCACTACCTGTTCTTTACACTAACAGGGGGCAGAGAGAGGGGTCAGAGGAGAATTGATATGCGTGGTATTGAGGGAGCGAGGACAGGGTGGTAGGGTGAGGCCAGAGACTGGGACGTGGTCCTCAGGAAAGTGTCAGAAATCCCTAGAGGCTTCAGGACCTTCAAGCAGAAGTTGAGTGGACCCAGGCAGTACAGATGGAGAAGTGACCAGAGATGAGACAGTGGGCCAAATGTGTGCTTTTAACAGAAGTGTTTCAGCAAGTTCCTGCAAATCTGCCCCTCCACATGGCCTTGGAACCGACAACCCCAACACAGGTCTTGGATCAGGAGACTGTGTCCTCCTGGCTGTCAAGTTCTAGAGAATTCCAGCTGGGGAGCTTCATGTCACTCATCCCCTCTACATGAGCTGAGCAGTTTCTGGGCCACAGCCCAGGAGAGGCACCGAGGGACAGAGGTGACTGCACACTGCCTCACAGAAGAGACAAATACCCTGGGACAGTACAGAATGAACTGTGGATCTGGGGGTTCTATATGCTGACTAAGAAGAGATGGCCCAGTTGGAGGAGCACAGATCAGAGTGAGATGGGACACCTGACTTTGCTGTCTCCCACTGCTGGAGCAAGGACCAAAGCTAATGAGTTTATGAAAGCCTCAGGACAGCCACAATGGCTTCTTGGGCCTGTGTAGGTGCACTTTGTCCCTGAGCCTCATGACTGCCCCCAGAGGAGCTGCTGTGTACTTTTCATAGGGGAGAGCGAGCACAGTAGGCCTTTCTGGGCCTTCTGCCTACTGTCACATCATGTGTCCAGCCATCGTTGCTCAGTATTGTTACTTCCCCCTCATGGGATGGGTTCTTACATATATGAGTTTGAGACAGTGTCCCTCTGTGTAACCCAGACTGTCTTTGAACTCAGAGCAGTCACTGCCTCAGACTACTATGTGCTGCAATTATAGGAGTACACCACCACACCAGCTTGTTGTGGGGAGATTTTTTTAAAAATTCAAAAAAAATTCAAATTTGTTTTGATTTTTGCTTTGTTCTTTTACTTTTTCATTACCTCCATTGAAATGTTTGGAGACTTGGTACTATATCAGCAGGATGTGGCCATGCTGTTTATACATGTTGCACTGTGCCCTTCTGAGTCCTTTACAACAATTAGGACAGAGCCAGGTGCCTTGTCCTCACCCACACTGGGAGATAAATGGAAGCACACAGCTAGGAGGTGGCAGAGCAGGCATCACATGCAGGCCTGTCTGATGACAAACCTCCTTCTTTCTCTCGTGACATCCCTACTGTGATGGCACGAGAGAAAGCAGGGAAATGCTTGCTTTGGTGGATCTGTCAACATTGGTATCTGTTTCTGCCTGCCCTAGGGAAGCTTCCTGCAGGGTCTCCATGCTCAGATGTGCATATGGCTTTGTGTGCTGTGAACCTGGCGGAGTGTGCTGAGGAGAAAATCCCACCAAGCACACTGGTGGAGATCCATCTGACAGCTGCCATGGGGCTCAAGACCCGGTGTGGTGGCAGACTGGGCTTCCTGGCTGTGAGTACCCTTTGGCGTTCTTCCACGGACCTGTGCTGCACACCTTCCCTAGCCAGGAGTTAAAACAGTGCATGGTCCTTGCCATCAGGTGCCCACCACCCAGAGGGGTGGGCATTCATACACCCTCTGGTCCCACAAGTACCTAGAATAGTGAATGAGACCGATCATGATTCCTCCCCTCCTGGCCCTGACAGGCATAAGCTTTGCAAGCAGGACATCCTGGCATCCTGTGGTAAGAAGATTGGTTCAGTGCTACTGCATGACTGCTTGGGAGCTATTATCCCACTTTTCAGTCTTGGAATTTCCTTTTTATTTCCTCTGTTGGCCACCTTGTATTGATCACAGCTCTGTGGATCCAGAAATGAAAATCAGTGCCCATCTCCAAGGAGCTCAGGTCAGACCTGGGGTAGGAACTAAGGTTATCAAGTGTTTCCAGTATGCCTGGCGAGCTGCCAACCTTGGGCATTCACAGCTGGCTGATTCCTATCCTGTTATCAGCTAGTTCACAGTGCATGCTGACCTCAGGCTTTCCCTTACTCTAGCAGATACCTGCATATTTTACTTAATGCCCTACTTTGGGTAGACTGCTGAACACATTAGGTATGTTGGAATTACTAGGTAGAATGGAATTATCACTTCGCTTGTTTCTGTACTTTGGTAATTGAGGTGATGAGCGAAGAATGAACAGGAATGTGGCCTGTGCTGATGTGTCAGTTTCCTGAAGTACATCTCAGCAGTCTAGGAGAGCCACAAAAGGAAGTCACCTGTGTAACGACCATCTAGATCAAGAAGGAGAATGTTCCTAGAAACCCCCTTTAGCCCCCCTTCTCCCTGTTCCCCAAGTAGCTAAGATTAGTGGCACGTACCACCACACTCAGCCTGTTTTTGTGAGTCTTTTATTAAGGTACAATATGACTGTAGATAAGTACACACATAATAAACACACTGGTCAGTGACCTGCCAAAGTAAACAATCTAATGAGCGAACAGATCAAGAAACAGAACCAAGCTACATGGTATGGTGGTACATACCTGTAATTCCACTATCTGGGAGGCTGAGGCAGGAAGATGGCAAGTTCAGGGGCCATCATCAGGTAATTTAGTGAGACCCCATCTCAATAAAGTATGAAGGGCCAGAGATACAACTTCGTACTCCCTGGTTTCAATCCCCAGTACTGAGAAAAAAAATAGAACTAAGACCTCAGAAGCCTCCTTGCAGATATTAAACTGCCCCTTCTGTGAGTCCTCCAGCCAGTGGCGACCAGCGTCCTGATCACTCACGTATTTGGCCACTATTTAAACTTTGTGGGGCCGGGGATTTGGCTCAGTGGTTCCGCCACCTGCTTTGCAAGTGTAAGGACCTGAGTTCAATCCAATCCCCGGTACAAAGAAACAAACAAACAAACAAAAACAAAATAAAAAAATAAACTTTGTGTTAGGAGAGTCATACAGTGTTACTGTTTCCTGTGACTTCTTTTGCTCGTTGTCATGTATTAGGCTGGCCTATATTGTCATGTGGAGTTAAGGTTACATGTTAAGAAAACTCCACCACTGAGCTACAGTCATAGCCTCTGTGTCTTGACTTTTTATTGATGGAGTTTTGTTCTGTATGTGATCCTCTGTTGGATTTATGCTTTGCCAATTCATATTCATTCTCTCTATGCCTGTCCATGGCCCTCTCATAGTAAGGATTAGACCAGGGCCTTTTCACCGAGCTACATCCCAGCTCTGTTTTTTATTTTGAGACAAGGTCTCTCTAATCACTGAGTTACTTAGAATTGACTTGAACTGTGGTCCTCCTGCCTCAGCTTCCACAGTGCTGAAATTATAGTAGACATGTATTCTCTTTGTTAATGATGTTTGTTTGTTTGTTTGAGATGGAGTCTTGCTATGTAGTTCAACCTGGCCTTGAACTCATTGTGTAGCCCAGGCTGGCCTCATTCACAGTGATCCTCCTGCCTCGGCCCCCCAAGTGCTGCCATTACAGGCATCATGTGTCACCATGTCCCTCTAATGATGTCTTTTGGTAAACACAAGACCCTGAGCTAATGAAATCCAGATTATCTTTTTTACAATTAGCCATTTTGTGTCCTGTTTAATAACCCTAACCCTGTGCAAGAGTTAGGAAGATAATTCTCCCATGTTGTCTACTACAAGCCGTATTCCTTGTTCTGTACACACAGACCCTCAAATCCACTGGAATTTTCTGTTATTAGTTGGAAGAAGGGGTTCAAGATTGATCTCCCCCAAATCTGGCTGTTTTCCTGACCCAGTGCCTGTTATTTTTTTAAACCGTCCTTCCTCCATTGCACTGAGTAGGTCTTTCTTCATAAATTGAATGTCTGTGTTGCAGGTCTTCTGCACTCCAGTCTGTCCCATTCATTGTACACAGCCCTGGTAGCTCTGTTGTTGAATGTCTCAATATCTGGAAGTGTTGGTCTTCCAGTTTTAGGATGGCTTTTTGCTCTTAACTTTACCATATAAACTTTGAGATTATTTTGTCATCCCAGAATCCCCTCCGGGATTCAGTTGTCCTTATTGCTAAGAAGCAACTGCATTTAAGAAGGACTCAGGGAGACCATTTGAGATTGGCATTTGTGTGGCAGAGAGAATCAGGAAAGAGTCCCAATAAAATTGTTCCCAAAGGCTGGGTGCAGTTGCACGTGCCAATAATCCCAGCTGCTCAGCAGGCTGAGGCGGAGGCAACATAGCAAGACTTTATTACAAAAAGAAAAAAACAAAGATGGGTTGGGGATTTAGCTCAGTGGTAAACCGCCTGCCTTGCAAGCACAGATTCCTGAGTTTGATCCCTGGTACCAAAAAAAAAAAAGTTGCCCTTGCCCATGAATCCTGTGAAAATATTCTGTAGGCCTAACAACAGAGGTTGGTTTAGCTTTATTTCCTCAGAACTTTTTCCTGCATGTACTAACATATATACATTGTCATTTATTTCACATAGTCATACCATAAACCCTGTTTTGTTTTGTTTTTTTTTGTTTGTTTGTTTGTTTTGGTTTTGGTTTTGGTACTGGGGATCAAACTCGGGTCCTTGTGCTTGCAAGGCAGGTGGCAGGGTCTCACAGTGTAGTTCAGGCTGATCTTGAACTCACTATATAGCCCAGGCTGGCCTCAAACTCATGGTGATCCTGCTGCCTCAGGCTCCTGAGTGCTGGGATTATAAGCATGTGCCACCACAGGCCTGACACAAACCCTGTTTTGCCATTCGCTTTTCCATCCTAATAATAGATCTCAGGCATCTTTGTATTCTCCTTATCCTGCAGAGGTAGTAGGTGATGCTGAGGGACATTGGAAGCGTTTATGGTTTTGCTGTTTCAAACTGCTGCATAAGCATCTTGGTACATTGTCTTCACACACCTCTGTGAGAACTTCCTCAGATTAACTCTCTAGAGATGATGATGTTGGGTCAAAGGATATAAATATTCACAGCTATAATAGTTCTGCCTAATTTTCATATTCAGTAAAATGGAGAAGAGGAGCTGCAATCTCTGAGGCAACTGGCCCTTTCTGCCCAGTTCCCTCAGGAGGTACAGATTAAGATACCCAGGTCTCTTAGCACAGTTTGAGAGCTTTAGGGCTAGCCAGGTGTAGGGGATGCACAGCTTGGAATTGGAACTGGCTCAAGAGTACTGGGTGGCTCTCAGGATCTGAACAGCTCAGGGGCTTCTGCGGTGGCCTCTCACGTGAGGTACTTAGCAGGTGGGTTACAGAGAAGGCTCCTGGGCTCCAGCCTGGGAGAACGCTCATGTTTAAAAATTTAGGACCTTTTTTTAAATAATTTTTTTAAGGAAAATTATCATAAGAGTATCATGCCGAGAAAATTAAAAGAGCAGCAGAAGTTATTTTCTTAATTTCCCTTACAGAAGCCAGACTATGGCTCTGCCTATCCCAGATTTATATTTCTTATTAGCTCCAATCACTAAACTCAAACTTCCCCAGTCCCTGAGATCCGTTATAGCTAGTGTTTCTTTAAGAATTCGGTGTAAAAGCATATTTTAACTTAATGATTTCCTAAATGGGCTGTGTGGGTTTCTCTTGCTGTAGGACCTAACCCAGCTTTATTTCTGAGTCTGTCTGACATTTGAGTCCTTCAGTTGGTCCTCAGCATTGGCCATTATTACAAGGGCTTGGAACATTAGAGGCCCTGGGATCACACCCCAGCTCCCCATACTCCCTCTCCCCATGCCAACCATGCCTCTCCCCCTCACAGCTCAGCTGCTGTTCTCCCACTTTTGCAGGTCCTAGCTCAGGTCCTAGCTCAGGTCCTAGCAGGAGGTCATGCTAGTGTCACTGGCCCTGTAATGAGAAATTTAGGGGAAATGTCCCCCTCATCTCCAGGCTACCATTTGAATATCTGTGTCTCTAGAGCATTTGGCCAGATCATTTTGCTTAGATTCGAGCAGCTGTCTCCACATCCCCTGGAGAAAGGCAGTCTTCCTGTCTGTGTCCTTGACTGGTGCGCCATGGCCATGCTATTTCTGACCCTGGCGTTCCAAGTCTTCTGAAGCTGTTACATTAGCTGATGGCTGCTCAGAGCCCAGTAAAGGTCAGATCCAAGAGACTAAAGCAAACTGTGGGATGACTGCACTCTGTGGGGGCAGTGGCTGGAATGAAAGGAGGTCCCTGCCTGTGGCCCAGCAACCTCTGCCCCAAGCTTTGTGAGCTCTGTCTGGAGCTCTGTCCATGATCATCCCTCCTCATCCTTCTCTGCTCAGCTCCCTCTTCAGATTGGCCTGTGTCAGGTAGCTTTACAGATTGGAAATCATATTTAGAATTTTAGAGATAGGATATCCTCACTCAAAAAAAATGACAGAACTTCTGAAAACATGTGACACACAACATTGTCTCTGCATTCTTGTCCCTAAGGCCTTGAAATGATTTTATCCTAGCAGTGCAGTAGGCATGGAGACTGGAGCACTGGTGTTTTAGATCGTGGGCAAGAGGCTGTCCCTATGGACTTTTCTCTGGGATGGGACTGATCCGAGGGAGGCTTTCTGAAGGAGCTGTTCCTCCTCTCCAGTGCTGTCAGGTGTATTAGTGACCTCTATGCTGAGCCCTCTTTTAAGCGCTTTATACTCAGAGGTGAAAGAGATGGAGAATTAGTTAAAGCTGAATATGAGTTTACCTGGAAATACTTTATTTGTTTGTTTGTTTGTTTGTTTATTGCCTGAAAATACTTTAAAGGACTGGTAATGAAAGTGGCACAAGAAAAAGTCCCAGGACTTGGTGAGCTTGGCACTCAGAGGGTTGAGGGGGAAGTATGGGCAGGGGACCTCTGGGATACCCTCCCTTGGTAGACTGCTCTCACCTTCCTGTGCAGTTTGAGTGCCAGCAGGCTCTTTGGATTCCAGAAGGGTTAGGCCCAGTGGGACAGGATGCAGCAGGAGCCCCACCTGTGTCTTGGGCCACTCTTCCCTTCCCCTGCTGGATTTGCGACCTGATTGTTAGGTATGACAGGCTCCCCAGGAAAGCCATTTGCCCTAATTTCAGTGCAGGCCCTGCCCTCTGTGGTCTCATTGCCCCAGCCCCCTATTCCCCCAGCAGCCTCCATTCCGATGTTTTAGGTGACTCCACAAGGGATGCAGTCAGCATTCAGCCACCATGGAATCATGTGTACCCCTTGTTCTTCCACAGAACTATTTCCTCAGTCATGCCCAGAGCCTGTGTGGCCCAGAGCACAGTGCCATCCCAGATTCTCTGCGCTGGCTCTGCCATCCGCTGGGCCAGAAGTTTTTCATGGAACGGAGCTGGTCAGTGAAGTCCACAGCCAAGGAGAGTCTGTACTGTGCCCAGAGGAACCCAGGTGAGTGCTCCTTCCCTGCTGCTCAGAACTGGAGGCGTCCGCGGGAGCCGCCCCTGCTATAGGCTCCTGTGCACCACACTCATATACAAGTGGTGTCAATCTTAGTTAATTGATTTTTTTTTTTTTTTAAATCTGAGACTCAAGCAGGTATTTAGTAACTTCTGAGGTTCCAAGCTGCCAGAGCGTGCCTGCCTGTGGGAGACCTGGGTTTGTAGCTCTGCTCTCTTGGCCCATTGGAGCCTGTAGTCCTCACGTCATAATGCCACATGAGATCAGTGGTGACTAAGCACCAACTGTATTCTTGGCTCTTGTTCTGGTGCTTTGGAGAGACAAAGGATGTGTAGGTCTTGCTGCTTCCTGGCTTCTGGGCCTTCTGGTCCTATTGGAAAAGCAGACAGACATGCACAAAGCAGTGAAGCAATGATAGGCAGCAGGCAGTCATCAAGGGTCTAGAGTAGTGACAGGAACAGGGCTTCAGGCGTTGGAAGGAGATGCAGGCTTTCTGTCCCTGCCATTTGATAGTGATTAGAGTAGACTCAGCTGGCCTTGGAGTGGTAGGCTGGCTGGGTGTGCTCAGATCTTGAGTGCCTGCTGTGCTTTCTGCTACACTTCCACTGGACAGTTAGGGAGCAGAGGCATGCTCTGCAGGTGAGGAAGGGTGTCAAGCATTCAGAGGAGTTTTCTAGTCTTCTTTTAAAAATAACTTTATTCTCAATATGAGTTATGTTCTCCACCAAAAAATGAAGAGTGAAAGCAAAAAGAGTCAATCCTAAGTCTTTCAAACCTGTTTCCACTGACGGTTTTGTCTGCCGTGTAGACTGTCCACAGGATGTGTATGCAGTCCTTTTGGTCAGTGGTGGAGAACCTATGGCACATGTATTGTTTTTTCTTTTAAGACAAAAGATGTTAATGTATGGATTGTTTTTTCTAAATCAAAACCTCAGTATTCAGGTTTAACTGCAGTGTTGGCACTTTGCGATAAATAAATGGGTTTTGGGTTGCAGTTTGGGCACTCATCTCGAAGTGGTTCACCATCCCTGTGCTAGGTCAAGACCTTGTCGCTCAGTAAGTACTCATAAAATGTCCCCCCTCCCCTGGTCAGATCAAGGCCACATATCTGCCACATATACAGGGAGGACAGGAGCCAGTGGTATTGGGATTTGGGAAGGGACCTGTCCGTGTCAGCTATTCCAAGCATTGCAGGGCTCTGTCTGTTCCACTCAGCCAGAGCATTGCTGATCACAGGATCCATGATACAGTTCAGAGAAACGTAGGCTCTTCATTGTTAAGAGCACAGTAGCTGTTGCTGCCACTTTTGTCTTCAGTTGGCTATTCTCAAGCAACCTCTGAGACTTGTGATAGAACCAGCCTTTCCGTTTTCTGGTTCTGACAAGCCGCAACCTTGATGTTCCAGCCTTCATGCCATGACGTGCCTTACACATGACCCAGGGTGTTAATCCAGAGGCCCACTCTGAGGCTCTGCAATCCAGATGTGGCTGCACTCCCCACCTTGCAGCTATTTAGCAGGGTGGTTGTGGGATTTGGCTGAGAATGAGGATTGATCCCCATTATAGGGTATATCTGTTTCTTAGGTTCCTCTCCCTGTCTTTTCTTCTCTGTAAAGACTTAGGGGCTCGGCCAGGCGTGGTGGCGCACGCCTGTAATCCCAGCACTCGGGAGGCTGAGGCAGGAGGAGCGCTGTGAGTTCGAGACCATCCTGGGCTACACAGTGAGTTCCAGGTCAGTCTCAACTACATAGTGAGACCCAGTCTC
>NW_022900931.1:6275262-6287167 GCF_012274545.1 Fukomys damarensis | reverse complement strand
TAAAAAAAAAAAAAAAAAGCTGGGTGTGGTGGCACACACCTGTAGTCCCAGCACTCAGGAGGCTGAGGCAGGAGGATCACTGTGAGTTTGAGACCAGCGTGGGATACATACATAGTGAGTTGAGTTCCAGGTCAGTCTCAACTAGATAGTGAGACCCTGTCTCAAAAAAAAAAACAAAAAAAAAAACACTAAGGGGCTCACAAATAAGATCCATCTTTTTAACTCTTGTTTTTCTCTTCTTCAGCTGACCCCATTGCCCAAGTTCACCAGGCCTTCTGCAAGAACCTGCTGGAACGAGCTGTGGAGTCATTGGTGAAACCTCAGGCAAAGAAGAAGGCTGGAGACCAAGAAGAAGAGAGCTGGTAAAGTCCGCAGGCCTCTCCTGCATCAGGCCCCATTCACCCAGGCTGTGGTGATGACAGGAACAAGCCCAGGTGTCAGGTCGGCCAGGGAGTGGACTAATTCTGTGGTATTTCTTTTCAGAAATAGAGGTCTAACTTTTTTTTTTAGATTAAGTAGATCCCTTCTCCACATTGATTTACCCCTTCAAAGAGCAGATACCTGACCGGGACAGCCCCTGAGGAAGCATGCCGAGGCAGTTTTAACTCTTACATGATGGTAGTAGGCATAGACTTTCCTTCATAGAATAACCTGGGAGGCAGGGAAGTGCCAGAGTCACCCTTGTGCAGGGCCCAGGTACCTAAGGAGGGAGGTCTGTAGAGGCCAGTTCTACCTGGGAGTTAGGGAACTTCTTTGTGAAGTTGTGAGCTCTACACACCTAGGCAGGGTGGTGGGGAGAGTAGGCCTTTGGGTCTCACAGCTAGAGAGCTGAGCAGCTGGGCCTTGAATGTATTCGTCTGTGTTTTGTACGTAGGATCTTTTCTTCTCTTTCTAGTGAATTCTCCAGCGCTTTGGAGTACCTGAAATTACTTCATTCTTTTGTGGACTCTGTGGGGTTTGCAGCTCCACCCTTCTGCAGCAGCTCAGTGCTCAAGTCAGCCCTTGGTGAGCATCTGGGCATTGGGGGGCGCTGTCTGCTAACGGAGTCCTGTCCAGCCTCTCGTCTAACCTGGATCTAGGATTAGTTACAAGTGTGTACTCAAGCATTCCACATGTGTGCCTGTGGTCCCCACGTCATCTCAACCCAGTTACCCTTCCTGGGTAGCATTCTGGGTCAGGAGAATCCTTGGTCCTCATCCAAGCGGGATGGGCAGGGCTGAGCGATTGTCCACATTCCCTGGCTGGGTGAGCCAGGTCAGGACCCTTTCTAGATGCCCAGGGAGGGGCTGATGGAGACTCACTTTCCAGGTGCACAGTGGCCCAAGTCTGGTCTCATTTTCCCTGCTTATGATTTCCGTTTGGGCGTCTGTCTGGCTCCCCATCACTACAAGTGTCATTGCATACCCTGCTGACTGAGTCAGTGTGATGACTCTGTGCTTCTCTCCGTACACTGCCAAGGGAGTAGCAGCACATCAGCCATTCTTTCTTGGGCTTCTGGGCTACTCAGGGAATGAGGGTGCCAAGCTGTCCTCTGCCCCATCTCGCTAGGGAGGGAAGGATCCCAGCAAAGCAGTATGACTTCATGGCCTCCCTTACTTTAAAGTGGAAGAGTATGTGTTCTCCAGCCTTTGCTCTTGGGTCACCGTCCCCACTGGCTTTGTGAGATCTCTGGTATCAGAATTTTGCAGTTGAAAAAACAGACTCAGGAGAATTTAGACTACTCTAAAATGAGTCTTGTGTTAATCATTCTTTTGATGACACTAATCTTCGTGGCTATTGGAAATGTAAATCGTGTCTAACTCTTACAGTGAACATTTTTGTTAAACTTGTCTATTTAGACCAATTTTAGTGTGATAGATTACCCCAAATAGGATAATAGAATTAAGACATGTTGCTAGACCTTTTCCAAAAAGACTGCAGGTCGTTACATCAGAACCATGCGGGAGGGTGACCCAGGGCCCCCTGCCCACTGCCAGGAGGTAGAGATGCCATGCGGCGTGGCGCAGTGGGTGGAGAGCCACTGGTCCACCGAGCAAGTTCCCATGGGTGCTGGAATGTTAGCTGCCATTCCCTCTAGGTCCAGACATCATCTGTCGCTGGTGGACATCTGCGGTCACATTGGCCATCAGCTGGCTCCAGGGAGATGATGCAGCTGTGCGCTCTTGCTTTACTGAAGTGGAGCGTGTCCCCAAGGCACTGGAAGTGACCGAGTACGTAAGCCTCCCGGGCCACTCACCTGCTTCTCTCCAGGGGACTCGTGTGGTTGGTGGGCGGGAACAGGTCTGGGTGGCTCTGTTGGGGTGCGCGGCTAGAACTGTATGATAGATGGGGGACTGTATGTAGGAGGGGAGAGGGCACTAGAGAGAGGTGTGGAAATGCTGTCCTCTGCACAACTCTACAGTTGTCCCAGCAACTGTCAGCGCTGCTTCGGGGGCCTCCTCCCCACAGCTTCCAGGAGACAGGCGTATAGTGTGGTGGCGCCCACTGTGTCTTGGTTCAGCGCCTCAGCCCTGTCAGCCTTCACCTGTAATAAAGGGCTGTGGCACAAGGCCTGAGCAAAGCACTTCTGACGTTCCTTTTCGAGACTAGTGTCTGTGTCTTGGTGGCATGTGGTCCTTAGTGATGGGCAGCCTCTGATTAGATCTGAGTGCTCCTGAGATGAATTGTAAAGTGCTGTGAGGCAGAAAGGCCCCATGGGGTCCTGTTCCGAGTGCCACGGCTGGCACTTTTCCCTCTGAGCATAGTGGCATCTGGGAGTGTGGGAGAGAGCTGAGGAAACGGGGGCAAGTGGGTTTGAGTCCTGTGTTCCCTATAGTGGGTCTAATGCCCCAGTTCTGTTTGAGGGGTCCCCTTGGAAGTCCCCGACCCTGCACCAGCAGCCCAGTGTTGGCATGCCACAGCTCCCCTGAGGAAAGTGGGGCCAAGCAGGCCGTTGCTGAAGTCCCTTCACTCCTAAGCTGATGCCTCAGCGGGCATCCCTGCCCCCTGAATTCCGTTACCTCTGGCTCCCTTTGCTTTTCTGGACAGTGCTACTACAGGGACCAGTCCACTCCCCATCCTCTCCCCAACCCTCTGATTTTCTAGAGACATTAATACCAGTTTTCTGAAGTGGGTATAATAATGAGCCCAGCACCTTTGTCATCATAGGTAGCAGCAGTTGGTATTATAGTTCCTGTATAGGTAACGAAACTGAAGCACAGACTGTTTGAATTCAAGCCTGGGTCTCTGGTCCCAACATCAAATGAAAGATGGAGGCTGGGCTGACCTTGCCCCAGGCGGCCTTCTAGATCTGGAGTTGGCAACTGGGAACCACGATGGCAGAGTTGTAGTGCCAGACCCACGTGTCACAGCAGTGTAGGGTATGGTGGGCACCTGCTTAGGCTTCTCTGACTGTGACCACGGTAACACTGTGACCTGCCTCTCCCCTCCCTGTCACTGCCACAGGAGCTCCCTGGTGAAGGCTGTCTTTCATGCCTGCAAAGCTATGCGTGCTTCGCTCTCTTCAAAAGCAGATGGACAGCAGAATTCCTTCTGTCATTGTGAGAAGGCCAGTGGCCATCTGTGGAGCAGCCTCAATGTCAGTGAGGCCACCTCTGACCCAGCCCTCAACCATGTGAGTAGGATCTGGCTCAGTGGCCCCTCGGTGGTGCTGTCCTCTGATCTCTGAGAATACTCCTGCCTCCCCGAGCTTAGCCAGCATGTGGGCAGCCTCCTCCCAAAATGTGTCCCACTTACGTAGCTGGACACTCTCTTTGGTCCCTGGGGACTGAAAACATTTGTGTCAGTGCCTGTCCTCACCTCTCAAGTCAGGGCTCCTGCTGGCCCCCAGTGATCCACGGCTGGCCAGAGCTGCACAGTTGCTAACATAGCCCGCCGGCTCTCACACTCTCCTGCCGGCCTCCAGGTGGCCCTGCCCTCACACACACACCTTACCATGGCCTGTGCACACCTGGCGGGCAGCTGCGGTGCATTGTAGTTGCATTGCATGTTCTGGCAATACCGTGCAATGTTTCCACAGTGCATCACAGAGGCCTGCCCGGCCCTCGAGAGGCCACTCATAATGCTGTGATCCATGGCCCAGCACTTGGGCACTGCCACAGGGTGGGGTGGCAGTCTTGGGAGAAAGGGACATAGCGCGGCAGCAGGAAGAGCAGGAACAATGAGAAACGTCCTGGGGGAGTCAGGCTTAGGGCTGTTGTCTGAGGTTTGGTCCTGAAAGACTGGGCTGGCACTGTAAGCTTCAGGTTGTCGGTGGATGTGGGCCCTGGGGTGAAACCAGGACAGCAGGTTAAAGGCAGGGTCGGGGGCCACTGTGGGGCTTCCTGTGGTCTCCTTCAGAGAACAAACCAGTCTTAGGTGAGTTGAGGAATGAGAAGAGAGGCTGAGGCCACTTTTGGGGCTGGGGCTCCTGGGGAGCAGCTCTGAGGTAGGAGAACAGGTCCTAGAAGAGACCAAATGCAGCCCAGTCTGCTGCCCCTAGGCCCAGGTGCTCCTCGAGTGCCCACACCTTTAAATGCCAGCTTCTCTTCAAGAAGCGTTCTTTTCCATGTCCCCACGAGTGGTCCAGGGTCAGGGCCTTGAGCAGGCACAGAGCAAGGGAAAAGACAGGGTCTGGGTGGCACAGTGACCTCCCTGGGTCACCTTGGGGAAACAAGGCCAGGGCTGGGAGAGGTACAAAGGAGCGTGAGAGTCCTGTGAACTTGAGGACAGCTCATGGCCCATCCCAAGGACGTGCTGTCTCCTCGCTGCTCCACGTGTTGCCAGTCTCAATGGCACTTGGAGTCTTTGTAGTCCGCACTGTGCCTACATGCGGTGCAGCCTCAGGACGCTCACAGCAACCCTGTGCCACTGTTCCCACTTTGCAGATAGGGAGACTGAGGTTCAGAGGCTAAGTCACATGCTAGGGTCAAGTAGCCAGAAAGTGAACAACCACGATTGAGTCAGGTCAGTCAGACACCCAAGCATGAAACACTGCGTAGCTCTGCCTTCGTGCACACCCGTCTCCTCCTCCTGTTCCTCCCACCATTGCCAGTTTCCAGATTCTGCTGCCACTTCCCCTGGGTGCCTGATGACCTCAGCCTTCAGGCCAGTGATAGACTTCCATGAGGTTGAGAGCTGGTGCCCTCAGACCCACAGGGTTTTAGTCCTGCCCCTGCCCCCAGCCTGTGCGAATCCCCTGACCAAGCTGCTGCCCTTTCAGAGCCTCAGCGTTCTCACCTGCAGGACCTGGGGTCTTGGAAGGGACTGGTGCTCCCACAAGCTCTCCTGTCCCTCCCAGGCTCTGGACTCCACTTCCCTCTGGCTGTCGAATATCGGGTTGAGCTGAGGAGGGCCTGGGTCCCTGGCTTAGCCACAGACCAGTCACCTGTCTCCTCCCTCTCACCCCCAACAGGTGGTCCAGCTGCTCACCTGTGACCTACTGCTGTCACTGCGGACAGCACTCTGGCAAAAGCAAGCAGGTGCCAGTCAGGCCCTGGGCGAGACCTACCGTGCATCAGGCACTGAGCTGGCTGGCTTCCAGCGAGACCTGGGCAGCCTGCGCAGGCTGGCACACAGCTTCCGCCCAGCATACCGCAAGGTGAGGCCCAGTGGGCTGGCGGGACAAACACTTGTGACTGGAGTTGGCCCTCTGAGGTCATCTGCCGAGGCCCAGCTTTGGGCTGGGTACCATGCGTTCCTTTGTTCAGCACCCATGGCAGAGTACTTACTGGGTGCCTGGCTCAAGCACAGCAGGGAGCAGCCACCCATAGCCAAACTGCACTGGTCAGATTTGGTGGGAGGGCTCGGGGTGCAGGGTGGGTAGGGAGCTGCTCTGACTTCATAACTGGTTGTCAGTGATGGACTCCCTAGAACCACACAGAAAAGGGATCCACCTTAACCCTTTTTCTGAGCCACTGGGGGCTTCAATCCTGCTGCCTTTCTCCACACAACTTCCCCTTGGTGCTGGCTGCAGACCGAGCTGTCTCAGAGCATAGTTATGTAACTTGCTGGACTGAAACCATTTCTCTCTTTATTTTTATTGCTAATTAAATGTATTAGTGATGGATTAGACATTTTGTTGTTTGTTTTTTGAGATGGGCTCTCCCTGTGTTTCCTAGGCTGGTACCAAATCCCTGGCCTTAAGCAATCCTCCTACCTCAGCCTCCTAAGTATCTGGGACTACAAGTGTGTGCTATTTGCACCTGCCTTATATTAAACATTTTTAAAATAAGTTTTTAGTTTTCCTTGACACACAGGTGTAGTGTGACATCTCAGTACATGTGTATAGTATGTAGTAATCAGGTCTAGCATACTTCTCCCCTCATTTATCATTGTGTTAGGATCAACATATTTTACCTGAATTGTTTTCTAAAAATTGGAGTGTGGGAGGAGCTTAGGTTACATTGCAAGGGCACAAAAAGGGGGTCTTAGGATGAGGCTACTGCCATGGCGCCACACCCTTTGCCCTGAGGTTCTGGGACACCCTCACAGGGTCACCCTGGCCACGTGCACCCAGCCGAGATTGACACAGCACTCAAAATACCAGCACACAGAACAGCCCTCACTGGACCACTGTGGCCTGCTCTCTGGTCTGCTCTTAGCATGGCTGGCATCAGAGCTGCCTCTAACAATATCCTCTCCACCCTGCCTCTCCCTGCTGGGGGGGTTCCCCATTGCTTCCCAGCAGCACTGAGGGCAGAGATAGGAAGAACTGCGGGTTTTGTAGTGCTGAGGATTTAACCCAGGATCTTGGCACTGAGCTACACCCCAGCATGTTTTGTATTTCTTTATTTTGAGACAAGGCCTTAAGCTATCCAGGCTGGCCTATAACCTGCAATCCTCCTGCCTCAGCCTCCCAAAGTGCTGACATCACAGGTGTGTGGCACCACACTCAGCTCAAAAGTTTAGTAGTTTGGGGCTGGGAATTTAGCTCAGTGGCACTGCATCTGCCTCACAAGCACACAGTTTGATCCCCAGTACTGAAAAAAACACGGCTGGGGATGTGGCTCGGTGCTGCGCCTGCTTGGCAAGTACAAGTTCAATCCTTGGTACCGTAAAACAAACAAACCAAAAAAAACCCCAACAAAACAAAAAAGTTTAGTATTTTAAGAAAGTAGAGACCTGGTGATTCCTATTTACCTCAGAGCTGCTGACGTGAATCTGGAAACCTCTGGGCTCTATTCCTTTCTATTGCTTTTGGTGCCAGCCAATCATCCCCCTCACCCCTCTGTCCCTTCCAGGCTGGAAGCAGCCTTGAGGAACTTGAGGTCTCACTTGAGGTAGTCTTCAGTCCCACAGGATGCCGCAGGAAGGCAGCCCTGTCTGCCCCTTGCCCCTGCCCCTGTCCGCTGGCCTGTCCTTGCTCCCTTTCCCGCCACTCATCCAGGTCTGTATCTCGGCTCGGGACAGGAGAGGTTGCTTTCAAGGGGTAAGCAAGGCAGGGTAGCTTAGGGAGGAGAGGTGCCATCATCAGGTGGTCGGTGAGGTGACTCGGGGAGAGGAACACATTTAGGGCTTGACTGTGTCCCCTGTGCCTCGCCAGGTGTTCCTGCATGAAGCCACTGTGCGCTTGATGGCAGGAGCCAGCCCCACTCGCACACACCAGCTGCTGGAGCACAGCCTGCGGCGCCGCACCACCGAGAACACCAAGCACGGTGGGTCCAGCCACTCCCGTCGGGACCAGGGAGAGGCTCCCTTGGCTCAGCCAGCTCAGCTGCTGCCTCTGGAGGGGGCGCTGCAGGGCTGCAGGGTGGTGTGGGTGGGAGAGGAGCCCCAAGCTCAGCGCGATGCTGCGGGGCTGGGCGCTAGCTAGCGGAGTGGTGAGTCCAGCCCGGCACAGGCAGGAGGGCTGGGCACGGGGTCCCCGTCCAGGAGCAGGGCAGAGACCTCAAGGGTTCCAGCTCAGCCCCACTCTTCCCTGCTCCTCCCACACTGACCGCGGTGTGAAGTAGGGAGGGTAACAGAGCCTGCCTTGCGGGTAGCCTGTGCGGGTTCAGTGACCGCGTCTGCCTGAGGCAGAGGCTGTGGGAACAGAACCTACACCTGTCTCATCTTTCCCACAGGAGAGGTGGACGCCTGGCCTGGCCAGCGTGAGCGGGCCACTGCCATCCTGCTGGCGTGTCGCCACCTTCCCCTCTCCTTCCTCTCCTCCCCGGGCCAACGGGCGGTGCTGTTGGCCGAGGCTGCCCGAACCCTGGAGAAGGTGGGCGACCGGCGCTCCTGCAACGACTGCCAGCAGATGATCGTCAAGCTGGGTGGGGGCACTGCCATTGCTGCCTCCTGACCGCCAGGTGCGGCTCACCACCCTCTGCCTTTGTCTCCGTGTCTCTCGCAGCTCTCCCCTGTCTCAGACTGTCCCCTCCTCCCCGTGTCTGTTCTCCTCCCTCTGAGAGCTATGGGGATGGGCCTTGTCTTCTGAGCTACTAGCTGCAAGGCTTTGGGACCACTGCAGCCCCGAGGGCCTGGGCAGAAGCTGCCCCAAAGCTGCAGTCCGTAGATGCCCTTGGTCCTCACCCTGGTGCACACAGAGGGAAGACTGCAGGTGGAGATGGAGTGGTTTCCTCCCCGAGAACCCCTGCCAAGCCCCTGCTCCAGCCCTTGGAAACTACACATCTCCCCTCTCTGCTTCCTCATTTTTTATCAGGCTTTGTCTCTGGGGGGCCTAGGTCTCTGGGCACCTAAGAGCCCTGGACCCTTGGGATGGTGCCCAGCATCCCCCCTCCACCTTTTATATGAATGTTTTTATATCTGTGTGCTTGGGTCTGCTGTGATGTGACGCAGGGTGAAGTTGCTGTGCACCCTTATTCCTCTCCACAGGTCTGCGTTCCCTCCCCGTGCCTGACTAAGCCAGTCCATTGTCTTCTCTTCATTCCATGGGACAGCCAGGGAAGGAAGGGACCCAGCCCTGGGAGAGGCACTGGGAAGCAGGGGCAGGCCTGGGGATGGGAAAATAATGTTGGCATTATTTTTTAATTTTTAAAAAAATAAACAGTATCTTATTTAATTGTCCTGTTCTTCCCACTCCCCCGCCCCCTGGGACGTCATCCCAAGCTCAGGGCAGGCCCAGGGGCTGGGAGGGATGAAGCCACCTGTTGGGCCTGGGGACCAGGGGTCTCCATGGGTTTTTGTTCCCTCCTACCCCTCCCTAACTCCTACCTCCATAGTATAATTTTATTTCTAATTCTTGTCCTAAAAATGAGCCAAGGTAATGGAACCTGCCTTAGTCCCTCCCCAGTTATATGCCTCTTCAGGCTGGGTACCAGGAACAAGGTCTCTCACCTTGGTGGAGTCCCAGAAGAACTGGATCCTCTGGCTCATTGCCTCCCTGGTGACTTCCCCTGGGGCTCCTGAGGGGGACTTCTTACCTTGTGGAGCTGCTGGGGGAAGGAGGTGGGCAGGAGCCCCAGCAGAGATTAGGGGTGTACTCAGCAGTGCACCCTTGGTCTGCTTGGACATCACCTGTTCTCAATCTCTTGTCCTTTCCCCGTCACTGTAATTTATGCACCCTGCCCAATAGGGCAGCCAGCCTTTGTGTCACTTGTATATACTGTGCCTTTTCTCCTTACTGTTTTTTGGGGGGTGGTTTTTCACTGAAAAGGGGGATACTCCTATGGTTTCCTTGATGTTGAATCATTCACCATGTCCTAGATGTTGGTTATTCAATAAACACAGATTGGTACCACCCAGCACTAGGTGTGTGAAGGTCTGTCGTGTGACTGCGGTGGTGCCTAGGCCAAGGGAGCTGTATGACTTGGCTAGCAGTGAGCAGACTCAGGGCAGCTGGGTACCTTCAGTCTGCAAGGCCTCCCTTGCCACGCACCACCCCCTGTATGCCCAGAACCCTGCTCCCCATACCTGGTGCACACTCCCAAGGACAGGTGATGGCCTAGCATAAGAGTTGTTGGCAGTACTACTGGGGTCCAAAGCCACTGCATCCGGGTTCCAGTGCATTCCCTGGACATAGAGTTGTTTGGGAGCTGGGTGGACCTATCTATTAGTTTCCCTTTCCCTGGAAGTAGTGGCTCTCCAAGCCACTCCCTGGTTTCAGCCTGCACTTCACAGGTACACGAGACTACCAGTCCCACAGGCTCACAGGCAGAGTTGGTCACACCACACATGAAGTACAAGCGACTGGTGACACTGGTAAGAGGCCATTCAAGACCACAGGAGCCTGCTAGATGGTGTGCTGAGCCTGGCCGAGGTGGACTTGGGGACCCCATGTGGGAGCAAGCCTTGGACAGGCTGCACAGCTAGTGGCCCTGCTCACCTCCCTGAGAGACCACACTGAGCTGGTCCCTTCCTATGGGCAGCTGCAGCAGGCCAAGCTATACCAAGGAGCAGAGGGGTCCACTGTACAGGTCCCGTCCACTGCCACAAGGTGAGCATTTTTGGTGGTGGCCACCACCCAGACCCTCTGCCTGGCCACCATCATCTGGAGATGCAGGACCTTTAGGCCGGAGGGTGAGCAGTGGGGCCTTCCCCTTCGTGAGTCATCCTTTCGCACCGGCGCCCCACCCCCAGCTCTTCTCACAGGTGCAGGACTCGGACTGGTCCCCACACTACCCTGGGTGTCAGTATGAGCTCTCCTACAAGCCGTGAAAGCCCTCCATTCGGCAGGACCATGGGATCTGGGATCTGTCCTGCAGCTTCTAGGCCTTAGTTTCTTCAGCAACCCTAAGGAACAGGGAGATGGTCCCTGGTGAGAAACTCAGACTCGGTGGATTGGGGACTCTGGGCAGTCCAGCCAGAGGAGGAAGGTGCACGTGCCAGGCCACCCATTCCCTGGGAGCAGCCCTCCCCTCCACTCCCATTCCACCGTCAGTTACAAGCGGGCCCTACCCCAGGAGCCAGCTGGGTAACCCTGAGCAAGTTACTTTGTGAAGATGCTCCTATGGGGCTCTTCTGAGGGTTGCGTGAGAATCAGCCATGCACGGTGACTCCTGGCTCCACAGTAGGAGACACCAACTGGTGGCTTTGTTGAGGTCACACACCTCAACTGGTTGCAGCTCAGTTGTCATTGTCCTCAACTGCACCCAGCACGGGAACGTTGGGAAAGAGGCACACGAGCTGCTGGCACCATCCTGGGCCACAGCCTGGCACCAGGAGCCCTGGCAGGAGTCAGGAGGGCTGGCCGTGAAGAGCAGCAGGTAGGGTGTAAGCACCTGGAGGGAGGGTGCCCGGAGGGCCCCTGCTCCAGTGTCTCCCTCCCCTCCCCTACCCCAGAGCAGCTCCAGGGAGGGGCACTTCTGAGCACCAGATGTCCCCACAGCCCACAGCCATTAGGGGGGTGGCCCTGGGCCAATCTGGCAGAGGAGCCTTCTGGCCAGGGGCCGGCCCAGGGCCAGACTGTGTCAGTGAAGATCAGTCAGGCTAGGCCCGCGAGCTGCAGAGTGGGTGACCAGCTGGGTGCTCACCTCGTACAGACTCCGGTCACCCTCATTTTCCAGATGACCTGGGACCCAAAAGCCCTCCCAGGGGCCGGACCTTACAATGGCTGAGGTGTAACTGCCTCCCACAGCTCCTACAGGTGAGGGCATTAATTCTGGCGCTCAGCCCTGGCCCAGGCACACCTCAGCAACGATCCTCTGCTCTTGCCCATGCTGTGCCCTCTGCCTGCACTGCCGTCTGCCCAGTCAGTGACGGTGCTGCCACCAGTGCCTCGGGGCAGAAACCACATCGAAGGGTTTATTTACACGGGGATGGAGAATTGTGCAGCCCAGGGATGGGACCACTGACCCCCTCCCCACCCTGCAGGCCCCAAGGCCTCCAGTCCAGTGAGGGCCCCGGAGGGCATCGGGACCCTGCCTCACACGGTGACCTCCGCTTTGCTGTTGGTGCTCAGGTGCCGGGGCCCGCGGCCCGCGCCGCCATAAAGGCGGAGGTGCTGTGCTCCGAAGGCCTCCGGCACCTTCTCCACGCTGAACTG
>NW_022900931.1:6271335-6274696 GCF_012274545.1 Fukomys damarensis | reverse complement strand
TGCGGCCTTGAGCGCAGCTGCCTTGAGGGTGGCGAACTTGGCGTAGTCGGGCTGCAGGGTCACACTGCCACAGCCCAGCTGCCGGGGGCCGCGAGGGAGTCCCGGGGTGGAGGAGCCCAGGGGCGCGTTGTTGAGGCGGTTCCTGTCTGGAGGGAGGAGGAATCAGGCGCCACCTGCGCCACCTGCGCCACCTCCCCTCCCCAGTGCAGCTCAGCGGGGACCCGAGTGGCGCCTCTCTGAGGAGCACCGGGCGGAGCCTGGCTTTTTAGCCCATTGTCGGGAGCGAAGAACAGGGCCTGGCTCAAAAAACCACAAAGGATGGCAGCCTGCCCTGGGGGCCGCTGCCCCAATGGACAGCTCCGTGGCAGCGTAGCAGGCTGAGCCAGGCGCGCTCCCTGCATACATATGGGGGTTGTCTGGGGACAGAGCCCAACTGGAGGAGGGGGACCCGGCCAGTGAAGAGGAAACTTAGAGCTCCAGACCCAGGCCTGGCCAGAGACAAAAACACAGCCCTGGCCAGCAAATCCTGAATCTGGAGCCTCCCTCACAGAAGCGAAGCCCCTGAAACTGGAGGGGCCCCTCTCCACCAAGGGCAGCCAGCCCTTGTCCGGCCCTGACTCAGGCACCTGCAGAAGCAGGCAGTTCTCTGTCAGGGAAGCAGCATCTCAGAGCCTCCACCCCCAGCCAAGCAAGCAACCTCCTCTTACCCACCCACACACACCCTGTCCCGTGTCCTGCTCTGGCCCCTCACCTGTGCTGTTGTGGGGGGACCCTCGGGGGAGGCCATCGCCCATCTGCACCTGGACACAGCTACCCAGGGGTGGGCCCAGAGGTGGAGGCAGAGGTTCCTGGGGCCCTGGCTGCTTCAGAAGTTCTGTCAGTGTCCTGTGGGGACAGAGTGACCAGGAGCGGCTCTCAGCCTCCTCCCCATCAGCACACTCTGGTCTCTTTCAAAGGCCACCCCAGCCACCACAGTCTCACTGAGTGACCCTGGGCAGCTTTTCAGCTGCTCTGAGATCCTCCATTCTCTCCTATGACTGACCTTAGGTGTCCAGTTTCCCTACCAGACGCACAACCTGTCAGTGTGCTCAGGGGGCCCCAAGATGGCAAACCACACCCCAGCAGGTCAGAGAACTCCAGCTGGGGCTCCCTTCTCTCCCCTCCACTGGAGCTCACTCTCCAAGACCGCTCCCCCGTTGAACCTTGAATCCCAACACAGGCTCCTATTTGTAGTATTCTTTTCTCCATCTCCTTCCATAAACCTATTCATCCTCAAGCCCCATGGGGCCTCCTCCAGGAGGCTCCTTTACCTGCTACCTACCACCCTTCTGGCTGCTGCTGCCAGTGCAGGCGGGGACGCAGATGACAAGGGGAGCCACCGGGAGGAGCCTAGCACCCAAAGGCTGTCTGACCTTGGGCATCCGCCTCCCTGGGTACCCAGGACACCCAGCCCCCACCCAGCTGTGACAGTGTCTGACTGAGCCTTCCCTGAAGACAGCCAGACCCAGCCTTCAGCCCAGCTGCCTGCAGTATCTCAAACACGTGATTTTCTCCCACTCACCCTGACCCTCCTCCTGGGCTGTGGCTGTAGCTGATTCACTGGGACACCTGGGGTGGCTGAGCTTTGGCTGCAGTGTGACAGTCTGCAAGTGTCCTGTGCCTGCCTGGGCTGAACTTCTACCCTGCCCTCTCCTGAGCAGCTCACCCTGCAGTCTCATGTCTGGGCAAGCAAGGACGAGAGACTGTGATGTCCCCGGGGCCTTTGCACAAGCTTTCTCCAGGGATTGACTCCAGTGCCCCCCTCACTCTCTCAGAAGCCTTCCCTGGCCATCAGCCCTGACATGACAAAATTAGGGTGAGACTTGGGCAAAAGTTCAGAACACCCTCACCTGTGAACCCAAGTCTTATTCCTGGTGTCCCCAGAGGAGAAAAGACTCAGCACCATGCGACCAGAGGGAGGGGCTGGGCTGAGTCATAACCAAATCTACCGATGAAGTGGGTTTCAGGCAACAGGTCAGCTGGGCTCCCTCAGTCACCCTACACCATGGTGGCCCTCAGCTCCCACTGCCTCTCCCTGCCCTCCCCAGGGATCCTTGCCCCACTGCAAGGGACTCCAAATACAGGAGCCCAGCTCCTGTCCTTCTGTGCCCACGGCTCACCAAAGACTCCATCTCCCCAATTCCTGTAACCGGAGCCATAGCCCTAGCTCTGTCCTCCAGTGTCACTGTCAGGAGAGGGTGGCTAAGGGATCTGGGCAGCAAGGAAGCTCTCAGCTCCCAACCCCGAGGCCCAGGAAGTGAAGCATCAATAACTGGTCCACCAGGTCACGGGGCTGTTCCCTCCTCACTTCTAAATGCCAGGCTGTTACACGGAGTGTCAGTTGCCGCATGCCCAAGGGGCATAGCGGTTAGTATAGCCTTCCGAGGGGGCTGGGAGCTGGGTGGATAGGGTGGTACTGGCAGAACTGGAATTGCTAGGCCTAGTGAGTCCCAGGGCCAACACACAGAATCCCAGAGATCCCATCTGACTGAGGAAGGGACACTGGATCTTGTGGACTCCATATCTAGCTCAAAATTTAGCTTGAACAGCAGGTGTGATAGCACACACCTGTGATCCCAGCACTCTGGGAGGCTGAGGCAGGAGAATTACAAATCTGAGTATAGCCTGAGCAATTTAGAGATGTTAAAAGATCCTATCTCAAAAATTTAAAAGGGTAAAAAACAATTTTTTAAAGGGTTAGGGATATAGCTCAGTGCAAAGGCCCTGGATTCAATCCCCAGTACCAGGAAGCGGGAGGTGGCGGGGAAGGAAAAGCATTCAGCCCTTGCCTGGTTGGGCCTCCCACACACAGGAGTACCCTCCACACTTTAATCCCCTTTCGAGCGGAGGGTGCCCCTGACCTTCACCGGCCAGCTACTGAGCGAGTAGAAGGGGGCTTTTGAAATTCCAGAGAAGGAAGGTCAGGCCTGAGTCACAGCTAGCAGAGAGGGAGAAGGATGGAGGTGGAAGGAGGGAGGGGAAACGGGAAAGTAAGAGGAAAAGTCAAGCTTCTCTTCCCTCTGCCCTGACCCTCATTAATGTAACAATCCCTCCCCCGACTGGCCAGTGGGGCTTGGGTCCCAGCCTCCTCCCCGGGGCGCCGACCTTATGACCTCTCCGGAGGAGGCCGGAACAGCGGGAGGGCGGCCCAGCGCCCAGCGCTGGCCCGAAGGTCAAGGGGTGACAGAGCGGTGTCAGGTGTCCAGTCCCAGAAGTGGGGGTCGGGGGAGACAGCGACACCGGAATCAAACAGGAGAGGGGGCTCTGCGGAGAGGCCCAGAGCCCGAAGAGGGGCAGGCAGGGCCGTCCGGCGGGGTCCCCA
>NW_022900931.1:6265565-6270237 GCF_012274545.1 Fukomys damarensis | reverse complement strand
GCCGCTCCCAGGGACCCTCCCTAGACGCCCCCAAACAGCCCTGCAGCCGACCACTCCCGGCACTGCTGAGCTTGGACGTCCGGCCCGCGACGAGCACAAGCGGGCTTTCCAGGTGCGGCGGCTGAGGCGCAGAACCACGGAGGGCGAGCAGCTCGGGCGGAGTCTGCCATCGAGCCTCCTTTTGGTCCTCCCTGTCCTTTCTAATTGACCCCTTCCCCTCGATTCGCCTCGACCCTGCAGCCCGGGTCCCTGGGAAATAACCCCCCTTTCCAGCGCGGATCTTCTTTGCAGCGCGTATTCACCCCAGGGCACCCGCCGGGTTCCAGAGGCGCCTGGCCAACCAACCCCTCCGCGTCTACCTGGCCGGGGCAGCGGCCTCCTGTGATCTGCTCCCTTCCCCTAATGTGGCAGGGTGGAAATCGCGCCATCCTCCGCCTTCGAAGAGTGGGGCTGTGCCCGGCCTTGAGGCAGGGTCAGTGGAGGGCGGCCCCCAGGTCCTTTCACAAGCCCTGGCAAGAACTGAGGGAAAAGGTTGGAACCTGGCCCTGGCACAGGGGGTGGCCCGGTCGTATGTTCAGAACGTCGAGCCGAACTGGCAAATGTGGTCGTATGTTGAGTCGAACTGGCAAATGTGGCTATGCTGCAGCACCTTGCGGCTCCCTGCCTCGGTTTCTCAAGTTAATATCAGATACTTCCTTCAGGCAGTGAGAGGCTCTTGCCTGTAAATCCCCAGCTGTTTGGGAAGCTGAGGCGGAAAAATCTCTTCAGCTCAAGAGTTGGAGGTCAGCCTAGGCAACAGAGGGAGGAGACCTTACTTCAAAAGTAAACTGTTCCTCAATAGCAGATTCATAATCTGCCTCCTGCAGGTTGTAGAGGTTAATATGACACCCTCACTGCCCCCCCCAAGGGACATCAGTCCGGAGGGAGGGCATGGACTGGGGTGCCAATTAACCCCAGGCTCAGGTTTCTTTTTCTTTTCTTCTTCTTCTTCTTCTTTTATTTTTTTTTTAAGGTGGAGTGGTTCCAGGCCCGTGCCAGCTTCAGGAGAGAGTGTGACTAGATGCAGATGAGAAGAGAAGCCAGGAGCAGGGAAAGGAGAGCTCTCCACCCACCCGGACAATGTGGGGACTTGGGCTGCAGCCCTGAAACCTGCCTGGGGAGGTGCTCCTCCACCTGAGCGGCAGAGGATGTCCCAAGCTCAGGTCTCTGTGGGATATTTGCCGAAGGCCGAGTGACTGAGTGAAACCGCTCCGCTCCAGACTCTAGTTTCTGTAAGACAAAATATCTGGGTGCTCTAGGTCCTTTCTGCTCCTGTTTTCTGTGCCCCTTCACTAGCCATCTGGGATCCGCTTATGAGAGAGGAGGGGGTGGGAGAGGAGGAAGAGGAGGGGTTTATATCTTAAGGAGGACAAGTCCTTCTGTCGCCTGAGGCGAGGGGCTGGCAGGCTAATTTCAGGTATCAGCTAAGGCTGAGACACTCCCCTTGATTGTCTCCTCTGCCCCATAAGCACACCTGCTTCCCACCGAGCTGCAGGACCTCCTCCTTACAAGACTTTCCTTGTCACATTTGAGAAGAAAAAAGAAATCGTGAGCAACTGAATGAGTGAAATTGCTTTATCACCAGAGACAGCCGTACTAAAACGGGCAAAGCTGGCCACACAAGATCGGGATTTGGTATCCTGGACCTTATGCTTTTGAGGCAGGTGGCAGGACCACTGAGCTAAATCCCCAGCCCTACACCCTGTTTTGTAACTGGTTTTTACCAGTGATTTGCTAGATCTCTGTCCTTCAACTTTTCATTTAGTATTCTGTAGGAAACTTTATGGCTGTACTTTTGGCAGGTTCCGTGTTCACTGTCCTAGGGACTTTTCCTGGAAATGGGGGATCGGTGTGAAAATGGTGCTGTTCATGTAAGAGCTCCCGCCTGCTTGGCCAGGCTGCCCTCCAGCTTGCAGGGGCTCCCATTACTGCACATGGGACTCACAGAAGCTTGGCTCTGCCCGCTCAGAACTGTGGCCTCTTCCTAGGTAAGGTGACCACACTGGGTCCAGCCTGATGCTCCCCCTGGTCGCTGCCCCCTTCCCAGACCCCTTCTGTGCCCACTGTCCTGGCACTGGGCCTTCCTCCTGTCAGCATCCACACCATGTTGTTGCCGATCCTGTCCTGTGAAGTGACCGTCGGTGAAGGAGCTCGATCCCCTCCCCACAGCTTCCTTTGGACTCCTGGATCTGTCTAGTTAGCTGACACTCCCCCTCCCCCCACGCTCCCAGCCATGTGCTGGGCAAAGGGGTCTAGAGATGGTGCAGCCCCGCTGAGGTGACCCCTTTGCCCTGGACTCTGGGAGCTCCGACCACAGCAGGGCTCCAAGGCACACGTCCCTTGTCTCTTCTGCCAGCCCTCCTAAGCCTGTGTCACCAAAAATCATCCATTGATCCAGGCTTAAAATAACCCCTGGCATCTGCAGTGAGCCCCGCGGGGCGGGCAGAGGAGCCGAGTCTCTGCGCCTGAAGGGCACCCACCCCACCCCCAGCTCCTGCGCTGGCAGCTTGGGTGTGAGGTGCCTGGGCGTGCGTGTGGATGTGAGAGGGCAGGTGGAGAGCCAGCACAGTCACACATATGCCCATGTATATGTGCCTGAGCATGCACAGCCTTCCCTCACCTCCCCCTTTCACCATGAAAGCCTGGGGTACTGAGAGGCCTCAGGTGTCAGGGCCCCCATTTTAGATGGTGGGTGACAGCCTGCCAGCTCTGTCCACCCTTGCGGGAAGGTTTGCGATTTCCTAGAGAGAAACCAAAGACCCCTAGAAGGGTAGTGACTTGCTGGCACACAGCTAGGAGAGCCAGGGTCTAGCCTTAAGAGCCCCAAACCTGCTTTCTGACGGCTGGGTGCTCACAGAGCAGTGGGGGGCCAGCGGGGCTGGGGATGCACTCCCTGCTCCCAACAGCTTGTCTCTAACTCACCCGTGCTGTCCCCAGTGCCCGGCTGGCTGGAATTCCTGGGGTCTTGGAGCCAGTCTACCTTTCTGGGCCTCCACTGTCTCATCTGCACCTCCATGGCAGGGCTGCAGGGAGAGGACGGGGCCCCATCCCCATCCCTGGGAACATTCAACAGAGCGTGGTGATTGTGACAGAGTTGCCACTCCCAAGCTAGAAGGACCTTGTCTCTAAATCCACTTAAATTCCTCCTGGGTGGAGGCTTAGCCTCGAGCAGAGATTCTGGGGAGGGGACAGTGGATGGGCTTTCGTCAGTGCAAATGCTGCAACAGGAGCGGGTCTGGAGGGAGGGCTCACACAGCTGCTTTTGTCTCCCGAGAGCAGCGTGACTCAGCCTCCAGCTGCTTGTAGGAGGGAGCGGGTGCTCAGGCTCCTGAAGACTAGGGGGAGCGGTGGCATCGGGGTGCTGGGAGCTGAGGCTTGGCCTCCCCTCTCCAACATCACGCACCTCGGGAGTCTCAGGTAATCCCTCTGCCCGAATCCACCCAATCAGGCCCTCCGGAGGCCCCAGGGAATGGTCACCGATCACCACGACGTGGCGAGGGAGCTGACAGGACAGGGCACACTGCGCAGCCACCGGGCCATCAGAGCCGGGGTGGGCGTGGGGAGGCGTGCCGCAGCTCCTCCCCTGTCGCCCTGGAGCTGGATCCCTGGTTCGGGTTGCAGTGAGCATCTCGCGCTTGACTTCTGGGACGAGTGCGCGTCCACAGGTCAGGAGTTGAAAGAAGGCATCTTGGCCCCGCCCCTTTGGTCGACTGCCGGCCCCGCCCTCCCGTGGCCCCGCCCATCCTCCCGCCCATTGCCCCACCCTCTCCTCACCAGAACCCAGCTGCTGGTGGTCAAGGTGGAGCTGACCGCAGGAGTCGCGCAGGTCGACTTTCACCTACCCTGGAGTCGCTTCAGGGTCCCGGTTCGGGGTAGGATCCCTGGTTCTCTGCGGTTTGGGGAAGTGGAAACGCTTAGTGGTTTTCTGGGTCAGGGACTCCTGAGCGTCCAGCACTCCCCACACACAAGCTGCAGCGCCTTGCGGAGTCCTGACCCGGAACGGGGACATCCGTGTCCTCCCAGGTCCTCGCTGACGGCCTCCGTGCCCCAGGCAGTTGTCCCTGTGGAACTGCAGTCCCGCCTGCTTCCAGACCTGCTGGTGGCTTGCCCTGGCCCAGGCCCTGCAGGCTCATGTCCTCTGTAATCTCAAAGGAGCCCCATTTTGTAGAGATGGAAGTGGCCCAGAACAGGGCTTGCGGGGAGGGTTCCCTGCTGAGACGAGCGAGGGTCAAGTCTTCCTCTCTGACCAGCCTCAGAGACCAGCTGGGCATCCCCGCCCCTACGCTGAGCCCCTGACCTTGGCTGCCAGGCAGGAAGTGAAAGGGGCCTGCAGGAAACCCCAGGAGGAACCGAGACTTCGGCCGCCCCGCCCCCACCTGCCGGGCCTTGGGGACCCTGGGGAAACCAGACCCTCCTTTTGGAGAAACTGGCCAGAAGCAGCCTCTGGGAACCGGAGAGAGGGAGCGGGGCAGTCCTAGTCTGTCTCCGGGCCTCTCACCAAAAAGTGTAAGAGGTGAGGGCCTCTCTCCTCCAATGTGCAGAATGGACAGCCTCATCCTAGCTCCTGGGTGTGAAATGGTCCTCATGCTGTTCCCTTTTTTTTTTTTTTTTTTTTTTTTTTTCGGTTCGCATG
>NW_022900931.1:6260679-6265506 GCF_012274545.1 Fukomys damarensis | reverse complement strand
TTTTCCTTTTTTTTTTTTTTTTTTTTTTTTGGTACCGGGGATCGAACGTGGGTCCTTGCCCTTGCGAGGCAGGTGGCAGAATCACTGAGCTAAATCCCCAGCCCTGATGCTGTTCCTTTTGGTTAAGGCTTCGGGCAACTTTCCTTCTGAGAACCAGAGACTTATGCAAAGATCTCATAGAAGGAGGTGTTCTGTGACTCAATTCCAATAGCAGTGACCAAAAATAACCAGATGCTCAGGTGGAAAACTTGACGAATGGTGAAAACCTTATTGGGAAGTGGCGAAGACAGAGACACCACATGTGGCCAAGCTGTGTTTAGCTTTTAGTTTTTATTAGTACACATTTGCAGGACATGACATGCCTGGGGAGAGAGAGTTGGTCCATGGACATAACACACAGTAATTCTTTTTCCGCCCTCTTCCCTCCATTCTTCCTGCAAATATTTATGTATAAAATGATTATCATTAAGTAGAACAATATCCCACATACCCAGGTCCTACTGGATCTGCTAGATGCAGGTGAGCTCTCTATAGACTCCACCCTGATTAGCATCCTGAACTTTCTAGCTTGTCCACAAAATGTGTGACTTTTTAAAAATTAAACATAACTTTTCAGTATCAGGGCCTTCATGAGCTGCATCCCCAGCCCATTTCTAAAAAATGTAATTATTTATTTATTTTTTTATTTATTTTGGTACCAGGCATCAAACTCAGGACATTACACTTGTAAGGCAGGCGTAGTGCCACTGAGCTAAATCTCTGGCCCATTTTATTTTATCTTTTTGAGACAGGGTCTCATTAAATTTCCCTGGCTTCAGGCTCCCAGAGTGCTGGGATTTCAGGAGTGCACTGCCACATTTGGCTAAAAGTTTTCCTTTTTAGAGGAGGGGGTTTGAGACAGGGTCTCACTATGTAGTTGAGACTGACCTGGAACTCACTGTGTAGCCCAGGCTGGTTTTGAACTCACAGTGATCCTCCTGCCTCAGCCTCCTGATTACAGGCGTGCACCACCACACCCGGCTAAAAGTTTTCCGTTTTAACCAAACACAAATTATCCTGCTCCCACCTTCTCCTCCCATGCTAAAATGCAGATGAAATCCAGTATCAACATGAAGGGTCTTTGGGAAGGGACACATAGGACAGAATGGGGGGCTGATCTCATTCCCTGGGCCTTTTCGGGGGGACATTGTACCTGCTCCTTGTCTGCTCTTCCCCTGGCCTCTCTTGCTTCTTCCCCAAGGACATCCCTTCTGCTATTTGCTGAGACAGTGGTGCCAAGTCCTCTCCCTCTTGACCTCAGTTTCCTCATCTGTGAAGTGGGGATTTCTATGTGGAAATTCTTAAAGGTTCCTTCTGCCCCTTCTCCTTTGGAGGCTACAGTCCAGGGACAGAAATTCTTAACCAGACCCTATTTCTTAGAAGAGTAAAACTGAAATTGGAGGGGCCTGGGACGCGCAAGCCAGAGGTTCAGCTAGGACAGGAGGTGCCAGAAGTTTGCGTGTCTAGGCCTGGGGGTTTCACTCACTGTTTCACCTTCAGAGCCTGGACAGGCTGTGTTGGAGATGTGGTAGGAGGTAGGGGTGGCCAGGGACAGCTTAGATTTCCCCCAACCCTGGGCTGGAAGTGGGAGGCTAACTGCACCACACCTTGTCTCTTCCTGCTCGCCATCTGTCCCCACCTTACTCACCTGGCTCCCTGTGACCAGGCACTGAGGCAGGTTCAAGGAGGGACAGCAGAACAGTGACTTGGATATGAATGACCAGTCCTGGGGCCCCAGGTGCCACCAGCCGGGCTTCTGAGATGGGCAGCAGGTGAGCAGGGGGAGGGCATCTGTCTGGCAGTTCAGGTGGGTGCTCAGGGCAAGGCAGGCAGAAGCCTTGGTGCACGGAACCTTGATGCTTGGCTAAGAACTCAGAGGGACCAAATGGGACCAGGACCCTATCTTCTGCTCCCAGCCCAGTGCTCCTCCCCAAGGGACTTGGCTGTTTCAAATTCTGAGCAGCTGTCCAGGGTGGAGTTCAGGCGCAGCCTGGGTAGGAGAGGCCACTGCTGGCAGCGGTGCATGGCATGGTCTGGGCCTGGAAAGGGAACCGCGCGGTCACAGGACCCACAGCGAGAGCACCACTGTCAGAGGGTGAGTGGTGGGCATGGGATGGCGCCGTGTGGCATAGGACAGTTGGAGCTCAGCACTTGGGGCTCAGGCACAGACAGAAATGGAGGCAGGCCCTCAAGGAAGCGAGTCAATAGACCTCAGGTCCATCCAGTTCAAAGCTAGCTGCCCTGGTCTCTGTGAAGGAACCTCCTGCAGGTCCCAGGCTTTGCTCTGTGCACGGCTAAGGGTCAGTGGGGCCCCCAGGTAGTCTGTCTGTCTCTCTCCCTTTTCTTGAGATAGGCTTTTGCTATGTAGTCCAGGCTGGCTTTGAACTCACTATGTAGCCCCAGGCTGGCCTCGAACTCGCAGTGATCCTCCTGCCTCAGCCTCCCCGTGTGTGTGTGGGGGGGTGGATTTTGGGGTTACAGGTATGCTCCCCCACGCCTGGCTTTTCCCAGGTGATCTCTGAGGGTCAGGATGTAACTTTAGCTTGAGTTTGGAGCCCTGCCCTAGAGGCTGCACGGGTTGTGGCTCAGAAAGCTACCGCCAGGGTAGAAATGGCGTCTTAGTCCTGGCAGATTGGGCAGAGGCCAGAGCTGCCTCTGGGATACAGATACCCGAGTCAGCACAACCTAACACAGCCTTGTTTCTTTTATCCTGGTTACACTGGGGCGGTGGTGAAGCAGAGTCTGACTGTGTTGCCCAAGCTGGCAATGAACTTGTGACCCTCTTGTCTCAGCCTCCAAAGTGCTGGGATTACAGGCGTGCGCTGCGTGGCCAGCTTTTCCTAGTTATCGGTACAAAATTATTTAGGGGCTGGGGTGCAGCTCATTGGTACTGTGCTTGCCAAGCATGCATGAAGCCCTGGGTTTGATTCCCAGCACCACAAAAATAAAATAAAATAAAACAAATACAAAAGAAAAACACCCTAAAAATAATCTTGACTAAATCCTAAAGTGAAACCATCAGCTGGTTATTTATTGTTGCTGCTTGCACAAGTTTAAAAGCAGAAGAGCTCTGAGAGCAAGGATTAAAGAAATACAACACCTAAGTACAAATTAAGTATCCTCCCACGTGGTCTTTTTTTCAGATTCACTTTAGCTTAATAGTGCCCTCTGTACTGTAAATGAAAAATCTCTAGTCAACTGTATTAGTCTATTGTGTTTACTGTAACAAATTTTCTGACAGTGGGTAACTTTATAAAGAAAAGACATCTGTCTCTCTTTGCAGTGATAGAGATCAAACCTAGTGATACTCTACCACTGAGCTGCATCCCAGCCCTTTTTATTTTTAACAGGGCCTCACTAAGTTGCACAGGTAGGTCTAGAACTTGTGATCCTCCTGCCTCAGCCTCCCAAGTAGTTGGGATGACAACCCTGGCTACGCTTTCTTTATTTAGCTCACAGTTGAAGCAGTTTAAGGGTCCACATCCAGAAACGCTGACCTTGTTGGTTGAGTCTCATGGAGGCACAATCTGTTCTGGTTTCTTCTTGCAAAGCAACCCGAGTGCACTCACAGCCATCACCCTTGTCACCTTCCGGAGGTGCCCCTCTGAACACTGAAGTCAGATCAAGTTTTCACCCTTTTAATACCTTGCAATGGGGGCAAAACCCAGACGCGTGAAGCCTTGGGGTGCACACTCGACCGCATCCAAACCAGAGCACATCCAGCCGCCCGACAGCTCAGGAGCTCAGATGTGATCTTCAAGGCCTGTCAGAGGCCTGTGGTCCTAAGCCAGAAGCCAGAGGCGACCACTCACAGCAGCTGCACACTGAGGCCCATGGTGTCTGTGCCTAGAAGCAGCCCAGTTCCCAGGCAAAGGGCTGTTGGGCCTGGGGGTGAGGCTCTGAATCGTTTCCAAGCCCCAGGTCAAAGGTCTGGAAGTAGGACGAGGTCCCCTCCTGTCCCCTCTGTGGCTATTGCTGCTCCGGGCCAGCCGTCTTGGTGGTCACCAGCTCAGTGGAACCCAGCTCTGTGGCAGGTACAGGGACACTGTGGCTGGGTGAGGTGGTGGCCAGGTGTTCTCTGGGTTCGGGAGCTGAGGCATCAGGGGTTCCCGGCGAGGGGACATAGACATTGTCCAGGTGCTCTAGAGTGGGCAGGGCAGGGGGCCTGGAGGGTCAGGAGATCTGGCCTCCCCTGCTCCCTGTTCCATTCTGGAAGCTTCCTCCAGAGGGACAGCACCCCCCATGGGGTGGGGAGGGGTGGCCCATGACAGGCCCTCGGCACAGGAAGTGCTGAGTGCAGAGGCCTGGCAAGGGGGCTTGAGGAGGGGACAGGAGAGGGGTGGGAAGCCCATCAGACCATCCCACAGAGCCGAGACTCACCCTCGTCCCCAAAAGCCGTGCTCCCCCTAAGGACCCCACCCCAGCCCTGGGATGGCTCCCCTAGGCCAGGCGCTCCAAGTGCCCAACACAGACTCACCTTCCTGGCTTCCTTCTGGAGCTTCCAGGGTCCTGCGCTGCTGCCACCTCCAGCTCACCAGGGCCATCAGGACCAGGGCCAGGGCCAGGGCCAGGCCCAGCACCACAGGGGCCCCAAAGAGCAGCCCTGGCAGGGGCAGCCCGACCTCGGAGGCCACCACGCCCACCGACTCCTGCGGCTGCAGTGCTGTCCCAGGCACCTGGCTGCTCGCCCCTGCTGGCGGCCGAGGGGATGGGGAGGGAGGCCGGCGGGCAGAGGGGAGGAATGATGTTGGGCCGGAGGGGGGGGAAGCTGGGTGGGCAGGAGGGACA
>NW_022900931.1:6252251-6260463 GCF_012274545.1 Fukomys damarensis | reverse complement strand
AGCTGGGTGGGCAGGAGGGACAGGGGGCGGGGTGGACAGGACAGGGGAGAGGGGGCCGTGAGAGCACGTGGTGACCACTGGTCCTCAGCCATCACCCCAGGGCCTGGCCAGGTTGACACAGCGGGGGCCCTACGGCAGGACCTCCTCCCCCAGGGCTGTCCGGGCAGCGTAGCAGTCCCTTTCTTACCAGCTCTGGGCTCTGGTGTGCGGAGGAGGTTGCAGGCCACGCAATGGCGGATCAGCTGGTCGAAGCACTGGGCCTGGATACAGCGCATGGGCCCCGGGCCACTCATGCCCTTCAGCCTCCTTGCCCCTGGTCCCATGGTGCTGAGGGGCCACTGCACAGCTGGGACTGGGTTCCGAGTCCCGAGGCCCTGGGGAGGAAGCCCGAGGCCCCGCCCTGTCCGCTGGGTGGGACCGCTGGGTAGGACCAGCCCCACCAGGCCCTGTGCCCCAGACCTTCTCTTTCACTTGTGGTTCCCCCATCCATCCGCTCAGCCGTCACCCCAGACGCCAGCTGGGCGGCCCTCCGCGGGGCACCAGGATGCACTCAGGGTCAGACTGGGCCTGATCTCAGCAGGACACAGACCTTTGGGTGGGCTCTGCTCTGCATCACTGGGGCCGCTCATGGCCCAGGGCTTCCCGCCACCTCCTTCTCCACCCTCTCCAGACTGAGCTGGTTCAGGACATCAGATATCTCAAACACAAAAAGGAAAACCAAACAGAAACAGAAAACATCTCCAAACTGGGTGTGGTGGACCAGTCTCAGCACTTTGGGAGGCTGAAGCAGAAAGATTCCAAGTTTGAGCCCAACCTGGGCAATAGAATGATTTAGTGAGATCCAGTCTCAAAATTAAAAAAAATATATTAAAAAGGGCCGGGGATGCAGCTCGGTACAAAGGCACTGAGTACCATCCACCACAAATGACGACACCACCACCGCTCCTAGGTGACGGCCTGGCTGGCCCAGAGCATCCCCTGCACTGGTCCTGGCCACAGAGCGGGGAGGCAGACAGTGCCTCCACCTGCCCCAGCCTGATCTCCCTCGTCCTCCTCCTTGGTCCCTTGCCCTCCTTCCCCATCCCCTCTGGCAGCAGTGGGAGCAAGCAGCCGGGAGCCCACGATGGCACGGGACCCCCAGGTTTCCTGTGTAGTCCCCAGAGAGAGGAGGTGACCAGGAGTTGCAGATGAGCCAGGTTGCGGGGAGTGTGATGGGTGAGGTTGAGAACCGATGAAAGCCCTGGGGCCCAAACAGGAGAGCTCTGGGACCAGGACTGAGTGTCAGGCTGCCTGGACTCCAGCTCAAGGGCCCTAAGGAGCCACGAAGTGCTTGGGGCAGGAGCGTCCTGTGAGGTTATCAGATCCACAGAGCAGCAAGGAACCTATGTCCCGGCTGACATCCTGTCCCCAGGCTGTGTGTGTCCCTGCTCCTCAACCCCTGCCATGTCTCTCATACAATCCCCCTTGGCCTTGGGACACAGGCTGTCCCTTCCTCAGGGCAGCAGTTGGGGACCATACAGACCCCCGAGCACTCAGGGTTGGGAGCACAGAGCAGAGGAAGGGACTGTCTGGGGGTTGGTTGGGAGCTTATGGACGAGGGACACCCACAGCAGCTGGCCAGGGCAGGCACATGGGCCCACCAGGCAAGGGCAGTGGTGTTGGGACCTGGGGTGGCGGTGTGAGTGCGTGGTCAGTACCCAGGCTGCAGATGGAGGGACCAGCTCAGGACCCTGTTGGAGGGCACAAGGTGGAGATAGAGCAGGGAGGAGCTGGGCTCTGGGGTCCAGGCAGGGCGATGTGGCACCTGACCTGGGGGGTTCTGGCTCCAGAGATCAAGGACTCCTACAGACCCCCTGAGGGCCCTGGGCGCTGCCTCCCCATCCCCTGCCCATGGGTGATCGACTCTGGCAGGAAGGTGTAGGCGGTAGAGTGGCTGCAAAGGAGAAGTGGTGGGAGGTGGGTGTGGGTGTGAGGGGGTGGGGGAGAGGCAGGGGAGCCAGGGCAGGGAC
Source organism: Fukomys damarensis (assembly GCF_012274545.1). Lineage (NCBI taxonomy): Eukaryota > Metazoa > Chordata > Mammalia > Rodentia > Bathyergidae > Fukomys > Fukomys damarensis. Next base: position 6,258,454 of record NW_022900931.1, on the reverse strand, counting down.
CCTTCTGGGACAGAGGGCTGGGCCACAAGCCTCTACCCACACCTACTCCTCTCACTGCTGCTCGCTGTACTCCTTAGGGTCCGAGCCCTACAGAGCAGGTGTCCTCTTGGCCCTTGAGTTGGACATGGCTTGAGGGAACCCAGAAGCGGGAGACCTGTCCCAGGAGAGGGGAGTCTGTACTTCCTGAGCTACACCAAGGTTGCCAGCCACACGGGGCCTCATCCCACAGTGGGATGACAATTGCTGGCTGTTGGCCTCCTCCAGCCCCTCAGGCCCAAGACAGAGGGGAGCTGTAACTCACTGCCGCTCACCGTGGACAGGGAGGGACAGACTGATCCCCCAGCACAGTTACTGGGCACCTGCGATGCCAGAGCCGGGCACAGCAAGATGCCCATGGGATTCATGTCGGCTGACCCCAAACTTCTTCACTTGGGCCTCCTAAGTGGGGAGCAGGGCAGAGGCCATGGCAGGTCTTGAATCAGCTTGGATGACTTGGTGGTTAAGAAATTTCACCAGTGTGGGAAATGTTAGGTCACACCTCAATGTATTCTTTTTCATAGCTCCAATCCTCTGCTTTAAAAAAAAAATTTTTTTTTTTTTTTGGTACGGGGGATGGAACTCGGGCCCTTGCGCTTGTGAGGCAGGTGGTGGAACCACTGAGCCAAATCCGCAGCCCTGTCCTTCCTTTTTGAGACAGGGTCTTGCTAGGCTAGGTCCAAGCTGGCCTAGAACTCGAGATCTTTCTACCTCCACCTCCTGAGTACTGGAATTAGCAGCATATGCCATAGGGCTTGTCTTAAATCTTTTACTAATTTTTTTTTCAGTACTAGGGATTGAACCCATGCTAGTCAAATGTTCTACCACTGAGCTACATCCCCAGCCCTTTTTATTTTTAATTTTGAGACAGGGTCTCACCATGTTGTCCTGGTTGGCCTTGAACTTGGAATACTTCCTCAGCCTCCTGAGAAGATGGGATCACAGGTATGTGCCACCGCTGTAGGAAGGTTTATTACTTTCTTCATTTGAGTCTTAGACAAAAACTGCCTGTTGTGTGTATATATATATTTGTGTGTGTGGCACCAGGGATCGAACTCATGACCTTTTGCTTTTGAGGAAGGTGCAGGGCCACTGAGCTAAATCCCTGGCCCTAACTGCTTATTGTAAAGGATACAACTTCGATACAGCCAGATGCCTCCATCTGTAGGGAGAAGTATGTGGGAGGTGTTTCTATGCCCTCACTGGGTGTGTGCTACCCCATACCACTCTCCTAAGCCCTCCACGTGCCCACCAACCCCCAGGCGCCAGCTCTTCTGTGCCACTTTGACCAGGGGAGAAAAGTTAGTTTCTAAAATCAGGTAGCAAAATTTCTTTGTTCTGTTAAAGAACTGTTAAATGGAACTCCTGGGCTCAAGGGATCTCCCTGCCTCAGGCTCTGGAGGAGCTGGGACCACAGGAAAGCACCATGCCCAGCCCTTTAAAAGCTTGTACTTCAAATACTGATACCAGGGCCTCAGTGTATTTGTTAGTAGAAAGTCGCACTTTATTGCTGAAAGACCCTTGACTTGAATCTTCTGTGTTCTTTTCATTCACTGAGTACTTTTTTTTTTGGTACGGGGATTGAACTCGAGGCAGGTGGTGAATACTTTTTGTTTTTAACAAGATGTTCAACTGGGGTCTGTTGAGGAGGATATCGCCTTTCATCTTTGCCCCCTCAAATTCCCCCAAAATGACCTCAGATGAGGAAATAGGCTTTGAGGGGCACTGGGTCTTCCCAGGATGACGCAGCAGATACGAGGGGGCCTGGTTTGGGTCTGTGAAGCGGGGCCTGTGCCTCTCACGTTTGAGGACAGGGAGGGGGAAGTGGGGCCACTCTGTGCCTCAGGGACGAGCCCAGGTTGGAGGTACAGTCCCTGGGGGCAGAGGCCCAGCCCCCTTGACTGGATGTGAAACTGCGCTGAGGCCCGGGATGTGCTCCAAATGTCAAAATTAGCTTTAGTCATAATTACGCCAGTAATGCCTGAGCACGTTCTCATGAAAGCCCAGAACAGAGAAGTCGGGGAGGAAGGGGAGGCGCCCTGCAGTCCCCAGGGAGCCTCCGCTGCAGCCGTTCATTCCCGGCTGCTTTGTGCCTTTATAATCTGCAGAAGGCACGGGGAGACCGCGATGAAGGTGGGCTTGGTGTTGCAGCATGGGTCATCCCTGGGGACCCCTCTGATCCCTGCTGCAGAGGCTCCCCTCGCCCTGCTCCTGTGTTGAGCTCTGACAAACAAGGACACTGCCGTGGGACTCGCACTTGGAGCGGTGGGGAGGCTTGAGCAGGAGACCCTGGCCTCTGTCCCCTCGGACCACGGTGGGCAGGGGCAGGTCACACCGTTCCGTGCAGTTTCTGTCTGGGTCGCCTACCCCATATCCTCTCTTCCTGCACACATTCAGATGTGCGTGCACACACGCGTACACACACACACACGCGCGCGCACACACACACACGCGTACACACACACACAGACACTCTGGCCCTCTACAGGGTTCCCAGGTGCGCAGCCCTACCCATTCTCAGAGCACCACTCTGGGGAAGGGGACACGGGACCCTCCATGTGAGTCTGGCCCCACAGCCCTGTGGGGTGGGGTCCCTGCCTCCTGGGGACCATGCAGCAGGTGTCCTGGCTGGAGGAGGATGAGGCCAGGTGGCAGGATGGAGGTGGGAGCAGGAACCTCCACAGGGCTGTCCTCGGGCTTCACAAAGGACACAGTAGGGAGAAGCCACTGGCTCTGGGCCTCTTATGGGCAGAAATCTCAGTACCCACCAAATGCTAAGTGAGCACCTACTATGCACCACCGGGCAGTTACGTTCTGAGCAGCAGCAGGGAAGCAGAGACAAAGGACTTAGCAGACAAGGGATGAGACATGTGGGGTGGAGAGGTGGGGAAGAAACAGGAAGGATGGCAGTAATTTAGGGGTCGCATTTACATGGGAGTCAGAGAGGTCAACCCTGGAAGAGAAAGAGAGGGCAGTGCGAGCCGTGAGCTGTCCCCAGGGCATAAGCACTGCACAACGACCAGGAACAGGGCTATGCAGACATTCCTGCTTCACTAGGAAGGGGACCAGCCAGTCAGTCCCCTACCTGGAGTCCTCCCTGGGTCTGTGTCTAGACAGTGCGGGGAGTGGGGCCCGCCCAGCCCTGGAACCTCTGGCCCTTCAGAGAGAGTAGGGGTGCTGTGCCCCTCACCTCCTGTCCTAAGTGGGAGGTAGGTCCTGGGCAGGTGGGAGTACAGGGTGGGCCACTCACGACCCCTCCCTGCGCTGGTCCTCAGCAGCACCCGGGCCTGGCCGAGTCACTGAGGTAGGGCTCTGAGAGGCTTCTTTGTCTCCCTTTACCTCTTCCACAGCAGGCTGCACTGGCCCTGGGGAGGTTGGAGGGGAGGGGCTACACCAGCTGGCACCTTCCAACCAGGTCCCCGAGTGCAGGAGCCCCGCCAGCAGCCCCGCAGCCTGTGTGTGCTGGGCAGGTGCTGTGGGCTGTTTCAGGGTTGCGGAGGGCTCCCCGTAACCCTGGCCCAGCCAGCCTTGCAGGCCACTGACCGGGAGTGGGCATGGGACAGGCACAAGGTCTGGCTGTTTCGTTTCTCAGCCTCGTGGGAACCCAAGAGGTGCAGCAGGTGGGGCTCAGAGGGAAGTGACTGGCCCAGGTCACAGTACACCTCCTGGGCCAGCTCCCTTCCCAGCACCACTTCCTCTGTGGCCAGGTGCAGGCCTCTGCCTCCCCCCCCAGGGAACAGCAGATTCCCAGCTACCAGACTGGGGCCCCTTCTGCGGAGAAAGGGAGTTCCCAGGGGCAGGCCCAGGGGCTCACTGCCATGAGGTGGCTTAACGGGGACAAACGAATCTGTGACTTTGAGCAAGGCCTGCATGCTCACCTTACCCAGACTAAATGACCCAAAACCTGCTCGTCTAAACTCGTGAAAACAGGGACCTAGCAGCTTCCAGGCCCAGCAGAGGAAGCATCTCCTATGGGACCGTCACGCTGCCACCTACTCAGATCTGTGACCCAGGGTCCTTGCCCACCCTGGAAAACTGCTTCTGAGCTGGGGATGTTAGTACATGCCTCCCAGCACTGGGGAGGCTGAGGCAGGTGGCTTGCTATGAGTTCGAGGCCAGTCTGAACTACACAGCAAGACCGTGTCTCAAAAAACCAAGAAAAGGAAAACCCGCCTCCAGTCATTGAGACCCGTTCTACACAAGAGGGCGGGTGACCTCCCTAAGGCCAGGCTGTCACAACGAAGCCACACCAGCCTCCTGCCTCCCGCCCACCAGAGCCCCAGGCACAATTCCAAGCACACATGGCATAGAGACGGTCCCGTTGTCTCCCTCAGACTCCTCCAGGACCCTGCCATGGGCCTCCGGGTGGCGTGAAGCAAACACTCCCTGTGCATCTGTCCCTAGCCTTCTGGGGACAGCAGGTCTGAGGGCACCTGACCGCCACCCACATGTCACTCAGCTCTGCTGTGAGGCAGGGGTAGGCCAGCCCCCACCCTGAGGCGGCCTCTCAGTTCTAGACCCTGCCAAGCTCGGCAGGGAGCTGGCAGCAGTGACATGTCGAGTTCCCCCAGCACTTGGACGCCTCCCAGGTCCTTGCTGGAGAATGTGATGCCATTTCTCTTGTTAAATGGCACCAGGTGGCAAAGAAAATGTGGAACAGGGACCTGGGGTGAGATGTGCCCATGCGGCTGGGGCGGGGTCAGGGTGGCAGGAAGGCCTCACGCTTGTAGCAAAGGCAACGTGCACAGGAGTGGGGCAGGCTGTGTCCCCGGCGGCCTCAGCAGTCCCCAAAGAGGCTGTCCGTCCCCAGCACCTTGCGGAGCCCCTTTACAGCCCAGGGCCCTGAGGACAGTGCTTGTCTCTGGAGGCCGCAGGCACTCTGCTCCTGCCTTTAGGGACTCTGTCTGCCTTTCCTATCCCCTGCTCAGGCCGGCTGAGCAGAGATGCCACAGGGCCACTGGGCTGGCTCAGCTGCAACTGGCTGTGTGACAGTGGCCACACCCCCGATGACAACAGTGTCAGCTTCCTGCACCGTGGAATAGGGAAACGGCAACCTCACAGGTCTGATGGGAGAGTCAAGGAGCGGCTGCTGCGTGAGAAGAGCTCGGCGCTCGGCGAGGCGTGCTATGCCTGCGAATGTCAGGTGACACGTGGGGCCTCACCCGGAATCCGCACAGCTGAGCTCCTCGGTGGGGCTTGGAGGCTGCCTCGGAGCAGCCAGATATGAACAAGGCCTCGCTGCTCATGGGCAACAGGGGTGGCCCGGCCAGGTTCTGGCAGCTGGCCTTGCCCTCATGGCCCTGACGAGGGTTAGAGGTCGGGCCGTCCTCCAGAGACGAGCGGGAGCCTGGCTGCACCGGTGACGTAGGTGGCACCAAAGTTCAGGCCAGGGTGTCGAGCAGGGCCAGCCCGGGGCTGGGGGCTGGTGAGGGTGGAAGCACCTGGCTCTCCACCCGGGTCCCTCCTGCCAGGCCGCCCCTCAGCCCCAGCTCTGTGCGTCTTCCCCTCTCACTTGGGGCTTTGACCTGGATGGATGATAGGGTTCCAGGGCTCCACCCGGCACCTCCACAAATACCCGAGTAGGTCTGAGGCAGGAGACACCAGCCAACTCGTAATCTCCCTGCCGACCCCGGGCCCTCTAGTCAGCTTCTCAGGCTTTGAACACCTCTGACTGTGGTGGCGCGATTCCCAGTTCTTATGCTCAGCTCTCTGTGATTTCAAGGAACAATTACTGTTCTCTGAGAACCTCCCACCTCGTGCTCTGAGATCAACCAAGCAAACACGCACACGTGCAGGGAGTAGCACAGCCTCGGAGAACCCGCGTCACTTCATTCAGCCCTCACAATGTGACACGGTGGGCAGGCCATCTCTATTGTACATGGGGAAACTGAGGCTCCCAGAAGCAACCACCAGGTCCTAGGAAGATCGGGGCCAGGATGTGGGGTCCCAGTCAGCTCATGGAGCCCAGAGCTCCCCCCATGGTTCTGAGTCAGTTTCCTCATCTGTAAAGTCAAAGTGGTGGCTGAGAGCAGTGATTTTCAGGAGGTTTTTAGCCATCGGCTTTTTGTTCTAGTGAAACCTTAGGTGGCGATGTGGTGTCACAAGATGAGGACGCAGGCTCCGGCAGAGTGGGGAGTGAGGGACGAGGGCGCAGCTGGCCGGGCCTG
>NW_022900931.1:6243670-6251993 GCF_012274545.1 Fukomys damarensis | reverse complement strand
CAGCAGGTTTAGCGCCGAGACGCCAGGCACGTGGCCCGCGCAGATCTGCAGCAGGCGCACCAGGCGCTGCGCCATGCTGGCTCGGAAGCTGTCTACCTGCAGGGAGGGCAGGAGAAGGCTGTGAGTAGGGTGGGCTGCGGCGCTGGGGCGGAGACCTAGGCTTCCGGCTAGTGGGGCTTGCCCAGCCTTTCAAACGACCTCTAGGGCAGCTAAGGTTAAGGACACCAACTCCACCACTTGTCACCCACGACCTCCTTGGTACAGCAGCCAGTGGGGACTTCTCAGTCCCCGTGAAATGCTGCTGAGCTCCTGCCACTCACACCTGCTCCCTCCTCTTGGGCCAGCATTGGGACGCTGGGGTTCCAGGGCTTGCGCTTTGGAGTTGGCCTCCCACATTCAATTCCTAGGTGACCTCATCCCCTTCTGTGGCTTCGAAGCGACCTAACTGCTCACGTCACACGTCACCGCCACAGACCTCTCCGAACAGCATGTGCAGCCGTGCGCTCCACCTGCCCTCTAGACTGTCAGCAGCCAGCATGGCTGAGCACGACACGCCAGAGGCCCGGACCGTCCTGCGGTCCTGCTTATCTCTGCCGAAGCAACAACCTTCTGGTCACCAGGCCAGAAACTGCAACCGTCTTTGACTCCTCTTTCTGTCACATCTCACATCCGTCCATCAGCACGTTCTGTCCCCTCTGCCGGGGAAACTGCTGCCCTCTTCCCCAGCCACCACTGGGCGCAGGCCGCTCTCAGCCCTCCCAGAAAGGGCCCCCAGACCAAACTCCCCCTCTGCCCTGGCCCCTCTCCCCGCAGCAGCCAGAGGAGCTTCTCAGAACCAAGCCAGCCTCATCTGTCTCGGGTCCCACGTTCCCCAGCAGCTCCAGTCTGACCCACGAGGCGTGGCTCACCTGGCCCCCTTGGTTCCAGACCTCCCGGCCTCCCTGTCCTGTCCTGGTGACACCAGGCAAGTTCCAGACTCAGGGCCTGTGGGTCTGCTGCCACTCCTGCCATCGGACACGCTCCGCCACCACGGCCCGCCCTTCTAGTCCCTCAGATCCGTCTCACTTCGAAGTGCAGCCTCCAGGTCAGTCTACATCCTGAACCTTTCCCTCCACCTGACTTCCCCGCTCTCCCTTTTTCGGTGCTGGGGTCCAACCCTGGGTCACACATGTTGGGCAGGAGCTCTCCCACTGAGCCCTAGCTCTGGCTATGCTGCCTCACTTGGTCTTAAGTTTCTGGGCTCCAAAGTCCAGATGGGAGCCTGACGGTTCCACCTCAGCCTCCCATAATCACTGCACCCGGCACCAGAATTTTCAGTTCTGTTCTACGCTGTGCCCCCAGTGCCTGGGACGGCTCACTGTATATGCGTGAGAAGTGTTTGTCGAATGAGTCCTGATCTGAGTTCTGTGGCCTCTGCCCTCAAAGCTCATCTTCGAGCTGCTGCTTGGGACCCACAGTCGCCCCTCCCACCCACACGTGGCCTTGGGAGACAAGGGCCGAAGCCCAAGTCTGACCACAGTCACGACTTCGCCCACGACGTACAGGAAAGAATGAGTGAACCCCACGCCAGGCTTTACAGGCCCAGCGAACCCTCCTGCTGTGGTGCACATCAGGCGTCTGACTCTTTGTCTCTAGCTTCGGAGAGGACGGTGCCAGTGTCGACTTCCCCTGTGTGCCCTGCCGGCAGAACCTGGCAATTGCTCCGCCGGGCGAATCACACAACTCTGGGGTGTGTTTCCTGGTCTGAAAAGGGGGCTGGCAATTTGTGCCACAGAAAGGACTCGAAACACAGTGAGGCTCAAACTTGATTCTGCAGGAGGGTGCGCTCTGGGAAGGACCACACTGGCCTGCGGAGTAACGAGGGTTCATACACGGCAGGCTTCATTGGAAGGATGCAGGTCCATGCTCTGAGCAGGTATTTTTGTAGTCCCTGCTGTGGCTGACTGGAAACAGGCGGGGCCTCTGCTTCCCACACAGGTCTTATCTTGAGACAGAGTTCTCAGGCTAGAAAAGGTCCCAGACCTGGTACGGCCCGCCACCTCATGGCCATGCACAGAACTGCACAAGCTTAGCAGGTGCGCGCCCACCCACACCATCTCTGTGCGGCAGAGATGATTCTTCAAATAGAGAAAAGAAAACTCAAGGGGAAGCCTACAGGAGATAGGTGGCTTGCTCAAAGCCACACATCAGCAGGCTACTGTGAAGAGGCAGCTGGATACCAGCTGTGACGTCACCATAGTTTGCTTTGAGCAAAGTCTGGCAGGGAAGCAGCTGAGGTGTGCCAGGACCTCAGGGTTCCGCCTGTGAGACCCGCCAGGGGTTTTAAAAATAGCCACCCCATTTGAAAAGAGAGAACAAACTGTGATGAAAACTCGGTGTAATCCTAGCACTCTGGGAGGCTGAGGCAGGAAGATGGCAAGTTTGAAACAAACCTGGGCAACTTAGCAACTTGGTGAGACCCTACATCAAAATAAAAAATAAAAAAGTGGTTGGGGATGTAGCTCAGCGTGAAGGCCCAGGGTTCAATCCCCCGTACTGGAAAAACAAAACAAAACACCCACACAAATTTGTGATGGAGTAGTACGTGTGCCTTCACCAATGCGCTGGTCCAGGGCCGACCTAGACCAGGCCTAACATCCAGGACACAGCCGGAGTGGTGGCGAGGTCTACCTTAACCCTAAGCGCCATGCAAACATCACCGTTTCCATGGTAACAGTCAGGATACTCTATCCACTGGACGCACTTGTCTAGACTGGCCATGCTCACTTTCACTTAGAAGTTAGTAGGGAAAAAGAAGTAATTTTTTTTTCTCATCTGATTTCACACATCCTCTGAATTCTGCCCTCAGACCACACAGGGGTGAGGGACTCAGTTCTCTCTTCATTACATCACTTTGCCTTTGGGAGCCAGACCCAGAGGAGAGAAAGACAGATCTTCAAAATGAACCTTAAAATGAGTAAACAGATCCTGCATGCAAGTGAGCGGGCCTGGTGCACAGGTAGGTGGTCAGCCCACGCCTCGTGAGCCCTAGCACCCCTCCCCAGGAGCATGGGGCTCCTGCTGAGGACCCTCACACTCGCTACAAGCCCAGCCACCCACCTCCTAGCAAAGGTCTGTCCCCATTGCCTGCTGTGCCCTGCTCTGGCCGGGACTGGACAAGCCCTATAATCCAGGGAGCCAGGGGACATCAGGCACTTGACTACCAAGGAGACAGGAGGACACACTGGTTGGTGAAACACCGATGACATATGGTCTCAGAAGCAGGGCAGTGAGATATCAATCTGGGCCCACAGATGTATACACGATGTACACACATTTCCCAAGGCACAGCTTAGTCGAAGGAGGTCCTGTCTACGGAGCAGAAGAGCCAGGGTCTGGTGTCTCCCCTCACAGTGGAGCCGCCTCACCCGGGCACTCGATGACCCTCCCACAAGCATTCCTGACCTGCCCTTTCCCATGTCCGAGTGTAACACCCGCCACCGCCATCAGGGTCCTCACCTCCAGGTCACAGAAGAGCAGGGGGCTTCGGTAGGTGTGGGCCAGCTTCCCGACTGTGTTCCGGTGGACGCTGCAGTGGCTGTCCCGCCCAGCTGCAAAGAGGCCAGGAGTTGCAGGCTGCACCCAGGGGCCCTTGGGCAAAGCCGCCACCGGCCCCTCACAGCGACAGTTTCTTCCTAATCCTATTCTGCATCTTTTTTTGGTCAGTCGAGACCATCAGTTAGACAATAAAGCTGAAAGGGCTGAGTGCGCTCTGCAATGCACAATACTCCTCGTTATGAAACAAGACAGAGAGTGCTCCTGCCGAGGGGTGACTGCAGAGCCACTGAATCGCCCTGCGGAAGTTACGGGCACTTTTTATTCACCACGGCTTATACAGAATAATCTACGCCAGCTCCTCCCTTTTGGGCTCAGTTAGCTCCAGAGGCAGACAGGTCACGTGAGTCACATGTCACATCCCAGGTGCCAGTGGGGGCACTGGAGCTGAGTTTTGAGGTATTCGTAGGGTAAGACAAAGGGCACAAGTGCTGGCGGGAACTGCATGAGCTCCGCTGTTTCCACAGGGCCTGGGGCAAATTGCTTAACCTTGCGACCAGTTTCCTCAGTTATAAAACTGGGCTGCTACTTACCCCTAAGGGTGATGACATGAAAAGCAAAGCAACCACAAATTGCGTATGGCCCAGTGAGAGCTCAGTCAGGCTAGCTGTTACCATTTCTAGACACAGAGGCAGAGGCCAAAGACCAAAACACGTCCCAGAGGAGTTTGGCTTTGACTCTGAAAGCTGCAGGGTCACTGCTTAGACTGGTCCTCTGTCACTCAGGCTGCAGCTCTCCCTCAAGGGGTGCACTCACCCCCCGTGGCCAGGAAGCACACTTTGCCCAGGAAGAAGCTGGCGTCCACGTGGCGCAGGGACTTCTCCACGTTCTGCAAGCTGCAGGCGCCAGGCCGGGCAAGAAAATAAACCAGAGGACAAAACTTCACAAGAGAGATGGCAGAAGCCCCTGCTCCCCAGTCCGAGGGCAGAGAATAAAAAACAGGTAACAGAAACATCTCTGGAGGGAGGGACACCGTTCTTTAATTAAAAAACAAAACTACTTTAATCACAAAGTGACTCAAGCTTGTAAAATAATCACATAGTAAATATGGGGGCAAACACAGAAAGTAAACGTCCCCTCTCCCAGCACCACCCTTCACTCCCAACTCCTGAAACAGTGTGGGCTGTAACCCTTAGAACTCTTGTCATACGCAAACACGGAAGTCTGAAGAAGCTTCTGCCTTCTGGGCACCACACGGACCTGGTCAAACCCCTTGTCACACTGCACGGGTGTGGGTATGGTTTCACAGTGTCCCCCAGGGCTTCGTGTGTTCAAATTTTATTCCCATGGCGTGGTATTAAGAAGGTGGCGGCAAGGTAACTGGTTTGGAGGTGAGGGTGTGGAGGTGTTCAGGACAAGACAAGGTCACGACTGAATCTTGGGGCTTTCATAAGGAGAGGAAGGGATACACACATGTGCTCCCCTTCTGTCACCACCGCCTTTGGACTCTGCTAGCAGGAAGGCCATCACCAGGTGTGGCCCCTTGACCTTGGACCTCCACAACTGTGAGGCAAAATAAATCTCTTTTCTTGTTTTCAGTAATGAAGATTGAACCCTGGGCCTTAGTACTGAACTGCATCCCTAGCCCCCCTTAAAAAACTTTTTAATTTGAGACAAGGTCTAGCTAAATTCTTAAGTTGTACAGGTTGGGCTTGAATTTGAACTCCTCCTGCCTCAGCCTCCCAGAGTGCTGATATTACAGGTATGTACTACCTCTCTTCTCTATAAAGTAGCCTGCCTCTGGTATTTTATTACAGCAATGCAAAACTGACTATGTACACAGAAATCTGTCAGTCTTCAAAATGAATATACAACTACTACAATCTATTTTCCCAGTGATGATTATGTAAGTGGTCTCTATGTTTTCACTATTATAAGGCAATCACCACAGATCTCAGCTCTTTCTCTTCTTCCCACTGGGTGGTGAAGTCTAGACCCAATCCTGATGCTACATGGATCTACTATCTCCATACTCCAGGGTCCCCTGTGTTTTGTTTCTTTCTGTGCCTGCTATAAGGTATACAGAGTAGGTTGCTGAGAGTGTTAAAATGAGTGTGGTGGTGCACACCTGTAATCCCAGAACTCTGGGAGCTGAGGGAGGAGGACTGTGAGTTTGAGCCCAGCCTAGGCAACTTATTGAAACCTTGGCTCAAAATTAAAAGAGAGAAGAGCCAGGATGGGACGTAGCTCAGTGCAAAGGTCCTGGGTTCAATCCCTAGTACCAAAGGGAGAGAAAGAGGTATGGGGAGAGGGAGAGACAGATTGTTAAATGAACAAATGACACTTTGGGACTTGTCAGTGTCTTTTAAATGTCCACACTGGCCACTGGCTCCTTCCTCTTCATCACTTTGGTCCACCCCAGGGAGCGCCCTCCCAGAACAGGTCTGCCTGAGCCCTGATGCCCGTTCCAGGCTCTTACCTGTACTTGCTGTGAAGGTTAATCACAAACACGACCAGGTCAATGCGGGGTCGATTGACATTGGAGGGCAGAGGGAGGGACTTGGCCAAGTGACTGAAAAACAAGCAACTGTAGGACTAAAGCCACACACCCGCCTCACAGCCACCCACCTAGGAGAGGCTGCCACACACGCTGGGCAAGCGCTCCAGCACCGAGCTTCAAGGCTTTCCTTAAAGCCTGCACTTCCTATTTCTCATCTCCCCTTTTCTCAGATAATTAAGAAATACCCAAAAGTACAATAACTATAAAAGTTTAAAACACAGAACCCCTAAAAGTCTAGTCTTCTAGAAATTTCTATTGGCATTAGAAGATTTTTCTGTACCTCTCTTCTTGTACATAATGTACAAATAACAAGTATAGGATGACAGCATTAATTTAATTTGAATGGAACTGAAGCAAAATAACGAACTGAAAAAAGTGGATGCATTTTGGACAAAACTTTTTCTTATTTGTTTATTTTTTGGCAGTACTGAGGGTTGAACCAGGCCTCACCTATGCTAGGCAAGCAAATGCTCTATCACTCCGCTATATCCCCAGCCCTATTCATTTTTATTTTGAAATGGGGTCTCATTAAGTTGTGCAGGCTGGCCTTGAGCTTTTAATCCTCCTGCCTCAGCCTCCAGTTGGCATCATCATTATTATATCCATTCATATTTTGCGGACTATAACTCTGAACTCAGCCCGCTGCCACTGTCGCTATAGGGGATGAGGTGGCTGGGGAGTTCTTGTTAGCAACTGAATACTTGTAGCTGTGGAGAGGTAACTATTATTACTCATAACTCTATCTTGTTTTTGTTCCACGAATGTAGGCGATGTGTTTGTTTGTTTTTATTGGGGATCGAACTCGGGACCTTGTACTTGCCAGGCAGGCACTGTGTCCCGGAACTACACCCGGGCCCTGCAATTTATTTTTTTATCGTTTGTGGTAGTGGGGATTGAACCCAGGGACAGGCTTTCTTGAAACTGCACGTGGCTTGTAACCCCAGCACCCCATAGGCTGAGGCAGGAGGATCACAAGTTCAAACCTAGCCTGGGAAATTTAGTGAGACTCTGCCTCAAAATAAAAAGGCTTGGGATATAGCTCAGTGCAGAGGCCATTGGTTCAATCCCCAGTACTCGGGGTAGGGGGTGTCTTAAATCATTTATTTATTTATTTATTTATTTCTTACGATGCAGTCTTGCTATGAGGTCCAACGACATCAAACTCAGATTCTCCTGCCTCAGCCACCAAGCGCTGGGATAATAGGCGTGCATCACCACACCCGGCTTGAATCTCCAATCTTAATCGACAACCATCGATCGATGGAGCATCTACACTGTCCCTCACGCCGGGCCGGGTCTTTGGGTACTTACACCCGCAGCTCGGACGTGCAATCCTCCTTGAGCATTGAGTCAGCCAGCTGCTGCAAAAGAGCGTCCTCCGCGCCCACAAGCTGCCAGGGAGAGAAAGCATAGGGTGGAGACCCGGGAGGGGCGATGCCCCCACTTGGGGGCCAGGCCGTAGCCAGAAGTGGGCTGGCGGGAGCTATCGCCCAAGAGGAGGCCCCCGCTAGGACCCAATCCAGGCTTGGTGCCGCACTCGCCACCCCCGACCTCTCCCGGGCCGCCTCGCCTCGAAGAGGGATGGAGACTTGCAGAGGAGGCCAGACCTAGGGACACTAGAAAACCAAACCAGGGATAGAACTTCCAACTTGGTCAGCCCGCCCTCCGCGCGCGCCTCACTACCTCCACCAATCAGAAACAGGGAAATCTTCTGCCGCGCATCTACTGGCGAGTGCCGCCCCCAGCCTCCGAGAGCGGCGACCCTGATTGGCTCAAAGGATGGGTCTCCCGCCTACCCCGCTCTGCCTGAATAGCTTGTGCAGCACCTCAGGGAGCGCCGAGCCCGGGGCGGCAGAGGCGCAACTAATCAAGGAAGGCGTATTGGGGCCACCAGGCCGCAGGTACTTACCAGGATGGTGGCCATGTTCAGGCCGGGCAGCTTGTCCAGTGGCCTCAACATCGACATTCTCTCTGCAGGCCCAACCGCCGCTCTCAAAGCGCGCTCCGACCTTTCAAACCTCCCCGAGCCCCGCCCCCAGTGGGCTCGAGGAACACGTGACCCGTTCTAGGCGGGGCTTCAGGGCGGGGCGGGACCCTCTTAAAGGAACCGCTACCTCCTTCTCAAGGGGGCTGTTCAGCGCAGGGCCCAGACCACATAGGTGCTGGACATGCCTTGTGTATCACGCTTCAGAGAAAGAATTTCAGCGGTTCATTCGTTCCCTTGCATTC
>NW_022900931.1:6222511-6243472 GCF_012274545.1 Fukomys damarensis | reverse complement strand
CTTTTTTTTTTTTTTTTTTTTTTGGTACCGGGGTTCAAACTCGAGTCCTTGTGCTGGCAAGGCAGGCAGCGAAACTTTTGCTTCTTTGCAGACCTCCTTTGTCTCCCCGTCTCAAATGACTGTGCTTGCATTGTTCACATCAAAAGCTTGGGTGGTTCTTGACTGCTCTTTACACTCCATATCCAGTCTGTAAACAAGTGCTCTCCGTTCTGGGGATTGAACTCTGAGCCCACCTCCAACACTTTATTTTTATTCCGAGACAGAATCTCACTAAACCGCCTAGGCTGGCCTCGAACTCGCGGTACTCCTGTCTCAGCCTCCCAGATACATGGGATAACGGCCGTGTGCCACTTCGCCCAGCACTATTCCCACAATATATCCAGGAGCTGACTACTTTCTGCCACTTGCACTGCCATGCACGACCAGAACTAAATTACTATCATCTGTCACTTGGCCCATTATAACACCACCTCACTGGCTTCCTGTTGTCATCCAGGTCTGCTGGCTGTTCTCCACACACCAAACAATCCCTCTAATATTTATTTATTTAGACAGGGTCTCGCTATGTAGTTTAGGCTGGCCTTAAACTCACTCTGTGGCACAGACTGGCCTTGAACTCACAGCGATCCTCCTGACTCAGCCTCTGGAGTGCTGGGATAACAGTCATGCACCACCATGCCTGGCTAGAATCCATTCATTCCTTTATTTTATAATTATTTTTTTCAGTACTGGGGATTCTTTTTTTTCCTTTTTCTTTTTGGTACCGGGGTTGAACTCAGGACCTTGCACTTGCGAGGCAGGCGCGGTGCCACTGAGCTAAATCCCCAGCCCTCCTTTTTCTTTTTTTAAATTTTCTTCTCCTTTTGTTGTAGTGCAGGGGACTGAACCCAGGGCCTCTTGCATGTTAGTTAGGCAAGTGCTCTACCACTAAGCCATCCCTCTACCTCTTTGCTGTTTCTGCTGTATTTCTTCCACAGCACTGATCTCCACTTTACACATCGTTGTCAGGAATTGCTCAACGTCTGAGATTTTCTCCTTTTAAACTAATTCACTAGCTCCTTACTGTTTCCTGAATGCTGGCAGAAGACTTCATGAAAATCTGCAAAGAGACAAAGCATTCTCTTAATTTATAAGGCCAGCAGCTAGAACTTCATTTTGTATTACTTCTCCAAGTCCCCCGGGCCCCCGTGTAGCTAGTGAGCACTAAGCATGCCTGTTCTTTGTCTAGGGTAGGGGACATCATCTCATCCCTTAAGGTCCCTTTCCGCAAACACAGCCTGAGAAATAGCCTGGGTAAAGAGCTGTCAGGATCGTATTTCCTTAGCCTACCTAGGAAGAAACAACCGGAACTGCTCAGGGACCATAGCCTGCGGCTTCTCCTAACGGTACAATTACTTGTTTAGTACTCATTTCTTCAACTAGAATGTAAGATACCTGAAGTCAGTGACTCGGTCGGTTTGTACGTCCAGTACTCTAACAAGTGCCCAGCACCTGTGTTGCTCACTAAGTATTTGTTGAATGTGTGGATTGATTTACAGCCATTGTCAGCAGTCATTCATCGTTTAGTTCCGGGCCCAATGCCCTGCCCCGGAAATACAAATGAGCCAGGCATCACTGACCAACCCTGGGGTGGGGGCAGGCACCATGGTGACAGTGTGCTCAGCACTGTGACATCTGGGAGAGCAGGGCATACCCCCTGTCTACCCTGAATCCTCCTTGCTGCAGGCTCCATTAATTGTCTTGCTCAGAAAGAGCCGGAAGTAAATGGCTTCGCAGAGCCCCTTCCTCCGCCAGACAGGGGCTTTGATTCCTTCTGGCACAGGGTGTGGAGGGGGCTCCCTGAAAGTCAAGTAGCAGCGAGAACCAAGGAGAGCAAGTGGAGCTGGCAAGGGACCTGCTAGGAGGGCGGGAGCTGCTTCCGGTCAGGAGCCTCGCTAAGAAGGCCAGGTGTGAGCAGATGCCCGAGTCCACGGCGGAGCAGGGCCTTCAGGTAGGAGGAAGCACAGGTACAGAGACCTGGTGGGGAGCGCTTCTGAGGCCTAGCAAGGAGCTGAAAGTGAGGGAGGGAAGGGGCTGGAGAGGCGGTCGAGGGCCGGGTAACTGGCTGATGTCCGTAGAGTCACAGGCCATGGAAAGGCTCTGGACCCTCGCCAGGACTCTCCAGGAGGGGCCGAGCTGAGACCCATTCAGTCAGCGGGCGCTGAGCATCCGCCTTGAGCCAGGGGTGGTGCTGAGCGTGAGGATCCAGACTCCGGGGTATTGTCCTGCTCCAGGGAGTTGGTCAAACAGTGAGTGAGGCCACCAGGAGCAGCCAGGGAGCAACAAACGAAGGTGCCCAGATAACAGTATAGTCAGTGTCCCCGGGGAGCCCATGCTGCCTGCTGTGGGAGGTGATGATTGGCTGAGATGCCCAAGGTGACTCGCTGCTTGTCACATGGGCCGCAGAATGGAATTTAAGTAGTGTATAGGTGCCATGCTGCAGTGGAGGGTAGGGATTGCCTGAGGTCTTGTGTCACAGAGACCCGGAGCTGGCAGGGTCATCGGAGACCTCCAGGCCAGTGTTTTAAAAATTGGCTTCTGTGAGACCGTGGAGAGAGGCCTTGGGGCACAAAGAGACAGAAGGAACTGAGTGGGTGGGGCCCAGGAATACCACCCTTGCAGGAGGGACCCTGACTTTATCTCTCCAGTCCTCATCGGGCTTGGCATAAAGCTTTTGTATGAATAAAGAACTAGTGGCCCAAACAATACCTGTAGGCCACTGATGGTATGTTTGACATATTTATGAAGGTATAACTGACATGTTAGAGATTACTCTATTAGCTGGGCACACCTGTAGTCCTAGGTACTTGGGAGGCTGAGGCAGGAGGATCATGAGTCCGGGAGTTTGAAACTGACCTTTGCAACATAGAAAAGTCCCATTACAAACCAACCAACCAAGCAAACTGATGTACACACATCTAAGGAGTACATTTTGAGGTTTTGAGGTGTGTATGTATCTAGGAAGCTGTCCTCACAACCAAGGTTCTGGGCCAATTTATCACACTCTAATGTTGCCCTGGGTAACCGTCCCCTGTGTCCTGTCCCTCCCACCCCAAACTGTTAAGAAGCACATTGACTGCTTTCTCATTGTGGCCCTACCCTGGAAGCAACCGGATGTTCTTCAGTGGGGGGCAGATAGACAAGTCATGGTGAACAGAGATGTACAAGAGTGTGGGTGACCCTCAAAAGCATTATGCTCGCAGGCCAGGGATGTAGCTCAGTGGTGCTG
The DNA here is from genome assembly GCF_012274545.1 of Fukomys damarensis. NCBI lineage: Eukaryota > Metazoa > Chordata > Mammalia > Rodentia > Bathyergidae > Fukomys > Fukomys damarensis. The sequence goes on along the minus strand of NW_022900931.1, from coordinate 6,240,204 downwards.
CCGCCTGCCTTGCAAGCGCAAGGACCTGAATTCGATCCCTGGTACCAAAAAAAAAAAAAATTGCTGGGCAGCAGAAGCCAGATACAAAAGAGTGAGGACCAGTGTGATTCCATTAATAGCAAACCCAAATACAAAATCAGACCTCGGTGACAGGGGTCAGAGCAGTGGGTGCCTTTGGGGAGGGAGTTGTGGGATTTGTTTTTGTTTTGTTTCCAGGGCTGGGGATGGAACTAGGGCCTCTCATCTGCTCAGCACATGCCCTACCATGGGCTCTCCGCACCTGCCATCAGGGGTGAAAGTATGGACTGGCTAGAAACAGGAGGGACCTCTTTGGTGATGGAAATATCCCATACCTCAATCTGGACCGTGGTGGCACATGTATATGTAGGCAGAGAATACCACCGAAGATTTGTTCATTTTACTGTGAATTAAAAAGCATTTCTCTGTGAACTCACTCACCCCCATACCCCACATATACTTGAGAGGACCCATCACATTTCCAGGGCCCTGAGGTCCTAGCTGGCACCATGCCTGTGGGCTGGGGGACTGAAGACCCTAAAGACGCTTCACCCACAAACTTTCCCACCTGCCTGTTGTCAGGTTTCTGGGAATGGACTCTGGGGACCTGGTTACTGGAAGCCTCTTCCAGCCCTGGGGGCCCCTGGGCCTACTCTCTCCTGAGACCAGAGCCACTGCTGTTTACAGCCAGCTCCCTGGAGCCCAGCAGACACTCTGGCTACAGCCAGGGTGGGATGCAGGCCTGGGGGTGGACCCCGCATTCCCAGCGCCCTCCCTGCCATTGAATCCCAGCTTAGTGGGAGCAGCTGAGCCAGCTGGAAGGAGAAAGCGATGATCCTCACCCCTTGGGGTCTCTGCTGCCTCACCTCCACAGGGCCCCCTGTCATGTTGTGTTCATATGTCCCCCAAAGCCTCACGCAGATGAGGTGGGGCTCTCTACTTCAGAGGTAGTTGAATCTGGAATGTGTGAAGCTGGCGTTAAGGGCGTGTGATTACTAAACTATTACACGTGAGTGATTGGTTTGGCTCCGCCCTAACCTGGAAGTCTGAATGAGATAAAAGGGGCAGAAAGATGCTGTTAAACTCGTTACCTGTGTTGCCCTGTACACCATATTGTTTCTGCTCTGCCGTGCCTGTTTGTCATCCCTGCCTTATGGACCAAAACCTCTACAAACTGTAAGCCAAATAAACCCCTTCCCTTTTAACTCTGGTAGTGGGTATTCTGTCCCAGCAACGAGGGAAAAGTAACTAATACCCCCACCCCAATGCCCGTGGTCGGGAGTGAAGTTCTGTGTGTGGCTGTGCCTTGGGGTGGCGGTGCCCAGAGCCTGGGAGTCATGACCACTGCAGACTGAACCCCAGTCTGAGCAGCTGTTGGGGCTCCTGAGGCAGAATGGAGAGGGGAAGCCCCTTGTGGGGGCTCTGACCCTTGCAATGTGGGGTGACCCTGGGTGACTTAGTAGAAATAAAGCCCTGAAACAACATCTGAGCCAGGCGTGGTGGCTCACGCCTGTTATCCCAGCACTCAGAAGGCTGAGGCAGGAGGATCGCTGTGAGTTCCAGTTCAGTCCACAACTACATAGACCCTATCTCAAAAAACAAAAAACAAACAAACAAACAAAAAAACAGCGTCTGGTACCTGGTTAAGTACTCTGCTGGGCCAGTATGTCTGGACATAGTCTTAGTCCTGGATCTTCCCTTTGTGACATGGAACCATCATTAGGGCTGCTGTTTCTCTGTCCCCACCCCCTTTCATAATCCAATCTCTCCCCACTAACCATCAGCCGGCCACCAATCCTTCCTAGCTTTCAGCTGGGGTTCTCCCTCTCTGGGCCCAGCAGCCTGGGGGCCTAACAGTCGGCTGAGCACCTCTCATCCCTCCCCACAGTTCCCCAATTCTGCCCTCCTTGTCATCTGCTGTACCACGTGCATAAGTAGAGGGATCCAGAAAAGGAGGTTGGTTGCCCAGGCAACGAAGGATAAAGCCCTTGCTGTGCTAGGCTGCTGATTGGCTGAGAAAGGTCCTGCCTCCCGCCATCCTGAGAATGGGGGGGTAGAGGGAAGGGTCTCTGATGGGCCGGGAGAGGTGCCAGGGTACTGAGTCAGCCCAGGACAACACCCCTCTGTCCCAGTCCGAGCCCTGGCATGAGAAATTCTGTCTCCCGTGGGGGGCGTTAGCCTCACCCCATCTCTACCTCCAGCACCCAGAGTGGCCACAGATGGCAGTGTCTCAGGACAGCAGCTGCGACTGAGTTCCTGGGCCAACACTAAGCTGCTCGGGCCGAGGCGGAGAGCCCCCGGCACAGGCATCTGCAGGCCGTGAGGTGGGTCTTCGGGCACGGTGGGGGCACTGAATGATGCCAATGGCTTGGGAGGCAGGGAGAGGGGCTCTGTGACCTTCACGCCACTCTGGGCAGGACCTTGGCTGAAATGGGCCTGAATAATCCTCATAGATCATCTGGTGATCTCCATCCCCACCCTGCAGGGAGCACAGGAAAACCTGAAGCCCAGACACAGTGAGGAATGGTCCAAGGTTACACAGAGGCCTGTGTTTTGTGTGTCCATGTAGACCATCCCCCCAGGATGCCAGGAAAAGGTCTCAGGCCCTCTGTCGGACCCAGAATGTCTGGAATTTTGTCCACAGGGTTGGAGAGGTTGGGGACCCTGAGCTCTGCTTCATAGATGGACAGCATTGCAGCTAAAATGGGCTGTTTTGCCCCAGCCTCCCATTTGCATGTTTCAGCTGGATAGAAAGAGGGGTCCTAGCCAGGCCTGGGAAGAGCTCAGAAATCACCCTGGCCTTCAGCCAAGCCAGTGTAGATCAGCCTTCCTGCCTGAGGGTCCCTTCCCTCCTGCGTCCACCCTGGCAGCACCATGCCACCCTGAACTCTGGCTCTCACGAAAGGCGGCTGGGTAAGAAGTCAGGGAGTCCGCGAGCTGCCCTGCCTCTGTGTGCTCGTCCTCACTTTGGGCAATTTATTTTCTTCTTCCGTGAATAGGGCTCCTTAAACTGTTGTCCATGTTTCAGAACAGCCACCGGGGAACCTGGGGTGGGGGGGCAGGGAAAGCCCCAGACAGGTGCATCCTTCCTTCCCCCTGGGGTCACAGCCTCCCCGGGAGTAGGGGAAGCTCAGGTTCGGAGACAGAGGACCCGGGGCTTTTCCTCAGCCTGCTCTGGAAGTCATTTCATCCATCCCATGATTCCCACCCGCAGAAACCAAGGCGAGGTCTCTGTCCACGTCGTCCCACTCAGGTGTTTCCCTGCCTGGTAGAACTTGAGCCTCAGAACCTCTCTGGGGTTTGGGGCCCTGACACTTCCCACCGGGGTTAAATCATGGCAAATTACGCCATGAGCTGTAGACAGTGTCACCTACCCCAGGCGCCTGTCCTGAGGTCTGGGGCAGAAGAGGCTGCTCAGCCCACCACTTCCTTATGCCTAGGGGTGGGTTAAATGGGCCCCACCGTTTCCATTCCTGGGGAGGATCCGTGATCTGGCTGGCTTTTGAAGTACAGATGGGGAAGGAGAGCAGGTGCCCCGGGTGACTGGCAGGCAGTTCCATAGTGGCGTGCAGGGTGTGGCGTGAGCCTGGGGAGGTGGCACGGAGCAGGCGGGGCAGCTTTGGGCTGTGCTAAGGAGCCCTCTCTCCAGGTAGTGTTATCATCCCATTTTATAGATGTAGAAACCAAGGCTCTAAGCATCTTGCCTGTTCGTGCTTGCATCCAAAACCTTGTGATTGTGAAGCTGAACCTGTGCAGACTCAGTTCAGCAGGTGTCCTGGGATGGACGTATGTTCGCCACACTTTCGCCAGGCCACAGTGGGGATGGCAGGGGCAGGGGCAGCCACTATGCCTGGGATGAAAGGGTCCGGCCCAGGGACTAAGGCGCAGGGAGATGGGAGGCATCATTTCAAGATCTGCCCTGCTTGGCTGACTCCCCCTTCCAGGGGTTAGGCACCTCCTGGAATCCTCACAGAGACCTGTATTAGCTTCCTCTGCCACAGGGAAGAAATGGAGGCCAGGAGAGGTTAGGGTACTTGCCCTAGGATCCCCATGCTGGACAGGGAGGCAGCTGACATAAGTCCCAGCCGAGTGGCCCTGTGTGATGCGGACAGTCGGGCGCGAGTCGGGCTGCGGAGTCAGAATGTGGTCTCCATCAGCGTCCCTGCCCCCCGTTCTCTGAGGCTTCAGTCTCCCCATCTGTAAAGTGATACTGGGCCTTCTGGCTCTATGACCCCGAGGGTCTCTCTCTGGGTGGGTGCGACAAGAGGCCCGTGCGCTGGCCTTCACGGCTCCCATGTCTCAGCAGCCAAAGCCACCGCGATGCCGCACTTTCTGGACTGGTTCGTGCCTGTCTACCTGGTCATCTCTGTCCTCATCCTGGTGGGCTTCGGGGCCTGCATCTACTACTTTGAGCCCGGCCTGCAAGAAGCACACAAGTGGCGCATGCAGCGCCCCCTGGTGGACCGTGACTTCCGCAAGACGCTTATGGTGCGGGACAACCTGGCCTTTGGTGGCCCCGAGGTCTGAGCTCTTGTGTCGGGGGTGGCAGGTGCTGGCGCCCAGCGCCCTCTTCCTCTCCACACTCCCCTCAACCCTGGAGACCCTCTAGGAAGGGGAAGGACGATCCCTTGGTCCCCCAGGCCATAACCCCTGCAGCCCAGGCTCTCCCAGCGATGGCGCCTGGTGCCTGGGGAGGCCCCTGGCTGTGGAAAGGAGCACCCCATGCAAGCCAGCTCACCCCAAGCCTGCCCTCCTGAGCTCTGGGCGCGTCCCCCACTGGCTCCAGTGCCTTTGCACTTCCCAGCACTCTGTCCCTCCTTCTGAAGTCAGGTGTGGCTGCCCGTCTGACCCTAACCTCGGGAATCTCCTTTCCCCACAGAGCCTCCAGTTACCCCCAGCTCCCCTCTTTGCACCCAAACACGCGGGACCTATAGCTGCCCTCAGAGCTGGGCTTGAAGCTGGGGAAAGGGTGTCATTTGGAAGGGTACCAGCTGGTCCAGCCCAGGCCCACACCCTGGACTCAGGCTTGGAGTCTCAAAGTGTGTGTGGTGGGTGAGGGGTGGTGTTCAGAGGGTCAGGAAGGCAGGAAAGCAGGGGCGTGTGTGTGTCTGCATGTGTGAGGCTGGGGGCAGTGTCGTGAGGACTATGCTCAGCAGGTCCCAGCGCTCTGCTGGCCTTTCTGACCCATTCCCTTTCCCTTAGGCTGAGATGTGGGCAAGAAGCCCTGCCTGCCCTCTCTCCCTGTCCCATGCTGCACTTCCAGGGTTGAGCTCAGCCCCTCTGAGCCAGATCTTTCCCCCAAAATTCCCAAGCCCACCCTGGAGCCCTCCTGCTGTGTGTAGCCTTCAAGGCCTGCTTTGGACACAGAGTGGTAACCTGCCTCACTTGGCTTCCATCTTCATTTATTTGCAATAATAAAAACTTCCTGCCCACCTTTGCAGGATTGTCTCCATTCTTTTTTTAAAAAAATTAATTAATTTTTTGGAGACAGGGTCCCACTATGTATTGAAGGCTGGCCTTGAACTCACTAAGTCAAACTTGCAGTGATCCTCCAGTCTCCTCCTGCCAAGGTGGGATTATAGGTCTGGGCCAACACACTAGGTTCTGTCTCTGTTCTTTTCTTTTTTTTCTTTTTTTTTCTTTTTGTTTGTTTATTGAGACAGGGTCTCACTATGTGGTTGAGAGTGATCTGGAACTCACTGTGTAGCCCAGGCTGGTCTTGAACTCACAGTGATCCTCCTGCCTCAGCCTCTCGAGTGCTGGGATTACAGGCGTGTACCATCACGCCCGGCTCTGTCTCTGTTCTTGCAAGTAGGGTTGTGTCTATCAATTCACTAGGTCCTCATGAGAACTGTGATAGCTCCATAGTCCCCATGTTAAGGATGGGATACAAATCTCAGGGAAGGGTGAGCAGGGTTTCTTGACAGCAGCCCACCAACATTTTGGGCCAGCTCATTCTTGATTGGGGGAGGTGTTAGGTACACTGTAGGATGCTTAGCATCCAGGGTCTCTAGACCACTAGGGGCCAGTATGATTGCTCCTTCTCCCATCAGGACATCAAAAATGTTAAGTAAAACCCTTGAGGTAGAGTACCAGGGTATAAATTCAGGCTCCAACATGCAAAACAATAGGGCATTAAAATGAAACTGAATTTTATCTCTGTGGATGGCACAGTCCAGAGAAAGGTTGTCCAGAGCTGGTTTAGTGGCCTTTTGGCCAATACATAGTCACAGGGCTATCCTAGCTGCAAGGGAGGCTGGGAAATATATATCCTTTAGCTGGGTGGCTGTGTGTCCAATTAAAAAGTTCACCTCTGAAGTTAGACATGGTGGTGCACATCTGTAATCCCAGCCCTCTAGGAGGGTAAGGCAAGAGGATGGCAAGATAGAGCCAAGCCTGGACAATGTGGCAACTCAGTGAGACTCTGCCTCAAAATAGTAAACAGGGGCTTGGGATGTAGCTCAGTGCAAAGGCCCTGGGTTCAATCCCTAGTACTGAAAAAAAACCAAGCCAAAACAAAATTCCCCAAAACAAACCCCACTACCTTTAAAGCGGGAGACTACGGAAACCAGTTTATCCTACTAGGGATTTGCTGGAGGTCACAGGACACTAGGCTGAGATTTGGACCAGAACTCCTGACCCCAGGTGAGGGCTCACATTCCATATCCCAGGGTCAGTGAAGGGGAAGCTACTCTTTTCTCCTTGAGGGACTGGGCTGCTGTTTCTCCCTGGGGAAGAACTAGGGACTGTGTGGCTGTTTTGCAGAGCTGGGACCAGGATGAGGCCATGCAGGCACCTCAAGGTCACATTGGGCGGCTCCTCAAATTTGTCCCTGGGCACCTCTCCCTAGACTTGCCTCTCCCTAGGCTCTCACCCAGCAGAGCCATTGTGCAGCTCTGGGCGAGTATCTTACCCCTTCGCACACTAGGGAGCTGCCCGGCCAGAATCATCCCCCCTCCCTACCATCCAAGACTCTTTGGTTCCGGACATTGGGGCTTTTGGGTATTATTCTATTCTCTCTCATCTCTGTCTCTCTCTCTCCCCTCTCCTTTCCCCCTTCTTCCTTCCTCAACTCCACCCTCATTGTCCATCATGGACAGGAGCAGTCAGCTGCTGGCAACTCACATCTTACAGCTCCAGTGCCCGGGAAGAAGGCCACCTGTCCCTGGATTGGCTTAGGTGCAGATAGCACGGAAACAGATCAGTTGGCTCTTTTTTTTTTCCCCCATTAAGTTTATTGGTTCATTTAAAGCAAACAATAGAGTTACATTTCTCACTGGGATCTTGCACCCTCCCATGACAGATTTTGGTTCTTGTTGGCTCTTCCTAGCTCATTTTATTTTGTTTTGTTTTTTATTTTTTGAAACAGGGTCTCACTATGTAGTTGAGACTGACTTGGAACTCACTTTGTAGCCCAGGCTGGTCTTGAACTCACAGCGATCCTCCTACCTCAGCTTCTCCAGTGCTGGGATTACAGGCGAGAGCCACCACATCCGGCTCCTAGGTCATTTTAAACCAGTCAGACCAGGCTGGGGCAGGGAGCCCCTATGGGCCTGCCTGGGTAGTCAGCACACCCTGGGGTTGCTCACCTCCTTCAGAGGCAGCTGTCTCTGGATGTCTCGTTGGGGGCGAGACGGGGCAGTTTCCCGATGATGAACCCCCACTCCCCAGCCCAGCCATAGCCAACAGACCCTTGGGAGGGAGGCTGAGTTTGGTTTGTCCCACACTGTGATTTGCAAAAATGGAAATTGGTGGCCAACATTTGAAGGTCAGGAGATTTCACATTGAAACCCTCTTTTCTGACTCCTCTTGAAAAAGACATTCTAGCCACACTGAAAGTGAAGTGTGAATGTGTTCATGGCTAGGAGGTTTGCACTGTGGCAGGGGGTGTTGACCGTGACCCTTGAGATGGCCTTGGAGCCCTCCCCACAGGAGACCTGCCCGTGTCCAAGGCATCGCGTTTCCCTAACTTCTGTGTTCCAGTCTTTTCCCCAGGAGAAGGGTATTCACACCCTCTCTTCCCATAGAGCCCAAGTGACTTCCCATAGTGACTCCACTGGCCGAGTCACTCCCTTGTGCGCTAGAAACACAGAAGTCCCCAAGTTACCGTGGTTCAACTGAACGACTTTTCAGCTCCATGGTGGTGGTGCAACCCCGCCACAAATGGACAGGCACTTGTACCCTCTGACCCCTTCCACAATGCCGTTATCTGTCTCTGAGCTTCCTGACAGCCAGAGGGCAAGAGGAAACACAAAGAGGTCATTTTATTCTTGTTATGTGATGGACGGGAGGGATGAACTCTTCCTGAAAGACAAATTTTCTACTTCTAAATATGAAAAAAAGGCCGGTTGTGGTCACACACACCTGTAATCCCAGCACTCAGGAGGCTGAGGGAGGGGGGATTACTGTGAGTTTGAGGCCAATCTGTGCTGTTCAAGGCCAGTTTGAACTACATAGTGAGACCCTATCTCAAAAAAAGCAACAAAAAAGTCTTAGATGTGATATTGAGGGCATCACAGCGGACTGTATCTGCTCACGGAGGCAGGACTTGTTTACAGGGCAGGTTGTGTGGGAAAGCTAGATTCGGATCAATTTGAGATCAAAGCCAGACAAGAGTGAGTCCAATGAATCTGCTCGGTTAAATTGCTTGTTCTTGGGCTTCTGTGTACCAGGTTCTGAAATCACAGATGACTCAGGCCCAGGTACCTGTCCCCTGCCAGTGCCTGGCATTGTGCTGAGCTCACATCAGGTTTCTTTTCTTTGCAGTAGGGTCTCACTGTGTAGCCCAGGCTGGCCTTGAACTCACCAAAATCCCCCTGCCTCCACCTCTCAAGCGCTGGAATTACAGACATGTGCTAAGATGCCCAGAGTATCAGGTTTATTTTCATTTCACTCCTGCTGCGCCAGCCTCACTGGTGGTGGCAAATGTCAAAGGGGACAGTGGGGACGAAGATGCTGACTAAATGCTGAGCGTCGTGTAGCTGTCCTCTTAAACCCTACAGAGGCAAGTCAGGTATCCGCTGTACCTCCACACTAAGCCTGGCACCAAGAATACAAAGATAAAGATGTAGTCCCTGAATTAAAAGAGCTCACAAGCTGGAAACAGGTGTGTGCACTCCAGGGAACCGTGTACGAGAAATCGAAAACAACTGAAGAATGCCTGACTCCCAGCTGGGTCCTGTGGTGTCTGCCTGTAATCTCAGCACTCGGGAAGGCTGAAGCAGGAGGATTGCCTGTTGGAGCCCAGCCTGGGCAACTTAGTGACTTAGTGTGACCTTTTCTCAAAAAACCAACCAAACAAACAAAAAGTACGCCTAACTCTTAAGGAAGCAGGTTGTCAAAAAAGGCTTCCCAAATGTGGAGACTTTGGGAACTGATCTCAGACACTCCTACCTGCTAGGCAAGCACTTTACCTCTGACCTATATCCCAAGCTGGGTTTTGAAGGTTGAATATGAGTCTTTCCTGTAAGGGGAAGAGACATCTGCTAGTGCAAAGTCACAGAGGCTATCGCCAGCTCATTACCGAGAGCTGGGAGTAGTGTGGTTAAAGCACAGAGTGCCAGTGTTTTCAAAGGCTTTGGGAAGTTTTGCAGGGTCCTGGAGCTTTTCTTTCTCATCGCCCAGGAGCCTTCAGAAAGGGAAGGGCAGGCACGTCAGGGCTGCCCAGAGCAGGAGGACAGAAGGTAGGAATGTGCAGGGTCCAGCGTGGGACTGGCTGCAATGTCTGGACTCTGGTCAGAGGGCGGCACAAGCTTCTCATTGTTCCCCCCTAGTGGCTCTGCACTCTGGCTGAGTGGGAGAGGCTCTGGGAGGAGAGAAACCAGCTTTGGGAGAAGGGCAGAGGCTGCAGACTCCCTCAAAAGACCCTCAACAAACTGGGCCTGGTGGTGGATGCCAGCACTTGGGAGCGTGAGGCAGGAGGATCTTCACAAGTTCAAAGTCAGCCTGGGCTACATAGTGAACTACACAGTGAGATCCTGTCTCAAGAACACCAAAAACAAAATAAAAACCAAAGATCCTCACAAGCTCAGTCAATAACCCTTCCAGAGGACCCTGGGTGGGAGAGACTGAATCTGGGGCCACACTCTATGAACCATGGTAAATCCATCTTGAACAACTGGAACTGATGTGGAAGTCAAAGGAAATCATGGATGGCAAGTAAACAAGGGAATCAGAACTCCAAGGCAACAGTCTGTTTGTTTGTTTATTTATTTATTGGTGCCAGGGATCGAACTTGGGACCTTGCACTTTTGAGGCAGGCAGCAGAACCACTGAGCTAAATCCTCAGCCCCATTTTTTATTTTTTGTTAAGCCCAGGTCTTATGCATGCTAAGCCCATGCTCTACCCCCAGTCACACCCCAGCCTGAGGAAACAGTTTCAGGGCTCACAGGGATCTAGTTCACTGCACACTCTTGGTAACCCCTCCAGCAGCCCGGGGCATGGCCTGAAGGTGACATGGGGCAGAGCCGGCTGACCACAGAAGGGTGGACAGCAGTTGCAAATGAGCGACTGGCCTTGGGGTTGACAGCCCCAAGACTTTGGAGCGTCTTGTTCCTTCAGCATAGATGGACATATCCCGCCTGATCCAATCCTCCCTTAAACTGTAGCTCAGAGAACAAGCACCTTGCTCAAAAGCACGCAGCTCTAAAACAAACCCAGAGTGGAGAGACCCCCTTGACCCCCTTGGCCTGACCCCCTTGCGCGGGACACTAACATCACGACCTTGGAGGTCCTCCTCCTCTTCAGAGGCCCTTCCAGGTTTGTGTCAGTCTTTGCTGGGAAGGTTGTGTATAGGTGGAAGGTCAGCATTCCCACTTTTGGCCACCAGAGGGCGGCTGGACACTCAAAACGGAGAAGCAGTGTGGGGTAAAAAAACCACAGGAAGAAGACAGAAATGAAGGAATGGTACTCAGGCCTTGTCTTCAAGGCAGCGAGGATGAAGCGTCCCAGGTCCTCAGGCTAAAAGAAACCACATGAGGGTCCCTATTTGAAAAGGCACCTGAGGGCCATACGTGGTGGCACACACCTGTAATCCCAGTGCTCTGGCAGCCTGAGGTAGGAGGATCACGAGGTCGAGCCAAGCATGGAGAACTTAGCAACAAGACATTGCTTCAAAAGAAAAAAGAAAAAAGGGCCGGGCATATAGCTCAATGTAAAGACTATGGGTTCCATTCTCCGCAGCCCCTCCCCCCAGGCAACTGAGGCTCAGGGAGGGCAAGTGATTGGCGGAAGTCACACAGGAAGTCATGCGCCAAAGGGGACAAGAACCCAGGGCCCCAGACTTTGAGGTACTGTTATCTGGGGAAGGTGAAGCCAAGCCCCCACCCTTAATCTGCCTCCTCCTCCCGCCACCTCTGTTCTTCCTCCCAGCCTCAAAGAAAGGTAGGGAGAGGGAAGAACCCCACTTCCAGCAGGTTGCCCTGGTAACCAGAATCCAGCCACATTTGAAAACCTAACGCTTGCAGGGGAGAGCGTGGATAAGGCCCATATATTTGTCACTCAGCCATTGCATTCATTTACTCTACAGAAACTCACCGTGGCTGATTCCCGGTGAGTACACTCCAGGCCCTTCAGAACGACACTGTCTGTTATGATGGCCATAAATTAAAATGCAATGAAATGAGATAAAGAACTCTGTCCCTTGGTCACCAGAGCTGCATTCTGAGTGCTCGGTAGCCATCTGTGGCCTGTGGCCTGCTGTGCTGGGCAGCACTGGTATAGAACATTTCCATTATCACAGAAAGTTCTATCCACTCCAAGGAGAGTGACACCCGAGGGGTAGATCAGAGTCCATGGCGTGTAGGGGCTGCCATGTGATTGTCGGCAGAAAGCAGAGGGCAAGGCAAAGACCGACAGAGATGCCGGGAGACTGCTTAGCCTAGTTCCTAGCTCAGGGTGAGTGCCCGGATGTATCTCTGTCACTGCCCTGAGACAGCTACTATGAGAAGCTGTTTATCCCTCATCTTCCTGTGCAGGCGGTGAGCACCTCCTGTCTGACACAGTGCCTGCACAGAGCAAGTGCCCAGTAGATCTAGGTTTTTATTATCATTTTTAAAAAATCGAACCCAGGGCCTTTGCACTGACTTACATCCCCAGGCCATTCTTTATTTTTTATTTGGAAACAGGGTCTTGCTATGTTGCCCAGGCTGGGCTCAAACTGGTGATCCTCCTATCTCAATCTCCCCCAGTGCTGGGATTATAGGTGTGTGCCACCATGTCCAGATCATCTCTGTTATTTCTGTCATCACTATGGCAGAGGCAACCCTGGACTGTGGCCGTGCAACCATCCCAGCCCTCTGGCTGAGGCTGGCTGAGAATCCACGTTGTCGGAGACAGGCTGGTTGGCTTTACGTGCCTTCTCAGGACCAGGCACAGGGCTGGATCACCTTCACACCCTCAGGCTTTTAAAGGTAGAGTATAGGGTTTAGCTGGCAAGAGCTGGAGCCCTGGAAATGGCTGTTTAAGGGGAAAGACCCAAGCTCTAGGGATCCCAGCTTGCTTCAAGACATGAGGGTGATGAGCTGAGGGTCACTGAGCCCAGAAGGGCATGGGGGGCTGCAGAGGGAAAGCGGGAGTAAGGCTGGCCTGGGGACAGCCAGAGTGACGCCATCTTTGCAGTATCATTGTTTTTACTGGGCACATGTTTCCTGGGGCTGTTCTGTGGGACACAGTATACCTGGGGGTCAGGGGCAGCCAGGCACCCCACCCCAGCCCTGCGTTCAGAGCAGCTCAGCCTGGCTGTTGTGAGACTCCCGCAGCCCTTTAGGATTCCAGAGGCTCAGAGCAGCCATTCACTGACACCCACTCCCAAGGAGCCAGCTCCTCCCACCCATGGCCCAGTCGGGCCACTGGGGATGTAGCTGGAGGGACAGGTTCCAGGCCTGGATGCTGAGTGGGAGCCCTGGAGGGCAGCAGGAGAAGAAGGTCCCTGAGCCGTCATCATGGCCAGCCTCTGGGTGCAGAGGTGAGGGCCCCAGCTTCCCAGAGCAAGAATCATCAGCTCTGGTCTTCTGATTAAGGTAGGAGGATCTGTGTGTGCGTGTGTGTGTGTGTAGGAATAGGACCAGGGGACACTGGGCTCACTGAAGGGCTGGGGTCTGGGGGTGTGAGGACAACCGGACCTCAGCAGTCCTGTCCTGGCTGTGGGCGCCGAGGGCAGGTGTGTGTGATTGTGTGCAGTGAGTGTGCCCGGGTGCCTGGGGCTGTGAGCGAGTGGGCAGGAAGGCAGGGCTGCAGGGTGTGCCAGGCGGGGAGAGGACGGAGGCTGAGCAGTCTTGGATGCTGGCGATGAGGGGCTGGCGGGGACCCTTCCGATGTTCTACCTCCCCTGTCCCTGCTCTGACCTTAGAGAGCTGCTCCCCTCTCCCTTGAGCCCCTTACATTCCGAATGAACCCCTCTGTCCAGCCTGCTGAGTTGAAAGCAAAGGAAGCAACTTTGTTCTGGAGGATAAGCTCTATGAACCCAGGGTAGGCACCAGCCTCAGGGAGGGGCCGATCATCTACCTGATCATCTCCTCCACACCCCGCAACCCACCTCCAGCCCTGCGCTGTCCTTCTCCACATCCTGCAGAGCCTCTCAATCTTGTCCCCAAGTCTCTTAATTTTCTTCTCCTTGGATCCCTTTGTTACACGGCCAGAGTGACCGTTCTTGTGACGAAGTCCTCTTCCAGGGCCCTGCATCTTTTCTCTGCCCTGCACCCTGGCGTACCTGCAGCCTTGTCTGCTCACCCCTAGTCACAGCCTAGGATCCCCAGAATGGATTTTCTGGCTTTGGGATGTCAACTGGAATTGTCCGGCCAGGCCCTGCCTCCGTGTTGACACAGAGGCTGGCTCTTGCTCACCCCAGTGTTTACTGCAGTGGAGTTCTGCCCACTTCCCTGCCCGGTGACCCTGGGAATAGCACTCTTCCCAAGGGTGCCCTGTGAACACTCATTATGTCTCCACTTCCCAAGCTCCTTCTCCAAAGCCTCTTCCTGTTCCGTCTCAGGCCATCTCCACACCAGACAGGTCCAAGACACTTTCCTGGTTTGGGCCAGGAGCTCCAGATCCAGACCCTGATTCAAGCCCAGTGCTCGTCTGCTGGCCACTGAGGCGCATGCTGTGGGATCCCACAATCTTTCCACTCCTTTCAGAGGGACAGGCAGCTAGGATTTTAGCAGCCACGGGCCTCCTCCAGGGTCCCTGGATGTGGTGGTCACTTCCATGGCTTGTCCACAAAGCGGGGGCCACACTCAGGCTGGGGTAGGAGGAGAGGTAAACCCCACGGCTCCACTCTGCGCTGCTCCCACACCTGCCGTGTGGCAGCTGGCTGGGTGAGTGTGCAAGGCTGTGTAGAGCAGGTAGGAGCACTAGGAAGACAAACACGATAGTCTCGCAAACAAGGTCTCTTCAGCCTGCAGTGTCAGCTGGCGGTTCTGTCATCGGGACTTTTTCTTTCCTGTGATCCCCCGGGGAAAGCTGAACAGCCCAGATGGAACACAACTTTGCCCTTGTTCCTCTGGAGATGCAGCCGCATGGAGCACCAGGCCCCGGAACCACCTTCTCTCACAGACACACTCTGGGGCACCCTACCCACCCCTCACGGCTCTCCGGAGGGGTGACTCCGCTCATCCCTGTCCTCAGGAAGACTGTCCGTCTGGATGCCTTTCCTCAAAGCCACGTCCAGACTTCCAGTCGACTGGGTATGAGAGCCAGGGCGCAGAGCATGTCCCCACAGGATCCTGGCATTGCCCCAGGGGCTTCGAGGAGTCCCCCGCCTGCCAACAGCCTTGTGCCCAGGAAACTCAGCTCCATTTCCTTAACAATCCGTCAGAACAGCCACACACGGCCCCTGGTCCCTGTGCTGTCTCCCTGGGAAGAGCTGCCTACCCTGGGCAGAGAGGCTGCCACCCACGGAGGAGGGAGGCTGTCTGCTCCACGTTCACCCGCCTTGGCCCTAAGGCCAGACAGCAGGGTCCACTCTGAGGGCCCAGGGAACCCAGGTCTGAGCAAATCCAGCAGGACACCCACAGTGGAGAAGCCTGTGGTGGGCTCATACCTGGCCTTACCTTTTCAGTCCAGGCTAAGCCCGAGCTCATTGAGTCCCCCAGGGCCAGGCCCCTCGGGTCAAGGGTACACCAGAACTTCTCCAGGAAGAGGCAAGTCCCAGGCCAGAGGTATTCCTAGACCCCGGCTATGTCTCCAAAGGGCCACCTCTGTTATGAATCTGGCTGCTGTGCACACAGCAAGGCCAGATGTAGCCAGACGTTTAACCACAATGGCCACCAAAGGACCTAGCTTGGCTGCCAGTCTGCCCACACCAGACACATCCAGACTGGACACAGGCACAGAGTTTTCTGCTGTGGATACCAAGTGGGGCTCAGCCATGGATTTATCTACAGCAGGTACAGCCAAGCCAGGCAAAGCCAGGAATTTGGCTACTGCAGGCACAAACAAATCTGGCACAGCCATGAACTTGGCTACAGCAGAGACAACCAAGCTGGCCAAGGTCATGAATTTGGCAACCACAGAACGAGATGAGCTGGGCAAATCCATGGTTACAGCAGATGCAGCCAAGCCAGGTATGACCACAAGGGGCACAGCAATGGCTTGGGCGATACCACATCCACGCGAGTTGGGTACGACCAGATTGGACACAGCCGTGGCTTTGATGACAGCAAAACCAGCTGAGCTGGGCCCAGCTATGGATTCTCCTGCTTTGGACAGAAGTAGACTTGGTACAGCTATGGGTTCAGGTGTGCTGGTCACTCCAGACCCAGCCGATGGGAAGAAGAAGCCAGGTAATGTTAATAACCTGGCCACGTCAGACATTGCTATCTACCCACTAATGCCAAGCAGAGGCCCAGAACCAGCCCAGGACCTTGCCACAGCGGATGCTGCTACAAAGCCTGCTGCACTGGACCTGGCCCGAGAATGCAAAGGTAAATGCAGGAACTGGGCTGTTGGAGGGGGCAGGAAGTGTAAGAGCGGGGAGATGGATGGTGTTGGGGGAGGCTGGCAAAGGCAGGGAGGAGTCTAAATTCAGAATTGAATGAATGGGTTGGGGGAAAAGGGAACAAGGAGCAGAGGGGCCAAGGACTTGGTGTGTAGCTTCCAGCTAGAAGTCAGGCTGAGGCCTGTGAGGGTAGCTTGAAGATGAACAATCCTCCTCTCTTGGGCATTTCCTACGGGTACTCTTTGTTCCCTAAAGAGCTTCCATACACAGGTGATTAACAGGTGAGTCCAACTTTAAAAGCAGACTTCCGGTGTGAAAAGACAGACCAGCGCTTTGGTGAGTGGTGATTTGTCTAATAGTAGTCGCCACTGCAAAAGTGAAATGTTGATCGCGCGTAAGACCCAAATCCATTCACATTTCGGCCTTTTCTGAAGATATCTGTTGCTTAAAAGGTGCCTTACCTGGAAGTCTGTTTCTTGGCCACCCATCTGGATCCTGAAAAGTAACTCTGAGACCTGGGTATGTGGAAGTCCTACAAGCACTATAAACACAAGGGCCAGAAGGTCCCCAATCATCTTGGAGAGGCTGTAGCAGGCCCGAAGCCACACCAAAGCTGGTTGGTGGGGGGAGGCTGATTGGAATCCAGACCTCAGAATCCTACTTGGGCAGCCTCATTCCCAATATTTCAAAGGCTCAAAAGAGATTCTGGGTCAGGAGAGAGGCGTGGAAAGCATCCAGCCAGGGTCTGACTGGGTCCTTGGCTTGTGGGGACCTCCCCCTGGTCCTGGCCTTTGCTCCTCCCTGTATGACCTGAGCTCTCCCTCCATCTTCCCAGCCCTCTCTCCTGAAATGCAGACTTTACAGCCAGAGCCTGTGGGACTCCTCTCCCACATAGCCGGGTTCTTGAAGGGACTCCTGTCCTCACTGACTGCCCTGAGCTGCACACACTGCCCACCTTTTATCCTCAGTCTTCATTCTTTCTCCTGCATCCCACCTGGTCTATTCCGAGCTTGTTGACCTGACCACACAGCTGTCTCCACCCTTTGCACCTCGCTCCTCCTTCCTCACAGCTGCCAGGATTCAGATATCTGGTGGCAGCTTCTGAGCTTAGCCTGTTACCTCCCCGTAAATCCAGCTCCTAACCCTGCTTTCCTTGAAATGTTTTTGTTGTTGTTGCTGTTGTTGTTTCTTTGTACCAGGGATACAACTCGGGACTTTGCGGCGTAACCACTGAGCTAAATCCCCGGCCCTTGCTAATCCTGGTTTCTGAGGCTGGAGGGCCCACCCTGGAGCTCTGGCACCACACAGCCCTCACCTCCTCGGGAAACCCTTGCCCCCGCAGCCCTCTTTGCGAAGAGCGCTTCCTCTCACCTCTTTGCCTTTCCACCTTGTCTCTCACCTCCTCCAGGAAGTCTTCCGTACCCCCTTCCTCCTGGGGGCGCCCACCCGTGTGCACCCACACGACCCCACTCAAGCTCCATGCAGCTTTATTTTGGACACCAGACCCAGAACTTTCAAGAGCAGGTGCGGGTCTTCCCCAGCCCTGTGCCAGCGGGGACTGGGAATGCGCTGGTCATTTATGTTGCTGGAATGTAGGAACGTTTTCGGATTGGTAAACTGAGGCTCAGGGAAGTTTCTAATTAGCCCAGGGTTATAAGCCGCGTCATTCCGTAGCTGGGCCTGGAACCCGGGACCCTGAGTCAGAACCGCGCCGAGCCATCGCACTGTCCCGGCCTCCGC
>NW_022900931.1:6209918-6222052 GCF_012274545.1 Fukomys damarensis | reverse complement strand
GCCACAAGCGCGGCCGGGCGTGCTAGCAGGGGGAGGTCGCCGCGCCGAGGAGCCCACGCGCGGTGACATATGCACGGACACGCACGCATGGTGGCACACACCCCGAGACTGACAGTCTCGGAAGAAGGCGCTCACAGGAACGGGGACCCAGATGCTCATAGCCCATGCTGGAGCACCCCGAGAAACATACGCACACCGTGCATGCAAGCGCGGCCGGGCGTGCTAGCAGGGGGAGGTCGCCGCGCCGAGGAGCCCACGCGCGGTGACATATGCACGGACACGCACGCATGGTGGCACACACCCCGAGACTGACAGTCTCGGAAGAAGGCGCTCACAGGAACGGGGACCCAGATGCTCATAGCCCATGCTGGAGCACCCCGAGAAACATACGCACACCGTGCATGCACAGGTACCAGGGCCACCTAGAGGGGATGAGACCTTGCGCCGGCTGACACATCAGTCCCCTTCCCCCACACAGACAGGCACCAGCTGGTGGTCTCCAAGGGAACTCATGGACCTCCTGAAGACTGGGGTGGGGGAAGGGGCTGTTGGGGGCCCTTTGCTTCTCCGAGTGGGGAAGGGTGAAGGTATCTATTGTGATTCCCTTCCTAAGCACCCAGGACTGGAGCTGGGGTGCCCTACGATTTCCGTCCCGGTGGGGGTGGGGTCTGGAAAGCTGGTGGAGACCCCCCAGCTTGGGAGACCCCCCCAACTTGGAAGGAAAGGAAGAGGGTCCAGCCCTACGGCCGGGAGGCAAGTGCTATTCTGGAGAGGTCCATTCTTACTGCCACCTTCCCAACAGAGGGGTGAGGTCCCTGGGCTGGACAAAGACAAAGCGATTTGTTTGCCTGTTTGAGAAAGTACCAGCGTCCCTGCTCGCCCTGGGGATGAAGGGTGCTGTTCCTGTGTCAGGTGGACAGTGCCTGTCCCTAAGGCGAGATGGACAGGTGGCTCCTGGCAGGGATGCTGCAGACAGATTCCCTCCTCTCCAGGGCCCGTGGGAGAGCTGTGAGTGCAGGAGGGGCCTGAAGGACGATGTGGCCTGGGTGGCATATTTGAGCTGCATCCTGCTGTCACCCTCACCCTGAGCTCTTCCCACCCTTGCGGAGCCCCACCAATATCAGTGGCAGGGGAGGAGGAGCTCGCTCCTTCAACTGTGGCCCACGCCGCAGCCATTTGCTGGCTGAGGGTCAGCTGCTGCGTACAGCGCAGCCACTGAGGGGGAGACAGGTGACGGTTTGAAGCGACACCTGCCTTGTGTGGGGCTTTCAACCACTCATCACTCATCCACTGCTGATGGCCTGGCCTATGCTAGGTACCTGGGCCACGGAGCTCAATGAGCCACGGCCCCTGCCTTAAAGGAGGGTGGAGACCGACGTGCATGCAGTGCCAGTTAATTCACGCCCATGCGTTTGTATAACCAGCACAGCAACCCAGCAAGACAGATGCTGTCCTCACTTTCCGAGGAGAAAACTGAGGTTCACAGTGGTCACCCAGCCAGGATTCAAGCCTGGGCCAGCTGCCTATCTGAGGCCTGTTGTAGGGATAGAGGATGGAGCCACAGAATCTAACTTCAGAACAGCTTTTGCTCTGTGCCCTGGAGGTGTTGCTGTACTTGTTAGGCACCCTCGCCTTGGGGGAGGGGGCAGTGACCTTGTTTGAGATTCAAGCGTGTCCTTGGCGGTATGCTTGCAGTACTTCTGGTTGATCGGAGGCTGTTAGCTTGTGATAGGCATGTAATTGGCCTGTGTGGGGAGGGGCCTGACTTGCCAGCAGGTGCTTTGTGTGGTGCACACAATAGGTGCTAATATGTGTTCACTGAAAGAATAAATGAGATCTGCCCACAGCCAGCCTATCAGAGTCTGTCTTGCGGGAGAAAGTACTTTGTCAGGGTGCTGCAGGTGACAGGCCAGGACTGAGCAGGCCATGGTGAGGACACGTGCTTTGTGAGAACACCCCCCCCCCAACACATGGCTAACTTTTTAGGCCTGTAAAGTGGGATTCAGACCACACCCAGCCCTAGATGGACGTGTTTCACAGACAGGTTGTAGAGACCAAGTGGGCTCAGGTGCTGAGGCATAAGGGCAATGGAAAGGGCCAGGCTGTGTGAGCAGCTGGACAGGAGAAGTGGGGCATGGGCCCTTGGTGCAGGTGGGGGCCCTGAGCCACGGGCGTGAGTGGAGGAGCAAACCAGGCTGCTGAGAGTCAGCTGCCGCAGGGCTGAGCCAATCTTATTGCCCTCTGGAGCCACCTGGCTGGCAACAGCTTCCTGGGAAGCAAGAGGGAGCCCAAAAGGCCCTGGGGGAGGTTCCAAGGCTTTTTCAGATTTGACTGTGCCTGGGAGTGACAGGGGACAGAGTGTCTTGCCTATACCGGTGAAAGGACCAGGTGGCAGGGGTGCAAGAGCGGATTCCTGGCGAGCCTTGGGGGTGGGGAGGCAGGAGCTCCGGTCCCCGCTCCCTCCTGCCCATCTGCTGCTCCATCAGGCCTAGTCTTCTCTGAAAGGCTGAGACTCTGCAGGGTGATGATCATGAACTGTGAGATTCTAGAAAGGCAGAGCTGGAAGGTGTCCTCAGGGAGCCTGGAGGCCAGTAGCTGTACTTGTGAAATTAGCCTCTGGGGCCCGCACCTTTCACAAGTGTTGCCACTCCATCTGCCCTCCAGATGAGCCTGCGAACTTGGAGGGGCAGGGGAAGAGGATCTGGGCTTTGAGGCACCACATTCAGTGCTTCTAGGCATCAAATCCCAGGTAGTGCTCACGGCAGCCTTAATCAGAACCTGACCATTCCACAGAGGAGGAAGCAGGCTCCTAGAGAGGAGGTGGGCTGCCCATGTCCATCCCACCCACCTATTTTATGGATAGGGAGATGGGGCCACTTTATTCTAGAACCTGTGCTGGTCGGCAGTGACCTGTGGTGGACCCCACAGATCTCTCCTGTGTGTCAAAACACCCGTGAGCTTCCAGAGCTAGAGACTGTGGCCTTGCCCTGCTCGGTAGGGCTGTTTCTTCCACTGCCCCAACATTCCCAGAGCACTGCGTGTCATTTTAGGCAAGTGACTGCCCTCACTGGGGTCTCATCCCACGGACTCAAAACTGTGACCGAGAGGGTGTTGACACCCCTACTTTGCTGCTCACAGAACAGAGGGGACACTGAGGTGGGAGGAAGGAGTGATCCTCTCTGCAGAGAAGAGCAGCCCTGTTTGCTTCTAGGAGACAAAGCAGTGGAAGCCAGTGACGGCCGATAGATGTGAGACCTAGGATCCCAAAGTGTCTTTGTCCTTTTTGGCAAGGTAGGACTTAGGTCTGAATAACCCCTGACATTTCTTAGACCAGCAGTTCTCTACTGGGGTGAAGTTGGTACCACCTAGAGATATTTTAGTTGCCACAACTGGAGGGTCACTGGCATCTGGTAGAGACCAGGGGTGCCATTAAACAAGGTGCAGGACACACCCTTGTAAGAAAGAATCTGTCTGGATATTGTTAGACACACAGTTGTGCTTTGGGGCAAGTGCCCAACAGCTGGAGAACTTGTTATTGCTGCCGATTTTGCACCTGGCCTACTCTGTGTTCTTAAGCAAGTCCTTTGCCAACTGGGCCTGTCTCTTCATCTATGGAATGAGGGACCCACACTGGGTCACATTAAAATCCCTTCTAGTTCCAACTCCGAGTAGTAGTGCATATCGGTGGCTTCCACGTGACCTCTGCTGTCCTTCCGTCTGTCCCACCTGCCCCTCCCGCCCTGGCTCTGCAGGGCTCCCCGAGACCAGGACGGACGCAGCCATGTCAGAGCTGGTGCCCGAGCCCAGGCCTAAGCCGGCAGTGCCCATGAAGCCCAGCATCAACTCCAACCTGCTGGGCTACATTGGCATCGACACCATCATCGAGCAGATGCGCAAGAAGACTATGAAGACCGGTTTTGACTTCAACATCATGGTGGTGGGTAAGGAAGGCCATGGGGTCCCTGGAGGGCTTGGGGTGGGTGGCGCTTGGATCCCATTTCTTTCCTCAGAATGGCCTCAGCCATGGCCTCTCTAGGATGAGTTCTTTCAGGAGGATTTGCCGTGTGACTCACAAAGGCCTGAGCCTTTTCTTTCCCCAGAGTTATTGATCCAAGGAGTGGGAGCTTTGAGTGGGTGGCCAGCCTGGCTCTGCCTCCAGCTGGGTGTAGGTGGGCAGCTTCCTCATCACCCTGCTCTTGCTTTCAGGTTTTTGGCATGGGAGAGTCAGCAGTGTCCTCTCTACCTCCAAGAGCAGGGGGGAGGATCAGATGGAAGGTGGTCTTATTTCTAATCCTTTGTGATACTTTAAAACTTTGAAGCCAGGTGTGGTGGCACATGCCTATAATCCCAGCACTCTGGGAGGCTGAGGCAGGAGGATTGAAAGCTTAAGCTCAACCTGGGCAATTTAACAATTTAGTGAGACCCCATCCCCCACACCAAAAAAGAAAAGAAAAGGCTTGGGGATGTGGTCAGTGCAAAGGCCCTGGGTTCAACCCCCAGTACTGGGGAAAAAAAAAGCTTCAAGAGAATTGTCAAGGATTTTGGTCACTGAGAGCCATCACTGGGTCATAGAATGAATGGGGACCTTTGCCAGATCTGAGTGAGGTCTGAGTTCACTCAGTGTGAAACAGGGAGCTGGGCACACTTTCTTTCCTCTTCCTCCAACTGAAGCAGTCACAAAGTCTGTCCCTTTCTTTTCTAAATGCCTCTGAGGCCACATGCTTCTCTTCATGCCTGCCACTACCCTCCTAGGCCAATGAGGCCTCTCCCTGGCACCAAAAACAACAAAAACAGCTACATCTGGGCTCAGTGCTAAACATGTGCCTGCCACGGACAGGAGTCTAACTCCTCGGCCACCTGCCTCAGCGCTGCCCAGAGTCGAAACCTGCAGCGAGACAAGAAGCTTGGGCCAGAGTGTAACCCATCTGCATTGCTTTGCTCTAGGAAAAGTCAGCTGGCTAAGTATTGTGCTCAGGGACATGCGGGGTTCACCTCCTGGTACAAAACTCGGATGGTTCATGGATTCGGCAGGCAGCCAGGTGACAAGAAACACCCGGAGTGGCACCAGGCCTCCTGGGTCTCTGTCTCCTTTCTCCTCTAAGCTGTTTTGCATCAGGTGCCTGGATAAGCTTGTCACCCCGAAGAACTCATCAAGTCGTCCTTCCCACTTGACAGCCCTCTGATGACTTCCCTTTAACCTCAGGACAAGTTAGATTCCTGTCCGTGGCAGCCACATGTTTAGCACAGAACAGTAGCTGGGTTTTGTTTGTTTGTTTGTTTGTTTTTTGGTACCAGGGATCAAACTCGGGTCTTTGCGCTTGTGAGGCAGGCAGTGGAACCACTGAGCCAAATCCCTGGCCCCTCAGATGTAGCCGTTTGAGTAGAATGGATCTGGGTGGCTTCTGCCAGCTGATTAGCTGGAATGAGAAATGCACCTTGTTCTCCATCCGTAGTCTCGTCCATTCCCCTCCCCCTTGCCTTTGGGTCATAAAAAGACTGAGGCCTCGAGGGGCACATGTGACATCCAAGAGGCCTTCTGGGCAAGCACCACAGTTGGGTCTCAAACCCTCGGCTCTTGCCTCCCAGCCTGGTTTTCTTTCTGCTAGGCTGCAAGAATGCTCTGGAGCAGCACCGCTCAGGCCTCCCTGTCCCTGGGCTTCTTCTGGGAGCCCAGTCAGACAGCAGGTCTGGGTTGTGGGTTTGGCGCGGATGCTTCTCGCACACATCCAGACGATGCCCGTGCCGCTCTTCACGTGTGATCCGTGCGCACGTTAAACCTCACGAGGCGCAGCTTAGACCCGTGTTCTCAGTGCATCTCAGCTGTGGCCTCTTCTTGGAAGTTCGTGCTCCCGCTGGGCTGCTCAGGTGACACAGGTACACAGGGAGCCAGAGTGAGGGAGGTGGAGATGTTAGTGCTGTGGCCCTGGCTGCCTGGCTCTCTCCTCCCCCTGCAGTGCCCTGACTGGCGTGTACTGAACAGGACGCTAGGGCTTCTGGAGCACGGTTGTAGAAAATACGACACTCGAAGAAAGAGCACATATGAAGCCAAGAGGTTCAAGTCCCTGGTCTTGCATTTACCAGTTATATTGCCCTGCATACATTTTATGTTGCAAAAGGATTAAACTCGCTGGGGCCATCTCGACTGGGGATAAAGATAGCTGTGCCGTGGCTCACAGCGCTGATAGGAAGATGGATTTTGTGAACAGATGGGAAACTGCTTAGGCACTATGAGGCAGTGTCAGCATGCAAAGTGATTTTCTTCTTTCTTTTAGTGTTGTTAAAGGTGGACAACTTCAACAAAAGGCCAAACCAAAATAAAAAAATGCTACCGTAGGTAAAGTCAGCGGTTGTTCCCTCTCGCAATGGTCCTGGGACTCCAGGGAAGAGAGAAGGGAGAATTTTCACTCCATCTGACATTTCCCTCCCCAGTAAGCAGGAGGCCATTCCCACTTGCCTCCTCTCTGCTCGGCCCCTCCACCCATTGCGCTGGATCACAGCCCTGGAATTCTGTCGGCTCATTTGAGAGCTGCGAGGCTCAGGAGGTGGACGCGGGTGTCTCCCACCTTATCTCCCTCCCTTGCCTTGCTGCAGGCCAGAGTGG
This sequence comes from Fukomys damarensis, assembly GCF_012274545.1. Classification (NCBI taxonomy): domain Eukaryota; kingdom Metazoa; phylum Chordata; class Mammalia; order Rodentia; family Bathyergidae; genus Fukomys; species Fukomys damarensis. The sequence continues at coordinate 6,215,451 of NW_022900931.1, read as the reverse complement.
ACTGGGCAAGTCAACGTTGGTCAACACACTCTTCAAATCCCAAGTGAGCCGCAAAGCCGCCAGCTGGAACCGGGAGGAGAAGATTCCCAAGACGGTGGAGATCAAAGCTATTGGGCATGGTGAGGACCAGCCAGGGCCTGCATGGGCTTTGTCTAGAGCGGCCTGTGCAGAAAGGGGAAGGGATGAGGTTTTCTGGGGAATAAGACACGTGGAAGACAACGTCAGGACAGAGAGGAATTCAGCATTAAATGACATGAAGCAAACTCCTCAGACTGCTGGTCCCAGAAGCAGGTGAGTAGAATGGAAAAAAAGTGGGTCTTAAGCTAGTTGAAATGGCCCAGGTAGGATTCAGACAGAAGTAAAAGTAGAGAGCGTGTTCCAGGAGCATGAGCAAAGGTTATTGAGGTGGAGAAGACTCTGAACTCTTCCTTTCCAATCACTGGTCCTGGGGAAAAGAGAGGCTGCCAGTGGACTGCCGTGCTCCCGAGATCACCTAGGGCACCTAGAGCACTGGTGTCTCAGACACCCTTTCTGTTTCTTCCTCAGTGATTGAGGAAGGTGGTGTCAAAATGAAGCTGACTGTCATCGACACCCCAGGCTTCGGAGACCAGATCAACAATGAAAACTGGTATGTGTCTGCCCCTGAGAGTTTCACCCTAAACAGTCTGCCAAGATGCGAACAGATTCTTTCCTGCTGAGCACTCTCTGCACCTGCAGGTCCCTAGAACCCAGGCGGAGACGGGGTCCCCGGGGAGTTCTGCCTTGGGTAACTGCCCTTGGAAATCATCCGTGTTGGGCAGGACGAGGGAGGATCGATCGGCCTTGGGTGTCCTAGACCTACGGGGTGAAGTAGGACGCGAGAGAAGTGCAGGGGCTTACGATGAGCTCCTGATGTGTCCTGATGCGTTCCCACCCCTCAGCTGGGAGCCCATTGAGAAGTACATCAACGAGCAGTACGAGAAGTTCTTGAAGGAGGAGGTGAACATTGCCAGGAAGAAGCGAATTCCTGATACTCGTGTCCACTGCTGCCTCTACTTCATCTCCCCCACTGGACACTCGTATGTACCACTTCCTCCCCTGCTGCTGGGTGTGGCTCGGGTTCATGTCACCGATGCCTGCTCTGGATTGGATGATCAGTACCTGTTCTCAGCTGGGGAGGGCCAGATGGACCTTGGGATTCCCATGGCCTTGGGATTTCTCAGCCTTTCCAACAAGGAAGTCTGACTTTCTTTCCAGAAGGCGAAAGCTGGCCATCATCAGCCCCCATACTGCCCACTGGGGTCCCAGCGCAGCACAGCTGTACCAGACAGAGGACTTGGTATATGGGTGCAGAGGGCACCTCATTTGTCCAATGAGTATCTGCTTTTGGACAAGGCTAGTGGTTTGGGGGTTAGCAGGAAGGGTAAGACGGGGGCTAGTAGTTTGGCAGGATGGCCAGCCTGGCACATAGGCCAGGGGTATAGAGATGAAGGCTGACCACAGCAGGAGATTCTGAGAAGTCAGTTTGGGAGGAGCAGGTGGGCCACATGCTGGGAGGTGTGGGCATAGGCAGAGGCCAGGGATCCACTGGTATCTCAAGCGACCTTCCTGCAGGGGAGTGTGTGTCTCATGATTTGTTACTGAGGCCAAGTGCCAGGCCTGAGCTCTGTTCTTAAGGTTGGCGTGAGCAAGGTAGATGCTGGGCTTTGGGGGCATCGGGTACTCAGGTCTTCAGTGATGGGGGAGGGAGGATGTGTCCAGGTGCGGGACCTCAGTAAAAGGTTGTCTTTTAGCCCTCCTTAGTCTTTGACCCGTGGTCAGAAGGAATCACAGACGACCTCACTTAATGAGTCCCTGATTGCAAACCAGAGCCAGATCGGGGCCCCAGAGCCCTAGGTGCAGATGCCTGGCCTTGGCGAGGGGCACACCTATCAGCTAAGCCCTGCAGGACTAATTCTGGGGGCTTGGCAGAGGCCTGTCAAGAAGTTCAACCGTAGCTGGGCATAGTGGTCCATGCCTGTAATCCCAGTGACTGGGGAGGCTGAGGCAGGAAGATTATAAGTTTGAGGCCAGTCTGGGCAATTTAACAAGACCTTGTCTCAAAATAATAAGAAGGTTGGGGATTTAGCTCAAAATTCTCTGAGTTCAATCTTCAATGTTGTGGAAAAAACAGTACAGTCCTGCAGGCAGAATGTGACACACAGGAGTAGCCGTAACGTAAGGACGTGTGGATAGGGACGCCATCCAGAGATGTTCCCAGGACAGAGAACCCCTAGGTCAGAAAAGGTGGTGGCCTGAGGTGGGGCCTAATGAGGCAGGGTTTGCATGGACAGGAAAGAAGAAAGGGGAGCGAGGGACACGAGGGACTGTGTGGGCGGAAGACGTGGGGAGCTGGGGAGGTGGCAGGTGACTGACGGTCCCACCTTCTCTGGGCCCCAGCTTGCGACCCCTGGACCTCGAGTTCATGAAGCACCTCAGCAAAGTGGTGAACATCATCCCCGTCATCGCCAAGGCCGACACCATGACCCCGGAGGAGAAGTCTGAATTCAAGCAGAGGGTGAGGGGCCCCTTCCTCCAGCTCGCCCTGCCCCCCCTGGGTTCAGGCTGTCGTCTTGCTCTCATCACTGCCTTCACCCTCACTGCCCGCCTTCCCTGACCCACTTAACCACTTGGGAGGCTGGGCTGGCAGCTGTGGTACCCATGGGCCAAAGGTAAGAGGTCGGTGCATCTGGAGGCTGCCCTGTGTTCACCCTCCACACCTGCCTGCCACAGTCACGGGATACATTGGTCACTGTGAACATGAAATGACTCAGACTTTAGATTACTTGAAGACTAGACTTATTAGTCAATGAAATCCCCTGCTCGTCCTCACTGACTGTCAGCCCAGGGCTGGTTTCCTTTTGGGTAGGGGAGGGAGGACGTGAGAGAAATGGAAAGATGGTTGCAACCTTTAAGAAATTTACAGCCTGGCATGGTGGCTCACGCCTGTAATCCCAGCACTGGGAGGCTGAGGCAGGAGGATCGCTGTGAGTTTCAGACCAGCGTGGGCTACATAGTGAGTTCCAGTTCTGTCTCAACTACATAGTGAGACCCTGTCTCAAAAAAAAAACCAAAAAAAACAAACTTACAGTTGTGGTCAGGGGTGGTGGTGCACCCCTGTAATCCCAGAACACTGGGAGGTGGGGGGATTGCAGGTTGAGCCCAGCCTGGACGACTTAGTGACTGAGACCCTGTCTCAAAGTTTAAAAAGGGGGTGGGAGCTGGGGTTGTAGCTGAGTGTGAAGGCTCTGTGTTCAATTTCTAGTACAAAACAAAAAACAAATAAAACTTCAGACAACATTGAAGAGGCCTGCATGGCACCCTGGAGGAGGTGAGACTTTAGCCATCCTTGAAAGGTGACTGCCAGAGGTCTTGAGCTGGGGGCCTCATCTCTTTTCCTTACAAACAGGGATGAGTACCCAGGCCGCCAGCACTGTCCAGGGGCTTCTGGACTGAGCTGTGCCTCTTGCCCAAATCCTGCACCCTGACATGTCCACTTTGTGCAAGGAGCCGGAGGCCTGGGCCTGCACCTCGAGACCCCTCCTCCTGTCCCGGTGGGGTGTGTAGTTATGGAATGGCTTGCATTCCCCAGCAGGACCTTCCTGTTGCCCAGGGCCTCGGAGCTGAGGTGACTCTGGATTATCACTTCTCTGACTTTAGCTCCCATACATGCACACACACACACACACACACACACACACACGTCTTCTGTGATGACACTTGGCTACTTTGCTTCTCCTTCCTGCCTCTAGGTTCGTAAGGAGCTCGAAGTAAATGGCATTGAATTCTACCCCCAGAAGGAGTTTGATGAGGACTTGGAGGACAAGACTGAGAACGACAAAATCAGGGTGGGTACCCAAGGCACTGTGCACCACACAGGTGCCCCCTTGATGCCCTGGGATGTGTACCATGTGCCTCTTCTGCGTTCCCACCTCCTTTTCACTCTCTCTATCCCCATGCCGCCCTGTCTGCCACCAGAGGCCCTGGCCCGGGCTGTGACCCTACGGCAGGGCTCCCTGCACCCAGAAAGCCCGTGTTCCCTTCCATCCTCAGTCAGCATGGACGCATCCTCTTCCCTCACAGGGTCTGGTGTGGGGGGATGGCACACTGGGCAGGAAAAGCATCAGGTTGGTGTCCAGGGCAATTTGTGCTCTAGTCAGATCCTGCTTCCGTTTCCCCTTCTATGCAGTGTAGGAGTTAGACTCTCCTAGTGGCTTACAGGCTATTTTTCCCCCTGGAATAGTGGGGGAAAGCTTTTAGAGCTTTCAATGGTAGTAAACAGCCAGCTGCAGTACACACGCCATAGGTTCACCACCACTGCCCTAGAAGGGCACTTCTAAGAAAATGAAGTGGCAATGACAGGTGCTGTGCAATGGCGGGTGCCTTTTTCCCCAGCTATTTGGGAAGCTGAGGCAGGAGGATCTCTTGAGCCTAGGAGTTTGAGACCAGCCTGGTCAGTATAGTGTGGATGTCTAAAAATGCCCCCAAACCAAAAAACAAATCTCAGAGATCCAACACAGTAATACATAGGAACAGAGTTGTTTGGCTGCACGACATGGCACAGAGCCCTGCCTTCCCAGTGGCCCCTGAGGTGCCTGCTGTGAAACTGAAGCCTCCCGGAAATCTGGCTTAAAAAGCAGCCTGTGATTTCTGGGTCCCTTTCAATTCTAAACTTGTAGAATTCTGTAATTCTACATCAGAAGCCTGGAATCTAGTCTGGGCTCCTAGACTAACTGGCTGCAACCTGACTGCATTTGTCTTGAGTCCCTTCTTCCATAAGCGAGGACCACGGAGATGTGTCCCCGGGCACCAGGGACTGGTTTTGTGGAAGACAGTTACCCCACAGATGGGAGGAGGTGGTGACGATGACGATGGAGGAGGATGGAGGAATGATGTCTCGGGGATGACTTAATGACTTAAAGGAGTGTGCAGCCCGGACCCTGCACCGGCGTTCCGCTAGGGCTCTCTCTCCTGTGGGAATGGAGCGCCTCGCTCATCTGAGAGGAGGCGGAGCTCAGGCTGTGTCCCCGTGATGGGGAGCGGCTGGAAATGCAGATGAAGCTTTTTGCTTGCTGGCACTTGCTTTGCCCAGCACTTGCTGTGGGGGCCCCTTGCTAACAGGCCCTAGAGCGGGTTAGGGACCCCTATCTAATCTGATATCGTTAGGACAGGTAGTTAATTAAAGAGTCCATTGACGTTTAGGGAATTGTTTTTTAAAAGTGTCGTGTACAAATCTTAAATGTTTAAAAGTCAACATTTTATGATGATAAAATAAAACACACGTTGTATTCATCAATCATACCTTTCATATAGAGCCAATGCCTCTGAGGATAAATCCTTTCCTTTTTATTATTCTTTTGCACACTGAGGATGGAGCCCAGGGTCTTACCAGCACTAGGCAAGCATTCTACTGCCGAGGCTGAGCTACCTCCCAGTTAAAAGCACATTTCGGGGTCGGGGATTTAGCTCAGCGGTTCGGTGGCCTGCGCAAGGACTCGAGTTCAATCCCTGGTAC
>NW_022900931.1:6176511-6209830 GCF_012274545.1 Fukomys damarensis | reverse complement strand
CCCTGGTACCAAAAAAAAAAAAAAAGGACATTTTGGTTTTGTTTGTTTTTTTCCCCCAGTATGGGAGACTGAACCCAGGGCCGTTGGGCTGAGCTACATTCCCCAGCTCTTCTTAATTTTTTTTTAAAAAAATTTTGAGTCAGGGTCTGCTAAATTTCCCAGGCTGGGCTCAAACCTGTGATCCTTTTGTCTCAGCCTCTCAGAGTGCTGGGACGACAGACATGCACCACTATACCTGGCTTCAAAATCTACTCTAAATGCCAAAGCTCACCTATCAAGTCTTTATGAAAATTTGACTTAATTTTCAGAAAAACAAGCTCTATAAATATATGTCCTCAGCTTACTTAATACTGTCGTTAGCTGCATAGTGACTTCTCCATTGTTAAAAGACCCATACAATGATATCACCTAGTGATGTAACCATCTTCATTTGTGTAAGAACTGTACATACTCTGACATTTGCATGACACAAACATGATGCCCAGCGACACAGTTCTCAGAATTTATCTCTGTCATTGAACAACACACGATTTTCATTTAGCCCGTGACAATCACAAATACACATCAGGTGGATACATTTGTAACAAACGGCTGGCACTAGGTGACAATCTGCCTGGTGGAGCAGGGGCCTAGTGCTCAAGAGTTCAGCAGACATGGGCATCTGCTCACAGCTTTGGTGGGAGACAGCCTCACATATCCGTGAGTCCGGCTGTTGCTTGGGTGGGCATGGTCATGAGAGGCTCTGTCTACTGGCTGGCTTACACAGTTCCAAATGTTTTTAAAAATGAATGTACAACTGGGGATTTAGCTCAGTGGCACCTGCCTCGCAAGCACAAGGTCCTGAGTTTGATCCCCAGTACCAAAAACAAAAACAAACAAAAAAAAACACCCTTCAGTTAAAGGAAAGCTGACTAAAGCCAGGCATGGTGGCGCACGCCTGTAATCCCATCACTTGGGAGGCTGAGGCAGTAGGATTGCTGTGAGTTCGAGAGCAGCCTGGGCTACTTAGTGAGTTCCAGGTCAGTCTCAACTACATAGTGAGACCCTGTCTCAAAAAAACAACAAAAAAAAAGGAAAGCTGACTTAACTAAGGCCCGCCAGCCAGGTAGTGGTGCATTCAGGGTTGAACCCAGACCCCTGATTTCCAGCCCAGAGCCTTGCTCTGCCATCAGTAGTGGCTCTCAGAGAGTGTTAGGCATGTACGACTCAGGGCTGGGTATCCAGGACCATTTGCTGTCCTGCCCTTGAACGTGCAGATCCTAGGAAGGTGACGGTGCATGCTTGTCTGGTTTGTGTTTCTGCCCCATGCAGCAGGAGAGCATGCCTTTTGCTGTGGTGGGAAGTGACAAGGAATACCAGGTGAATGGCAAGAGGGTCCTCGGCAGAAAAACCCCCTGGGGGATCATCGAAGGTAATTCAGTGCACCTTCCGGGAGAACTGGCTGCTGATCAATTATCCAGCAAGCATTTATTTGGATTTATTTTTTGTTACAGGGGATCAAACTCGGGTCCTTGCGCTTGCGAGGCAGGCGGCAGAACCTCTGAGCTAAATCCCGACCCTCCAGCAAGCATTTATTAAGCATCGATAGCCACTGTCCTAGGATATGTGATACAAAATAAATGTCAGATTCTGTCCATGAGGAGCTTACCGTGGAGTTGAAAAGATACTTGCAGGCAGAAAGCAATAAGAAACCCATTTGCCCCTGACCAGGTGGCGCTGAGTTGTGTCAAAGGAGCTCAGAACTGGGAGAGAAGAGTGAGGGTTGGAAAACCAGATAAAGGTTTTCACATTAAGGGAGATGCGATCGGAAAAAGTGCCAGAGTGTGGTTTGCCTGTTGCCATTTCCATTTCATTATGAGGGGTGTGACGTTGTCCAGGTCTTGATGATTCTGAAAAACTTCAAAGAACCACTTCAGTAATCTCATTCAGCGTGAGGACCCCGGGGGGCAGCAGGGCAGCCGTTCCTTCCCTGGATTATAAACTGCTGAGACCTCCGGTTTTAGACGGGGTAGGGCCTTTGCCAGTGTGTGCTTTGCCACATGACTTTTCTTTAATGTGTCTGGTGCTGGGGCTCAAACCCAACATCTTGCACGTTCTAGGCAAGGACTCACATAACTTGTAAATGGATTTCAGACTTGGGTATTTTCATTCCCAAACCAAAGCTTGTTATCTTGAATTGCCTCTTGTTTTCCTGTGACTCATTGTAGGAATTTTTTTTTTTCTTTTTGGCTTGGCCTCCCACCCATTGCTGGAATTTTTAAAGTAGCATGTTCTTATCATTTACTTTGATGTATGAGGATATTGTACAGTCTCTGTGAGATCAGAAGCCTGCGTCGACACTGTCCTCCTGCTCTTACAATCTTTGGAAAGTGGTTTGTAAATACTGGGTGTTCCATTTATGGTTTTGATTTTGGGATTGAGGATTGAACCCAAGGCCTCATCATGCCAGGCAAGTGCTCCACCACTGAGCCACATGCTTAGCCCTCTCCATCTATGTGGAATTGGATTTAACATGCAAGATGTGACCTTTTAAAGATGCAGTTTTTATATTCTCTCCGTGTTACTTTCTTTCAATCAGATTATAAGTTCCTTACAGATAGGAGCTATACTTTAGGCTTTGGAAAGTTTCTTGGACTCCCTGTGATTTTCTCTTTTGTAAAATGGGAACCAATAACAATCTGTATTACCTATTATTCCTCAGAGTTTAGAACAGATTATGTCCATAGTAGCTGCTTAATATTTGTTCAGTTAATACAATCCAGTCAAGTAAGCAAGCCTCTGGAAAGGTTACAAAATGGCCTGTCTCATGCTGTCTTTAAGTGCTTCAGTGACCCAAACAGAAGTTTACTTCTTGGATTAATGAAATTACTACCCGTTTTCTTTTGTTCATAGTGGAAAATCTCAACCACTGTGAGTTTGCCCTACTTCGAGACTTTGTTATCAGGTAAGATGTCCCTCTTCCCTCTGCCTGGGTGGCAGATTTTAATTTCTGGGGTCCGGGGCCATCTATTCAGATTCCCGAGTGTCTGGGTCTTTGACTGAACTTTTTGCCCCAGTTCTAGCTCCTGTCTCAAAGCAGGCGGGCCTGTAGAAGTCAGTGAGCCCTGTCCGTGAAGTGATGTTTTGGCCTCTGAGGTGGCTCACTTCTTCCTCTTCCTGCTCCTAATTTCATCCTTCTCTCTTCTCACCCCCTGTCCTGCAGGACCCACCTCCAGGACCTCAAGGAAGTGACACACAACATCCACTATGAGACTTACAGGGCCAAGCGGCTCAATGACAATGGAGGCCTCCCTCCGGTGAGCGTGGACACAGAGGAAAGTCACGACAGTAACCCATGATGAGCCTTTTCTGTGTCATCACACATACCCTGCTCTCCACACACACGTCCCAGATACCACCTCCAGCCACCTTCTTCCAGCCCTGTCCCACGGGCCTGTCCAGTGTTGTGGAACATCTTGTCTACATTGTGTGAGTGTGTGTGCATATGGGGTGTGTGTGCACGTGTGTAAGTGCCTGTGCGTGAGTGCATGGGGTGAGGTATTTTCATTGCTCTCCCTGGAAAGCCCCTTGTAAGTCTGGTTCCTCCATGATTGTCCACTCTTCGTCTCTCTTCCTGTGTCCTAGAACAAAGCCGAGCACTTCACTCATGAAGTCTGGGGAGGTTTGATTGAAAAATGATGGGAGTAGGTGACTCTTTCCTACCTCTCATCCCAACCACAGACTGGGGCTGCGTATTCTCCACGGACAGGGGGTTAAGTTAGACCAGTGTTGGGGCAGGAGCTCGGGATACCTCCCTGTAAGTTGGGACCCTGGGCTAAGGCTAGGACTTCCGGGGGAAGGAAAAAGGAGGGTTTCTAGGGGCTCAGAGATGCGTGTCTCAGCTGGGTTCCTACAGAAAGAATCAGTGCCTGGGCCAGGGATGTAGCTCAGTGGTTCCACGCCTGCCTCAGCACCTGCCTCACAAGCGCAAGGACCTGAGGTCGATCCCCGGTACAAAAAAAAAAGGAATCAGTGCCTGAAAGTGGGGCTCCACCCTGTGGTCGAGGTCCCTGTCCACAAGCTACCACTTGTCACTGTTCAGACCGCGCTGCTTTCCACGCTCACCCTACCTCTGTTCCCTGGCCACTTTCCCGCTTTCAGTTCTTTTCCCTCTCCCTCTGTCCCTCATATATTCTTTTTTTCCCTCCCTCTTGTCCATTTCTGACATCTGTCACATCCTTGTAGGTGAATCCTTTTAGCTCGATTTCTACTTTCAGAATTTATGGCCAGTCTACTTCCAAAAAATGACTAGACTACCCTAAATTTACAACAAAAAGCCTGGGACAGTACAGGCTGAGATCACAAGAGAAATCGGTACCATCGAGAATAGGACAGATAGTTTCAGTAGCTGGGGGCTGAAATTGGCCCTGAACCCATGGGCAGCCAAAAGCAAAGGAGCCACGGTGAGTCCTGCAGTTCCCAGGGCCCGCACATGTGCCAGTCCAGCCAGACAGCCTTCTGGGTAGAGGGAGGGTGCATACTAGAAGGGCTAATTTTGAAGAAGTATCAGAAACAATGGACTGTGTTTCTTTCTCAGAGGTTTGGCTTCAGAGACAAATCTTAGATCACAGCTCCCTCTTCTCAGACGTCTCTGTTCAGCTGGCTTCTCTGAGGCTCCTTTGGCCTCATCCATACCAAACACCTTCTTCTCTTCTCCTCTGATCACTTTTCTGCTCAAGCGAATTCCATTTATGCCTGTCCTCCTCTGCTTTCACCCTCCTCTTGATTCATGTAGTAGACATTCCCAGTGATACCACAATCATACAGTTAGCCTTTTCTTGCCTTTCCTGTAAGTCCTGTATTAATGTATATATTTCCTTTGTTTATTGCACAAGTATTCTTTCTCCTTTAATCTGTAGTAGTATTGCTGAAATTTGGGCCTGGGGAGTCAATGTAGCCTTAGGCAAGAGAAAACACCCTATAATACTGTTTATACCCCGCCTCGTGTCCCAACTCCTGGTCCAACCTAGGTGTTGAACTGGTCCCCTCTGAATATCAGCATTTATAATTCCAGTCCTTAATCATTCAGGTACTAGGAAAAAACATTCAAGACCCAAGATTGAAGGGACCAGGAGAAAGAGGAGGGGTGATCAGGTCACCAGTGTCCCCAATCTTGCAGTCTCAGTCTTTCCTGAAGGCTGATTCACCAATGGGCCCCTTATCCTCCCTTGCCCGCAAACTTACCCCAGGGTAGGCACCTGTTGGTCCAGAACGGTAGCAGTGTTATAGCACAGAGCTTGCTACATCTCGGCTGGACTGGGCACCCAGTACCCAGCCAGGGAAGACCAAGGGGTGGGGGTGGTGGGTTTGGAGAGGCTGAGCAGGGGAAGGTTGCTTGGCACCCCGAGACCATGGTCTCAGCCTCCCCGGAGAAGCTGTGTTTATGTGACTTCTGCCAGCTGCTGGTCTGTGCACCCTCACCCATCCTCAACCCCCTGCAGGGAGAAGGCCTCTTGGGCACTGTCCTTCCACCCGGGCCAGCCACCCCCTGCCCCTCTGCTGAATGAAGGCCATTTCAAGCTGCTTCTCCCTTCATTCCTCTCAGCTGTTGTTGCTGCAGGGCTGAGCCCCCCTTAAGGCTGTGCTTGTCACCCACCCACCCTCTGCAGGTGGGAGGGGCCGGCTGGCACCTTAGGACAGTTGCTGCCTCCTTTTAGCCAGACTGCTCCTCCCCTCCCTGCGGAACAGAGTTCTCGCCTGCCAGCACTGCCCTGCTCCACCGTCTGTGCCAGCCAGTCCCAGCCCATCTGTACGGAGAAAGAACTTGCTGAGGGCTGGTTCCGCCCGTACCAGCTACTTGTAACCATCTCCAGGGGAAATGACATTGTTCCCCACCCATTCATCTGCACGAGCTACTCCTGGCTTCCTTAAAGTGGCAAGAAGAGCAACTTTTCTGCTTGTCAGAGTCACTGAGGTCAGCCGTGTGAGCCCCAGTGGGGGACACAGGTGTTCATTGTTTAAAGGTATTTAAAAAGGTTGGTCACTACAGATGCAGGGAAGTAAGGGCTAGGGTCGTTTTTTAAAATAATCACCCCAGGTGGGCTGGGGATTTAGCTCGGTAGCACTGTGCCTGCCTCACAAGTATAAGGTCCTGAGTTTGATCTCCAGTATAAAAAAACAACAAAAAACCCCCAGATAGCTGGTACATACCTGCCCCACACGTAATGCGGCCACTTAGCCAGAGTGGTTTTCCCAAGGCTAGATTACTGGAGTTGACTTCCTCCTCACCCTCCAAATAAGAAAATGAACTAAACACACACACACAATACCTCAGAAACTCCCATGCTATACACCGTAGGAAGAAGAACAGCACCTTCCTGTTCACTTAGCAAGAAGAGGGATCTTTTCCCAGCTACCCCCACTACCCTGATTTCCTGTCCCTCACCCTGTTAATGTGAGTAATGAATTAGTCTGGCCACAGGTGGACACTGCAGGATAAAGGAAAATACCCAACGGAGGGCAAAGCCCCCATCAGATGCATGAATGTTTGTGAGTGTTGGTTGCCACTGCCCCACACACTGTGTCTTTATAGAACTCCCCCTTTGCCCACCCTACCCTCATCTCCACCTGGACACAACTTGCTCAAAGGCTGGTGACTTGTGGGCCACTCATCTGTAACCAAGACCGGATGGAACAAGAGGCCCAAGCCTAGGGGATGCAAGAACAACCCATTTCTTAAATGTTACCAATCCCAGCCAACCTTTTTGGTGATATTCTGGTTAAATTTCCTGATTGAAAATAAGCCAACAGACACTCAACCTGGTTGTGTAAATGTTGCTAGACTTTATGTGTTGTATAACTAAACATTGCTGTTTGAACAATAATTGCCTGTCCTGTGTCTTACTTGGACTCTTTTTTGTTTTGAGACAGGGTCTCACTATGTAGTTGAGACTGACCTGGAACTCACTGTGTAGCCCAGACTGGTCTCAAATTCACAGAGATCCTCCTGCCTCAGCCTCCTGAGTCCTGGGATTACAGGCGTGTGCCAACCACGCCCAGGTGGACTCTTGCTCTCTGAGTCAGCCATTATGTCATCACACCTATGTGTGGAGGGTGAGCCAGAGACCATCTTGGTAAGACTGAGGTCAGGCCCAGGTGTTTCCCAAATGAGTACAAGCCATTACACCTGACCTCATGGGTGCTGTGTATTGCCATCCTCGGTGAAAACGATGTGTATTTTTATTAACTTCCTAGCTTTCTCCTCCTAAGAGCAAAAGGACCAAGTCTAGGAAAGGACTGGGCTTCTTTTCCCTAAAAGCCTATTTTACAGTGAATACTTTAAGAATTTAAACTTTAGCTTGAACATAAACATCTTGAGATGTCCAGTCCCTTTTGTAGCCAGCAAACAACATGACTCTCACCAAATTATTTAATCTGAATGAGACAAATATATCCAGTTACGTGTTGTGGGGCTTCAGCTTTCTGTGCGGTGAGTGCAAAGTACATAATGAACGGAGGGAAGTGGTGGTGGTGGGGCAGAACTGGAAGAAGATGAATCAGGAGACTAAGGAAGCATTCAAGTAAAATGAGAGTGGCAACATGACACTGAGAAGAGAGTTGAGTGACAGCAGTTAGGTGGCCATCAAGTACCACAGCTAAAAGGAACCTGAGAGCCCATAGTCCAGTGCCGCTGTACAGATATGAAACCAAAGTCCAGGGAATACAATCCTCTTGCCCAAGGTTGCATTGTGTTACTATGACAGGACAGAGACGATACTGTTCCCACGGTGTTTTGTTTGTTCTTGCATTTAATATAAAGTTCTGGAATAAAGACGTTGAAATCAGTGGAGTGTCGGTTTGGCACTTTATTCCTCAATGGCACATTAATAATGCACTTTATACATAACAGCATCTTGCACTCGCTGAAATAGAGTAATCAAGGAGATGTTAGCCCTTTATTTGAAGACCTCTGTGCTATCTGTAAAGCGTTGGAGGAAACGAATATGTACAACATCCTGGTCCTCAAAGCAACTCCGGTACCAGGCGCCCCTCCAGAGCCTCACGATCATTTCCGGAGGGGCAGGGCAGGTGTGACGGATGTCACACAAAGGCTCTCTCTCTCTCTCTCTCTCTCTCTCACTTTGGAACTGTCCCTGACTCACGGCTGAACCTCCGCTTCCCTGCTTTTCCTGGATGCTATCACACAAGACAGGCTGCTCTGGTTCCAGGCCTTCTCTGACGGGAGAAAGCTTTGTGGGCCTGAACAGAGACAAATTGTCCTGGACAAAAATAAAAAGGAACTTTTCTGGTCCTTCTCCAAAATGTAGCACCTTTTTGCTCGGGTCGGGGGTGGTGCTGGGTAATCCTGGCAGAGGTTCTGGGGATGCTACTTTTAACTTCCATTCCTGGCAGGATCAACTCAAGTTGATACCGGGGGAAGGGTCAGCCACTCCGGGGACCAACGTGGAGGACCCTGTCCTATCCTTCAATTCCTTGGCTCTCCGGGGCAGGGCCAACGCCTTGGACCCACCCTCTTTCCCATCAGGGGTGAGTCTCACCTTGGCTCCGCCTGTTCCTGTGTAGTCCTCACGTGACCAGACGCCTTGCCCATTCACTGCCCGCCTTTGTGCCATAATCCCCGCCCTCCCCTAGCGGTCCCGCCTAGCGGCGTGGCAGATGCCCCGCCCGTTCCCGCGGACGGGCTGGTGGGAAGAGCCTCATAGCAAGATGGCAGTGAATCAGAGCCACACCGAGAACCGCAGGGGGGCTGCCATCTCTTATGGTGAAAGGTGCCTGAGGGGACCCCCGGGCTACTGTCCCAGAGGAAGGAGAACAGGGGAGGGAGAGGAATGGGGCGGCCCTGCTGGCTTGCAGGCTTTCAGCCAATCAGGGGCTTTCCCGCCTTTTAGCTCTGCCCCTGATGTTTAAGGACAAGGCTTTCACTGGTGTTGGGAACTTGGGGATTTGAGGTCGCGGGTGGGAGCACGCGGCCACGAATGCACGTGAAGGGTGTGTGGAGGATACCATCATATCGCCTGGAAGGCACAGATGCCCCAGAAAATAGGCTGGAACCCAGTGGCCATTGGGTGTGGCTGTCCCTTCGGGTTTCAGTGCCACAGTGCATGTGACTCTGCAGGGTGAGGCAGCACAGAGGACCTTGGGTGAGCCCCTCCCAGGCTCCCCAGAATAGGTCCTGCTGTGTTGACCCAAAAGAGGCCTCAGGAAGTGGGGTGTGGATCATTCTAGAAAGATCCAGAACGATCACAGTCTTCTTCTGGGACAAGAGAGAAGGGCTTGACGTTCCTAAAAACATACCTTTATTCCATAGCTGCCTCCAGATGTCTTGCAGCGAACCTGCTGCATCAGATGCCCCCGCAACCACTCTTGGGGGTGGTGTTTGCTTTGGTTGTAGCAGCCTTTGGTGGTGGAACTAATTTTGCACTCTGGGATGATGACGGGCCATGAAGAAGAGCCAGGAGTTGCCATTTCTGGTGGCCTGCTGGTTGCTCCTGGTTCTAGGTGGCAAGGAGGGCAACGAGCACTAAAAGAGTTGGTAGCCACTGGCATTCAAAGCCCAGGGCTGGGGCTGGGGATTTAGTTCTGCCGCCTTCCTGAAAAGTGCAGGGTCCAGAGTTTGATCCCCGTACCAAAAAAAAAGAAAAAAGAAAAAAAAGGCCCAGGGCTATTAATATTAGGAGCTACACTTTGCCAATTCATGACTTCTGTACAAATCAAATAAGAATCCTCAGCTAATTCATAACACCCTGTCTGTGGGTATGGGGAACCCCCTTTAGAGGGTCCTGAAAAAGAGGGCAGACAACCATGATGGTTGTCAGTAGGCTCAAGAACCAGCCCACATTTGACTTCCATCCTACATGCATCTAAGAACTAAGAACTAGCTGGCCCTTGGACTTTTTCCTTCTCATTCAAACCAGAGACGGGTGACTGCTTGTTATTGAAAAACAAACAAACAAACAAAGAACAGGACTGAAAGAAGAGATGTCAGGAAGAATGATGCCGTGTGGTTGCAGCCAAAGCTTCTCAGCTGGGAGGAGCTTATCTTGAGGCAAAATTGAATACCTAAACCCTGGGCTCTACTCCTTTCTCCCACACTCCCTACCTGCTTTTCACAGTATTTCTCCATCTCCCAGCATGCAGTTCTGAATTATACTCCTCTCTACACTGATTGGCTCTCATTTTTCTTTTTTCCCACTGTCATAGACCCCCAAAGGCCTCCTGTGTTCGGAAGTGGGGTTTTTGGAAGTGATTGAATCATGGGGGTGATGTAGCTGACTTGCTGGTAGGAAGGGGGTCTGGTCAGAAGAGTCCCTCCCTCCCCGGGTCCTCCCTTCTCTCTCGGCTTCCTGGCTGCCACGGTGTGAACAGATTTAAGCATGAACCAAAACAAACCTCTCCTCCTTTAAGCTGCAGGTGTCAGGTACTGTGTATCAGCAATGAGAAAGTGACCAAGACACCCACCTAAGCCGTGAGCACTTGGGTGCCACACCAAGGCCAGTTTAATGCATTTTGTCAGGGAGATCCGAGAAGACACCACCATGTGCCGATATCCACGTTCTCTTTCCTATGTTTCCTTCCCCGGAACGTTTTCTGGACGGTGTCGTACCAGCTGTGGAGTCAAACATCCCCACTTGCTCCTGAAGTGCCTTCGCTGCTTTGTGTGGTTTCACAGGAGGAGATGACCAGTTGCCACACTGACCGTGATGACCCCGAGCCCTCTAATCTGGGTGTCACGAAGCCATGGCAAATCTGGTGCTTGTGGGTCTTCTTACTTGGACCACGTGTGTGTCCCTCTGCTTTGCTGTTTGTGTGTTAGAGGCAGGGGATGAAGTGTGTTTTAAAAAATGAGGGATAATAAGAAATATTGAGTTATCTTTACGGAGTCCTTTCTGTGCTCTTGGATACTTAATAGCATTCACTGTGCAGTTAAAAATGTCCTAAAAGGTTTACAGCTAAAACTGCTCTGTCTGTAATGAGGATTGGTGCTATTTTCCTTGTTTCACAAGCAGGGAACCTGAAACAGAAAGAATGTGCTCAAAATTGTATGTTCTGTGCGTGCAGAGGAGCTTGGTTTGCGTTTGAACTTAAATACTATGTATTCATTCCGTCATCCCAGCTGCCCCTTGAAGAATAAAAGGGCCATTTATTTCTCTGCTTTCTTCTCACCAAAGAAGGCCCTTGGTGAAGATAACACAAGTGCTTTGGCTTCCAGGATAGAAACTAAGGAAACAGCTTGGGCAGGAGATTGGTTCTATTTTGACTTCTTCCTTCAATACACAATGCACACTTGAGACATTTATCAGAATTTGACTGTGTTTTGTACAGAAATTTTCTGATCCTAGATGAGAAGCCATGAATGTGTGGGCTGGGCTGTGCTATAAAGAGGGGGGAAATTGAGTTTTATTTTATCCATTGTTTAATACCTGTGCAGAAATAGCACACGTGTTATTACAGAAAGATTAGGAAAAGTTATGAGCCCCAATTCCAATATCCAGTAATTTTCACATCTTGGTATGAATTCTTTTTTACGCTTTTCCCTGTGAAAATACCCCCTCCACACACAACTGCTTTGTAACTTGTTTTCCTAATTTACCAGTATATCCAGAATGCTTTCCAGTGCCAATACCTGAATCATTGATTTCAGTAGTTGGTATTTCAGTATGTGCAAACCTTTACTCAGCCCTCAGTCTGAGATATTCTGGATTTTTTTTGGTCATTACCAAGAATCTATGACTAATTGTTGAATATATTTGTATCAATATCCATGAGAATTGTTGATCTGTACTGTTTTTCCCTTTGTCCTGTCTTTATCTGGCTTTGGTATCAGGATAATGCTGGCCTGACAGAGTACGTTTGGAAGTGTTCCCTCCTCTTCAATTTTGGGGAAGAATTTTAGGAAGATTAGTGTTAATTCTCCTTTAAATATTTAGTAGAATTATCTAGTGAAGCCACCTGGTCTGGGCTTCTCTTGTCAGGAGGTTTTGATTACTGATTTAATTTCTTGTTATTACTCTACATTTTTTTGAAATGTATTCGTTCTAGGTTATCCAACTTGTTGGCATGTAATTGTTCATATTCTCATAATTCTTTGTGTCTCTGTGGCATCAGTTTTAATGATTTCTCTTTCATTTCTAACATTAGCTGAGTATTACCTCTTTTTTTTTTAACAAGCTTGTCATTTAATAAGATGGACTTCATTTTCTTTTTTTTCTCTCATTGAGTTTATTGGTACATTTTAGGTATACAGTACAGTTACTTACATTCATCATTGGGATCTTGTACCTTTATATGACAGGTCTTGGTTCTCGTTTGTTTCCCTCGTAGGACTGACTTCATTTTCACCACACAGTGTTATACATGGTCATCTCTTGAAACAGATTTCTTTTTTAAAGATCTTAGTTTAAAATGTCAGCGATACTGTGGGTTTTGTAGAAAACAAAGGACAGCAAGTTTGTCCCTCTGTTTTGACCCATAATCCTCAACTTCACTGGAGAATAAGGAGAATATAGGCCAACAAAAGCATAATCAGTCACATGTATGAACAGTATTGTTTCTATAATTTGAAGGTCTCTGAGTGGACAGGTTCTGGCCCCGTCCAACTGTCAAAGGATTACTTAATGAATAGAATGTATGGCAGTTGTACAAAATGATATGAACTTTAATCATGATACCTTAAAGAGCGCTATATTAATTACTATTCAAAAATCAGAAACCTGGTTTTGAATCCCCAAGGAGGTGGTATGTATCCTCAGCTACGCCGCTCTGCCCCGAGGTGGGTGTCAGTACATACTCCAACAGAAACTGGCTTCAGTAAAAAGTCACAAACATTTAAGAGAATAGCTTTAATCATAATTTTAAGTGTACTATAAAGAAGGGGAAAGTGTCCTTTAATGAAATATATAGCATAACCAGGGACCCTGGCAAGGTTGAGGATCTCTCTGACCTTTGACAGCTGTAAAAACGTTTTGCACACAGCAAGACCACAAGCAGAAAAAGCAATCCCTCGGAAAGCAAATTCTAAAATGTTCACAGTGGTTTGTATCAATGGGAGATGCATTTTATGACAATAACAAGTACAGATTCAGAGCACCTTAGGGCTCTCTTTATAGTCTAAAGAAAATGAGCATTTACATTATTCATGGGTTGTGCTGAATTTAAAAAAGATCACTTGTATACTTTCCCCTCAGACAAGCTAAGCTGTCCTGGGGTGTACAGCTTTAACACCATCGTTAAAGTCATTTGCAAAAAGAACAGGGAATTAAAAAACAAAAATGGAACACTTTTCCTTGAGAGTTGCATATCTTTCATTTGCTGTTATAACCAGCAAATGCCATTCATCAAATCAAAAACAGAAGGAGGGGCTCCCTAAACCCAGATCTATCTGAGCAAACTGTCCAGTACACAGTACAGTTTTAAAACGAAGGTTACGTACTTAGTGTTACAAGTCCCGACTAGGCAGTGTTGAAATGACATCTTTGCTTGCTTTGAGTTCAATCTGAAAGGAGCACATGAATGGCTCATCCGTTTTCATCATGGCCCCTGCATTGCCAAACTCTCCACAATAGTTGGATGCAGAAAGCAGGGTGACCAACTGCCTCTTTGCAAAAAAATTCATGTCCATTTCAATCACTAAATGGCCTCTACTTCTAAGATCCAGATCATCCCTATGGAGAAGTTTTGCAACCACTTCAGCACTCTTCTGTCATTTTTAACCCTGCCTATGATGTCTTTATCTGGGTCAGACCCCAAAAGCTCTCAAAGAATTTGCTAATTTTCCTCATGACTTTTTTGACCACTTGGTTATTTAAGAGTGCGTTGTTAACTTCCACATGTTGGTGGCGTTGTTTTCTTTGGATTTTTTGTTTTTGTTGTTGCTATTGTTTGAGACAGAGTCTTGCTCTGTGGATCAGGCTGGCCTTGAACTCTGGCAATCCTCCTGCCTCAGCCTCCCAAGTGCTGAGATTATAGGTGTGTGCCATCATCCCTGGCTTCTTTGGATTCTTGATTTCTAATTTCATTTCATTATGATCAGAAAAGACATTTTATATGATTTTGATCTTCTTGAATTTGTTAAGAATTCTTAACTAATCTCACTAGTATACAGAAAATGTGTGGCCCTGTTGTGGTCCATCCTGGTGAGTGTTGCCTTTGTCCTTGAGAAGAGTGTACATCCTGGTAGAGCTGGGTGGAGTGCTCTGGCTCTGTTGGTCAGGGCTGGTTGATTGATGGTGTTCAAAACTTCTATTTCCTTAGTAATCTCTGTCCACTAATGGAACAGGGGCATTGCAGTCTGTTGCCGTTATTGTTAAATTACTTTCCCCTTTAATTCTGTTAGATTTTTCTTTATATATTCTGGGGGCTCTTTTGTTTATAGGGGCATTCATACTTTTAATTGTGTTTCCTTTTCGGTGGATGCTCCTTTTATAATCCTCTGTGCCTCTTGTAACAATGTTTGTCTTAAAGTCGTTTTGTCTGATATTAATACAGCAACTCTAGTTCTTTTTTGATCTTTTTCTATCCTCTCAGTCTATTTATGTCTTTGGATCTAATGGGCCTGTGGTAGACAGTGTATGGTGGAATCATGCTTGTTAGCAAATATATAATATTCATATTCTACTGATTGCTGCCTTTTAATTGGAGAGTTTAATGTCTGCTTTTAATTTATTTTTTTTGTTTTTGTGGTACTGGGAATTGAACTCAGGGCCTTGTGCTTGCAAGGCAGGTGGTGGAACCACTGAGCTAAATCCCTGGCCCACTGCATTTAATAAGGAAGAACTTAACTTCTGCAATTTTGCTATTTGTTTTCTATATCTTTTTTTTTTTTGTTCAACTCCTCCACGACTGCCTTCTTTCATTTTTGTTTTTGTTTTTTGGTTTTTTGAGACAGGGTCTTACTATGTATTTGAGACTGGCCTGGAACTCACTATGTAGCCCAGGCTGGTGTTAAACTGACAGCGATCTTCCTGCCTCAGCCTCCCGAGTGCTGGGATTACAGGCGTGAGCCACCACACCCGGCTTCTTCTTTCATGTTTAATAGATGAGTACCACTTTGATTCCTTTGTATCTCTGTTTATATTTTAGTTATTTTCTTTGTAGCTAATGCCTTAATTTATAGCAATGTACTTCAAGTTAATAGCAACACAGCTTCAATAGTATGCAGAAACTTTGGTCCTATATAGCACCCCCCCTCCCTTTTGTTGCTGTTACAAATTCCTTCTTTTCAAAACATTTTTTTTTATTTCGATGGTCTGGGAATTGAATTGAACTGAGGGCATTCACAATGAGCTGCATCCCCATCTCTTTTTTAGTTTCTTTTGAGACAGGATCTTGCTAAATTGCCAAGTTGCCCAGGCTGGACTTGAACTTGCAACCCTCCTGCCTCAGCCTCCTGGAGTGCCGGGATCGTAGGGGTGCCCCACCATATTCAAATACAATTTGCATCTTTATACGGTGTGGGCAAATCACTATAGATGTATAATTATCCTTTCTGCTCCCTCCACCGCTTGGTACTTATACTGTGAATGCAGATGTCTGTAGTTAAAGCTGCTTCCCAGCTGAGGAGTGCGGGATGCCACAAAGCTCACTTACTGAGATTCAGATTTCCTCCCTCGTATAAACACTTCCTTAGTTGCTACAAACTTTTTCTATTTTGTCTTATTTTTCACTTTTGTTGAGCTTTGGAAGTAAAATGATATCCCACCTTTAGCCTAGTTGGATACCACAAGATTAAACATGTTTTGGACTTACTGTCATTGCCACCACCTCCTGAATCTGTGGTAGCTTTTCCAGTCCTGTTTCCTATTTCCTGCTTTTCACCCTTTCTTCAGTTCCCTTTGTCTTTGCATTATACAAATCAGCTAAGGATTTCCATTCCATTCCATTCTGCTATAGAGCACTCAGCATAGCTGTGGATTTTCTGTACAACCACAAAAACTCCTTATGTACAAAAATGCAAACAAAATCAACAAATTCAACTTGAAGTTTAGATGGTTTATCTTTTTTTGCTTTATAGGGATAGTTTGTCGCTACAGCACTGTTCTCTCCAGGTCCCTCCTTCCCAAAATTCATTTGCATTTGAAGTGTTTCCTAACTTTGTTTCACCCAGGGTTTGGTTATAGTAGATAAGCCCCATGTAGAAATCATCACTATCCTGAAGACCTCTTTTTTGGGTGGGTTGATCAGTGCTTATGTATTTGATGGCATGTTAGCTTTCCATCGCTGTGACATAAATACCTGAAAAAAAAAAAAGAATGATTTGTTCTGGCTCATGGTTTCCGAGGATTCAGTCCCCAGTCCGCTGGCTCCATTGCTTTTGGACTGGGGTGAGGTAGAGTATCACGGCAGATGGGTTTGGTGGAGGAGAGCTGTTTGCCTCATGGCAGCTGGGAAGCAAAGAGAGAAAAAACAGAGTGGAGGGGGCCAGGGACAAAATATGAGCCCCGAGGTTGTGCCCCCGTGATCACTGCCTTCAACTGGGGCCCACCTCCTATTCCCATCACCTCCCAGCAACCCCATCGAATTGAGATTTTATTGCTGGTTAATCCACTGGTGGATTAGAGACCTCATGGTCCAATCACCTTCCAAAGTCTCACCTGTAAACACATGAGATTTGGAGGATGCCCTAACTCTGAACTGTAACAAATGTCAATTCGCGTTTGTTAATAGGTATCGACTATTTGAAACACAGTGGTCAGTTGCTATTTATTAATTTTTCTGTTTCTATTGAGACTGAAAAGATTCTGCTTCAAACTGCTGCTTGTGTATGTATTGAGGAGATGCTTAGGATGGTTTTAGAGGCTCAGGGGCACGGCCCTGGCATCAGCTGCAACTTCTTGTGGTGGATGGCGTGGTAGGAGCGAGTGCCGGAGCCTGTAAGCCTCGGGCTGGATTCTAGGGCCCTGAAAAAAGTGATTCTTGCATTTTTTGGCCAGTTTATTCATTGCTTTGTAGCTGGACATTTGGAGTTCCCTATTCCATTTTTTTCCCTGATAGCCTATACTTTCACAGACATTAAAAAAAAATCTTCCCCCTTTGATCTGCACGCTACCGCTCTCATTTCAGTTACCTGAGGTCGGGACTATTTTAAGAATTCTTAAATCAGTCCTTCGGACACACCACCACCACCTCAGCCCCGTGACTTCCACTCTGAGAAACACACAGCCCACACGCAGTTCCCTCTTGCCTGGCGAATGGTGTCTCCCAGCTCTAGTCCCAGCATGGCTTCCCCATTTTTTTATTATCCTTCCTAACCTCCCCTCCGTACTATGTTCCAGGGAAGCCACAGTGCTGGGATGTTTTTCTCCAAAGTGTGTAACCTGCTCCCCGTCTGCTCCTGCGCCTCCAGTAGTGCTGTTCCTTTCCGTCTGAATCATTTCCTGTCTGCACCTCTGCCTACCAAAACTACCCGTCTCTCGGGAGTCAGCTCGGATTGTAGCCTGTCCATGATTTTGTTCCTGATTGCTTCAACAAAAGCTAGTCTCTTCTCCCTCAGTCATTGTGACATTTTTGTGCTGTTTGCGTGATGTATGTCACCTGTGGCCTGCGTTGTGACGCCCTGTGTTCTTGTTTTCCTTCATTCATGCATTCTTTCAATAAATATTTATTTAGTAACGCTTAGTCTTCGGAGGGCTGCTGTAGTAAAGAAAGCAGTCATTGTCCCTAGTAATCACTAGGGAAGACATTGAGCAAGTAAACGATATAAAATAGTTATTAAGAAAGCAAAAAACCTTGGTACGATTCTATGAGTGAGCAAAGAATGAGTTCACGTTTTCCAGGTAAAGAGTGAAGGGAGAATTCCATAGGCCTCAGGAGCGACAGAAGGTGCTGAGACAGTCTGCGTGTCTTACCGTCTTTACCAGGGACACACATTTCCGTTAGTCCTGTTCTTTATTCTTCTTGCACAAGAAGATTAGGAATAGGGGTAGAGTTGACAAGAAAGTGAATCCCCAGGTAAGGAGGGAGAAGAATGAATTGTCAGAGAATAAGCTCACTTGAATCCCTTTTTATTTCATTAAAATAATAGCTGTTGGGCTGGGGATTTAGCTCGGTGGTTCTGGCAACTGCCTCGGAAGCGTAAGAACTTGAGTTCGATCCCCTGTACCAAAAAATAAAAATAAAAATAAAAATAAAAGCTGTTGCTAGTTGCATGCCTGTAATCCTAGCCAGTGGGGAGTCTGAGGCAGGGGGATCTCAAGTTCGAGGTCAGCCTGGGTAACTCAGACTTTGTTTCAGAATAAACAAAAGGCTGGGGATGTAGGTCAGTGAGGGGGCATCTGCCTAACATGCGGGAGGTCTTGGGGTTCAGTCCTCAGTACAGGAAAAAGAAGCAGGTTCGGCAGTTACATTTACAATGGAGTTTTTGCCCTGGACTAGAAACTGCTAAGAGCTTTATGTGCGCCACTTTATTTAAATGCTGTGTTCTGTGTGCCCTTCCTCTGCCAGTCTCTTGAAGCAGTGTTCGGATGTGGAGCTCTCCTTCCCACGGCAACCAGAGGGCTCCAACCTCTTCGGTGGCACAAAGAGGGGAACACTGTTTCTCACTCCATACCGGGTAATTCCCCCTGATCCTCTCACCCACCGGGTCGCTCTGCATCTGTTGTCCTTAACACTCAAGAGCAGTTAAGCACCAACTTTCAAAACAGTTTAAAACATTTGCACTTTGAGATTTTTTCCATGTTGAAGGGGGACGGGAGGAAAAGGGTGCTGTTTCTCAGCAGCCTTGACCTTGCTTTAGAAGTCTGAATCCCTGGACAAACTCTGTATTCCTTTTCACAAGTTTCCTTCTCCACTTAGGTGATTTTCGTGACCTCGCATTCCGTCAACGACCCCATGTTGTCTTTCACGATGCCGTTTAATCTGGTGAAGAACTGCACTGTTGAACAGCCGGTCTTCGGGGCAAATTACATCACGGGCACCATTGAGGCAGCTCCGGATGGTGAGAGCTTCCCCTCGGGAGCGGCCCCTGTTCCCTCCACGACTCGTGTTGGATCCAAACCGTTTTGAGCAGCTCTGCCCTCAGCTCTGGCACTGTCCTATTGCCAGCTGTGGTCTGTGAGTGAGTTTGTGTTGTTTCTCCCCTCAGGTGGCTGGGAAGGACAGGCGACTTTTAAATTAGTCTTCAGGAAAGGAGGTGCCATCTACTTTGCCCAGTTGATGATGGAAGCCGCCTCTGCCGGTGAGCGATGCTGACAGACAAACGAAGCAGCTTGGGGTTCTGAGGGGACTGACAGGGGACCGTGACTCCGCGGAGGTCTGCTGGCTTCTGGTCGGGCACTTCGCTTGGGTATTTGGCAGGCAGCTCCCGAGCCACCCAGTGTGTGCCGGCCCCACATAGATTATTGAGCCTCTCCCTGTCCTAAAGGAGCCTGCGGTGAAGAGGGAGCTTCCAGTCGTCCCTAAACGACTAATCAAACCTGCAGAAAGTGCTGGTCCTGTGGCTCCATCGAGGGGCCTTGCTAGCGTCAGGGAGCCCGGCTGTCTTCACTCTTCTGCTGGCAGAGCTTCTGGCCTCTCCGCGCTGGTCCCTTGTACTTCTCTCAGTTTTAGTCTTTGTCTTCCATGAGAGGGAGAAGATGCACTTACCACGCTCCATGTTGGTCTAATGGATGGGCCAGAGAACCCTCCTTTTTTGTGTGAGACAGGTTCTCGCTCTGTAGTTCAGCCTGGCCTTGAACAACTCATGGCGATCTCTTGGCCCAGCCTCCCGAGTGCTGGGTTACAAGTGTGTGCCGTCACGTCAGGCGAGAGAACTCTTTCCAATGTCGACTACAAGTAATCCTTTTCTGATGTCTTCTTGTTTGATCCAGCTTCACTGCGTGCCCTTTGCACTCTTACGCACTGGACTCCTTTGTGCCTTATTCTCTCTCGCTTCTGACCCACCGTGTCATTTACTCTGTCTGGAGCCCTTTCTCCTCTGTGGCCATTCACTCTCTACTCCAAGCCAGGTGAGAAAAACACAGCCTGGTGGAGACTGAGGCGCGAGTGCACACCCTGGTGTGGACTGCAGTCGAGGCACGGGTGCGATACGGGGGCCGTGAAGGAGGGTGTGAAGTTTCTAGCTTAGAACGCAGAATAGATCCTGATGCCATAAACCACGGTGAAGAACACGAGTTAGTCTATGTTGGAAGTGAGTTCACTTTTAGAACATAGTACTGGTGAATCTTGGTGCATGTTTACCATATGCTAGGCGGTATCCCAGGCCCTTTATATAGGTCAATTTATTTAATCCTCACAAAAAACTTATGATGTAATATTATGTAATATTATGATGTGATATTATCTCCGCTTTATAGCTGAGGAAACTGAGTGACTGAAGATTATATAATTTTCCAAGACTAGCTACATGGTAAACAGTGAAGATAAACCTATTCTCTCTTTTTAAATTTTTTATTTTGAAAAGATAAATCAGAGCTATAGAAAAGTTGGAAGAATATAAGAATGAACCCTTCATCTAGCGTCACTCATTATTAACGTTTTTCATGTTTGCTTTTGTTTTTGTTGAATTATTTGGATTAAGTCACAAGGATCATTTTATTTCTAAATATTCAATTGTGATCTTCTAAAAACAAGGTCATTCTTTCATTTAACTTCAGTGTACTTACCAAATTCAGAGAATTTAGCATTAATACAGTATTATTACTTAATATATAGTTTATATTAGCATTCAAATGTTTATCACATTCAGAAAGTTTAGCATTGACAGGAAGGCTGAGGAGTCCAGAAGCTGTGCTCAGCTCACTGCTGTCAGTGGCAGTTAACACTCTGTTGGTTATTCAGTCCACAGCTTCTGTATATCTGACTTAAAAGAACTGAGAGTTCCCATGTTGCCAAATTTGTCTTCTCAGCTGCCCGGGGATCTCCACTTGGAACAGATTACTGGTTCGGCCCGTTAAGAATTTATGTCGTTACCGGACAGGGAGGTGTGTGCCCTCCGGAGGCACCCTGTCGAGGTAAGGTATGGTAGGAATGGAAAAGTATAGCACTGCTCAAACCTCCCTTCACTGCAGCCTGGCCTCAGCTGCACTGCAGGAGAAGCAGCGGAGGTTCAGGGTTTGGAGAGTGCTTAAGCCCGTGGTCCTGTTTCCAGATCCGGTGAACCCCGGTGTCTAGTCAGCAAATGACTGGACTTCCGTCTCAGCGCAGAGCGTTCCTGAGCAGCTCCTGCTAGTGAGGAGGTCACTTTATGCTTAGAGCCTGAGCCTTATACTTGCGCTCTGTTTTCCCCCTCTCCTCATCCCACACGAGCAGAGCCGTTGTGATGCTGCCATGCCCTTCAGGCCCGCCAGGTTCCCCGGCCATGGGCTTCTGCCCTGTGACCTTTAACACTTGCCCTTGTCCACTGTCAACGTCAGGATTCTGGGTGACAAATCAGCTGTGGTCTGCTCCCTACTGGTGGGGTGAAAAGGGTCTGCCACAAGATTCGAACAGGCGGGCCCTCGTGTGGGTTCCCTTTGGAGTGTGCTGTGCAGGTGCACGGGCTCTCAATTTAATTTATAACCAGAGGCTGTTTATTTATAACCCTAATAGTTATCGTGGCTTCCAGAGATTGTTAGAGCACAATATTCATAATCTAGAAGTAAGTATCGTTGGAGTTTGAAAAAAATTTATTGTGGTAAAAGTCACAACATTTTTTACTTTAAAAATTTTTTCACTAGTGTATGTTTGCAGTACATAATGATTACATTCATCATGGGGAGTTAGAGCATGTATATGATATTTCTTTTCTTTTCTTTTTTTTTTTTGGTACCAGGAATCAAACTCAGGCCCTTGTGCTTGCGAAGCAGGTGGTGGAACCACTGAGCCAAATCTCCAGCCCTATATGGCATTTCTTAAAACTTTTTTATGACCCCCTTAACCACCCCTCATTCTCCTTTTCCTCCATCTTTCTGCTTCTTTTCCATTTGCAAAAGATCTATCGATCTGTTTCCTATCGTCATCTGTCTTTTAGTTTGCTAAAATACTTTAGATTTCTCATATAAGAGAAGCCATAAGAGAGTTAAGCTTGGATTCACATAATATTGTCACCCTGAACTTAAGCAGGGAATACATCTTAATTTGTCACCATTAATTATGCTGTTAGCTGTAGTCTTTCGGTAGATAGTTTTAAAAATCAAGTTGGGGAAGTTTACCTTTATTCCAGAATTTCCATGAGATGTTCATTCTTTAAAAATCAAAATTAGGACCTGGATTTGGCCAAGTGCTTTTGCTGTCTCTTGATTTGGTCATACGATTTTTCTTCTTAAGCCTGATGATGTGATGAATTAGGGTTATTCTCAAATGTTGAACCAGATTTGTACATTTGGAATAAATCATGCCTGGCCATTGTGTACAATTTTTTAGGCATATTTGGATCTAATTTACTAATAATATTGTTTTGAGGATATTTGCAATTATTTTCATGAAAGATATGTATTGGTGTAGTTTTCTTTCCTTATGATATCTTTATCTGTATTTTTGATCTTAGACAATGAGTTCGGAAATGTTCCCTGTATTCTGGAAGAGAGTGTAGAGAATTTGTGTAATTTCTTTCTTACCCACCTAAGCCTGGTGCTTTGCTTTTAGAAAGTTATAAAATTGATTACATCTATTTAATAAATGTGAGGTTGTTATCTATATCTGCTTCTCTTACCGTGAGTTTTGGTAATTTGCATATTTCAAGGAGTTTGGTCCATTTAATCTAAGTTATCAAATTTGTTGATATAACATTGTTCAAGATATTACTTTATTACCCATGAATGAGGCTGCTCCCTATTTTGTTTCTGATATTAGTAGTTTGGGCCACCTGTAGTCTCAGGAACTTGGGAGGTCGAAGTAGGAGGACTACTGGAGTCCAGGAGTTCAAGGCCAGCCTGAGCAACAAACCAAGACTGTCTCAAAAAAAAAAATCTCACTCTCCCCTTCCCTCTTTCCCCTCTGCTCCCCTTCTCTTCTCTGTTGATTATCCCTCCCTTACCCACTTTTTGTTAGCCTAGGTATGGGTTTACCTGTTTTATTGACTTTTTTCAAAGAAATGGCTTTTGAATTTGTTGATTTTCTCTATTGATCTCGTTTTCAATTTTTTTGATTTCAACTTTAAATTTACTTTTTTATTTTGCCTGCTTTAGGCAGTAAACTAATTATATAAAGAAATTTCTTGTAATAATAAGAGCAAAAAATTAGGTAAAAAATTATATGGTCAACCAGGTGTAGCGGCACACACCTATCATCCTAGCATTCTGGGAGGCTGAGGCAGGAAGATCACAAGTTCCAGCCAGACTGGGAAACTTAGCAAAACCCTGTAACAAATAAAGAAAAGGGTTGGGGATATATTTCAATGGGAAGGCCCAGAGTTCTATCCCCAGTATCAAAACCACCACCACCACAACAAAAGTCAATTTGATCATGATTGTGTGAAAGTTATTCAGAGTGTCTACAAAAAATATATCAAAATATTGGAGCATTTGTCTTTGGTGATGGAATTATAATTCCTTTTTATCTTTTCACCTTTTTCCATTTTCCAGATATTTCTCATTGAGCATATGTTACTTTATTCATTATCAAACAAACTGTACGAAGTAAAATATGTACAGATAGGGTTTTTTCATGTTCATTTGAAATTCTGCACAACACATAATGAGAAAGCCTTCTGGTGGGTGACTACAAGAAATGTTTTAGTACAACTCTGACTGAATTCTCTCGTGTTATTTGACTTTAGCATTATTTTATGTTTTTCTTTATCACTTATTCCTTGTCCGCAGAGTAACTGAATTTTTCTACCTTTTCTTTGGCACTCCCAGCTATTGCCTATGGAGTCCCACCTCCAGGATACGGAGCGCCCCCTGCGGGATACAGCGCTCCACCTGCTGGACTTGAAGCGTCACCTGCGGGCTACGGAGCCCCGCCTCTCGGCTACGGGGCTCCGCCTCCAGGCTACGGAGTTCCACCCGGGGGCTATGGTGTCCGGCCTCCCGGCTACGGGGCTCCGCCTCCAGGCTACGGAGTTCCACCCGGGGGATATAGTGTCCCGCCTCCCGGATACGGAGCTCCAGCCGGAGGCTATGGAGCCCCGCCTCCAAGATACGAAACCCCGCCTCCGGGATACGGAGGTCAACCCGGAGGCTCCAAGTCCCCACCTCCCAGATACGAGGCCCCGCCTACTGGGCCTCGAGTCCCCATTTCCGGACGGGAAACCCCACCTTCCGGGTCCCGAGCTCCGCCGACGGCCTCGGGTATTGGGCGTCCTGACTCTGTGGCAGCCCAGAGTTCTGGATATGGGGTTTCTCCTTCCTCATCTTCTCAGGCCCATTCACCTCCTCCCAACATGTAAACCTTGAAGATTCACCAGGCAAAGTCGCACCCGAAAATTGAAGTGAAGCTAAGAAGACCTTAGGTATACGCCCGGCGCAGATAGTTGCCCCTCCCTGTGGAAGGGCGATCATGGCGGAAGCGCTAAGCTTTATTCCAGGCATAGAGTTTATTTTATTTTATTTTTTGGTTTTTTGAGACAGGCTCTCACTAAGTAGTTGAGGCTGACCAGGAACTCACTATGTAGCCCAGGCTGGTCTCGAACTCACAGCAATCCTCCTGCCTCAGGCTCCCCAGTGCTGGGACTAAAGGCGTGTGCCACACGCCCGGCTTCTAGGCATAGATTTTAAAAGCAGTTCTTTATTAGGTGGATTAAAGGAAGAGTAGCACTGTAGGACTAATTCCTCAGTGACTTGGTTGAAGCTTGGCCTGTTTTTTTTTTTTTTTTTTTTTTTGAGACGGCCTCACTATGTAGTTCAGACTGCTCTGGAACCCACTGTGTAGCCCTTGCTGGTCTCCAACTCTCAGTGATCCTCCTGCCTCAGCCTCCCGAGTGCTAGGATTATAGGCGTGTGCCACCGTGCCCGGCTTCTTGGCCTGTTTTTAAAAACACCTTGAATATAAGTTTGAAAAAAAGCCTTTGCTTTTCTCCTCATCTCTATCCAAGAAACATTTATTATGTTTTGTTTGCTACGGCCTAAGGTGTATACTAAAAGTACCACTTTGAACACAGTTCTTTTTCACAACCTTCTTTATGTTAGTTACATTTCCAGTACTGAGAATTTTTAAAATTATGATTAACTATACAGCGGAGTATTCCCCAGCTGTTAAAATGGTGTCTAGCAGTACAGAAAGCTGCCTTTAGAAGACTAAAAAGAACAAAGCAATGAGTATCGTTTTTGACACTGCATCAGAAATTTAAATTTCTGAATGGCAAGTTTAAAAGATAGATGATGACTAGGAGAAAGTAATTTCCAACATATATATTTACAAACAAATTTGTAGTCCAAACATTTGAAAAACTGCAAAACCACCGAAAAGAAAAGAAAAGGACAAAAATTTTGAACTGCCAGTTAACTGAGACAATAACATGGCTAAAAGATACTTGAAAAGATAAAACTTGACTAATGTTAGGGAAATGTGACCTGAAATAAACTGGTTTCATCTTCAAAGACTTAAAAATATTAACATTCTTGATATAGCAGTTTCATGAAGATTTCATGGGATTCATTGTTTCTAACTGTACAGAATTAGGAATAACTGCTGAATGTGATGGTGCGCACTTGTAATCCCAGCACTCAGGAGGCTGAGGCAGGAGGATTGATGCTAGTTGGAGGTCAGCCCAGGATACACAGTTCAAGGCCAGCCTGAGTTACACAGTGAGACCTTGTCTCCAAACAATTAGAAGTAACTTATATGTTCATTAATAGAAAATGCAGAGGGCTGGGGATTTAGCTCAGTGGTTAGCTCAGTGGTCAGCCTTACTCACAGCACAAGGCCCCCCTGCACCAAAAATAAAAAGAGGAAATACATAAACTGGTATCCTCATGCTCCATATGCAAAAAATTCTAAGAGTTACATGAGAAAACCAAGTTGTAGGAAGAATATACTACCATGATTTTAGCCACCTCAGACTGAACTCTATAGAATATTTGTAAAAAATATTTATATTTTATAATGATCACTTTTTAGCTGTTTGGCTCAGTGTAAATATTTTATAATGTGTCCTTCTCTTCAATGAAATGTATTTCCTGGTTGCTCCCTGGGGAGCAGTGGGCCACCACTCTAGGCTCCTGTAGAGTTTTATCCCTTTCAAAGCTCACCATCCACCCACTGTGGCCACGCTTCTGATTCCATGGGCCTTTACTTTGTTGTAGGCTCATCCAGCAAGACAACTTAAAAATGTTCTATGAAGTATTATGAAGTGTTGCATCATCACAGGAGGGTTTCAGGAGCCTAAATCTGCAATATTACTAGGCCATAAGAAGTTTAAACCCATCTTTTTTTCTTCTCTGCATCCCTTGTATGTAGTTGATACTGTGCTGTATGTACAGTTTTTCACTTAAATCATCTAACATTTTTGTACATCTTTAAGAACTCAAATGTTAATAGTGGGTGTCTAATACTCTACGACCTAGGCACAGCATAACATTTTCTCAATCCATATTATAAGGCACTTCAGGTCTTTTTCCCCCCAGGTTTTGCTATTACAAACAACAATGAAAGGATTAACTTTTTTGTGTATAGGGCTTTTTAAAAATTTTGGATCTTTCTTCACAACAGGTTAGAGTCATCGATTGACCCTCAATGGAATGATTAAGCAACCGGATGCACCTATGTTGTCAAGGACGGCATTTTCAAGGAAGTCAGGTACATATTAATGGGTGTGATATGAAAAGGGGTCATGGGTCAAGTCTGTTTGAAAAAGAGCCAGAGAAGTTGGTTTCAGTACTGGATGACCTCTCAGACCCTTCTCATACGCTCACTGTGGCCCCAAAGTCTTGGTGATGGCCCCTAAGTAAAGGGGTCTTACAACAGAGGAAGGTGAAGGTGCTCAGCGGTGCGGTAATCAGATGGCCCACTTGTTCACCATTCGCGCGTGCCCAGCACCCTTCCAGATGCTTCGCGTGCAGAGGAGGTGCTTGGATCCCAGTCTCATAGGGTAGATCCTGAGACTGGGGCCAGGATAGAAGCAAACTGCCTCAGCTTGTGAGCTAAAGCTTTGCAACTGGCCAGGACGTGGCTGGTCAGGACCTAGGTGCCTCCTCACCACACACTCAACACTGTTTAGTCAGTGTCTCTTCTGTGCCATTTCTGAGTGCTTAGCGTATCAGTGACCAGAACAGACAATGATCTCTGGTCTTAGAATGCATACATTCCAAGCATTACCAAGAGCCAGACAGTAAAGACAATCACGCTATAACTAGGTGTTATCGTATTGAAACTGCAGAAGAAGCAAAGAGAAAGAGAAAGCGATAAGAACTATGAAAAATAGAGCAAAGGAGGTTGAGAATGCTGAGGGGTGGACATGGGATGGGTTGTAATAGCATAGCCTGTTGAGAAGGTGAAATTTCAGTAAAGATTTAGAGGAAAAGGGACGTGGGGGAGCTGGCCATGTAGACACCTAGGGAGTGTGCTCCCGTCCAAGTGAGCAACTAGAGGAAAGGCTGCTTGATTCCAGGTGTCCCCCAGACCCAGGATCTCAAAATACATATGTGAGACAGCTCCTATTCTCTAGAAAAATACTCGAACACAGCTTTCAGGTCGACCAGAGCAAGAGGTCTGAACCTCTCAGTGCACAACAGCTCAGGGACAGATGGAGACTGATTTCTGGGTTGTCATTGGCAAGCAGGTCTCCTTCCTGAATATGTCCTGAGGAGAGAAGAGAAGAGATCACGTAACTGGAAGAGGCTTGGGTCACTGTTTTTACACCTCCATTAAAGTCTGCTGTCTCACACATCTGCATTGGCCTTGGCTTCTCTGTTTCTGAGGGGATCTACATCAGTCACTGTTTTGTGCTGATCCCTTTGGGACCACCCAGTAGGGCAACTACTTCCTGGCTAGGCTCTTAACTTCCGGGCTGGGCTTTGTGGTTACCTGGTTCATGTTGTTCATTGTCTTATTCCAAAGATGGATTATGAGTTGAACCAAGGGCCTTCATACTGAGCTACATCCCAAGTCCTTAAAAATTTTTTCTGTGTGTGATAGGGTTTTGCTAATTTGCTGATTTGCCCAGTCTGGGCTTGCTTTTATAATCCTCCGGTCTCAGCCTCCCATAGTGATGGGATTATAGTTGTACAACACCATTTCCGGCGAGATGGATCTTCTTGATGTTGATGTCTCTAAATCTCACTGATGGAGTGTTTGCCTGTACAAGAAAAGGTGATTTTCTGACTCTCCACGCAGAGGAGGGCCAGAAGAAATTAGTGCAACGCTGGTGGGCTAGCCCCTCATTTGTTGCTGCATATGGTGCCCTGGGCCTCCTGAGGATCAGTTCAGGTCAAGCAGTTACTGAGGCTGCTCAGTGCCAGGAAATGTGCACTAAGGATTCCACAAATCCTGCTTAGGGGCACACCCATGGCCCGATAGGTAGAGTTTCATTGCGATTTGCAAGGGTTCACTCTGTCCCAGGCCCCACCTACCCCAAAATATAGAATGGGAGAGGGTGGGAGTCCGTCTTGTTGTGGCTCCTGGAGGGACAGGCCAGGCCTCCTCTTGGCTGCTCTGATTTCTTACTTTTTCCCTGGTCCTCAGACCCCTGTTTGGGCTGTGGTGTATCTCAGTTTAAGAACTGTTTTAGAAATAATTTGCCCGAGCCTCTCCTTCAGACCCAGTTCTAGAATTAGACCTCTGGCTTTTACTTGATGATTAAGAGGAGAGACAGAGAGTCCGGATTGCTAACAGAAGTGTTAGGGTAGAGGCCTGCACAATTTAGGAGAGGCTTCCGGATAAGGGAAGGTACCTGCATTACTCTGACTTCTCTACCTCCAAGGCCTGTGGTCTTGGCATGTGGCCCAGCCTGGGAAGGAGACCGCTTGGCCCTTGGCAAATATCCCTTGCCTGAAAATGGTCCCTTTCCCTTCACAGAATTCCAAAAAGGAGATGAGGTTTTTCTAGTCTGGCATCTAAGAAATTTAGAAGTCAGCACCTTCTCCCTTATGATAAGAAAATGTCAGGGGCTGGAGATGTAGGAGGAAGGAAGGGAGGGAGGGAGAAAGAGAGGGGAGGAAGAGGCTGAGAAAATTAAGAAACCAACAACTTTCTAGATCCATCAGAGAAATGAAGTTCTGAGATAAACCTCTTTCTTTAAAACTGGGAAGACAGACAGGTAGATACAGAAAATTGTAAGAGCTTACCAAAAGCAAAAGCTCAACTACTGAAACTCACCACAGGAGCCAGTACCAAGGTGGGAAAACTTAAATTGTAATTGAATTTCTGGAAGCTCCTCTTGGGTGAGCTGGGGAATTGGGCCCGGGGCCCAGCCCTACAGGGTACTGCTATTTTGTAAGTTTCCTTTCTAGGAGTCCAGTCAGGTCCATACAGTAGAGACTGAAGAAAAAGCACTTAGTGCTTTCAATAGAAGTGGAAAAGTAGCTGATTTGAAAGTACACCCAAAGCACACCGGCATCCTGTTTCACCCTTGGCCTTACCCTCATCCTCACTCTCATACCGGGAATTGAACCCAGGCCTTTGCACTGAGCAACACCCCCAATCCTTTTAAAATTTTTAAAAACTGATTTTGAGACAGAGTTTTGCTGATCTGCTAACTTGCCCAGATTGGGCTTGAATGTTTAGTCCTCCCACCTCAACCTCCCGGAGCACTGGGATTACAGGCCTGGCTGCATTCTGTTCTGTTTAACAAGGTCTGTCCTCAAGAGGAACTATTTAATCAGAGCCTACCTGTTGGCTGGGGCTTTACCAGAGCCTAGCAGACCTGGGGAAGGGAAACACCTAACTCCAACCACCTTCTAGCTTTCTTGCTGCAAACAAGGAGGAAATTAAACAACTGAGAAGTGCTTGTAAGGGACAACTCTAGGGGAGAGGCTGACCAAAGACTGACACCTAATTATAAGACTACACAGGCTTCCCTTCGCCCCCGTCTTACATCAGCAGGGCTCCTGTATAATAATAGGACCACGATGGAAAGAGCCTCTACTTAAGTCAGCCAAGGGTCGCTGAAGGCCACTGGGAGCCTGTCTGGAGACTCCCTGTATATAAACTGATTGCCTGGTGTTATGGTTATATCTGGATGTCTCCCCAAAGCATCATGTACTCATGGTGGGGCTTTTGGGAGGTGATCTTGGGGGCACGATGCTTAGCAATGGGTCAGTCCACTGATGAGTCTATAGCTAAATGTGACGTTGGAAGGTAAAGCCTGGCTGGAGGATATGATCACTGAGGGTGTGGCCTGGAAGGGTCCTGTCTCCTTCCTCTTCCTTGATCCCTCTCTGCTTCCTGCCTGCTCCCGTGAGCTGTTTCTCCTCTGCCATCCCCTTTACCATGCTGTCCTACGTTGGAGCCAGCCAACTTTGGGCTGAAACCTCTACTGCAGAGATTTCTGCAGTAAGTCTCTAGTCCCCACCTGCCCAGTGTGCGACGCAGGCCTGAGGAAAAAAGTACACTAAGAGACAGAACAGAGAGAAAGTGGGGTGCCAGGATGACCAATGCCAGTACAACAGACAAAGGCACTGGCCACTTCCAGGCACTGACTTTTATTAGCAATCAATGTTGGTAAAGACGATGTGTGGTTTCTATGGAAAGGAATGTAAACAAGGCTCATAAAGGACAAGACAAAGCATTCTCAAATTAGGAACAGGATAGACAAAATATATGATTGTAATTAGAACATTGTCCTTCTAGCCTGAAGATTTTAGTTGTGGGAACGGAATTTGGGTGTGAGTTACTCTGACCTCAGCACACAAGGCAGTTGCGTTCTCTCTTCACAGCCTGCCTTGGGCAGAATCACTATTACGGTCCTCTGCACTCTGCAAACTGTGAGCCAGAATATACCTCTCCTGCTTTCATTTGTGGGTGTCCCATATTGTGTCTCAGCAATGAGAAAGCAATGAAGACGCCTTATTACTTTCTCACATTCTACAGTATTTAGTCCTGAATAACCTGGTATTGGACTAAATGTTTAACTCAGGAGGTGGCTCTAGACCAGAAAGCAAGCTCCAAGGCAGGCCTCCCTTCTTTCTCCAGACATTTCCTTGGCTGTTTCCTGCCTTACTATGTCCCCAGTGCTTTTTATTTTTGGTTTTGAGACAAAGTCTCACTAAATGGTCCAGGTTTGCTTTGAACTTGCAATCCTCCTGCCTCAGCCTCCTGAGTAGCTTACATTACACATGTGCATCACTGCACCTGGCTTTTAAAAAGTTTTTTTTAAAAAACTTGATATTATAAAATTGATATTATAAGCGAGGAGAGAAAATAGAACCACACAACTGCTTAGTTACAAGAAGAAAAGGCAGAAAAGTGCATGTCTGTATTTTTATTGCTACAACTTCATATGACAGACTAGAAAAGCTTAGAATAAAAATTTAGCCAGTTTGTGGTTTTGTTTTGTTTTTGAGGCAAAGTCTCACTGTGTAGATCTGGCTGGCCTTGAACTCATTTTGTAGTCCAGGCTGGCCTTGAATTTATGATGATCCTCCTGCCTCAGCCTCCCAAGTGCTATAATTCACGGTTTTGAAGGCTGAAAAGTACAAAGGTGAGGAGCCAGCTCTGCTGGCAGAAACCCGAGTCCAAAGGTGTGGTGCAGGGTCTCCCATGGCAGATGTGTGCATACAGAAGACAGCCAAACTGGTTTTTATCACAGATCCCCTGAATCCATTAATTCAAGAGGATGCAGCCCTTACAACCTAATCATCTGCAAAGGTCCCTCCTGTCCCACTTCTTACTGACTCATGATGAGGATTAAATTTCAACAGAAGAAGAAAATGTAAATTTTGGTGGGCATATTCAAATCATAGCAGAGTGGGAAAAACAAAAATAAAAGAGAAACTGGGCGTGGTGGTGCACATCTGTGATCCCAGCACTCGGGAGACTGAGGCAGGAGGGTCACCATGAGTTTGAGGCCATCCTGTGGTACATAGCAAGTTCAAGACCAGCCTGGACTACACAGTGAGACCCTGCCTCAAAAACCAAAACAAAACACACCAAAAAACCAAAAAACCCTCAAGGGATATTAAAAAAAGAGAAAGAAGTGTTCAAGGAAGTTCTTAGTGGTGAAATGCAATGACACCAGTAACTTGAAGCCACATGAAAGAATAAAGATCTCAGGAAAGGTAACCCCACAGGCAATGATGAAAGTTGGGTTTTGATTTTTGTTTTTCAATTTTATGAGACAAGGTCTTGCTATTTAGTTCAGGTTCATCCTGGGCTGAGTTTGAACTCACTCTGTAGCCCAGGCTAGCCTCGAACTCTCAATGATCCTCCTGCTTCAGCCTCCTGAGTACTGAGATTATAGGCATGCGCCATAACACCAAGCTAAAATTGGCATTTTAATGAAAATTCATTACTCCACCATTTGTTGTCTACATAATTGAAAAGACTAATAAGAAACATTATTCTTTATTTGGGGGGGCAAGGTCTGGGTATGGTGGCAATGCCTGTTATCCCAGCAATTGGGAGGCTGAGGCAGGAGGATCACCGAGAGTTCGAGGCCAGCCTGGGCTACATGGTGAAACCCTGTCTCAAAAATAACAACAACAAGGGCTGTGGATTTAGCTCAGTGGTTCCACTGCCTGCCTCACAAGCGCAAGGTCCCGAGTTCAATCCCCGGCACCAAAAACAAAACAGCAACAAAAGAATGTGTATTTTGGAGTCATTGTATAGAAATGTGATTTTGTGACAACAACCACCAAAAGATGTGGGGATGGAGGTAAAGAAACATAATTTTTGTATGCTATGGAAGTTGAGCTGGTATAAATCCCAATTAGAATGTTATCATTTTAGGTTGTTAAATATAAATCCCATGGTAAGCACAAAGAAAATCTACATAAGTACACAAAAGAAAATGAGAAAGACAATATTTTACTACAAAAATATCAACTGAAAAAGAAAGAAAAACATCAAGTGAACATAAAACATACAGAACAAGGCACAAGAAAGCTAGGAGATACAGAACACACAACGAAATGGCAGACCTAAGTCTTTTATTTGAGAGACAGATTAGCAGTTTCTTACAAAACAAAACATATCCTTACCTTATATTCCAACAATCATGCTGCTGTATTTATCCAAATGCGTTGAAAATCTATGTCTACCAAAAAAAATCTACACTCAAGCATTTCTAGCAGCTTTACTCATAACTGCCCAAACCTGGAAGTAGCAAAGAGGTCCTGAATGTATACATAGCCATGCATCCCCACATTAGAATACTATGCAGCAGTTAAAAGAAGTAAGATAGGCTGGGCCTGGTGGCACCTGCCTGTAATCCCAGCACTCGGGAGGCTGAGGCAGGAGGATCCCTGTGAGTTCAAGACCAGCCAGGGCTACACAATGAGTTTCAGGGCAGTCTGAACTACATAGTGAGACC
>NW_022900931.1:6154298-6176447 GCF_012274545.1 Fukomys damarensis | reverse complement strand
AAAAAAAAAAAAAAAAAAAAAAAAGAAGGAGAAAAAGAAAAAAGAAAGAAGCTATCAAGTCGTGGAGGAACTGTACCACATATTGTAAGTGAAAGCAGCCAGTCTGAAAAGGCTTCTTTGCCTTGTGATCCCAGCTCTAAGAAATGAAAAAGCAAAACTGAGAAGACAATGAAAGGATCAATAGTTGCAGGGCCTAGGCTGGGACAGGGACAATAGATGAAGCACAGAGCATTTTGTTTTTGTTTTTTGTAGGGCAGTGAAGCTACTCTGCACACTATGGGAGTGGTGAGTAGACACCATTACACTTATCAAAACCCAGAGATTGAACTGGACATGGTGGTGCCCAACTGCCCCAACTACTGGTGAAGCTGAGGCAGAATGACTAAGTTTGAGGCCAACCCGGGCAATTCGGTGAGACCCTGACTCAAAATAATAGTTTTTAAACGCTGGGTGTGGCTCAGTGGTGGAATGCTCCCCTAGCATGCACCACCCTGGGTTCAAGCCTCAGTACTGGAAAAACAAACAAATGAATTCACAGAATCTACAACAGAAAGAGCAAAGCCTAAGCCTAATGTAAATTAGGAACTTTAGGCCAGGATTTACCTCAGTGGTTCTGCTGCCTGCCTCGCAAGCACAAGGGCCGGAGTTCGATCCCCGGCACCAAAAAAAAAAGAACTTTAGCTAATAATAATGTATCCATATTGTCATCAGTTATAACAAATGTACCACAATTTAGCTCACGTAATGCAATCCTGTGGTGTAGGGACTGTTATTCCCCTTTGATAGAGGACAAAGTGGAAGCAGGCGAGATTCAGTAGCTTATTTATAAAGATGGCACAGTTTCATGCAGCAAAATTTAAACATAGGTTAGAATATATAACTGAGTCACCACACAATTTATTTTCATTCTATGAACTGCACACTCTTCTCAGTGGGGAAAAAATCATCTCAGCTTATTATATGGCACAATCCCTAGGTTGATACAGATCATTTTGTTGCAACCTGGGGAGGTTTGGTCTGTTTGAGGCTTTTTAAACAGGACCATTGGTTATTTTTCCAAGAAATCTCTTAGTCACTTTCCTCATTGCTGGAATAAAATACGTGCCTTACAATCCACAAAATAAAGGAGGGATGTTTATTTTAGCTCACAGTTTGCAGAATCCATAGACCACTGGCTCCAAGGCAGGGCAGTATGGCAGGAGGGGGTAGCCGAAGAATAGCTGCTCCGGCGTGGTAGACAGGATGCAGAGGGAGAAGGGAGGAGATGGGGAGAGAGAAGTCTTTCCAGGACACCCCCCTCGTTGGGGATCCTGCCTCCTAACAGCAAGTCAGCTATAAACCCCATAATACAGCCACTTTCCAAAACCCCTACCTATGAGTGCATAAGTCTTTGGGGAGCATTTTATTTTCTTTTATTGTTTGTTCGTTTTGAGACAGGGTCTTGCTATGTAGTTCAGGCTGGTTTTGAACTCATTATGTAGTGCAAGCTGGCCTTGAACTGGCAGTGATCCTCTTGCCTCAGTCTCCCAGTGCTGGGATTACAGTGTTCACCCCCATGCCTGGTACTGGAAACCCCAGAAATGTTACCAGAGACCTCTGCAGTAGGCTCCAGTCTCCTGCTCAGTGTACGATGCAAGCCTGAGAAAAAAACCTTAAAAGACAGTACTAAGAGTGACAGAAAGCAGAGGCCCAGGACAGCCAGTACTGCTTTAACAAAAGGCACTCGTCTGTCCAAGCCACTGATTTTTTTTAGAAATCAGTTGGGGTAAAAGGCAGGCTATGTGCAAGGGTGGAACTACATGTGAGGATATGCAGTCCTGTGGTTTCTATGGACGTTAGTGTAAGCACAGATGGTAAAGGACAAAGCGTTCTCAAATTAGGAACAGAAGAGACAAAATATATGGTTGTAATTAGAACATTGTCCTTCTAGTTAAGAAGGTTTTAGTTGTGGGAGTGGAATTTGGGTGGGAGTTACTCTGACCTCCCACACAGGCTTCAGCTGGACTCACTCCTATAAACAAGCCAACTGCACCTGCCTGGCAAGAGCAAGGTCCTGAGTTCCATCTCTGGTACTAGAAAAAAAAAAAGAATACAAACAAGCCAATTGTGGGGTTAACTCTTTACAGCCTGCACTACTTACAGCCTGCTTTGGGCATCACCAATATTGCTGTCTCCTGCAGCCTGGCATTAGGGACATTTTAGATCTAACTCATAACAGCATAGACTGTGGCTATAGATTGTGATGAAATGGATGCCATACTTTTCAGCCACCCCAGACCCTTGGCCTTTGCTTTACCCATGTCTCGGTGTTACCATATCCTCAGCACCTGCCCATGCCACAGTCCAGGAGGCCTGACCAGTCCTCCTCCATCTTCACTGCAGCCACCCTGTCACAGCGTCTCTGTCACTCTCATGGCCTGAGCCCTGGCTCCCTGTGACCACGGCCGAGTCCAGGTAGGAGACAGAAACCACACTCATTATTTGAAAAGAGAGACAGCTGTGCAACTATAAGCACTGTCTAATTTCAGAACATTTTCCTCATTACACAGAGAGAATCTTCATACCCTTTAGCGATGACTTCCCATTCCCTCCTCCCTCTCAGGCAATGCCTTCTCTACTTTCTGTCTCTATAGATCTGACTGTGATAAATATTGCATATTGTTGGTCGTGGTAACCCACACCTGTAATTCCAATAGTCCAGAGGCTGAGGCAGGAGGATCACTGGGAGTCGGAGGCCAGCCTGGGCTACATAGTGAGTTCAAGGGCAGCCTGAACTGCACAGTAAGACCCCATCTCCAAACACAAAAACTTTTCATATAAATGGAAGAATATTAAATATATCCTTTTGTATTTAGCTTTTGTCATTTAGCAAAATTTTTCAAGGTTCATCCACATTGTATAATTTTGGATAGACTTTATGGCTTGTATGGATTGTCACATTTT
Source organism: Fukomys damarensis (assembly GCF_012274545.1). NCBI lineage: Eukaryota > Metazoa > Chordata > Mammalia > Rodentia > Bathyergidae > Fukomys > Fukomys damarensis. Next base: position 6,173,504 of record NW_022900931.1, on the reverse strand, counting down.
CTACACCTAATCACCAGTTAATGGACATTTGGGTTCGACTTACTATGAAAATGCTGTGAACATTCACATACAACTAAAAATGAGCAAAGGATTTGAACAGACATACGGCCAGATGGATAATACAACTGGCCAGTAAGGCTGAGCACAGTAGTACACTTCTATAACCCAGCAGCTACTCAGGGGCAGAGGCAGGAATATCACAAGTCAAGTCCAGCCTGGGCAAATTAGCAAGACATTGTCTCAAAATTTTAAATTTAAAAAAAGGGCTGGGGGTGTAGTACATTGCTAGGGCACTTGCTTAATATGTGTGAGACGGTGGCAGAGGAGAAACAGCTCACAGCCTGCCTGTAGGAAGCACAGAGGTCAAAGGAAGACGGAGGAGGGAAGCACATTCTTCCAGGCCACGCCCACAGCCCACCACCTCCAAATAGACTTCACCGAGATTTAGCTGGGAGCTCATTGGTATCAAAAGCACTGCCGATGGGCCGGGGATTTAGCTCAGTAGTTCCGCTGCCTTCATTGCAAGTGCAAGGTTCTGAAAAGAAAGAAGAAAGCCGAAAGAAGGAGAAGGAAGAAAGGAGGAGGAGGAGGAAGAGGAAAAAGAAGGAGGAAGAGGAGGAAGAAGAGGAAGAGAGAGAAGGAAAAGATGGCAGCCCTGCCTAGGATCACATAATGCTTTGGGGGACATCTACACATAAACCGCAACAATGGCCGTTACCCTTCTTCCTCCTAACTAATGCAGTACCCATCCATCAACCAACCTCTCCCTGTCCCCTCTCTGTTCTCCACAGCCTTTGCTAGCCACCATTCTTCTCTTAACTTCTATGAGATCATCTTTTCTGTATTCCACGAGTGAGATCGTGAGATACTTGTTCTGTGCCTCATTTACATCACTTAACCTAATGACCTCCAGTTCCATCCATGTTGTTGAAAATGACAGAATTTCATTCTTTTTTATGACTGCGTAATATCCCATTGTGAACTGTACCACATCAGTTGATGGACACTTAGGATGTTTTCATTTTAGGTGTTGTGTTTAGGGCGACAATAAACATGGGATTGATGGTGTTTCTTCCATATACCCAGTAGTGGGATTGCTGGATCATATGGTAGTTCTATTTTAAATTTTTTGTTTGTTTGTTTGTTTGGTACTGGGGATAGAACTTGGGTCCTTGCATTTGAGAGGCAGGCAGTGGAACCACTAAGCTAAATCCCTGGCCCTAATTTTAGTTTTTTGAGGAACCTCCTTACTAAGTTTTGTCATAGCTGTGCTAATTCAGGTTCCCACTAACAATAGGCAGGTGTTCTCTTTCTCCACATCTTTGCCAGTGCTCTTATCTTTTGTCTTTTTTTTTTTTTTGATTTTTTGAGACAGGGTCTCACTATGTAGTTGAGACTGACCTGGAACTCACTGTGTAGCCCAGGCTGGTCTCGAACTCACAGCGATCCTCCTGCCCCAGCCTCAGTGCTGGGATTATAGGCGTGCACCACCATGCCCGGCCTCTTTTGTCTTCTTGATAACAGCCGTTCTTACTGGAGTAAGATGCTATCTCATTGTGGTTTTGATTTGTGCTTCCCTGATGATTACTAATGTGCAGTTTTTCATGTATCTGTTGGTCATTTGTGTGTCTCCTTTTGAGAAATGTCTATTTAGGTCTATTGCCCAATATAGAATTGGGTGATTTGGAGTTATTGTTACTGATTTTTTTAAAATTTCATTTTATGGGCTAGGGATTTAGCTCAGTGGTTCTGCTGCCTGCTTTGCAAGTGCAAGGTTCCTGAGTTCAATCCCCCGTACCAAAATTTAAAAAAAATTTATTTTTCATTTTATCTGCTGGTGATTAACCCCTTGTCAGATATATACTTTGCAACTATTTCTTCCCAGTCTGTATGTGGCCTCTTCACGCTTTTGATTCTGTTGCTGTGCAGAAGTTATTGCTTGATTTAATCTCAATAATTGCTTTTGTTTCCTCCTCCTTTTGGGGTCTTGTCCAAAAAACAATCCTTGCCCATCCCAATGCCTTTAAGCATTTCCTCTATTCTTTTAATACTTTCATATTTTAAAAAATGTTTTATGATGCTAGGAACTGAACCCAAAGCTTCATGCTGAGCTACATCCCCAGCCCTTCATATTTATTTATTTATTTTGTGTTTTGAGACCAGGTCTCACTGTGTAGCCCAGGCTGGCCTTGAACTCATATCTTTCTGCCTCAACCTCCCAAGTGCTGGGATTACAGGCCTGCGATGCCAAGCCTCTTATTTACTTGTTTTTTTTAATTTTGAGAGAAAACTTTTGCTAAATTGCCCAGATTGCCCTCAAACTTGTGATCTTCCTGCCTTAGCTTTCTGAGGGGTTGAGATTATGTGCGTGAGACACCATGCCCAACTACTATTTTTTTGTTGTTGTTTGTTTTGTTTTTGTTTTTGTTTCTGTTTTGAGACAGAGTCTCATTATGTAGTTGAGACTGACCTGTAACTCTCTATGTAGCCCAGGCTGGTCTCAAACTCACAGCAATCCTCTTGCCTCAGCCTCCCAAGTGCTGGGATTACAGGTGTGCACCACTATGCCTGGCCCAACTACTGTTTTTATATTTAGTCTTTTTTTTATTACCGGGGATTGAACTCGGGTCCTTGAGCTTGCGAGGCAGGCCACCGAACCACTGAGCTAAATCCCCGGCCCTTATATTTAGTCTTTAATAAATTTTTATTTTTATAATTGATGAGAGGGAATCTGTCCCATTCTTCTGTATATTGATATCCAGCTTCCCCAGCACCATTTATTGAAAACATTTTTTCCCACTGTGTGTTTTCAGAATCTTTACAAAAATCATTTTGGCCTGGTGGCATAACCTTGTTATCGCAGCACTCAAGAGGCTGAGGCAGGAGCATTGCTGTGAGTTCAGGGCCAGTTGAGGCTACATAGTGTGTTTGAGGCCAGCCTGAACTACATGGTGAGACCCTGTCTCAAAACACCTAAAAAAGGGTGGAGGAGGTAGAGAAATAACTGAGTTGAATCTAGATCAGATTAATGCCAATTTATATCAATTGTGTAAAAAAGTTTGCATTTACATAGCTGCTTTCCTTCTTTATGCCATTATTGTTACAAATTAAGTCCTTATATATAATTTGCTCATCATAGATTTTATAATTATTGCTTTATAAAGTTGTCATTTAAATCAGGGACCAAAAAGGAGTTACAATCAAGAAAATATGTTTGTTATTTATGTTCTGTTTTGTTTTTGTGGTACGGGTGAGGGTTGAACCCCATGTCTATATCTGTAGCTCTTTTTATTTTTTACTCTGAGATTGGGTTTTGCTAAGTCACTAAGTTGTCCAGCTGAACTTCATCTTGTAGCCCTCCTGCCCCAGCCTCCTAGAGTGCTGGCATCTGCCACACACCTGCCTGTTATCTTTCATATTTGCCTATATAATCACATTTATTGGTGTTATTTCATCATGTGGATTCGAGTTACTGTTTAGTGCCCTTTTATTTTAGCATTTCATGTAGGATGTGTCAGCTATAGACAGACTCTCTCAGTTTTTATCGGGGAATATCTTCATATTTCCTTCATTTTGGTGTTTATTTGTTTTTTGTTTTTTGAGACAGGATCTCACTATGTAGTTGAGACTGACCTGGAACTCACTATGTAGCCCAGGCTGGTCTCGAACTCACAGCGATCCTCCTGCCCCAGCCTCCCAAATGCTGGGATTACAGGCGTGCGCCACCATGCCCAGCTGAAAGATCGTGCCCCCTGGGTTCAAGGTCTAAATATAGAATTTCTAGCTAGGCATAGTGGCTGAGACAGGGGGATCACAAATTCAAGCCTTGACACAGAACTTGAAAAATATAAGTCCTTCCCAGCCTTGGGCAGTGCTCCCCCATCTCCTCCCTCTCCCCTATAGCTGTAACTCCTTGTTCTGGTACAGATAAAAGTAACAACTATGTCCTATAGACAAAGTTTATGACACTCTGATGATTCATAAGACACTGCCTTCTTTCAAGGCAAAGTTACAAAACTGTCTGTTCTTGTCCTGTTCCCATAAATTCACTTGCTACATCACTAGAAAAACCACCCCTTCAACAAAATGTGTAAAAGCTAAAATTTCTCCTTGTTCAACACTCAGCCATTTGAACACGGAGTCTGCTGAGCTGGTGTGTACACCTTAAACAAATCCTCCTGACTCCTGTTTGATCTCTCCCGTCTCTTCTGCAACAGCCCAGCCTGGACAGCTTAGTACTTTAAGGTAACTGTGCCTCAGAATAAGAAATGAAACAGGGATAGGGATGGAACTCAATCCAAAGGCTCTGGGTTCCATCCTCGGTCGTGTGTGTGGGTTATTGGCAGTCTTTTTCTCTTACACTCTGGGCCAACCAACCTAAGAGAAGTCAGCTGTGAATCTTACAGATGCTTCCTTGCCGTTTCCAGAACTCTCGGTCCTCGGTTTTTGAGTTTGATTATGATGTGCTTAGGTATGAACCCCCTTGGCTTATCTTAGGTTGTTGAGTTTCTTGGACATGCAGATTAATATTTGTCATCAAATGTGGGAATTTTCTACCATTATTCCATTATTCAAACATTCTTCCCTGTTCGTTTTGTTTAGTTTTGGTTTGGTTTGATTTTTTTTCTATTTTTATTTATGTTTGAGTTTTGATAATTCCTCAATCTTATCTTGAACACTGAAATTCTTTTTTCTGGTACCAGGGACTGAACTCAGGACTTTGTGATTGCAAAGCAAGCATGGCGCCACTGAGCTAAATCCCCAGTCCTAGTTTGATTTTTTGATACAGAGTTTCTCTGCGCAGTTCAGGCTGGCCTTGAGCTCACAGCAATCCTCCTGCCTCATCCTCTTGAGTTCTGGGATTACAGGCAGTCCCACCATACATGGTCCTCATTCCTCTTTTTAAGTGTATATTGGTACACTTAATGGTACTCAACAGGTCTCTGAAGCTTTGTTTATTGTTTCATTTGTATTTTGTTCCTTGGGTTAATTTCAACATACCTATTTTCAAGTTCATTGATTCTTGTTCTGCCGAATCAAATGTGCTATCAAATCCCTCTAGTGAATTTTTCATTGTAGATAACGTATTTTTCAATTCCAGAATTTGTACTTGTTCCTTTGTACAGTTCTATTTCCCCTTCGTTACTGTTTTGTGAACTGGACCTTGAACTCAGGGGTACTCTGTGCCTGAGGTACATCACCAGACCTTTAAATTTTTTGAGACAAGGTCTTGTTAAATTTTCTAGGCTGGTCTTGAACTTGCAATTTTCCTGCATCAGCCTCTCAAGCAGCTGGGATTACGGGTTTGTACCATCTACCTGGCTTGTTGCTATTTGTTAAGACTTTTTTTCCTTCTTTAGACATGGTTTCTTTTTGCTCTCTGACCAGCTTTAAAATAACTGTTACAATCTGGTACTAAGGGAAGTTAAAATGCCACAAAGTTTTTTTGTTTGGTACTGGGGATTGGACCCAGGACCTTCTCACTGAGCATATCCCCCGTTCCTTTTTGTTTTTGAGTCAGAGTCTTGCTAACCAAGCCAGGTTAGGCTCAAACTTGTGATTTTCTTACTTTAACCTCCTAGAGTTCTGGGATTACATGTGCTACCATACTCAGCTTTGTTGTTCTTTTAATTTTTAATATTTTATTTTTTTGAGACAGGGTCTTGCTATGAATTTTAGGCTGGTCTTGAACTATGTACCCTGCGCTGGCCTCCCAACTCTCAACAATCCTCCTGCCTCAGCCTCTGATTGCTGGAATTACAGGCATGCATCACCACACCTCACCTAGCTTTGTTGTTCTTAAAACTACTTTTTTTCTCAAATGAACACCTTCTAGATTTCTGAAAGTATTTGGTTAATTTCCAGAATTCTGTGAAAATTGTTTCTGATGATACCTGGAAGATTTTTTTCATTGTTTTTGTGAAGGAAGCAAACTTTCAATGGTTCTGACCAGACCATTTTTTCTGACATCTTGCTTGGATCTTGATTCAAACTACAAAGATATTTTGGGGTCAGTTGGCAAAAACTGAAAACAGGTTGACTGTTAATTAACATTTTTTGATAGGAAAATGATATTAAAGTCATATTCAAAGATGCTATTAGAGATATATACTAGCATTTAGCATTTCTGATATTTGCTTTCAAATATCAGCTCACACACTAGGAAAGTCTATGTGGGGAGAGATAAAATAATAGAGTACTTTGATCATTGTTGAAACTGTATGATGGATACATGAAGGTTCATTGTACTTTGTTTTTATTTGAAAACTTCTATAATTAAAAAAATTTTAAAAAGAGAGTTATCACTAGGGATTTAGCTCAGTGGTGTTGTGCCTGCCTCAGGTCCCAAGTTCAAACCCCAGTACCAAAAAGAAAGAAAAAAAAATAAGAGTTATTTTTTGATCCAAACAGAGCTGCCATAAACTAGGAAAAAGTAATTGAGTTCCTAACTGGCTTTGGGTAGAAGAGAGTAAAGCAATATCATGGACGATACTATGTGTGTTGGAGAATGAAGGTGAAGACATGGATTCAATCAGACATTCCCAGGACAAAAGGACAAATCACACAGCAAGCGAACAGTGGAACCATGTCACCATCTCTGGATCTGAAAGGTCAGGGAAATGACTGTCCAATCTAACTTAAGCCTGGCCCCAGCTCCCAAGTCCAAGGCCTCAACCCCCCATATTCCTCCATACCCCATCTCCAGCTTCTTTCATAGAGCTGGCGTGGGAAGAGGTGCACCCACCTGACACCATTCCATTCCATTTGACTTGAACAGCATTACAAGCAAGACTCAAGGCTAGCGGCACACAGAGAGTACAGGCTTTCAAGGATGGAGGCCTAGGATGGGTAGGCTCTGCTCTCCTGAGTGACTCAACAGCCTTACAACACCAACTTGGGAAAGGAAGCTTTCTTTGGTGATTTAAGCAACAAAGCTTCGGTAATCTTAAGTGGCATAATAAAATATGCACTTATAAGTTCTTTATTGCATGCTCCAGAAACAAGGATTCTAAAACCCTGAGGGAGAGAGGGAGCGATCTATCCATGAGGTCTCACAAGGCAGGACAGTGCGAGGCCTGTGGCACTGGTATACCCTCATTTGAGGTCCACCAGCTTTCCCAATAGCAAAGAGGCCCCAGAGGGGAGACAGGCATCCTGTGACCTGAGCTCAAACAGGAGGATTTGGGAAACAGGAACCAGAGGAAGGCAGTCAAGAAGCTGCCACTCTTGGTGTATAGGGAAAGGGTAATGGGAGTTGCCAGAGACCCCTGCAGTGGTCCTAGCCTCCTGCAAGCCAATACAACATCTGCGAGATAGGAAAGTGGGCATTAAGAGAAACACAGAGACAGAGGCTTGAGAGAAACTGAGTTGGGCTGATCTGAGCTGCTCTGGGCAGCAGACAACAGAGTCCCAGGACATCCAGTGTTTACTCATTACCATTGTGGGAAGGTGGGGAACTGGGCAGGCCTGGGGATACCTGCTGATAACGAGTATCAAGCAGGCAGGACTAGAGAATGAGGCACAAGCATATCTCTTTTTTTTTTTGTACCAGGGATTGAACTTGGGTCCTTGCGCTTGTGAGGCAGGCAGTGGAACCACTGAGCTAAATACCCAGCCCCAGCATATCTTTGCTGAAGAGAATAGACAGTTAATTCAGAAGGGAGGAATTTAGCTGGAGCTGAGTTGACCTTGGCTGGAAGTGAATTTAGCTGACTGGACTCTGATGTAACATGGCCAAATTATGGAGGACAAGAATCTTGTGCCACTATAAGCCTGCTAATACTGGGCAGAGGTGTCTGCTACCTTGGTGGACTTTGAGTATGAGCCTAGCCTGGACAACTCAGTGAGACCTTACTTCAAAATAAGAACTGAAAAAGTGCTGGGGAGGAAGCTCTGTGTGAAGGTTCAATCCCCAGTCCTCTGCAGCCATTCTGGGATATAGTAAAAGGAGAGACATGGAGACGGGGTAAGGCTGAGAGGAGAGCAGCCTGGGATGCAGGGCCAGCAGGTACTCAGCAGAGCGCAAGCTGTAGGGCCTGAGAACATGGCCACGCTCCCTCAGAGCATTGCTACCACTCACATGGGTGTCAGGAAGGACACATCCAGCATTTGTAGGAAGCACAATCTGTGGGTCACTCTGGAAAATAAGGAGCCAGAAGATGCCACACATCTTCCATGGGAGGTGAGATTTGAAACCATGAGTCCCTCATGGAAGGTGCCCATGGCCCCAGGCTCATACCACGATCACCCATCTAAATAAAGAACAGCTTTATTGGTGACGCAAGGGAGTCAAGGTCTCCTTTGTACCCTGCACTCCGGGTGCTATCAGCCAATCACACAGTTCGTGAGAGTTTGACAAGAGGTCAGACCTCTACCTCTAATTAGAAAAATTCCAAATCCCAATTACAGAATCAACAACGAGGTCAGAGCCTAGAGTCCTGATTGGCATCGGTGCCCCTGCCCGTGGGGGCTCAGGAGACTGGTTGAGTTGTTCAGCAACAGCCTTGAGGCCATGAAGATGAGGCAGAGGCTGGGAATGCTACAGGAAATTCCCCCAAGAGAGATGGCTCCCACTTGGGTGGGCACGGAGCCCTGCAGTTGCACTTTGGGAATGATGGGGTCAGGTGGCCGAGCAGGTCTGGGGAGGAGAGAGCCCTGCTCACTGGCCTTGGCCTGCCAAAGCTCCATGGTGCAAGCTCAGCAGGGCCACCATGGGCTGTCATCTGCCATGTCTCCTCACTGCTGGGACCTCTGCTTGGGTATCTTCAGGCTCTTGATGGGATACACGTACCACATCACCACCCCCGAAGGGTTGATGATCACTGTGAGGTTGGTTTCATCCCGGAGGTCTGTAATGATTTCACCCGAGAAGACATCTTGGGCCTACAGAGGGGAAGGGACACCAGAAATGTCAGCCTGAGAACAGCTGTCCAGAGATTCCCTCAGAGGATGGAGAAGCCTGGATTGGGCCTGCCTGCACTGGGACTCCAGTGTCCCCTACAGAAGTGGGAGCCCCAAATCTCCCCTCACTTGTTCCCAGCAAAGCTGACAGACATCCAAGCACAGGCAGCAGAAAAAGCCCCAGCCTGTGGAAAACCATGTCTGTGGTAGTGAGGGCTGAGCAGTGAGCAGCCTAAGATAAGGGGGCTCCTTTATACCCAGTGGCTCTGTTCTAGAAAACACTGGTGCAGAGAGAGACGCCCAGCGCATGCAGTGGCCCCATGGGTACCTTCCAGAGGCCTGGAAGCCCCGTGTGAGCGAGGACCACCCCAGCAACACCTGGCAAGGAAACAGGAAGTCAGAGGCTGGGCTTGGGCTGCAGGCTGCTGGCACTCACCTCATACACTCTTGACCTGGGGAACTGCAGCTGGCCCAGGGACGAGCGGTAGCGGTAAGGCATGTCTGTCCTGCGGCTGAAGAACACCAGGGCACTGGCCTCATCAGACAGGGGCCGTCTGAACACTTCAATTTTGGATTTTTCCTGGGCAAAAGATGGCTACTGGCTGGGGTCCCTTTCTAGCCTGCCTTTGAGCTCTCTTCCCCACCCAGCCCCAGGTCACACGTAGGCTTGGAGACAACGCCACAGCCCTGTAGCATCCCAGCTTATCTAACCCTACTTTCCTTCCCTGACTCAGCAAACGCTCACATGGACCCCAGGCCAGGCCCCGCTCTAGAACACAGAGGCAAATGCTGCATGTGGGGCCCTGCCTCAGAATCTCCTAGGAGGATGGGAACAGATGCTGAGACAGTGTACGAGTGCTGCCCGAAACTGCTGCCAATGCTGGGCTTGAGGGTGCACCCCATCCTGTGGATGTCTGTGTGCGCTGTGTAGGCCTGGGGAACGCTGCTTACATTTTGGAAGTCTCCGCTTCCTCATTTGGAAACCAGGGAAACAGTATGTACCTTGCTGAGAAAATGTATCTAGAAAGCCCAGCACATAGGAGGTGCTCAGTAAATAGGAGACACTAGTAGTAGGACAGCCCTAACTGTAACAATCCCGTAAATCCAAGAAGGAAGGCCTCATTCTCCACAGGACATCTCCTGTGTGTCCCTACCCTGTCATGAGCTGTCCTGAGCTGACCCTGCTTGCATCCAGGCAAGAGGGGGGCAGCTGGAGCTCCCAGCAGAGTCCTTGACTGCCTACAAGCAGGAAGTGACCGCAGACCCATCCCCATCCCCACCCTCAGGCTGGCAGCCTCCACCTCCAAGGAGCCCAGGTCTTTATCCCACCCTGTCGTTCCCCCAACATCCCAGTACCTTAAGGATCCTGCGTCCCTGGATGCCTAAGGGATCCTGGTTGATTTTGATCATGAGTGAATTCTGCAGAATGTCCACATTCTGGGGGGAGATGGTACGCAGGTCTGTGGACATGAAGAGGGGGGCCGCCAGCACCGTCCACAGGGCCATCTGGGCCCGGGCTTGCTCAAAGCTGAGGCCAAAGTTCCCAATGATCAGCTGGGGACAGAGGAAAGGAAAGTCGGCACTGCCCTCCTCGGGGAGATATGGGGCCATGGCAAGAGCAGACAGGGACTGGGGAAAGACAGCCATGTGAGGGGCCACGGCTTGCCACAACCCTGCGGACCTGGGGCAGGTTAGTCACCTTCCATATGTGCATCACCTGTCTCCCAATGAGAGCATTCGGTGATGGTCACCTGGCAGCGCTTCAGGCTATGGGTGGGGTCTTGCTGCCTAATCTAGAAATATACCCACGGTGGCACTGGTCAAAAACCAGACATGGACAGAACCCCTGCGCTTGCCACTAGCCATCGACCTGCCCTAGCCATAGCTGATTGGTCCAAAGGAGATTCTGACCCCAGGGGAACCAACCAATGCAGTCAGGACACAGAGTTATTGCTAGTGCAACATGGTACCGTGCTAGGTGACAGCAATTTAACTAAGGGCTTCGAGATGTTCTGGACACTAAGCCAGGCATTATAACATCATTTGACCCCCAAAATAGCAGGATTGAGGGCTACGGAAGACTGGGTAGGCTCTGCAGGATGGTAGGGTATAGAGTATTGAAATGGGGAGCCAGAGGCAGACAGGAAGAGGGCCAGCCAGGTGCCAAGAAGGACAAGACAACATGGAACAGGCACGATCTTGTCTCAGGAGAGGGTTGGTTGCTACAGACTGAGCTCTCTCTGGCTTTAAGCAACATCAGAATGGGCTGGGGATGCTGAACAACGGGCACTCTCAGGCCCTTCCTCTGAACATTTTGACATGAAAGGACCCAAGCTATAAAACATGGCCCTAAGACCAGTCTCATGCAGCCTGATGCACCCAGTTCAGGGACACATTTTCGGAATGCTGGTCTCCAACCTGGCAGCAAGTATCAGCGAAGGAAGAGAGCACGGGGTAGTGGGGAGCAGGGTCTTCAAGGCCAGTAGCCCTAGGAATGTCCCCCTTCCATGCTGAGTACCATGTCTGGGTCATTCCAGTGCCCAGGGCCGGCGACCGGCTGCAGAACGTCCTGGTGGAGCACAAACCAGTCCAGGATAGACAGCACGTCCTTCCAGGAGTCCTGGATGTCATCATAGTTACGCCACAGGTTGCAGATGTCAGCCAGCAGACTGTAGTTCACCTGGACTCAGTAAAAGGCAGAGTCCACACCACAGTCACACCCTGCCGCCTGGGGCCACCAGGGGCTGGGGAGGCCCCATAGAAGACAGAGGGTGGGGAGCGGAAAGAATACAGGTCGCCAAGCCTGTTCAGGACCAGGAAGCCCTCTGAGAGGGCAGCCCTGTTAAGGGGCTGCCCAGGCCTCCCCTCCATATATGCCAGGGCCAGGAGTCTACCCATTGCCGCCACGGGCCTCAGGTCCAGAGGTGTGAGCCCACCCTTCCTGGTGTCACATGTGCTGGGCAGGGGTGTCCTAGCGAGGTGTCTGGCCTCACCACCCTTCTGGATCTCCAGCACATACGGCTCTCCTCTCTCCTGCCTTAGATGGCAAGCCCTCCAGCCCACTCTGTGAGGGGCCTCCTCTTGTTCCAGGCCTTTGGCTGTCTGAGTCTCCTTTTAGGTACTATGACCCTTGCTCTGGATACTCACAAGTCAGCATGTGGACAACTGTAGTGGGCGCAGCCCTGGCTCTGGCAGTGATGTCCCTGAGCCTGGCACCCAGGGGGGTGAAGAGGCCTGGGCTGGGGAGCCCTGGCAGATGGACGTACAGAACAGCTTACCTTGGGGGGAAGGCCTCCTTCGTAGGCTGGCCAGCTGCAGGAGAAGGCGATGGGGCGGCCCGTGGCATTTAGTGCAGCAGCCATCATGGGGTACCCTGGAGAAAGCCCAACCCCCATGGGGGGCCTCAGCTCAAACCTTGTCCCTCCGTCCATGAGGAAACTGAGGTTCCTAAGAGGAAATGCCTCCCCTGTAGCCAGAGCCTCAAAACTTCCTCAGCGGGCTGTGGTGCCAGCCCATCCCAGGGACTGGGCACCACGATCCTTTCTGCTCCTGGGTGAGGAGACCGTGAAAGCCACTACCAGCCCCATACAGATCAAGCTCCCACAATGACCCTGATGGCACCAGCCCACTGTAACCCACCTTTGGCCCGATCCTCTGCGGTTGAGAAGCAGCCATCTAGCTTGAGCATGTCCACCTTCCACTCGGCGAAGGTTTGGGCATCCTGCTCCACTCTGTCTAGTGTGGTGCCCGGGTAACCCATGCAGGTTAAGTTGCCCATGTCCTCATAGATGCCCAGCTTCAGGCCCAGGGAGTGAGCCTGGGGGGGGACAGTGGGCTGGGGTGGGACCTTCAGAGAGACCACTCGGGTACATCTGACCAAGATACCTTAAAACCTTCAGAGCTCCTGCTGATCAGAGAGAGGCCCCAGCTTTCTGCCTGGCTGCATCTCTGGCCCACCCACCATCCAGCAGCACCCCTCCCACGGGCCTTGCATTGCCTCTTGGACAGCCTCAAAGGACAGCTCTCTGCGATCAGCTATGAACCGTCTCCTCCAGGAAATCTTCCTGGAGTTCCAGGCTGAGATGCCCTTTCTAGCTCTCACTATAACAGGCCAAAAGGAGGTGCTCATTTGTGAGTCTCCTGGGTTGGAGGCATTGCCAAGCAGGGACTATGTAAATGCACCCCAAGTAAGGTGGGAGGGAAGGAGAGGTGTGGCCCTTAGGCCAAGGACCAGGGCCAGGCCAGGGCTCACATAGTCAGCCAGGAAGGCAATGCCATGGGGGAAACGCTTGGAATCAGGCATCAGGCAGCCTTTGGCATCGCGCCCACCAATCCAGCAGTCATCGATGTTGAGGTAGACATAGCCCAGGTCCCGCCATCCGTCCTTTGCCAGCCGGTCAGCCATCTCCATGATGAGGCGCTCACTAGGAAGGAGCAGGAGACGAGGCCACTCAGTGGCCCAGTGTGGCCATCACTCTTGCCTTTCCTCAGCTCTGAGTGTGAATCTGGGCCATAAAAACCACAGTTGTGAGGGAGCCAAGGATGAAGCAAGACAACAGTGTCAATGACCCTGCAAGGATGTCAGGAGCCATAAGCAATGCGGGGTAAATGAGTGTTCTGGGCCCAGACCAAGGGGCAGGACTGGGCAAAGGAGAGCATGGGGGCGGTTCTGCCTGCCCTTTAAGTTCTTTTTCCAATTATCTCGGAGGCCAGGTACTCCACGAGGTCCCTGCCACACAGATGCCCCAGGCAAGTCACAAGGCTAGTGTCAGATGTCCCCAATGTCACTTGTGCCTGACCTTGGCCTCTTTGTCAGCTGGACCCCATCTCCCTGCCCCTAGCTCTGCAGGCTTTGGGCAAGGCTTGTTGGGTGGGTGTGGCCCTCATTCACCTGATGCAGTTCTTTGGGTCCTCGTCACAGTCTATGTTACAACGGAAGCGTTCCCAGGACAGCCAGCCCATGGGGGGTGTCCGCAGGAGCCCGTTATCCAGCACCAGCACCTGGGCCACCAGGGCCAGCAAGAGCACTGAGGTGGGAAGGATAGGAGACAGCATGGTGACCGATGGCTCCCACAGCCACGGCCCTTATCCCACCCATCCGCTGCTGCTCAGCCAGGCAGAAGCTGCCTGCACACTGGGGGAACCAGCCTCCTGGGATTAGGGTAGATCTGGCTCTTCCTGTAACAGCTGCCCAGTGTGGTGCAGTACGTGGGGGTGGTGCCGGGGAGGGGAATGCTGGCGATGTCTGGCTCCTCACTTGCTGTTGCCACGGGAGGGTGGAAATTAGCAAAGGAAAGCACTTAGTCCTGTCCTTCCTAGTCATCCAACCAGCTCCCTCCATCATACACAGGACTTGACAGTTCACTGTGGATCCCAGACTCCAGGTGTCCTAGTCCCCGGTCCAGGACCTTTTGCTCCCACCGCAGTCCCCAGGGAGGGCTCAGAAGGAATCAAGAGGTCCGTGAGGGTGGACTAGTACCCCGCCTGCTCCCCTGGGTGACCCCTTTCCCTCAGGGGCTACAGTTTCCTTCTGTGTAAGTTACAGTGTCCCTTTAGAGGGCTGGAATCAGCACCTGTTGGTATATATGACAGGGCCTCTTGCATTTGAGGGAAAGGAGGTGAAAAAGGAAGTGGCCTCTTCAGAGAAGAGATTCCTGGTGGGGAGCGTTAACTTTTCTAGACCAGCTTCAGGAAAAAGAGGAAGACGATTCCCCACAAAACCCAGGTCAGGGAAGAAGGGCGCTCACCAGAGGGCTGGAACTTCCTCCACGGTCCCCCCACAGCATCCCCAAAGCCACCGTGTAGGTGTAGGTACCTATCTTCAGAAGCATTGCTTTAGACTCAGCGCCTCAGAACCTGCTCAAATATGCTCTGCTCTTATCAACTTTATATGCTGGATCCTGGAAAATAAGGCGCGTTAGAAAACACTGAGGTCACGGCTGCCTCCTATCCCTGCCGCCAGCCCAAGCCCCAGCCCCAGCCGTCACTTCCCGAAGCCTGGGCTCTTCCTTTAGCTGTTCTAGGCAGGGTGCCTTGGACGTTAGACCTCATACCCTCCCGGGGGCGAGCGCCTAGGGTGCCCTCTGACAGGCCAGGGCCAGAAAGGGACAGCGACTGGCTCCAGGAAGAACCGAAGAGCTGGGGCAGGACTAGGGTCCCTATTCCCATTCGGGTCGGAATTCCGGCCCTCGGCCCCCAAGGACGTTAAGCACAGGGTCACTGCACCGGGATCACCGAGACACACTCACCCACCGTGGCGCTCAGACTGCGGCCCGCAGACTTCGGCCTCCAGAACCTCTGGGGCTCGCGTCACCTGATTCGCTCTTTTCTTTCCTGTGGGGGCGGGGCCTGTAGGCGACAAGCCTTCCGACTCAGCCTATCAGAATCCCTAGCAACGCCGTGCCCTGCTCTTTATGGGCCCGATCCTCCCAACGCCCCGCCCTTCGAACGTCCCTAAGCCTCGCCCCCACCCGCCTAGAGCTGGCGAGGAGTGGAGCATCCTTAGGGTCTGGGCACCCGCTTGGCCCAGCGCAGTGCCTTTGGCGCCTGAGCGACCCAGGAGGGCGCGGAGACTGCTCCGAGGCGCACAGTCAATGGCTGTGTAGTGAAGGAGGTGTGACAGAAAGGCCTGAAGCAAGGCCCCCGGCAAACCGCCTTAAAAGGACAGTGGAAGGCCAAGCGAAGCGGCACAGACCTGTGTTCCCAGCTCTCCGAAGCAGGAGGTTGGAAAGTCGGATCCCAGCCTGGGCAATGGTCCACACTTATCGAGACCCTGTCTCAAAAAAGAAAAACGGGTTGGAGATGTAGGCAAGCGCAAAGGCCCTGGGTTCCCAAGTAGAAACACATAGAGGTAGTAACACGAGGGGAGGGGGAGAGGGGAGAGGAAACAGGCTCGGGAGGACTGAAAGCAAACCAAGCAGTGGCAGCACAGCTCTGGAAGTCAGGAGGCTCCTCTCCCCCAACCCAACAAGGGGACAGGTCTGCTGGCCCAGGCACACCACAAACTTGTCCCCTCATTCGAGGGTTTATTGAGCACCTGCCAAGTGCTGAGCACTATTTGAGACACCTTTGCTCTGACAGCCGGTGGATCTCAAACACGATGGCCCTAAAGTGAGCAAACACCTGCCACCCTCCATCTCTCAGGTCATGGCAACGCCGCTTCTGGGGACTCGGGCCCAAGAGCTTGGAGTCCTGGGTCCTCTTTTCCTCACCCCTCGTGTTCAATTCCTCCACAGATCCTGAGCTCCCATCCGAGCCTGGCCGCCTCTCGCATTCTGGTTGCAGCCCCCCACCCCCGCCTGTCTCCTGCCTCCACCTATAGTTACTCTTTCCACAGCAGCCCAGCTTGGGTCGCCCCTGCTCCAGCCCCTGTGACAGCTGCTGTCTCGGAATTGGAGATGGCTAAATTAGGTAGAGAATGCTCGGCAGTTAGAAAGGCACTGGGCCCAAGGTAGAGCCAGAGTAGAGATGAGGCCCACCAGGCCTATGGCCAAGGGCTGAGCTGATAGGAATGGGGCCCCAAGATGGAGACAGGTGGCTCGGCCCTCCAGCTTGCCTGGAGATGAACAGCAGCTCAGAGCTGTGCTGTAAATGGCGTCGTTAGTCCAATGAGCCTGAACCATACAACAGACATGCGAAAGATGACCGGAGCACTCTGACACTCACTCCTACCTGTCAAGAGTCATTCTACATACTTTGGGGGGGAAATCATTTCATAATTAAATCATGATTAGGACTGTCTGAGGCCCAAAGTCACCTTGCCTGCTAGATGGCTGTGGTTTGAGGAAACAGCTCCGTGTATCTCACAAGCTGAGGCTTCAGTGGTCCTGTGATGTTGTGACACTCAAGGGCATGGTTACCTCAACAGAAGATACCCTGGTTCTTCGAGAACCAAGTAGTAAGAGAGAGAGAGAGAGAGAGAGAGAGAGAGAGAGAGAGAGAGAGAGAGAGAGGGAGGGGGAGGAAGAGGGAGAGGTTTCAACTGGGCCAAGGACAAATCCCTTGTTAGCCAGCTAGCTTGTCCCACTTACGCTCTTCTCACCATCCTCATCAACATAAGATTACTGGTGACCTCTGAGTCACTCCATACTCCCTGCAATTATTGTGTGTACCCAATAAATAATGGTTAGCTCGGAGTGTCTTGGTCTTTGCCCAGTCTGGTACTGACCTCCCAAACCCAATGTACTTCAAAATTAGGTCTCCATTGTCTTCTTTCTTTAGCAATTATATCCCCATTCTCTAGGCAGCCTCTGATACTCAAACATGGTAGGCCCCAGGGCCTTTGCACTAGCTGTCTTTCTCTAGGCAGCCTCTGATACTCAAACATGGTAGGCCCCAGGGCCTTTGCACTAGCTGTTCCTCCTGCCTGGAATGCTCTTCCTCAAGGTATTTCTTTCTAACATCCTTTCAAAATTTTGTCAAATAATGGTATATTCTCAGTGAGGTCTACTCTGATCATTCTGTTGTGCAGGCCTGAGGGACAAGGAGATCCAAAATAGCAACTGTGCCAGGTGCATAGATAAATGAAGAAATGAAGACCTCAGTACAGAGTACATTTATTACCGTTGTCAGAGAATCCTAGAGACAACAGTGGCATTTTAAGGTTCCATACTGTGCACATTCACCCTGCTACCTGGCCACCTGGCTATTTCCAAGACAAGACCTACAGGGTGGGGGCCCTGGCCTCCAGTCCAGTGAGAGCAGAAAGGGACACATTCTTTAGAGACCCACCCACTTTGAGCAGGACCTCATGCAGGTTAGAGCTTTTTCTTTCATACATTTTTTTTGGAAGTTTCTTAAAGTGATTAAGGCCCCTGAGGGAACACTGACCACCTGAAAAGAACAGGGGAGAGATTTTGAGATATCGACATTTCAAAGCAACTCCTAAGAAAATGTGGATGAGTGTGCGGTATATGTTGTGAAACTAAAATGATAATCATTATAGTTCCCTGAACCCCCAAAATGAATTTCCTGCGCATTACACAGATATCCAAGTTCACCCTCAGGGCAGGCGCCTGTGTGGCAGGGTCCACTTTCTCCTTTGTTGGCACAAATCTCCCCACACCTGCCTTTCCAATCGACTCTGCCTGTATTTCTGGACAGCTCCCTGTTTGTCTTGACTGAATTCTTTCATCAAAGGCAGAAAGGACAGGAGAGTCTGACTGACTTCTCATGGCATTAGGATGGGACATCCCGGGTGACAATTCTAACAAAAATGAGAACCTCCCAGTCGGGTGTGATTTGCACACCGGCAATCCCAGAATCCTGGGAGGCTGGGGCAGGAGGATCACCATTTGGGGCCTACCATGATCTTGTCTCAAAAACACCAACAAAAACAAAAACAACCTTCCCAGTGCCACGACTCCCGTGTATTCTAGTTTATATTATTTATTATAGTTCAAACTCCCAACAGAATAAAATTTAGTAAGAGACGCACACACAAAAGCATGAGCGTAGGGCAGTTTACTGCAGTGGTTGGTGCGGTAATGAAAATGCAGCCCAGATGTTACAGACACCTGGGTCAGGGATGGCCTGAGAGTAGCTCAGTGGTACAGCATCTGTCGAGCAGGAAGGGAGGCCCTGGGTTCAATTCCCAACAACCTAAGAAAGAGCAAAAGAAACCTTAATGTGGACTACTGGGGTCGTCAGGGAGGGGACTTAACTGAGGTGGGACAGGAAGCAAAGTGGCCCTGAGGCTGGGGTGGGGTGAAAGGGCAGCCGGTGCAGCTTGCAGGAACTGCAGGGCCAAAGGCTCGGAGGCAAGAAGCCACAACAAGCTCATGAGGTTTGAGCACAGGGGCTTCCAGGGCCTCGGAAAGCCCCAGCCTCCTGTGTCCGCGTCACTGCCATCCATACCTACATGGGCCTAGATGTCCTCTAAGGACCAACTCCGGAAGGGCCTGGGGTCCGGAGTAGATCGCTAGCGGCAGAAGTCAGCGCAGGGCTCAGGAGCATAGTTGGGGCAGCTTGTCAGGGGTTTGCAGGCTGTGGCAGGAGCTCGCTCTTAGGAGACTTCGGGGTCAAAGGAGGGCCCAGTTTGGTTCTGTGGGACAAGAGGGTGAGGATGGGGAAAGAGGATTCCGAATTCTCCGGGATTCTATGGAATTCTCTGGCAGTGGGCTGGGCGGGAGGCCGGCGGACAGCCTGAGGTGGGGCCTCGGGTTCGACACCGCCCCTCCACTGAGCGGCTGTGTGGCCCAGGCAGGTCCCCAAGCCCCTGGGCCTCAGTTTCCCTCCTGCGTGGATCCAGAGCCGGCTTCGCGGCTCCCAAGGCCTGGTGAGTCCGGGCGGGGAGTGGCCGGGGCG
>NW_022900931.1:6147332-6154088 GCF_012274545.1 Fukomys damarensis | reverse complement strand
GGACGTGGCGGGAACCGCGGCGATCTGGGCCCCGAACGGAAGACTCCGGGAGGCCTGGGTCCCGGACACGCGCCCAGCCCACTCCCCCTGGCTTTTCCTCAGCCACCTGGACGGGGTCTGCTCCTCCTCTGTCCCAGGGCCTGCTTCTTTCTCTCCGTAGCCCTCACCATTACTGGTCTGTATGTTATTTGTTGTTTTTCTTTTCTTCTCTTTTTTCTTTGACATAGAGTCTCACTTTGCAGTGCAGGATGGCCTTGAACTCACTATGCAGCCCGGCCCAGCCTTAAACTCACAACAATCCTCCTGCCTCTGCCTTTCCAGTGCTGGAATTGTGGGCATGCACCACCACGCCCAGCTCTTTATTGTTTTTATTAATTACTATTTTATTCGCTTTATTATTATTATTTTAGATACTGGGGATTGATCTCTGGGCCTTCGCTCTGAGCTAAGCCCTTTTTTATTTTTAATTGTGAGACAGAGTCTCGCTAAGTCGTTAAATGATCCAAGCAGGGCTCAAACTTGAAACCCTTCTGCCTCAGCCACTTAGAGGGCTGAGATGACAAGTGTGTGCCACTATGTCTAGTCATTACTTTTTATGTTTGTTTGTTTACATTGTGAGGATGGGGGACTTTGTTATATACATTGATGTTGTCCCATGAATTCAACAAAAATCTGCCAGGGACCTCACGGAACCCTGCACGGTGTTGCACACAGGGTGCCTTTGGAAGCCAGCCCAAGTCTGACCCTAGACATTTTGGGGCTGGGAACGGCAGAGTAAACACAAAGACCACTGTGGGGACTGGGTGTATTGGTGCATATCTGTAATACCAGCATTTGGGAGGCTGAGGCAGGAGGATCCCTGCAAGGATGAGGCCAACCTGGGCTACATAGTGAGTTCAAGTCATAGTATGACCTTGTTGCAAAAAACAAACAAAGGAGATCATTGTGGAGTGAAGGAGGGAAGACCCAAAATAAGAGTTCTGCTGGTCAGTGACCTTAGATCGGGACACCTCGTCACGGTGATCAGGCAAGCCTTCTCTGATTAGGTGATTTGAATGAAAGCCTACAAATAAACTGTGTGACAAGTGCTAGAAGGAAAAGCAGGAAGCTATGAGCGTGTCACTGTGACCCAACCCCAGTGGGAAGGAATCAG
The DNA here is from genome assembly GCF_012274545.1 of Fukomys damarensis. NCBI lineage: Eukaryota > Metazoa > Chordata > Mammalia > Rodentia > Bathyergidae > Fukomys > Fukomys damarensis. The sequence goes on along the minus strand of NW_022900931.1, from coordinate 6,152,935 downwards.
GGGTTTGAGGAGTGAAGGTCAAAATCACAGGAACCCGTCCTTGGCCTCACTCATGGGAGCCTGGCCTGGGTGGATGGGTGGAGGAATACGAGGCCTGGGGCGGCTTCCTGGGGCAGTGGTAGTTTCTGAGAGGGAAGAGTACAAATTCTCATCCTTCCAGAACTGTTTCGCAGGCTCCTGGGAACAGTCGCTGGCTGAACTGTGTGGCCAAACAAGAGACCCCGCCTCGCCCCGTGAGCTCTGTTGGTAAGTGCGCCCCCCTCAGGATGAGAGTGACTCCACACCAAGTGCTGCCACTCACTGGCCATGCGACCATGGCAGCAGCCCTCCGCTGCTCCTGGTCTCTGTTTTCCAAGAGTAAAGACAATGGATGATGCTGGGGATTTAGCTCAGTGGTTCTGGCGCTTGCTTTGTAAGTTCAAGGACCTGAGTTCAATCCCTGGTACCAAAAAAAAAAAAAATCGGACGAGGTGCCACATAGGGTCCTTGAGCAACATCAGTGGTATGGTTGGCCCTCACTGGACCTGAGCCGGCGCCGCACTCTTGGTTACAGAGTGGGTCCCCATCTGAGCCCCCACTGGGGAGGCTGACTGCCCCGGCCTGCACTTGTCTGGCTTTGAAGGCTGCAGGTTCTTACTGAAGGTCAATGGTGCCCTACACCAAGGAGCAGCCACTGGAGGCCCAGGAGGGTCATGGAAACCCTGGAGGTTTGTCCTCAGAGAGTTGAGAGGTGCCCAGTTTAGGGGATAGTTGAAGCTTTCAGCCCAGCTGGGATCTATTTTTTTCTCTCTCTTTTTTTTTTTTTTTTTTTTTTTTTTTTTTTTGTTTTTTTTTTTTTTTTTTTTTTTTTTTTTTGAGGCAGGGTCTTGCTATACAGTTCAGGCTGACCTTGAACTTGCTATGTAGCCTAGGCCTCAGACTTGTGGCAATCCTCCTGCCTCAGCCTCCGAAGTGCTGGGATCACAGGTGTGCATTACCATGCCTAGCTGGGTATCTATTTCTATTTTTCTGTTGTTTTTTTTTTTTTGTTTTGTTTTGAAGTACTGGGGATTTAACCCAGGTCCTTCGTATTGGGCTACAGCCCCAGCACTTTGCTTTTATTCCTTTTCCTTTTCCTTTTTTTTTTTTTTTTTTTGAGGCAGGTCTCACTCAGTTGCCCAGGCTGGGTTTAAACTTTTGATCCTCCTGCCTCAGCTTTCCAGAGTGCCAGGACTGTGTGTGTGCACTTTAGCTTATTTCTTTGGATTTTAAAAAGCCACATTGAGAGAGAGGGAGAAAAGGGGAAGGAGACATAAAAGGAATTAAGATGTGTCACGTATACGTACTAACTCCTCACAAGGAATGTAATTATCATGTATGGTAAACATGTACTAATAAAAATTTAAAAACAAGTTAAGAGAAAGCCGCTTTGAGGTCCTGCCAAGCCTCCTGGCAGGAGACGATAACATTATCTTTGCCTGAGTATTCTACTGTTCAGTTTTTAAGGGGGTGGGTGGGTACTGGTGCATGAGCCCGAGGAGTGCTGAGCTTCATCCCCAGTCCTTTCTCTTTTATTTTAAAATTTTGAAACAAGATCTTGCTAAGTTGCCCAGGCTGGGCTCAAACTTTCAATCTTCCTGCCTCAGCTTCCCAGAGTGCTGAGATGGCACGTGTGCTACCATACCCAGCTAATATCCAGTTTTTCATTTGAGTTTTTGTTTTTTTGAGACAGGGTCTCACTGTGTAGCCAAGGCTGGCCTCAGATTTACTATGTAGCCCAGGCTGGCTTCGAACTCATGGTGATCCTCCTGCCTCAGCCTCCCAAGTGCTGGGATTACAGGTGTGTGCCACCATGCCCGGCCTAATGTCCTGTTTTCCGCATGGCCCTCACAACATCCCTTTGAGAGAAAAAGCCAGGGAGACTCACCCATTTCACAGATGCAAACCAGGAGCCCCAGGAACACAGTAGGGGAGTAGAGGCCCTCGGGTTGGGGACCAGGTCTGCCAAAGCCAGCGCCTTTCCCCATTGGAGCTGCCTCCCTCTCTAATCCACTGCCACCTCTCTCACCTCTCAGTTTTTGTGGGAGCCATGAAGCTGAACAAGAGGAGCGTGGCCCACTATGCACTGAGTGACTCCCCAGCAGACTACACGGGCTTCCTGCGCACTTGGGGGGGGCCTGGGGCCCCCCCTACTCCCAGCGGTACTGGCAGAAGATGCTGGTTTGTTCTCAAGGGTAACCTGCTGTTCTCCTTTGAGAGTCGGGAGGGCCGGGCCCCACTGAGCCTGGTGGTGCTTGAGGGCTGCACAGTGGAGCTGGCTGAGGCTCCCATGCCCGAGGAGTTCGCCTTCGCCATCCACTTCGACGTCCCTGGAGTGCGGCCACACCTGCTGGCAGCAGATGGGCAGGTGGCCCAGGAGGCCTGGGTGAAGGCACTCTCCCGGGCCAGCTTTGGCTACATGCGGCTGGTGGTACGAGAGCTGGAGAGCCAGCTGCAGGATGCCCGAAGGAGCCTAGCCATGCATCGCTGCACATCCCAGAAGGCTGGTGCCAGCCGCCAAAAGCAACAGGCACCTGACAGCAGATCTCCAGGCCTGGAAAATAGTCACTTTCTCCCCAGGGACTGCACTCCCCTGGGCACTGTGGAAGGGGGAGGTTGCAGGCTAGTAGGGCAAGATTTGCCTGAGTGGGAGTTGCAGGGTCCCACCAGCCTCCTCCTAGGCAGGGGGCAGAGCCCTGTGTCCCCCGAGACCTCCTGCTTCTCCACCCTGCATGAATGGTATGGCCAAGAAATCTTGAAGCTGAGGCAGGGTTGGCAGCAGAGGGCCCAGGGAAAGCAGTCAGGATGCAGGCGCCAGGATAAACCCTGAGCCTGGGCCCTGTGAATTCTGGTTGTGTCCTGCTGGTCAAGACACCGGGTGCTTGTTCAGGAGTTAAGTGTTTACTCGTTTGCAAGATTACTTTGCCGGGAGTAGGGTGATGGGGTAGGGGCATCTGCTCCCTCTTGTTCTTTCTACCTTCTCGGGGTTCCACTCCTCCCTTGTGCCTGAAGGGGACTGATGAACTATGACTTCCAACTGCTGTTTCCTGAGGCCCAGAGAGGAAAGGTGGCCTGCACAGGACTCTGTGCTGGACATTAACAAAGTGATAACAAAGTGAAGGAACTGCCCTCCTTTTGACCTGCACAGTGGAACCTATGGTCATGGTTTCCAACACAGGGAGTCTTACATTCATTTAACTCTTTTGGCCACAGATTATCTGAGAAAGGGGATTTATGTGTCATAGGAATTCCTGGGCCCAGCTCCTCCTGAGGGGGCAGGAAAGGTGAGCATACACCCCACCCCCCTTCTCTAGTTTGGGTGGAGCCCTTCGTAGGAGAGGGCCTTTTACCCATAAGAGGGATTTATTTCTTCTACTCTTCCTGGGTGCCCTGACAATAGATGGTGCAGGACTTTGTGGGGCTGTTAGCTTGTTGTTGTTTTTTTTTTTTTTTGTACTGGGGATTGAACTCAGGACCTTGTATTTGTGAGGCAGGCAGTTTTCACTGAGCTAAATCCCTAGCCCATACTGTTAATTTTTTTTTTTTTTTTTTGAGTAACCAGAAAACCTTCCCATCCTTTGTCCTCAGCTTCCAGCTCTCGCCACTGCCAAGATGGAGGTTGGGGTGGTGGGGAGGCAGGGAGGTTGGGTGGCTCCCTGGGGAAAAGCAGCTTGTTTCTTTGGCTCTGGGAATTCTAGAAGCTTGGACACAAGATTCCCAGTGTTCTGTGGTAAACCCTTCTCTCCCAGCTGGACTTCCACGAAAGTGTTCTTACTCCTGAAGCTGCAGGTGAAACAAACCACCTGGGAACTCTGGCCCAGTCCTGCTTCTCCCTAGAGTTTACCTGCCGAGAACCCTCACTGCTCCTCCCTAGCACAGTGCCATGTTTTTTCTTCCTATAGTTCTGAGAGGCAAGTGGGCTGGGGCCAGCCTCTTGCTGTATGAGTGTGGTGGCAGTGGCTAGTGGGAAGATGGGAGGCATGCTCAGACTTTCTCTCTTACCCAAACTCAAAATCTCCCCTTTCCGAAGTTCTCTCTCCCTATTGGGTGCTTAGGCAACCAGACCAGGACCCAGGTAGGCCTAAGGCTGAGGCTCAAGAGTCTCTTATCCCTAGGAGGTTGAGAAACCATCCTGGGCCCTGCCCAGGTTCTGTTCTACTCAACTTGTTTCCTTGTCCCGTATGGGACCTATATAGCCCACTGCACTTTATTCTATACACAGATACTGTAGGCTTTATTATGTTTCTTACCGTTACAGTATATAGTTTTAAAAATTATTATTCGTTTATTACAAGCACTGTTTATACAAATGAAGAGGGCCACAGCTATGGACACCAATACCGAGGCTTCTCGGTGGTATAACCTCCACTGGGGCCATTCTTCCACTGGGCTTGTCAGACCTGGACAGGAGGCCTGCAGCCTGCTGGCCGGTACACAGGGCCTACGGGTATAGGCCTTTGTTAACTTTTTTATTGTTACAATGTTTCTTATACGATTCAAACTCTAAAGTTTTGTCATTATTACACATTTCTGTTCCTTAAATTTATTTCAACAGTAACCAGGAGGTCCGGGTGGGAAGCGGAAATGGGCGTCGGCATCGTGTACGTGACGTCATCACGCGGGGCGGGCTACACTCGCCTCTTCCACTGCCACCGGAAGTGCGGGCACTGCGCAAGTGTGAGGATGGGGTTTTCGTGTGCTCCCACACATCGCGAGACTGGGGGCGGTGCCTAAATGACGGCAGCGCCAGCGCCGAGTGGGTGGGTGCGCGTTCCGGGGAGAGGGGCGGAGCTGGGAGATGGCGTCAGGAGGGGCTCGCTGGCTGGCTTTGGCACCTCTCCGATCCGGGACTCTCCGAAGCGGGCCGAAGTTGAGGAAAGGTGGCGATGTCCCCGCCGTACAGGGTGGCTCAGGTCGGAGCCTGGTACCGTCGAGGTCAATCATCGTTAGCCGCAGCGGCGCCATTTTGCCCAAACCGGTGAAAGTGAGTTTTTGCCTGGAGGCGGGGTGAAGGGGCCACGGCCAATCATAGCGGCAGTGAATGCAGACCGACGCTGATTGACAAGAGCAGAGACTAATCATGGGCTCTCCATAGAATGGGGGGGCGGGCCAAAGACATTCTTGCTCTAGAGGGTTAGTAATTTTTACATGTGAGACCAAGGTTAAAAAGCCGGTGTTGAATAGGGTCTCTAGAGGCGGAAGTTGAAGGATAGACCTTGTATTTTGCACTAGTTTATCCTTTGATGTCTGGAGACTCAGCTTTATGCATTGAGTTTAGATAACCACATACAGTCTCTTGAGTGCCGTTCAGTTGACGCGATAATGAATTGGTTGTAAGTAAAGAGAACGTTGGGCAGGTCCTTACATACAAATGTGTGTGTGTGTGTATATATATTTTTTTTCTTTTTTGGTACCAGAGCTCGAACTCCGGGCCTTGTGCTTGCAAGGCAGGCAGCGGAACCACTGAGCTAAATCCCCGGCCCAGGGCCTTATATTTTAAAATTGTGACCTCTAATATTCAATTCATGTGACTTGCACTCCTGAGAAAGCGTGTAGGATTCTTTTTTTTTTTTTTTTTTTTTTTT
>NW_022900931.1:6134407-6147245 GCF_012274545.1 Fukomys damarensis | reverse complement strand
TTTTTTTTTTTTTTTTTTTTTTTTTTTTTTAAGCAAATGAAGAATCAGGGGTCTGGGTGAAGCTAGCGGCTTAAGTTAGGTCGTGACACACAAGCCTAATCGGGTCCAGTTTCTTTCCACAACTGAATGCTATCACTTGGCCTCAGGTCTCTTGAGTATAAGGAAAACCGTTCCTTACATCGAACAAAGGTTTGTTTTTTGACTGAAGGGCTTATGGGAAATAAGAATTAAGAACAAGGTATTTGAAATCTAGTCTTACTTACGCTCTCAGAATTGACTTTGGGCTGGTTTCACGATAAGAAGCCGGCAGGTGCAACTGCCTTAGAAAAAGGCACTGCTGAACAAGTCTTTTCTTGGGGTAAACTCCAGGGAGATTTTGGTGAGGTTTGGAGATTGTATTGACACTCCTCTATTCTGTCTAAACAGTCTTCATGTAAAGACACGCCCACTTTTCACATGCACCTGTTTCTAAAATTTAATGTGAAGTCAGATTTCTCAGGCTTCATGGCACAACAGAATATTCCTTATCATTTTTTTGTGTGTGATTCATTTTCATGTATGTAGTGTCTTCAAGTAGAGCTGAGCATAGTTCAGCCCTCTCAGTGTTCACCTGATGATAGATCTGCAAGTAATTAGCAGATTGTGCCAAATGTTTTTTTTGGTAGGGGGGTACTGGGGATCGAATTTGGGCCTTTGCGCACCACTGAGCTAAATCCCCGGCCCTGTGCTAAATTTTTAGATGTCTAGGGTGTCTAATTTTTCTTTATGGTATCAATTTTTTTTTTCCATACCGGGGATCAGACTCAGGACCTTGCACTTGCAAGGCAAGCGTGGTGCCACTGAGCTAAATCCCGGGCCCTTTCTGGTATCAATTTTGATGGCCATAACAATCACATTATCTCCTCTTCTGATTGTTTTTCTTGCTGTGAATTTTTCAAAGGAGTTTTGGTCATGTTGCTTATGATGGGTCAGGGGTCCACAGAAGGAGCTGCCTCTGGGAGAGCCAGGCTTCATGTGGTCTGGTCCTAAGTGGGCTCTGGAGCTCACAGCTACCACTCTGACCTGCAGATGTCCTTCGGTCTTCTCCGTGTGTTCTCCATTGTGATCCCCTTTCTCTATGTTGGGACGCTCATTAGCAAGAATTTTGCTGCTCTACTTGAGGAGCATGACATTTTTGTTCCAGAGGATGATGATGATGACGACTAACAGGTAAGACTTGCTTTTCCCTCGTGGACAGGAGCAGGAAGTGGGGTGGGGCATCTAATCTATGATCCACTCTGACCTGGTAGCAGCACATGGACACACGGGGCAGGCGCTTCAGTGATGAATTGACCCACTTGGTGACTAATGCTTTTATTTTGCCTTTTACATATGTTGGGTGAGGGTAACTTAACTGACTTAGAAATTCATGGGTATCTCTTCCAGCTGGGCCAAGATCCTAGCCAGACTCTTAGTTGCCCCTGAAATACTACTCACAGTCAGCTCGTGTTTTCTTGAGAATTAAAATGCCGAGCACACCCACCATACCAGTGCCATCTCAGCAGGTCCATACTGAAGTGCAGAAGCTGGCAAGTCCTCACCACCGTCAGCTGCACTCACCGAGCACCGCCCCAGCACAGCCTGTACATGGGCATCGGTTATGGTACACTGCTCACACTCCCCGAGAGGCCTTCCCCCACTCAGTTTTCTGTGTTGATTTCCTGTGCTCTAACCTGTGCTGTATGGCAGTGTGGCTGTCACAGATAAGGACACCTGACTCCTTAGTGTGGCATTTAGGTTTGCCATGATTTAGTCATACATCTTAACCCATCTCAGCTTCCACTTTCCCAACCGTGGAAGGAAATGCCCGAGAGAGTGCTGCCAGCGTTCTTTTATTTTAAATAGTGTTGGGGATTGAACCTTGGGTCTGCTAGACAAGTTCCTTCCCACTAAGCCGCATCCCCTGCCCTCTTTGTATTTTAGAGACAGGGTCTTGTTAAGTTGCCCAGGCTGGCTTCAAACTTGCCATCCTGCTGCCTCCGCCTCCGAGTAGCTAGCTGGGATTATGGGTGTAGCATCTGCTGTGATTCCTTGAATTACCACCCCGAGCACTGACTCATGGTCCTTCCCACTGCCCTTTGTCATTTCTTGCAACCTCCAGTGTCCTTGATGAAGTCTCCCTTTGTCCCTCCATTTGAAATGAGTGCTGCTTCCTCTGAATGACCTTTCTTACAACCCTCCATGTAATGTGCCTAAACACACACATGCCCCCACAATTTGGACCGTGAGCTTCTTGCTGGCAGAGAATGTTTTTTATACCTCTGGGGTCCTGATGCCAGGCCTGTGAATGTCCAGTGCCTGTATGAATAATCAGAGGTACTCAAAATTGCTTTTCTCCTGCCATGTTTAGTAAAAGCACTCCATGGAACTCTTGCAGTGTGTACGTGGAGTACTGTTGCCTTCCTTTCTTACAGGACTAGGAGGAATAGAGAGAGGAGAAAGCAGCAGCTGTGGAAATGGCGATGCTCTTGGCCACTCCTTCCCTTTCAGCTGAAGGGCTCTGGAAAGCCCTCAGCCTGCCTCCTGCATAGCCTGTGACTGCAGCCCAGATCCCCGGGCTCTGGAAGGTTCCCTAAGATGTCCAATGAGTGCTGGGGGGAAAAAAGTCAAATTATGAATAAAATAATAAACATCAGCCATGACTGAAAGCTGGCTGGAGTTTCTCAATCCAAGCAGGCTCTGTTGTTGTAATTCTTCTCTCTCAGAGGGACACAAAGGCTGTGGATTTATACCTCAGGATGTTTAGGCCAGGTAGATACATAGAGATAATTAAGGGGAGCTATGTTTGTTTATTCCTTCCTTTCCCCCTTCACAAAAGCGTAACAGTTTTCCCTCAAAGCTGCACAGGCTAAAGCTTCTAGCCTTTTTTGTTTCTGTTTTTTTGAGGCAGGGTTTTGCTATGGCCTTGAACTCATGGAGATCTTGCTGCTTCATCTTCATGAGTGCTGGGATTATAGGTGTGCACCACCACACCTAGCTCTCTAGCTGTGTGTGTTCATTAGTATGGATTAGTTATCATGTGCCAATCCTGAGGAGCAGCAACTGTTTATAATACTAAAATCTTATTAGAATGGTCTTTCAAAACTTGGGTTCCTTAGGTGAAAAGACAGTAAGGGGATCCTTGGTGCTGAAAAATGTGGGACTCCTCATGTGGTTATAGATACTGAGCCCCTTTCTCCACTGTATGCTTTGACCTGGGAAGGAACAGAGAAGACCCCACCACCCGAAGCAAGCAGAAATCATTCTTTAATCTGGCTGAAGTCAGATCTTCAGGTATAGCAGTTTGCAAAAATAGATTATTTCTGTTTTTGTATATGCACTGACTGAACAGCTGTGCCCCTAGTAACCTAATGAGCAGGACTGGACCTAGGACCTCAAAGGTGCTACACAAGCACTCTGTCATGAGCTCCATCCCCAGCCCTTTTTAATTTTTAAAAATTAGTGCATGTTTGCAGTACATAATTATATTCCTTCTTGGGAACTGATACATGTATGAATAAATGTATACATAATTTTTAATTTTTTCATCTCCTTTCCCTCCTTCGGGCCCTTTTTCTTTTGTAAGATTTATCTCTATATTTCCTTTTATTTTCCCAGTCCTTTAAGTTTTTTTTTTTTTTTTTGGTTTTTTTTTTTTTTTTTGGTTTTTTTTTTTTTTTTTGGTTTTTTTTTTTTTTTTTGGTTTTTTTTTTTTTTTTTGGTTTTTTTTTTTTTTTTTGGTTTTTTTTTTTTTTTTTGGTTTTTTTTTTTTTTTTTGGTTTTTTTTTTTTTTTTTGGTTTTTTTTTTTTTTTTTGGTTTTTTTTTTTTTTTTTGGTTTTTTTTTTTTTTTTTGGTTTTTTTTTTTTTTTTTGGTTTTTTTTGAGACAGGGTCTTACTATGTAGTTGAGACTGACCTGGAACTCACTATGTAGCCCAGGCTGGTCTCCAACTCAAAGTGATCCTCCTGCCTCAGCCTCCCGAGTGCTGGGATTACAGGCGTGAGCCACCACGCCAAGCCCCTTTTAAGTATTTTTTAAGGATGGTCTTTTTTTGGTATCGGGGCTCAAATTTGGGACCTTGTGCTTACAAGGCAGGTGGAGGCACCACTGAGCTAAATCTCCAGCAAGAAACCTTTGAGAGAAGGTGTTGCTGAGTTGCCCAGGCTGGCCTCAAACATGACCTTTACCTCCCAGCAGCTGGGATTAGAGGTGTGCACCACTGTACTCATCAGGGAATTAATTTCATGTTAGAAACTAGTGCTTGTTGCAAGGAGCAAGACTAGGCCTGTGAATATGCATTTTCTTCAGAACCCCTGGGTCCTGTACTTCTGTGTCTGTTAATACTGCTCTCTTCCCTCTCTGACTAATTTTGGATAACCTGTGGCGTGACACGGAGGCTGTAGAAACACAATGAAATCAACCAGCCTCATATCCTGTGTGACAGTTTCTGAACAGATGGACTCATCTTTCCTACTTACTGACATGCAAGGCTCTGAGAAAACAGGATTTACAGCAATCACTACCCTTCGGGAAGAGGGAATGAACAGGTAGTATGCAGACCAAGACCCCAGTTGTTCAGGCAAAAGTGAGAAACCACAGAAAACTGGTTTACCAATGGAATTCTGTCACGAAGTGATCATATCACTGATTTATTTGTGCTCCAAAATAATTAAATAACATGCACCTTCCCACTGAGCAGAGTGGCTTTATGGGTCATGGCCAGCATAGAACTTGGACAGGAAATCCTTTGGCCTTGGTGCTTCTGTTTCATGGAAGAACCGCATTACATGTGTCCGTTGCTTCCACACTTTAATTGTTTCCTCCAGTTCCATCTTTCCCTAAACAAATGAGGGGAGAGGTGGTCAGTCAAAGTGGTCACCCTGAAATCAACACTGAAGCCCAGAATTCCATCCTTTCCTTGACACTGACCTGTTGAATGACTTTGGGCAAGTAATGACCCTGTCTAGGCAACTTTGGGCATCTGGAAAATGAGTGGGTTACTCTTTAATGCTGTGGTTAACTGATGCCAACAAGAGCCTTCAAGGTTAACAGGCTACATGTAAATGCATAACTATACTGGCTTAAGTTTCTGCATAACATTTCTTTTGTGTTATTTACTAGTCCACACTGAAATGACCATTGGTGCTAATGTGACAGACCGCGGACAGGAAATCAGGCCCATGATTTGCCTCAGTGACACAGGACTCAGCTGACTCACCTGCCTCTCCATCTGTAAGTTGGCATCCATAAAGCAGTAACTTCCAAGGCTGGTGTTCAAGAAGAACTCCAGCTTTCCTCTTCATAGTGTTTTTTAGTTCTACAATTAAAGTCCCAGTGGGTTTTCTCAATAATTTTTTTTTCTCCACATTGAGCTCTATCCTCAGCCCTTTTTGAATCATGTTCTTACTAAGTGGCTAAGGCTAGGTTTGAATTTGTGATCCTCTAGCCTCAGCCTCCCAGAGTGCTAGGATTACAAACATGTGCCACCATGCTTGGCTTCTCTTTCAACAAGCTTATATCTTTAACTCCAAGTTTACTTGTCTGAAACAGCAACAGTTGCCAAACCAGTATCTGCTTTTTAAACTTGGGCAGAAAATGCCCATCTGGGAAGACTAAGAAGCACAGGACAAGCTGGCTGATCTTTTAAGTCAGTCAGGGAGGGTCAGTTACCTTGATCACCAGAAGATCAATCACCCTGGGGTCTGTGACGTGGGCATTCTTCATAAACATTTCTCGGACTTTATCCCGTCCCTGTTTGACAGGGATGTCTAGCTGGAATAAGGTCACTAAAGAGAAAAAAATGATCAGGGTAGAAATTATAAAATGTGTTTTTGAAAACTTAAGTCGACAGATGCTCACTGAGCATGTAATATAAAACGGGCTGTTCATTCCTGCTCCAGATGTCAGCCTCACCCTGGGCTTGGTGCTGAGGGTGTGAAGAAGTGTGATGATGCCTGGCTCACTGAGCTGACTTGAGGCAGGGAAGATAAGACCGCTGCATTTGAAGAAGCAGAAAAGCAGGCTGGGGATTAAGCCCAGGACCTTGCATGTGCCAGTCAAGTGCCTTGCCACTGGGCCACATCCCAGTGTTAACATTTTTATATGGAGCAATCAGCAAAACAGCAGGGTTGAAATTTTATGTAAAATAATGTGGCACAGGCTGTAAGTACTACATGAATTTGGGAGTTGAGGGATATTGCTAAGGGTCGTGCAGGTACAGGTTTCAGTTCATAAGTCAGGGGAGGGGAAAGACATGTAAAACGTAGTTCTAGCTTTCTGGGCCTTTTTTTTTTTTTTTGAGACAGGGTCTCACTATGTACTTGAAACTGATCTGGAACTCACTATGTAGCCCAGGCTGGTCTCGAACTCAGAGTAATCCTCCTGCCTCAGCCTCCCCAGTGCTGGGATTACAGGTGTGCGCCACCACGCCTGGCTTCTAGATCTTAAATTCTGATTGGAAGGACAGCGATATATGATTGCAAACACACAATAAATATTTGCAATCCCATATGAAGTTATCACAGATCTAATACATGGCACAGACTCAGTGACATTGAACTTCATATGACGAGAGGCATATGGACATCCTCTGAAAACTAGGTGGTTTTTTTCCCCATTAAGTTTATTGGTACTTTTTAGGTATCCAGTACAGTTACATTTATCATTGGGATCTTGTACCTTTACCTGAGTATCTTGGCTCTTATTTTTTCCCCATACCCCTGCCTTCCCTTCACCCTCTCCACCCTTCCCTATTTACAAAGACTTTGTTTCCATTTTTTCCTTTTCTTGTATTTTTTTTTTCCTTTCCTCTACTCCTTAAGCCCTTTTCTTCCTATTTTCACATTATCAATTATACAATTTGAACCTTACTTACACTTTTAGTTTTTCACACCAGAGAAACTATTCGGTATTTACACATTTCCTATTTCCCTTAAGAGTATGGCCTCAATATGCATCCATTTAGCTATAAATGTCTCTAGTTTCTCATTCTTTTTGGCTGGGTAGTACTCCCATTTTATAGAAAAAACACATCTTCTTATCCAGTTTCTAGCTGATGGACAATTGGGCTGTTTCCAAGTTTTAGCTATTTATAAACTGTGCCACTATAAACAGGGGTGGGCATATATCACTGTGATATGATTCTTTTAATTCTTTTGGAAAGATACCAGCAGACGGACATCTGGGTCAAATGCGACCTCTAATCCTAGTTTTTTGAGGCATCTCCATATTGATTTCTACAGTGGCTGCACCAGTCTGCACTCCCTCCAACTATGGAAATGAAAGATACCAGCAGACGGACATCTGGGTCAAATGCGACCTCTAATCCTAGTTTTTTGAGGCATCTCCATATTGATTTCTACAGTGGCTGCACCAGTCTGCACTCCCTCCAACAATGGAGAAAGGTTCCTTTCTCCCCACAACCCTGCCAACATTTGTTATTGGTTAATTTGATAGCAGCCATTCTTTCTGGGGTGAGATGGAATCTCAGTGTTGTGAAAACTAGGTTTTAATCACTTGTATTCCCAGGCACTCAGCCTTCAACAGACTTGATGACAAGGACATGGAAAGGCCCTGGGAACCAGGTGGACTGGGGTGAGAGGCACACTAGGCCAAAGGAACAGCACAGCAAGGCATACAGGCTCGAATGAGCACTGTGGTGAAGGAGACAAATGTGCTCCTTGCTGAGGACACTTTGTGTTGTGACCATTCCAGGGACATGTCCACTGTGGTCTATGGAAGCATTACAGCCATCTCCAAAAACTATGACAACCATTTAGTGACTGAATGAATCAACTATAAACTTTGAATCTTTCATTATACCCATGACATGTCAGAAATGAAAAAATGAAGCTTCTATTAGGGAAAACCATGCCGTGTTGCAAAGAAAGTAAGTTTTCTGCTCCAACCAAGGAAGAAGTAATAGAAAGCTAAAAGTAGAACTGGCTCAACAGGAAAACATTAGGGACACAGAACCACTTAACACTGAAAACACCAGTGTCCGGCATTGTGCAGAACAGGCTCACATGGACAGTTAATTACATATACCTCTTCCAAATCTGCCTTCTTGGCCTTTACTTTGCTACTTATCATCAACTATGGTGAATATATTTATTATGGGAATTGACAGACACTATAAATTTAGTTTTTTGGTTTTTTTTTTCCCCCAGAGAGCAGTCACCAAGGTCATTATTAGGGACTGTAGAAAAGGAGCAATGAGAACGTGGAATTTATAATCGTACCCTTTGGGAAGATTTAGGCCTAGAGCACTTCGGGCAATTGCTCAAAATCACAACTGGCTCCTGGGAGGTGGGGCCCTAGAATCCAAGATTTTTTTCATTTACAATTTGGTGCTCATTTAGGGAAAGAAATACAAGGAATCTTCCCCTCCTACCAATGCTTGCTGTTCCTGCATTTTTATATCAGATTCCTGCCCAACCCTAGGAGCAAAAACACAAGGTTCTTCCAACCATAGCTTTGGGAACTAGTACCCATCTGCTCCCAGTCCTCACAGTCTCCTCTGCCTCACACCAGAACCCTGGATACATCAATCTCCTCTTAAGCCAAACGTTTACATGTGTGACATGGCTCAGTGGTAGAGGGCTTGTCTAGCATGCACAAGACCCTGGGTTCCACCCTTAGAGCAGGTGGGGTGGAAATTCAGCACAGTTGCAGAGTTCTGCCTGTTTTTCAGTAGGTAACAAATGCCAAGTGTCCAACTTCACAGGTTAACATGGCTTGTCTCTACTGAGATTCTATAGCTCTGTCCCAGGCCAATGCTGCCATTCCAACCCCTTGAAGAACTCTGCATCAGTGAGAGGCTGTGGCAAGGTAAATGGAAACAGCTTGGCTACAGCCTGCTGATTTCTTCTTTGGTTTAAATCAGTGCTTTTCAAACTAGTGACAATTTTGTCCTCCAGAATATTTGGTAATGCCTGGAGGCATTTTTGGTTGTCATAGCCAAAGGGAGAAGGGTAGTGGCATCTAACAGGTGGATGTCAAGGATGTTAAATGTCCTGCAACACCAAGAACAACCCTGCACAACAAAGAATTATGTAGCTCTAGTGCAGCTGTTAGAAGTCCCAGTATAAATCAGTGCCAGTTATTCTTTCTCAGTTCAAGAATGATTTCCTGGCTTATTTTCTGAACCCTGAGTGTATTTAGATTTCAATTTGAGAGACTCAGAAAGAAGATGCCCCTTTTGGATGGGAAAGTGAGTTTTCCAGTCTCTGTTTTCCCAAAGTTATTAACTCTCCTGAGCCAGGAACGTGCTCACAGACTAGGAAGGACAGTACTATACAGTTCTCGGTCTTTGCTCTATCCATGGTAGCATTCATAGGGTGTGATCCTCAGATGGAGGCAGCATGGGATGAAGAAAACAGCTATACTTTAGGTCTTATTATCTAGTTATATGCCCAACTCCCTCCTTTGTCCATAAGACCCTTGAAGGCAGGGCTGTGTTTTACTCATTTTTATATTGCTGTAGGCATCTGGTACTGGCTCTACTGTACAAGAAGTACCAGATGAATGGGAATTAAGTTAAGTGAAACTTAAAACAGAAAGCCTCCTGTTACCTTTGGCCAGCAAGCAGCTTGTAGTGTTTTTCAAACTAGGTCCCCAAGCTTCAAAGAAACTACAGTAGGAATTAAGAGCCTGGTGTCCCCCCATCCCCGCACCATGCTGGGGATTGAACCCAGGGCCAATGCATGCTAAACTAAACTAAACGAACTACACCCATCTCCAACCCCAAGAGCCAGGTGTTAGACTGAACAGTCAGGGCTATAAGGCTGGCTCTTCTACTATTAATGGTGTGACTCATGACAAGTTTAGATGTCTCATTTTTGTCTCCGCTGTAAGGCAGGAAAACTGCCCATCTTAAAATAAGGCACTATACAACATTTGGCATAGTGCTGGATCATATGTAAGCATTTCGGCGAATGTTAGTTATTACCAATACAGTAACTTATTCCTCATCCTTGTTTTGGTTCTTCAGCTGGAGTGCCAGTGATGGAGAGCACGACACACTGTGGCACAGGTCTCAGTGAGTGACCCACCGGGGATCACTGGTCTTTCTCTTAAGCTTGATCTTCACCCCTTTGACTTCTCCCCCTGCTCTCTAGGCTTCTGTAACCCTTTATCTTCTTATCCACCCCCAGGACCCTTTTGACTCTGGAATTATCTTCCCAAACAGCAGGTCCTGGGAGGAGATGCTTTAAAGAGTTCTACAAAGTCATGATATCTGGATCTGTCTTGAACTCAGCCACAATTTCATTTCTCTTCCTCCCTCATGAAAAAAAAGACAAGGTTTCAGAAACTCTTGGGAGTATTCTGCTAAGCAAACATTGTTTTTAAACACCTGGTTTTGAATGCATCCCCCCCACATACAAACACTTTTGTTTTTCTTCCCACATGGGTCTGTGTAGTTCAGGCTGGTCTTGAATTCATTATGTAGCCCAGGATGGCCCGGAACTTGCAGCATTCTCCTGCCCCAGCCTTCCCAAGGGTAGGGATTACAGTTACACAGCTCCACGTCCAGCTAAACACTTGCTATTGTCACTTCCACTCCTATTTGCCTGTCCCTGAAGGCATTTGAATTTGCAGCCCCTACACAAACAGGACACTTCTTAGTTCCTCTCTCTCCAGCATCAGGTGGGTTTACATTCTTTCAGGTCATTAGCCTTCTCTTCAAAAGTCAGCTTGAGGACAGTGGAGTACAGTTCTCATACAACAAAGAACAGCAGCACTGTATGTAGAGGCTTCTAGGTTAAGCCTGAGAGCAGCATCAGCATGAATACCACAAACAGCAGCTACCGAAACAGTGCCAGCCCGTTCTAAGCACTTACATATAAATCATTACCCTACTTAAGATGGTAACTCTCCCCAGAAGACACTACTATTTCTCCAGTCTACAGAAGACGAAACTGAGGTACAGATGAAATAATGGACCCACGGTCACAGGTAGTAAAAGGCAGAGCCTGAAGGAAAGTGCGGGCTACAGATCACACCTTCTCCTGCCTCACACACAGCCAGGGAAGTCGCACTCAACCATGCCTTCCACCTCAGGCAGCAGTGATGGTTCAAGTTAAAACACAGGAAGTCAAATCGACACAATTACAAAATATGGACAGTCAAGGACGTTTGCGTCGCCCTTCTAAAAAAAAAAAAAATCCAGCACAGTGGGCAGCACTGAAAGGGATGTCGAGATGAAACGGTGTGCATTCTGGGAGCCTGCGTACCAATCCTCCAGCTGAACAGACTGGTTCTCACCACCTAAGCGATGGAAGGAAGGGGCAGACCACCAGGCATAGGGCGAGGAATCCCTGAGGATAAATACGAGGGCAAGTCGAGCCAGGCAGCAAGGATTGGCGCCCATCTCCTAGAGAGCTCAAAAGGCATCACTGACTTACCGGACAACCTTGGGAAAGTCACTTTCCTTCAGTTTCTTTACGTGGGGGCGGGGAGCGTGTGGGAACTGGATGATGGCTCAGTTCCTACAGCCGCTCTGTGTAAGACCCAGTGGGTGTCCGCAATATTTTCTGGAACTGCACAGCTGGGTTCCAGATCCAGCAGAAGCTGTCTCTGGGCCTCGGGCCCGTCGCTTCGCCTCATGGCGCCCTCACTTGCCAATGACAATCGCCAACAATCCCCGCTCTCCCTCCCAGGGGTTCTGTTAGGATTATGGGGACAAAAGACTCCAAAGTGCCGAGGCGCCTAGCAGCGCTCAGTATGGACGCCGGGCATGGCTCGTCTGACCTCGGCGCCGCAGTCAGCTCGGGCCCTCCCTGGCCTCGAGAGACCCTCTCTCTTCCCCGGAAGCACCCGGAGTGGCCTCTGCCCGAGCAGGTGACCTCAACTCGGCGGGTGAGACCTTGGGCAGTTGCCTCCAGGGCCCCGCGTGCGCTGCTGCCTCTCACCGGTGTTCGGCACCTCCCGATACCAGGCGCGGTAGAGCTCGCGCACCCTCCGCTTGGCCTCGTTCATATCCCGACTGAAAATGGGCTTCACGGCTGTGCCGGCCGCAGCAGCACCCTGCCTCAGACCGCTCGCCGCCATCTTGCTAATGACAACTCCGCCCCCTTCTCGCCGCGCGCGTGCACCCCGAACGAATCTCTTTCTGGTTGGCTAAAAGGGGGCACCACGCCCCTGTGCTTCGAGTGGGCGAGACTACAGCTCGGGCTCTCCAATTGGCTGGAAGTGAGGGCCAAAGACAGGCCAGTGAGGACTGCGCATGCTCATCTCCAGGATCGCGGCTCGTCCTCTGGGCGGGTTAACACTCTCGTAACAACCAGAGGCGCCGCCAGGGGGCGCTGTTGCGAGCCCTCAGTCCGCGTTCCGCTGCCCAGGTGTGGCTCGGTTGTCGCCTTCCAGCATTTCCTGGATCTCCGCGGGGCTCGGGCTGCAGCCCCCTAAGGTGACAGCTGAGGAAGACGACGGCGCAGGCTGCAGTGGCGCTGTCCCGGCCTGTCGGCGGCCTTTCTGGAAACCGCGGCACTTACTCACTACAAACCAGCTCTTCGCCAGCGCCCTCCTGGCTTTAGCGTCTCGGCACTGCTCGACCCCGGAGGTGGGTGGAAGGTCGGGATTTTGTCATCCAAACTCTGGATTTCTCTCAAAAGCAGTCGAGCATTGTGAGGCCGGAGGGAGCCTTAGGCCGTCCAGTTGGGTGTTTTCTTGCTGAGGTGAGCGCTGAACCTGAAGGGGACAGTGATAGCTGGCACCACGACAGCCCGTGCCCTGGGTGTTTACATGGACTCGTCTCAGAGGCCGGGCAGGTGCTCCTAGCACCTTCTTTTTTTTTTTTTTTTTTTTTTTTTTTTTTTTT
>NW_022900931.1:6037222-6134310 GCF_012274545.1 Fukomys damarensis | reverse complement strand
TTTTTTTTTTTTTTTTTTTTTTTTTTTTTTTTTTTGGTACCGGGATCGATCTCGGGACCTTGCGAGGCAGGCGGCGGAAGCACTGAGCTAAATCCCCGGCAGCACCTTCGTTTTACAGGCGAGGAAGGAGAATCCAGGTCGCTTGCCACAGTAGGTAGCCTCTGCCTGCCCGCTGCCTAGGGGTCACTGTCTGTCTCGGAAAGTGCCGTGGACAGGCACCTGGGACGTACTGGGGAAGGGCAAAGGGCGGCCGAGCTCAGCTGTGCGATATCCCAGCTGGCGTGGGCAAAGCCCCGCGTTGCCCAGTCTTTCACCTTTTCAAAGGTAAAAGATCTGATGTCTTCTCTCCTCTTTAATATTTTTTGAAATTATATTTAAATGGGCTATGCAAAGGAAAGTGTTGCAAAATTCCCTATGATACCAATAAAGGATTTGCTTTAAAACGAGCTGCCTGTGGGACTATAGTCCCGTAACAAGGCAGCTGAAACCGTTTTAGTGGCATCTTGGAGGCTTTGCTAGTGTAAACATCCTACTGTGCTGCCGAGGTGTGCAGTGTGTGCGGGCTGGGTGTGGCTCGGTGGTAGAGCATTTGCCTAACACGTGTGAAGCCCCAGGTTTGGTCCCCAGAAACCCCTCCAACAAAGCAAAACCCTCAAAACCCAATTGTGTATAGTATCAAGTACATACTTGATAACGAATGACTGGCTTGTGTAGTATTTACTCTTCTTTTAAAGTTAGCTACAGAACAGCTTTAGGCAGGTCCTTCAGGAGTGTTGCAGAAGAAACTTATTATAGGAGATAACAGCTCTGTGTGTGTTCTCCCTAGACACCTTCCAATGGTACAGAATGTGGCGGGGGAAGCCAATTTCTATCTATGATCCTGACTGTAGGCCTGAGTATGTGTGTATGTTTCATTTTTAACAAAAAGTTTTTAAAAAGATTAAGCTATAGAAAAAAGCTTATAAATAAAGATATGAAGAAAATCTATGGTAGAGGTAGAACGTAGCCTAACCTTTCCAAGTCAGCAGATGATCAGACTAACACGTGCTAATGTTTTTTCTGCTACACCCCTGAGTCGGATGTTGACTATTTTATCCTCCACAAGTATATAGCTTATATTGGAAGAGAACTTTAAGCATTGAAATAGAAGGGAGGAAATTTGATTGCCCTAACATTAGAAATGAATAGCCATTCAAAATTAACTAAAACATGAATTTGGAGTGAGACTAAATGAGATAAGTATCTTTATTTTGGTAAAAAATATTTTTGTACAGTTGTAATTGTGTTTGTGTTTTACCCTAGTGTTTTTACAAAAGATTCTGAAAGTTTAAAAACTTACAAAGTTAGAAAGCAAGCTTTAGTTAATACTTTTATTTTTCAGTGCTGGTGATCAGACCCAGGCAAGGCCTGTCCCGCTGAGCTATATCCCTAGTCAATTTATTATTGAAGAAAGAAAATGTATTTTCATAAATGTAGCACAGACCACTTGTGCAGTGTTTCTGAGGTCTATGGTGTTGTGAAGTTCTGGGCCTGTACGTCCATTTCACCCCTCTCTCTCCTTCCTGCACAACTCCAGTCCTGCAGTCCATGGTGAGCGCTCTGTGCAGGTGTACCATTTTTATCTCTTATTATTGTTATCGTTATTATTTTGGTGGTACTCGTGATTGAACTCAGGGCTTTACAGATCCCAGTTCTTTTTCTTTTTTCATTTTGAGACTGGGTTTACTTAATTACCGGGGCTGGCTTAAAACTTGAGATCTTCTTCTCAACTTCTCAACTAGCTGAGATTACAGGTGTGTGACTCTCTACCCAGTCCTTTTTTATCTTTTCTATTTTCTTTTTTTGTATTTTTGAAACAGGGTCTCCCTGTATTTAGTCCAAGCTGGTGACATACTCATTATGTAGCTCAAGCTGGCCTTGAACTTTTGACTCCCTGCCTCAGCCTTCCGAGTACTGGGATTACAGTCTTGCTTCACCACACCGATCTCATTTTTAAAATCTTTTCTACCATATTTTACTGTACTTTTTCTATATTTAGATATGTTTAGTTTTTACATACATAAATACTTCATTGTATTGCAGTTGCGTACAGAATTCAGTAGCATGCCATACAAGTTTGTAGCTTAGGAGAGATAGGTTGTACCATAGAGCCTAGGTGGCTGTACCATCTAGGTTATTGTAAGTTTATTCTGTGATGGCCACACAATGACACGATTGCCTAATAATAACGCTTCTCGGAACATATCCTTGTTGTTAGATGATATGGCTGTATATATGAATTTTGAAGCATAATAAGTGGAAACTTTTGAACCTCCTACTAATTTTAGAAGTAATAAGGCTAAGTGTACAATGACTCTAGTTGCTGCTGTTTTAAGTTCTCTAGGCATATTGACTTGACAACACACCTGTGAGACAAGTATTATACCTATTTTACAGATGAAAAAAACTGAGACAGAGAAACTACGTTACTTACCAGCAGTGGGTTGAAGCCCAGTAAGCTAGCTGCAAAATTTGTGATCTGCTTCTTACAGCACATGTGTGGTATTCTGTAGTTCTAGCTTGATCCATTTCCTTTCTCCTCCAGAAGTAATTACTGTCATGAGATTAGTGTTGTAAAATTCCTTTTCATTGAAAAAATAAATAGTGTCTAAGACCTCCCACAGACCATGAAAAGGGATTTACAGATCACATATTCCATAAGGAACTTATACCTAGAATATGTAAGACTTTCACTACACTCAACAATAAAAAGACATGTAGCCCAATTAGAAAATAGGCAAGCCAGGAGTGGGGGTGCATGCCTATAAGCCCAGTATGTGGGAGGCTGAGGCAGGAGGATTCCAAGTTTGAGGTCAGCCTGGACTCCATAGCAAGACCCTGTCTCAAACAAACATAAAAAATAAATAGTGTCTAAGACCTCCCACAGACCATGAAAAGGGATTTACAGATCACATATTCCATAAGGAACTTATACCTAGAATATATAAGACTTTCACTACACTAGACATGTAGCCCAATTAGAAAATAGGCAAGCCAGGAGTGGGGGTGCATGCCTGTAAGCCCAGTATGTGGGAGGCCGAGGCAGGAGGATTCCAAGTTTGAGGTCAGCCTGGACTCCATAGCAAGACCCTGTCTCAAACAAACAAAGGGGAGGAGGAAGGGAGTAAAGGTAACAGCACAGAATGCTGATGAGCACAGAGCGACAGGAACTCTCCTTAATATTGGAATTAAGTACAAGTCCTTTGGAAGACAGTTTGATGTTTTCTCACAAAATTAAACACACACTGTCAACACTTGTACTACTGTGTGTTTACCCAAAGGAGCTGAAAATTTATGTCCACATGGTAACCTGCACATGGATGTTTATAGCAACTTTATTGAGAAATGTCACAACTTGAAAGCAGCCAAGATGTCCTGCAGTAGGTAAGTGGATAAATAAACTGTTATATTCAGATAGTGTTTTTTTTAAGGCAGAATCTTGCCAAGTTGCTAGGTTGCCTAGACTAGGTTTGAATTATAATTGAGCACTAGAAATGTGCTATTAAGACATGAAAAGACACAGACAACCCTTAAATGCATATTGCTAAATAGAAGAATACAACCAGAAAAGCTTGTACTGTATGAGTCTCACTATGTCACATTCTGGAAAAGGCAAAACTGAAAGACAGAAAAAGATTAGTGTTCACAGGGCCCGAGGGCTGGGGGTGGGTGAAAAGATGGAGCACACAGTAATTTTTAGGGCAGTGAAAATACTCTGCGTGATACTTTATTAACAGATACATCATTATACACAGTCACAACCCATAGATTGATTATACAGCTCCAAGCGTGAACCCTAAAATAAACTGTAGACTTTGGGAAACAATGATGTGCCCATGAAGATCTGTGTTTGTTTTCTTTGTTTTTGTTTTTGTTTTTTTTGTTTGTTTTTTTGAGACAGGGTCTCACTATGTAGTTTAGGCTGGCTTTGAACTCTATTGTAGCCCAGGATGGTCTCAAACTCACAGGATCCTCCTGCCTCTGCCTCCAGAGTGCTGGGATTACAGGTGTGCGCCACCGTGCAGAGCTCTGTGAAGACCCATTGACTAGAACTAATGTACCACTCTGGCGCGGGAGGCAGATGGCTGGGGGAGCTACGAGTGTGTGCAGCAGAGCCAATGAAGGCTGGCAGTGTTGGTCAGAGGAGATGGTTGGAGTGTATGAAACTCTGTTTGCATCTTAAGCCTCCTGTTTGTTACTTACATCATGATTATGGGTCAATACAAATAGAGATTTCCAAAGGTGCACTTATGCACATCTCACCCACAACTGAGCAATGTCAATTTTCTGTAGCGAAGAACATTACTATTTTGGTGAGGGGTAGTGCTACAGAGAGGGGTTAGGAGCTAACCATTTACAGCTGGGTGTGGTGGTGCACACCTGTAATCCCAACACTGTGGGAGGCTGAGGCAGGAGGATCAATAAGTTCAAGCCTAGCGTGGGCAATTTATCAAGACCCTGTCTCAAAATTTAAAAAATATATTTAGAAAGGACCAAGGATGGGCTCAGTGTGGGCTCAATTCCTAGTGTTGGAGAGAGAGAGAGAGCTGACCACTTACCTAGAGCCCTCTGTGTCTGTCCTTGATGCTGGTGAATGTTAAATTGAGGTGAATTTGAAGCCTTCAGCGTTTAAAGTTCTCATGTAGTTGTGAATAAAGTAAGAAATACAGAATTTCTTATTCCAGCTCAGTTTTCTTCTGTTCCCTTCCTCCCTACTGCCATTCCAGTTTTGACCCCAGGTTGGTTGGTTTGTTTATTGATGGTACTGGGGATGAACTCAGTGCCTTGCACTGAGCTACATCAACAGCCCTTTTTTTATTTCTTATTTTGAGACGCAGTCTTGCTAAATTGCCTAGGCTGCCCTTGAGCTCCTAACCTTCCTGCCTCAGCCTCATTAGGTGAGACAAGCTAACACGGAATGGTGGAGGAGGTGAGGTACCCTGGGGTTAAAGCTCCCTGCCTAGGATGGGCTGTGTTCTGTTACACTCACTGTCTTTCCCTCTTCCCCTTCTTAGTCTCTGACAAGGGACTTGTTTCTATAATTTTGTCATTTCAAGAAAGAGATATAAATGCAAGTGTAGAGTATATAAACTTTTGGATAAGCTTTTTATTCCTCGGCGAGTTTCCTTGAGGTTTATCTAGGTTATCAAATCATTATGTTTCTTCCTTTTTATTTCAGAGGGATGTTCCACACTATGAATGTATCATAATTGATAAACCATTCACGCCCTGCAGTACTTCCTGGTTGTTTGGGTTTGTTAAAAATAAACTATGTCCAGGTGTGGTGACATAAGCCTGTAATCCCAGCACTCAGGAGGCTGAGGCAGGAAGATCACTGTGAGTTCAAGGCCAGCCTGGGCTACATAGCAAGTTCAAGGCCAGTCTGAACTATATAGAAATCCTGTTTTAAATAAGGCCAGCCTAAGCAACTCAGACCCTGCCTCAAAATTAAGATTAAAAAAATTTAAAAGGGCTGGGGATGTAGCTCACTGGTAAAGCACTTGCCTATCATGTGCAAGGTCTTAGGTTCAATCTCCAGTACTAAAAAAAAAAGTACGTCTTTTGTATTAACATAACTCTTCATTTCTGCAATGCTGGGTTATGTGATTGTTGCATAGCTAGTTTAAGAAACTGCCAAATTGTTTTCCACAACTGTGCCATTTTACAGTTATCATGAGCAGTGTGTGAGTGATTTGGTTTCTCCACGTACCTCTTCTGCATTTGGGGCAGCAACCTTACTCAAGCCATTCTGCTAGGCATGCACAGTGGTACCTTGGCTCACAAACAGTTTGGTTTGCAAAAAGAAGTGTTTGGCAAAATTTTTTGTTTGCAGACTCTGTATCAGGTGACATGCAGGAGTATGGGCATCTTTCTCCCACAAACACAAACGTGGCCATCTTTTCCAAAGTCACAGAGCAAAGTAGGTTCATGGACTGAGGTGCTAATGTATAGGCCCAGTGTAGCTTTACATTGCATTTCTCTCCTGGCTGGTGTCTTAGTCTCTTGTCCTCTGCCATCACAGAATAACACAGACTGGGAATTTAGAAACAGGAGAAGTTTACTCGGCTTGTAGTTCTGAAGGCTGGGACACCCAAGAGCATGATGCTGGCACCTGAAGAGCCTCCAATCCCATAGCTGAAGCAGAAGGGCATGCGGTTCTGTGCAATGGAGAAGGGACTAAAGTTATCCTTTCATGAGGCCCTCACTCCAGAGATAATTTATTCCTGAGCTAAGAGCTTTAATCCATCCATGAGACAAGAGTGTGAGGTGTGAGGCAGCTGTTTTCCCCGATGGCAAGGATGGGGGTAGGGAAGGGAAGGAGAGGAGAGGAGAAAGAACAAGAGAGATATCCAACATGGAAGCCACAAATAGGACTATTTTAGAAATAATCTCACTTTTACCACATTTTATGCTGAAGGGAGTCAGTCAATCCAGACCACCCTCAAAAGGTGAGGATTCCACAAGGGCACGGATACCAGGAAGTGTGGGTTATTAGGGGCCATAGAAGGGCTTGCCTATCAGAATGTCTATTTGATTTTTTGGATTCTAATGCTCTGATGAAAAACCTTATCTCTTTATCTGTTGTTGTCTCTCTTTTAGACATTCCTTCAACTTAGGATTCATAGTTATCTTAAAGTTCTCATCTGCTAGCTAATTATGATACCTACCTAGATTATCCCTGGGTCTTCTTCAGTTGACTGTTTTATCTCTCAGTTGTCATTTGGTTTTTCCTGTTTCTTCTAATGTTTGGTAACAATTATAAGCTGGACAACATGGACAGTAAGTTATAGATAATGTCTCAGCAGGCCCGGAGGCTTGAATTTAGCCTTCAGTCAGTTCACTTATTATAGTTTTGCCCACATTTTTAAAGTATAGTCTTTAATCTTAGGGTGATGTTTTTCTAGATAATCTTCACTGAATTCCTGGACTATGCAGAGGAAACTTGTTTCCTCTGCTCTGACCAGTCTTCATCATCTCCCTGAACTTACAGCTGAATTTCCCTGTCAACTCTCAGCTCCCTGAAGCTGGTGTGTGTGTGTGTGTGTGTGTTACTGGGGATGGAATCCATGGCTTCACCCAAGTGCTTTATTACCCAGTTGTATCCCCAAACCTCTTTTTAAAAGTTCTTTTTAAAAAAGTTGAGTCATATCTCACCAAATTTCCCAGACTGGCCTCAGACTTGCAATCCTGCTGTCTCAGCCTCCCAGGTTACTATCGTTACAGGCGTGTGCTGCCGAGCCTGGCTGAGGAGGATCTTTATGACATTAAAGCTCCTTCCCTGTGGCTTCCTTCATTTCAGTTGCTCCCCTTCAAGTCCCACTCACACGAGCAACCTTAAAGTCCAGTTTCTGCCTCCTACCTGCATTAAGATTGCTGGGTTTTTTTTGCCTTGGATTTTCCTTCCCCAGATTGCATTCTGGAAGATGCCCTAGGGAGAAAATCCAGGTGAATATAGGATAGGGCTCGCTCACTTTCTCTCTCTCTCTCTCTCTCTCTCTCTCTCTCTCTCTGTCTCTCTGTCTCTCTCTTGTACTGTGGATCAAACTCGGATCCTTGCGCTTGCAAGGCAGGCAGCAGAACCACTGAGTTAAATCCCCAGCCCTAGAGCTCACTTCTCAAGAACCACAGTCCTGCACTGATTGCTCTTTATTCATAGTTGTTATTGTATATGTTTTATCCTTTTTTTATGGTGGGAAGAGGATAAGTCCAATACCAGCTACTTCCTCATGGCTGAAACTTGAAGTCCTCAAAGTGCCTTAGGTGGGCTCCCATTTAACCAGCCACATTTTTATTTCCACGAAAGCTACTTGTTTTCCTTAATGAGCAATTCACATTTCATAACACCATATCCTCTTGCCTTTGGGAGGTATTGTTGTGGCAGAGCAGAGAAACTTAGGACTATAGCCAAGTGTTACAGCTCAGTGTTGCAGCCAAGTGCCACAGCTCTGAGGCACAGCCAAGCTTTACAGCTCCGTGTGGCAGCTCTGGGTCACAGCTCTCATAATTTGAAGACTTGAGAATCCACTGGTCAGTAGGAGTTGGAGAAAAATCCTTTACTATGCTCCTGGAGAGCTCAGAAGATTCTGAGTACTTTACCAGAAATGAGAACCTCCTTATATAGGGATCTACTGGGTAGGCTAGCATGCTCAATGAAGCAGGGGGGTGGAGTTACAGAACATTCCTGAAATAAAGGGAAGAGTTACAGAACACTCCTGGAACACTGGTGTGAGCATGCTCACTGAAGCAGGGGGCGGAGTTATAGAACATTCCTGAGAGAGGGCAGAGCTTGACAGAACCTTCTTGTGAGGGGACAGAGCTTAACAGAACATTCCTGAAAGGCCACACAGTTCAAATAGCCACAAACCATTTTGATACTTTGGGCAGCAGCCCAGCAGCACAAACTTACATTCCCAAATAAAACATTCTGTGGAAAAAAAAAAAAAATGGAGGCAAGGCGAGGCCTGTCTTACTGTATAGCACTTCTCTATCAGTATTTATTTAAAGTCTCCTATCACCTGATCTATAAACTCTGTAGTCTGAGTTCTTTGTTTATTCAGTTTGTTGCCGCTCTTTCTGGTACTGTTGTCCTCCAGTGTTTGACCAGTTCTGACCAAGAGCTCAGGTCCATATTTGAGATTTTCTAATAGAGTCTCCTTGAGAGCCTTTGTGCCCTTTGGAGCGCCGCTAGTCTGGAAGAGTCAGGATAGGACACGGTACGTGGTAGACAGACTGCTGCTGGTCAGACTGGGGGCGCGGTGCTCCCCCGTTCCTGCTGGGTGTTGCTGCTCGTCCAACACTGCTCTGGCCGGGATTCCCATGTCTGTTCTCACCTGCGGGCGATGCATCGATTCTTGTCTGTCACAGACAGAGAGAGAGAGGAGTTCAGCCGTCTTTTCGTTTTACACGAATCTCCACCGGATCATCCTGGTAGCCAGGGTTCCCTCCCCGGATCCGTCACTTGCATGAACAACCAGAGGTCCTCTGCCTTTCAGAGCGAGTCCGTACTGCCTGTATCTGACTTGATTTCCTCTCTCAGCCTCTTCCTATTTGCCTTCCCTTTGTGAATTCCTCACAGCTGCTGGTCCGACGAGGGCACCACTTGTTACAGCACGATTATGGGTTTGTTATTCAGATGGACTTTCTTTTATCACTGTGGTTTGGGGTAGGAGAGGGACTGTACACCGGAGGCAGGCTGATGTCTGGACCTGGTGGCTTCCAAGAACCCTCTGCTGTCCTGACACTGAAAGCTGGCTTGGCTCAGCATAGAATTGAATCACGTCGGCTTCCTCTCAAGTTGTGTAGAACATTAATTACTTCACTGTTCTACTACTGTTACTAAGTGGATATTAAGTATTTCATGCTGAGGCCATTCTGATTCTTTATTATTTTTAAGTAACCTATTTTTTTCCTTAATACTTACTTTATTCTTAAAAGTCAAAAAATCCTCCCCAAATTAACATATACATGTTATTCCAGCATGTAGGAGGCTGAGGCAGGAGGATCACAAGTTTGAGTCAAGCCTGGGAAACTTAGCAAAACCCTCAAAATAAAAAGGGCTGAAGGTATAGCTTGGTGGTAAAGTCCCTAGGTTCAAGCCCCAGTACCAGGAAACAAAACAAAATAAAATGGCACCCCCCCAAAAAAAACAACAAAAGCCTCTTCTGGGTGTCCACACAGAGACCCTTTGTGCTGCTTTTGCCTCATGTTAATTTAAAACCACGTGTTCTAAAAAGTTCTAAAACTTTCTTCCCTTCAGGGTATATTCCTTTTTCTATTTCTTCTCTCTGTCTTCCTCTAGATATTCTTTGCTTTCTTTTTACTGGGGATCGAACTCAGGACCTTGCGCTTACAAGTCAGGCACAGTGCCGCTGAGCTAAATCCCCAAGCCTAGACATTTTTATATATTCAATTTAGTCTTCCAGATTTGTCCTCCATAACTCTCATACCTTTACTATCATTTTCTTTTATTCTTCTCTCTTTTTTTGTGGGGGGAGCTTTGAGACAGGGTCTCACTCTGTAGTTGAGACTGACCTGGAACTCACTATGTAGCCCAGGCTGGTCTCGAACTCACAGTGATCCTCCTGCCTCAGCCTCCCGAGTGCTGGGATTACAGGCTTGCGGCACCACGCCCGGCCTTTTACTATCATTTTCATTCTTCACCCTTTTCTCTGCAAAAGGAGGAAATTTCATGGTCTTCTCATTTAATTCACCCCTTGAGGGTTTGTTTTTCTTTGAGTATCTAATCTGCTATTAAACTATTAACCCCTTCCACTTCATTTTACATTTTGGTTATTGTCCTATACAGTTATAGTTTTACTACCACCTGCCGGGATTTCACAGATACAGCATCCTCTTGAATGTTGCTGATGACATGAAACAGAAGATTTCTATTTTTCCCACTTCTGGCACCAGTGTGGCAGAGCAGACCGTGCTGAGCCCATCGCACTGAGACCTGTGTGTGCTGCGTGTCTTTCCCCAGGCCTCCTCCTCCTCTGTCCTCCTACAGAAATGTTTCTTCCCTGCTGGGTGTTAAGATGGGCACTCATGTACTCTTTAAGTGCCTGTGCAAATGCTTTAGACCTGAAAGAGGAGACAGAATGGTTTACTGTTTTAAAAACAGCTTTATTGATACATAGTTGACAGCCAACAGATTGTACCTGTTGGACAGTTTTAGCACATTGCATACCCGTGAATCCATTGGCAAAATTTTAAGAGAATGAACCTATCGCCCCCAATTTTTCTCAATCCCTTTTATAATCTCTTTTTTTCTTATCTCTCCCTGTCTGTACGGCTGGCTGGGTATGAACTTGGGATCCTACCGCCTTGGCCTCCCAAACTGCTGTGGTTCCCGGTGTGCGCCATCGAGCTTGACTCTGTGATCAGCTTTGAGTTCATTTTCGTATAAGGTTTGAGATAGAAATCAGTCTATTTTTCCCACCTAAACAGGTAACTGCCCCAGAGCCATTTACTCTTCCTGAGCTAAACATCATCCCCTGCCTCTCATCTTTGCACTTTCGCTTGCAGTGAGTTGGTAACGAGTATGTCTGTGTCTTGCTCTGTCCCACTAACCTGTCTTAATACGAGCAATCTCGTCGTCTTGATTACTGCTCATATTTATTTTCCTTTTTCAAAATTGTTTGGCTATTCTAGGTCTTTTGTATTTCCATAAGAATTTTAGAAACAACGTGTTGATTTTACAGAAAAGAAATGTGATGGAATTTATTGCAGTTACACAGAGCTTACATATCACTTGGGGGAGGCATTGGCATCTTACTTTTGGCAGACTTTTTCACTAATTATTTATATTTTGGATGCTATTATTGGTTCTTTAAAATTTTTTTAGTTTCCAATTGTTTATTGATGATGTGTAGAAATAGAATTTTTTTTTGAGGCAGGGTCTTGCTTTGTAGTTCAGGCTGGCCCTGAACTATGTAGTCCAGGCTGGTCTCGAACTTGCAGCACTCCTCCTGCCTCAGCCTCCCGAGTGCTGGGAGAGTAAAGTGTGTGCCACCATGCCCGGCTAGTTTTTTCTTGTTTTGTTTTGTTTTGAATGCAGTACTGGGGATTGAACCCAGGGCTTTGCACTGTGCTATACTTCCAACCTTTTTGTTTTTTTTCCTGGGCACATAGTCTTCCTGAGTTGCCCAGGTGGGGATTGAACTTGTGACCCTCCTGCCTTGGTCTCCATGAGTGCTGAAATTACACTCATGCAGCCCTATGCTCAGTTTACAATTAATTTTATATAGAAATCTTTTATCCTTTAACCTTGCTAAATACTAGTAGCTTTTTGGATGATCCCATAGGATTTTATAAACAATCTTATTGTTTGCAAATACAGTTTTATTCCTTCCTTTCCATTTTGTCTTTTACTTCTCTTTCTTTACTTGGATCGCTGGCTGGAGCTCCAGGACAGTATTGTGTAGCGTGATGAAGACAGACATCGTCCCTTATTCCTGAGTTTGTTGAGAAAGCATTCAGTACTTCAATTACTGACTGTGTTATTAGCTGGAGGCTTTTCATTGGCGCCCCATCAAGTGGAAGATATTTTCATCTACTAGTTTGTTGAGAGTTTTAAATTATTTTTCCAGGAATAGATGTTGCTTTTGTCAAACATATTTGCGTCCTAGTAAGATGACCATGTAGTTTTTCTTTTTCCATTTATTAATATGACAAATTTAATGGATGGGTTTTTGTGTGTTGAACAAACCTTGCACTCTTGGAATGAAACTCCACCGGAATGTTTTCTCCTTTTCGTGTGTTGTTGGTTTCCATTTGATAAGATTTTGTTGTTAGATAATTGTTGCACCTATAGTATAAGGGATTTCTACCTGTATTTTTATCATCCTTGTCTGGTTTGGGGATATGTTCCTTCCCCTTCCTAGCAGTTTTCGTATGGGATTTGTATTATTTCTTTTTGTGAGAGTTTGGTAGAATTCACTAATGAAGCTACGTGGGTCTGAAGCTTTCTTTGTGGGAAAGTTAATTAAATCAGTGTTTTTGGAAGACATAGTGCTTTTCCTGCATGAACCTATTTCGTGTGTTTTACGAGTTTTACCAACTTTCATCTGTGTTGTCGAACTTATTGGCATAATATTGTTCATAATATTTCCTAATGTACCAGAGTGGCAGAGTAGACACTGAGACTCTTTCTATAAGACTTCATGCGTGATTCCTTGTAGGGTAGGGCAGCAAGTAGGGTGAGAGAGGGAGCTGGAGATGGAATGGCAGATTTGCAAAGTATTTGGACTGTTAGGTTTCATCATCCTTATGGATATTTGGATACTAGGAAAAGGGTGAGATATGTTCACAGATCAATGATTCTGAAGCTGAGGCTCTGGGAACCATCTGCCTTGGGTTTAGGCAAGGGAGTGGGGAGCACTGTCTGTGGGTTATTTTATATTTATTTTTATTTATTTACTTTTTTTTTTGGTTTTTTGAGACAGGGTCTCATTGTGTAGCTGAGACTGACCTGGAACTCACTATGCAGCCCAGGCTGGTCTCAAACTCACAGCGATCCTCCTGCCTCAGCCTCGTGAGTGCTGGGATTACAGGCGTGCGGCACCACACCTGGCTTTTCTTTGATATTTAATTTTTAGTTTTTTAAAGTAGAAACTGAGGTCAGTAATTTGAGGCCTTTATTTTCTAATATAGGTATTCAGTGCTATAAATTTCTATGTATTTCATGAGGACTAAAATTTATTTTGATATTTAAAATTTCATTCAGCTGAAATATTTTTCTGACCTCCCTTTGACTTTTGTTTCACTCATATGTCATTGTATGTGTGTTTAAGTTTAAGGTGTGTTTAGTTTCTCCTTTTTTTTTGGTACCGGGGATCGAACTCAGGACCTTTTGCTTGCAAGGCAGGCAAGTGGAACCACTAAGCCAAATCCCCAGCCCATGTTTAGTTTCAAAATATTTGGAGATTCTTCCAGGGATCTTTTGTTAATGACTGCTAATTTTTAATTCCACTGTGGTCAAAGAACCTACTTGAAATGCATTTTATCTTTTAAATGTATAGAAACCAGGTCCAAGATATGATTTGTCTCATTATATGCATGTGAAACTAAGGCACCCCTCAGTTTTTGTTTTTGTTTTTGTGCTGGGGATCGAACTTAGGACCCTGCACTTGCAAGCGAGGTGCAGCATCCCTGAGCTAAACCCCCGGCCCCGCCCCTCAGTTTTAACCACCATAGACACGCTGGTTTCTTTTTACAGTGTAGATACACAATTATTACTTAGTTGCATTTATAGTAATTTGGAGGAGGTGGAAGTTGCCCTTCCAGTCAGGGCCCTCCCGAGCTGCTCCAAGTCGGGCTCTGTGACCCGTTTACTGAGCCAGCCCCTCAGCGTTTTACCTGGCCCCAGATAGAAGCTCGGCGAACACTGGATAAATGAACGGCACTTAGATGTTGTTAGGCTCTGTTCTTGTTTTCGAATCAGAACGTATGCCTTTGGAATTGCGCAACAAGACTGAATCCTAAACACCTTTGTGTTTTGGGTCTACAGGTCAGAGTTTGGCATCGTGCGGTCGCCCGGTCAGCACTGGTGGTAGGAACTGAACCAAGGAGGTACCTGCATGGAGGTGCAACCTCTGACTGGGGGCGTTTCCAGCCTCTCTGAGGCCCCCGAAAGTCTTCTCTGGCTAAGAATGAAGAGGCTGCCCTGTCATAAAGCCCCCTAAGACATGATGTCACACACAGACACCCCTCTGTCTGCCGAAGGAGGGGCCTCTCCCTTTGACTTCCAGGAGTGGCTGGGGTCCCGTGCTCTTCTCAGGGTTGGTCCAGGAGCCTGAGGAGAGGAGAGGTGGGTAGGCTGCCTGGACATTGATACAGCCAAAGAGTTTTCTGCCAATCAACAGAGCACCGCTGAGGCTGGTGTATTTGGTAAGTAAGTAGCCTTATGTTTTTTAGCCCTTGCTACTTGGCCTGTACGACCGTCTGCCTTTCCTCTCCCTTAAGACTCGTTTTCCTTTCCTTCCATGAACTCCTTTAGGAAGAGCCCAACTTTCACACCAAGGTATAAATGACCGACAGAGCCTTCTGTGGAGTACACTGCTAGCAGCATTCTCAGTACGGCACAACAGGTTGCTTTAAAACTCTGACCCGGGCTCTGAGCAGTAGGAATGGGCGGCAGCCACGTGGTGATTCACTCACCTGGTCCTTGAGCTGCTGCTCTCTCAGGCTTGAGACCAATTTCTAGGGCTTCGGCCGTGGCAGGTTTACTGTGGTCTCTGGAGAGCCTCCTTGCTGGGGGACACTGGAATGCCCCAAGGGCGGGGAGGCCGGCCGCGCCAACCAGCTCAGGTGCTCAGGAGCCTTCGTGCATGGAGTGGAGAGGGACATTCGGGCAGAGAATGAGGAATGCAGAGGCCCAGAACGGAGCGTCTGGAAGCGGAAGTCGAGTCTGTCGTTTGTTAGCAGCCTCTGAGGCAGGGAGTGGGATGAGCACCAGGATGAGGCTTGCTCTGCTAAGGGAGGCGCCCGGCAGGACCTGGAGCAACACAGAAGCTTAGGCCAGGCAGAGGAAGACAGGAAGAAGACAAGGGCGCAAGATGTCAAGGCACGGGACAGAAGGTGACTGGAGGGTCAGGGAGGCCTGCGGTGCCTGGCAGAGAAGGGGCCGAGGCCAGAGAACGGGCGTTGGGTTTGGTGGCCTTGGTGAGGGGCTTAAGGGGCCAGAAATGGGGTGCAGTGGGCTGTAGAGGGCTGGGAGAGCAGTGAACACATCAGCCTTGGACAGTGTTTGGGATGCGCAGGGTTGTCGGTTCAAGGGAGAGACTTTCTTTTTTAATGGAAGAGATGAGTGATGTGTTGAAGTGCTAATGGGAAGGACCCAGAAAAGAGGGAAAAGCAGAAGGAACGTGCAGGCGTGAGCGGCTCCCTGAAGGTACAGACTGCAGCGGGAGACGGAGCTGTGCAGGAGTAGGGCTCGCCTTGGAGAAGGGGAGACGGCGGGCAGCCTGCTCTACAGGAAGAGGAGGCAGCCTGCGGGCAGCAGAGGGAGGGCGGTTTCCTCTGCTGTTCAGGGAGGCCTGCGGTGCCTGGCAGAGAAGGGGCCGAGGCCAGAGAACGGGCGTTGGGTTTGGTGGCCTTGGTGAGAGGCTTAAGGGGCCAGAAATGGGGTGCAGTGGGCTGTAGAGTGAGGGCTGGGAGAGCAGTGAACACATCAGCCTTGGACAGTGTTTGTGATGCGCAGGGTTGTCGGTTCAAGGGAGAGACTTTCTTTTTTAATGGAAGAGATGAGTGATGTGTTGGAGTGCTAATGGGAAGGACCCAGAAAAGAGGGAAAAGCAGAAGGAACGTGCAGGCGTGAGCGACTCCCTGAAGGTACAGACTGCAGCGGGAGATGGAGCTGTGCAGGAGTAGGGCTCACCTTGGAGGAGGGGAGACGGCGGGCAGCCTGCGGGCAGCAGAGGGAGGGCAGTTTCCTCTGCTCTCTTCCAAGCAGAATGTGAGGAAAGCAGAGGTGGGACGCCCCTGTGGAGGGTGGGAGCGGACCTGGGAGATGGAGGCTTCACTGGGCGGTCCAGAGGGGCCCTCTCACGTTGGAGACCTTGACTTCATAAGGATGTCATTCTGGGTGCATTTCTAATAGCATGGTGGGATTTCAGACAACGGTATCTTGAGGGGGCAAGGAAATCACCACTCTCAGAATTATTTTTGTATGCTGCATAAAACAGAAAGACACTTTGAAGTTTTGGTAGTTTTATTTACTATGATAATTAGCCACTTACACCTGGGGACATTTCGTGCCAAATGTCCAGTGGAGCTGTGCCTTTTTCTTGAATCTGTCCCAGCCCTCCTCCTCCATCATGATTTGCTGGTCTGACCTCTAACTCTCGGGACACTGAAACAAGCTTTCAGGTACTCAGATCTTTGAGGAGAAATTCCTGAGCACTTTCCTTGCTCCTAGTGAATCTGGCTTCCAGCTGTGACCGGCAGCCTCCCAGGCTGGGCTGTGGGTAGGGTCTTGCCCTTCCCAACCATCCCTCACCCACTGTCATCCCTGCCAGCTGAGAGGCGGGAGCACCGGGCTCCCAGGCCTGCACGGTACATTACACTGACTGTTGCCCATCTTTTTTTCCTAGACTGAAAATGCTGTTTGGTCAAAGCCGCCAAAGAGAGGGGTAAGGTTTATAGGGGCCCTGTTACCTGGTTCCTAAATGAACAAAGGGGCCCCTACCTGGCCCAAGAGGAAGGGAAAATGGGGTTCTCTATTCCTCTTCCCCTGACTATTGGAATGTGTCCAGGATTTGAGGGGGCGTGTGTGTGTGTGTGTGTGTGCACGCGCGTGTGTGGGCAGGGAGCCACCATCCTGACAGTGCCCTAGAAGAGTAGGCTGGGCCACAGGATTTTGGTTCTAGTCTCGGGTTTGGAGGAACACGGGGAGAAGAGCAAATCCAGCATGAAACGGGTCTGCTCCTGTCTTCTGGCCTGGGTGGGCCCCTTAGTGTGTGTGCGTGGGGGTGGGGGCATGGAGCCAGGGGGGTTCCTGAGTGCTCCCCACCAAAAGTCTGGTATTGAAGGACTAGGAAGAGGCAAAGAATCATGCCCATCTGTCAGCTGAGCCCTGTTGCAACTGAGGTTTGCTCATCCACAAATGCTGCCTGGACCGACCCTGGCAGAGTTGGTTCTAGGGTCTGGTGGGGGAGGAGAACCAGTACCCAGAAGAAAGGGCAGGGACATGCCAGCCCCTCTCAGGAATGCTTTCCCTTCCAGACTCAAGACCCTGTATGTAGCACACCTCTTCGTTCTAGCAGGTAACAGGCTGGGTGCTGGAAATAGTAATCGTAATCGTAATAGACTGTGAGGGGTGCTGTGTGGGTTAGAGATGATGGCAGGACCTGGGGGACTGATCCCACCCTCAGGGCTCACACATCCACCTACCCCCAGGTATATACTCAGCTCCCATAAGGGCCTGGCCGTACTGTTCAAGGCCAAGGCTACCTTCTTTGTCCTTTTCTTCCTTTCAAAGTGAACTTGGAAAGAGAAAATTCAGGAATGAGCTGAAAGGCACTAGAACTATTCATGTTTGTGCCAGATCAGGGAGACAAGATTCAAAAGCCCAAGTCTGGCTGTAATCTGAGGCAGGAGAATCAGGAGTTCAAGGCCAGCCTAGACTAAGAGCCAAAACAAAACAATGAAAAGCTAGCATTAGAATTAGCTGTTCAGAATTCAGAAGGGGACAATTGTTTTAACTTTCTGATGTATTAGCAAAAATGGGCCCTACTGCAATGTTTGGGAAGAAGGGAGAAGTCTTTCCCTTTGCACTAGTATATGAAGACAGTTTGTATGACACAATACAAAACTTTTAAACAATTAAAAAAAATGGAGTGAACTTAGTATCTGAACCCACGTCTAACTCTAAAGTCCACACTGCCCCACCTCCAAAATACAAATACCTCAAACCCTGTACAACCTAATAACATCCAACAGCAGTGATCTTTATAATTTTGCTTGTGTACCTTTGGAAAAACTATGTATCTCACTGGGTGTGGTGACACACATCCCAGCACTTGGGAGGCTGAGGCAGGAGGAGTGCTGAAAGTTTGAGGCCAGCCCAGACTCCAAAGTGAGTTCAAGACCAGCTTAGACTACATAGCGAGACTCTGTCTCAAAAAAAAACCCAACTATTTATCTCTCCTCACATTTTAGTTCCTAATATCTTTTGCCACAAATTTAAGCAGTTTAAAAGCACATGGTTTCTGCCGGGCATAGTGGCATGTGCCTGTAATCTCAGCCACCCAAGTGCTGGGATTACAGACGTGCACCACCGCGCCCGGCTGTCTGTCTTTTTTAAATGCTTTAACATATCTTCTCATCAACCTGCAGGAGTGGTGTATTACTACTTCCAGACGTCTGTGGAAAGAATAGCCCCCGAGATTGCAGGGGAGTCATCACAGGTAGGCACATCTGCTGGTGAGGCCTATAGCGGCTGGGATCATCTCACTTGAAACGAATAGGGGCTGTGCTCAACCACAAATGGTCAGCCACCTATGTATACCAAGATCGTGTGTGACTGTGAAGGCCAGCACCTCCAACACACATTTCTTCTCTCTGTGGCTTTTCAATATAATTATAGCATAGTTTTTAGAATTGAAAATATTTTATTTTTAATATTTCATTAAGGCTTATTAGTTCTACAAAATAATGCGCTTCAATGTATTTTCATATCTGCATCTAACATTTCATCTTCCCTTTTACCCTTCCTTACACCTCTTATTTCTCCTTTTTTAGGTTCCACACATTAGGGAAAATATAATTTTTGTTTCTGAATGTGGCTTATTTTGATTAACATCTCCAGCTCCATTTTCCTGCAAATGACAATTTTTTTGTTCTTTTTTGTACCAGGGATCGAACTTGGGACCTTGCACTTGTGAGGCAGGTGGAGGGACCACTGAGCTAAATCCCTGACCCTAATTTTATTCTTTATAGCTGAATAATACTCCATTTCACATATATATTTTCACATTTTACCTGTTCATTCTTTGATGGGCACCTGGGCTGATTCCATAACGTAGTTGAATTGTGATTTGTTCTGCAACAAACAGGGGTATGCAGATATCCCTATAGTTGCTGATTTTAATTCTCTTAGGTGTATACCAAGGAGTGGCATAGTCGGGTCATGTGATATGTAGTTTTATTTTTAGATTTCCGGGAGAACATCTATACTTATTTCCATAGTGGCTGTACTGATTTATGTACCCACTAGCAGTGTCAAAATGTTCCTCCTTCTCACATCTTCACTGGCCTTGTTTTCTTGACGATAGCCCTTCTGACCAGCGTGAGACAGACTCTCAATGTAATTTTACTGTGCCTTTCCCTATTGGTTATAGACTAAGCCACCTTTCCCATATCCCAGAGACTCTGCGATGCTGCATTTCCATTCTCATTGGATTCTAGGAATTCAAAACAGTTCCCCTTGACAGCTTCAATCTTTCCAAAGTGAACTGTCACATGGCGGGTGACAAATGCCTGTAATCCCAGCACTCTGGGAGGCTGAGGCAAGAGAATCTCAAGTTTGAGTCCAGCCTAAGCAATTTAGTGATTTAGTGAGACCCTGCCTCAAGAGGAAAACCGAAAAAGGGGTAGGGATATAGCGAAGTGACAAGGTCCTGGGTTCAGTCACCATTACCATACCAAAAAAATGAGTCTGCCAATCTTCATTGGTGTAATTTCTGCAGTTTTTCTAATTGTTGCTTTCTAGCTCCACTTCATTATAATCTGGTAAGGTGCAATAAATTATTTCCTTTTATTGTATTTGTTTAGACTTGCTTTATGGTCTAAAATATGATCTATTTTGGAGAATGTTCCATAAGCTGCTGAAAAGTGTATTATGTAGTTGGTGGGTGGAATATTCTGTTGATATCTATTAAGTCCATCTGATTTTTGTTTTGGTACTAGGGATGAACTCAGGACCTTGTGCTTGTGAGGTAGGCACAGTGCCACTGAGCTAAATCCCTGGCCCTAAGTCCATTTGATTTATTGTGTAGTTTAACTCTGAGGCTGGTTGATGTTGGGGGAGGGGATCTAGATGACCCTATCCATCGGCGAGAGTAGAATATTGAAGTCACCCACTATTATTGTATTAGGTCATATATGACCCTTATGTCAAGTACTGTTTTATGAAGTTGGGTACACTATGTTTGGTGCATATTTACAATTTAATATATTCCTGGTGGATCATTACCAATATGTTGTGGCCATCTTGTCTTTTCTGATGAGTTTTGTCTTGAAGTCTGCTTTGTTGGATTGGAGTATAACTACATCTGTCTGCTTTCAGGTTCCCTTTGCATGGAATATTATTATTTTTTTTGGCTTCAGTAAATTTTATTTGATTTTTATCCCATTCCCCCTCAAGCTGGAATATTAGTTATTCTCATGAGTTTGGCTCTGTAAGTTGCTCAGCATTTCTTTTGTGCCACTTTCGGTATTTGTTTTCTTGGCTTTTTTTTTTTTGGTACCAGGGATCAAGGCAGGACACCGAACCGCTGAGCTAAATCCCCGGCCCTTTCTTGGCATTTTAACTAGGATATGGGGAGGCTCTTTTCTGATCAAGCCTGTTTGGGATTCTTAATGGCTCTTATACCTGGATTTGGGAGTTTTTCTGTAATTATTTCATTAGAGACTTTCCATGCTAATAACTCAGTGCCCTCTTCTACACTCCAAATTTGTGAGTTTGGCCTTCTAACCATGTTCCAGAATTCTTGGATGTTTTGTTCTAAGTTGTGTTGTTTTTTTTTAACCAGTGGCTGAGTGAAATAATTCATCAACTTTATCTTCAAGCCTTGAAATTCTGTCTTTTGTTGGAGGCATTCTATTGGTGAGGCTTTGTATTGAGTTTTTAAAGTCTGAATTATTGTGCTTTACATATCCAAGAATTGTTTGATTCTTCAGAATCTCTTCGTTGAATTACTCTTTCATATTCTGCACTTACTCATTAATGCATTCCACTGTTTTTCATACTTGTCTCCTTTTTTTTCTTTCTTTCTTGGTTTTTTTGAGATAGGGTCTCACTATGCAGCATGGGTTGGTCTTTAACTTGTGGTGGTCCTCCTGCCTCAGCCTCCTGAATGCTGGGATTACAGGAATGCACCACCACACCCAGCACTTCTTGTGTTTCAGTGTTGAGATTTGTGCATCTTTTGGGATAGATATTCCTTCTATTTTTATGTGAGGATCTTCCTAGTGACCAGCCTTCTTTTGAAGGCTTTATCTCTAGTACTTCACAAAGAGGTGAAAATAAACTGCAGTAACAGTGACAGATATTGAAACAATTAAAACCAACAACTATACCACTAATAACAATAGAAATCAGGAATAATTAAAAGACTAAAAATTAATTAGGATTCAAAGTATTTATAATAGATGGTGTGATGGCACACACCTATAATCCCAACACTCATGAGGCTGAGGCAGGAGGATTGCCACAAGTTTGAGGCCAGTCTGGGCTACATAGTAACTTTAAATTCAGCCTGAACTACATAGTGGGACCTTACCTCAAAAAAAAAAAAAAAAAAAAAGTAAAAGCAATAATAACACTAATAAAATTGGAGGGAGTGCACAACGGGAAAAATGGAAGAAGCAAGATAAAAAGGAAAGATGAGAAAGAAGGAGATTTAAAAATCCAGTTAAAGAATAAAAACTAGAAAATTAAAAATAAAACAAAACAACAGAAAAGACAAGAAAAAGGTGTGTGTGTGTGTGTAGTGGGAGAGAAAATGAAATCTAGACTTGATCCCTGATATTGAGGGGAAAAATTAGAGGTGGTTGTTTTGAAGATTTTTTTGTTAAGAACCTCATACTGTTTCACGAGTGCAAACCTTTATCTCTCTAAAGACCTCAATTATAGTCCTGTAAATATCTGGTAGTCTTTGTGAATTAGGAAGGCATGACACAGCCTTATCTCAGCCTTCCCTCTGTCCTTGTCACACAGTCCACAGGGAAGACCTTAAGGCCAGTGTGGGGCATGATGATGGATAAGTGCTACCCTGAAACCACTCAGGTGGGTAAGGGCTGGGGACACCCGCTTCCCTGGTGTGGGGTGGCTGTCCTGGGTACTCCTGGCAGGCACAGCGAGGGCCCTGTGTCCCTGCAGAGACGCGCAGTCAAGAGTGGGAAGCAGCAAGCCTCTGGGGTAAGTGAAGCCTCCTCCAGAGGAGGAGCCCTGCTGTCTTCCTGTGAGAGCTTTGTTAGGTGCCTCCTAAGGGGAAACTTAACAAGCTACGGCTCAAGGGAAAAGCAAAGCTGGAACGCATCCCTTGGAGTGTGAACAGGAGGGGTGAGATGTTCAAAGCTCTACTGCCCATATGCGGCCCTCTTGACTCTCCCTGCAGGCCATAAGCCCCAGAGCAACAGGAAGACGGAATGATTCTGCCCCCAAGGAGTTGACGGACACGTTGCCTCAGGAGGAAGAACAGGTGAGGTCTGCAGGGGATGAAGCTACTGGCCCCATTCTTACTTAGGAAGGGTGCAGAGAGCCAGGCTCGTAGGTAAGGGTGGCCTGAAGCCTCCACTGGCACATTCCTAGCCTGGGTCCTCCCCAGAAACCATGGATTACTGCGGGGTGGGGAGCGACTGAGGCACGAAGGCAGGGGTGGTAGTAGGAGCCTAAGCTTAACCCCAGGACCACTAGTTCAAGCTGTCGTCATTGTGGAGAAGGGATCCTTCATGGAGCTGAAAGGCAGCAGACCTGGTGTGAGCACAGAGTAGGTCTACATCCCAGCCTTCCCCGACTTCTCACGGAGGGCCTCAGTTTCCCTATCACAACATAGAACCAGCCCCATCTTAATTGCTGTGTCCCTCTTCCATTACAGGAAAAGAAAAAGGTCCAACAGGAAGTTGCTGAATATCCATCTGGTAAGACCGCTTTCTCAACCCTGCTGCAAAAATACTGCCCTCCTCCCTCATGTTAAACACACAGCACCCCTCCTAACCCTCCAGACCCGCAGAGACACAAAACTCAGGTAGCCAGGTGCCTTGACCGTGAATATGCTGCCTGTGTTCTCTGACTGCTCCCCCTAGCGGGCCGCATGGGTACCCTTTTATCACAGGTGACTGACTGTCCCAGCATTCCGGGGGGCATCTGGGCCCGGGTGAAGGCTCCTTCCAGCAAGGAACCCAAAGGCCTCACCTTTTTGTGTGTTTTAGGGGCTTCCGTGATAGACAGCAAGGAGGAAAAAGGCTATGGGGCTGGGCTCCCCAGCTCCTGCGAAAGTTCTGGCAGGACTGGTTTCCAGCCCCTGACACTCCCAAGGTGCAGAGCCATGAATGAGAAGGGATCTAATAAACCCTTGAGTTCTGACCTCAATGGTCCAGTGCCTCCTTCCAGGGGCCCCGCAGTGGCTCAAACAAGCCCCACCTGCCCGCATCTGTACATTCTCCCGACAGCTCCAGGACACTGCTTCCTGCCCAGACTCTTCCCCCTAGTGGACACTCTGCAGTGGCCAGTGTAGGCCCTGCCAACTCCGTGCCAGGCACCAGACCATGACCTGGCATGCTGCAAGCTGCATGCAGAGCTTCCTGTCCCAAGGGCACTTACTGAAGTGTTTGTGGAGACCGCAGTTGAGATGCTGCAGGGTCCTCTGGGATGAGGCCTGGGGTTGCTTCTGCTGTCTGTAGTTCCCTGTCCCAGGTGGTCTCGGGAACAGAGAGGCAAATGGTACTTACTCAACCTTGGGTGCCGTCTCCATGGTAGAACATGCCTTGAGGGATGAGGACGGACGTGGACTAGAGCGGTTCTTGCCCTGAGTTGGATGGATTCTAGAACAAGCATCACAGGCCCAGAAATCAGAGGAAGACAGGCATTGACGACCATCTGGTGCAAACTTCTCAGTGGGAAAAGGGGCAACAGCAGCCCTGGGTGGGTAGGAGGATCCCAGAGTCTGTGCGGTGTAATGGCAAAGTGAGGTCTAGAAGCAGGGTGTGTGTGTGT
Source organism: Fukomys damarensis (assembly GCF_012274545.1). Taxonomy (NCBI): domain Eukaryota; kingdom Metazoa; phylum Chordata; class Mammalia; order Rodentia; family Bathyergidae; genus Fukomys; species Fukomys damarensis. The sequence goes on along the minus strand of NW_022900931.1, from coordinate 6,110,333 downwards.
CTCTGTCTCTCTCTCTCTGCAGCCCACGTCACCTACTTCTCTGTCTCCCTCATTGTCACATGGGTCCAGGGCTGTGTCCTTTCCCTAGGCCCCCACAGGCTCATCCCCTAACCCGACCTGGCCACTGAGAAGGCGGAGCCCTAGCCTGCAGCCCCAAGTGTCCCCTAACTCCAGCCAGGCCTGAGAAACAACTCTGCACTACGAGGGGCCTGGACATCGTACCTCTGAGGGGCCACAGAATGAGACCAATCTTGTCTTCCTGTGACACAGGGAGGTGGTCATTCCTGGGCTCCCTCCAAGCCTTGCCATGAAACTTCTGGGAACTGCGTGACAGAGCCCTGGTGTCAATCCCTGCCTTCCTGATTTCTTCGCCTCTTGGGTATCATCCAAGAAGTTAATGACAGATTGGAGGTGAAAGCAGGGCCTCCAGCCAGAGTCCTGCTATTCCCTGCCTTCCCAGACACCACTGACCCCTCCTTTTGGGTGCTATACGTGGTACAGTATCCATCACTGGGGTGGGAAGAGGCGGGGGTATGGGGCAGGGCGATGCTCCTGACATTCTCTGGTGATCGACATGTGGATCCCTCCCTCGGGGCACAGTGAGGAAAGAACTCTTACACATACGATTGTGTGCGACAGACAGGTCAGGTGGAGGGAGCGCTGGGAACAACAAAAATGAGACCTACTGTTGTAATTTTTTGATCTGGTTAGAATGAGATACCAGCCCCAAAAATAGCCTGACACTCAAAGTGTTTATCCAGAGTCATTTATACCCTAGTGCAGCTTTTTCTCTGTTTCCCCCACTCCCAGTACTAGGAGTTTATAATCTACTCTGGCAAGCACCTAATCTTTGTCATTCGCTCTATAAACAATTTATGCTCTTTTTTTAAAAAGCAAACGATTAAATTACAGGGGTCACTTTTTAACTGTCAGTGCTTTTTCAGAGTTGGCATAGCAGATTTTTTTTTTTTTTTTTTTTGGTACTGGGGATTGAACTCAGGACCTTGTGCTTGCAAGGAAGGTGGCGGCACCACTGAGTTAAATCCCCAGCCCAGCAGATTTTATTTTTAATTGACTACTTGTCATTTGGTTAGAAATCCTTTTAAATGTATGACTTCAGTCATCGAGTATAGACCTTACCCAGGAAAACAGAGCAGTCTACGCCTTTGATTTTTACAGTTAACAGCCAAGGTAAGGAGTGGGAAATGTCCCTGGGGAGGCTGCTAAAGGCCCAGGACAGCTTGGGGTTCCGGTTAATTGTACATCCAGGTCCCAGCTTGAGTGAGTGGGGATGTGGTGTCCCCCTTAGCGGTGCAGAGCACACAGCTGGTAGGGAGATGGGGTCACCAGGACAGCAAAAGGTGCACAGTCCCTGGGCCGGGGCTGCCCCTCGGGCACCGAGAAGCTGAAGCGCTGCAGCAGGCAGGTGAAGACGAGGAAGAGCTCCATGCGGGCCAGGGGCTCCCCGAGGCATGCGCGGCGCCCTGTGGGTGGGGACGGGGTCAGTCAGCCGGCACCCTGCGAAGGGGACAGGGACCGGGAACCCAAGGAGCAAGCACCTGCTGAGAACGGCAGGAAGGCCTCGTGCTTGACGAAGCGGCCCTCGGCGTCCAGGAAGTGTCCGGGGTGGAACTGGAAGGGCTTCTCCCAGACGGTCTCATCCTTCAGCACCGATGACAGGTTGACGAGGATCGTTGTGCCCTGGCAGGAGGTGGGGACGTGAAGGTGGGGACACAGAAACCTGCCACTAAACACGCATGAGCGCACTGCCTGGCTCACGCCTGGACCCTTTCATTGAACCATGAACGCCAGAAGCTTCTCAGCACCCTCTGATCCCATGGCAGGGCCAGGTCACCAGGCTCCCATAGGTGCTAACGATGTCATCTGCCTCTGTACTGTCTCCTCCAACACCAGGTGACTTGTTCTAGTTTTTATTCCACCACCCCAGAGGTTCTGCGGGATTTGAGTCTCATTCTCTGTGCCCAGCATTTCAAACACCCAGCCTGAGCCCGGCCACACTTAGGGAATCCAGGATCAGAAGCCTGGGTACTGCCTGGCCTCACCCAGTACAGGCCATGCTGGGGAAGGAGGGCCCAGCCTACCTTGGGGATGCGGAAGCCCTGCACTTCAGTGTCTCGGCTCGTCATGTGGGGCAAACCCAATGGAGTGATGTCCCCAAAGCGCTGCACCTCGTGAATCACGGCGTTGGTGAAGGGCATGCGGGCCTGGTCCCCCATCTCTGGGAGCCGCCCCTGCCCTATCACTTCATCGATCTCCTGGTGGACACGGCCTGGACAGACATTCATCCCCACGGCAGGTCAGTGCCTGGAGACCTGGCCCTGACCCTTTCCTCCCATGCGTTAAGGGCTGCAACCAGCCGGAGTGTGTCAGTCTTATAGGAGCCGATGAAGCCTGTGCTTGGAGTTTCAGGGGTCTCAGCTCAGCTCAGGGACCCTGCCACTACTTTCCTCCCTCACCCTCCCATCAGCCCCTGCTGGGCTCACGCTGCACATCCGGGTGCAGGATCATGAGCAGCAGGGCCCAGGCCAGCGTGGTCGAAGTGGTCACCATCCCTGCCGTGAACAGGTCAGCCACAACCAGGCGCAGGTTCTCATTTTTGAAGATGCTCTCGGGGTCCCCCTTGGCCTGGGCCAGGCAGAGAGGGTGGGCTCAGGGGGACGAGACAGGAAGCCCCACAGTGACCCCTGTTCTGCACCCCTCAGCCCAGATGCTGGCTCACTGGGAGGTGCCCAGGCCCCACCTTGCCTCATGCCTCATAGGACGCCCATCTCGGAGCCCTTCTCTGACGGCCACCTCTTACCTTCTCCATCTCGGTCAGGAAGGTGTCAGTCAGGTCTTTGGGTGGCTGGGCTGGGTCCCAGGTCATCCTGTGCTCAGTCAGCAGCTCGTCCAGCAGATCCATGAAGGCCTTCTGTCCGGGAAAGACCTTGCCTGGAAGGCCGGGGATGCGCAGGAGGATGGGGACCGAGTTCAGCACCTGGGACAGCACAGAGAGCATCCTGGGTCCTTCCTGACATAAGTGCTCACCTGGACCAGCCTCAGGCCCCAGCCTTCTCTGGGCTGGATCCAGGGCCTCCTCCACACTCTGTCCGGGCTGGGGCTGCCAAAAGCAACATCCTATCCTGGAAATCTACAAGTGTCGGTGTCTCCCAAGGACAGGAGATGCAGACTCGGCCCCCTCTGGAGCCCAAACCTGGACACCTCTCCCACTGTTGTGACATTTGTCACCTCCAGGCCTTTCCTCCTGCAGCAACCTCTCCTAGAATGCCCTCTCCTCTTCACCCCCTCACCCACCGCAGGGTCCTCTCCTGCCCAGCCTCCCCTGTGTCCTGCACCTTGGGTAAGATGCCAGACTCTTCCTTCAACATGTCTTCCAGCAGCTCCAGCAGCCTGACCAAGCGCAGGTCGTCATACTCGAAGCGGCGGGCATAGATGAGAGAGGCAATCACATTGCACATGGCTTTGTTCAGGAGGGCACTGGGGCTAAAGGGGCGTCCTGGGAATAGGGATGTGGGGTGTCCCTGTCGCAGTCCGCCCCCTCCTCCCCACCCCTTCCTTCTACCCTTCTTTGCTCCCCTGAGCCCAGCACCTACCGTCCTGGTTGGCAAAGGCGGCACAGAGGCAGGCGGCCTCCTCGGTCACCCACTGCTCCAGCGACTTCTTACCCAGCCCGAAGTTGCGCAGAGTGGACACGGAGAAGCGGCGCAGCTCACGCCAGGCGGGTCCGTAGTGTGCCAGGATCAGCCCTGGGGCAGGTGGGCTTGGCCTTGAGACTCCTGCCCCACCATGCTCTTTACTCTCCCCTCACGATGGGATCCCTTTCCTACTGGTCCCACCTGCATCGCTGGCTTTCCCCTGAGCCTGTTCCCATGTGTTCGTCCCCACTAGACCCTGGACAGTCTACGAGTCCCGTGACCCTCCTCCAGCCCTATTTCTGTCTCTGCCCCTGCCTTCACTGACCTTGAAAACGCTGCCCAATGCCCAGGTGCTCATAGATGGGCATCGGAGGCCGGTCAGCGGTGTCCTCGCTGTGCTTTACCAGCGCCTCTCGCACAGCCGCCAGCCCGTTGAGTACGACCACTGGCTTCCAGGCCAGCTGCAGGCTGAACACGTCCCCAAAACGGCCCCGCAGCTGTAGGCAAAGGGTCAGTGCATGCGTCAAGCCAGGGTCCGGACCCATGCAGAGCTGCTGATTTTCATCGTGTGAGGCTCAGGGGAAGCCAATAGAGAACCAGGTGTGAGGAGGAGCAGCGTCCAGATCCGGTGTCAGGAGGCCAGGGGCTCATATCCCCTAAGGGGGAGAAACTCACTTTGGATCCTACGGGCCAGCCGTTATTAACCAGTCACAGGAAATCATCACAGGGTCCATTAGCCTCTTCTTTCACAGATGAGGAAATTGTAGTTCACACTGTGAGGCTTCACAGGACTGACACATCACTGTACCTCCCTTGGTCTCAGTTTCCCCACTGAATGCCCCTCAGACTCTGGCCCTGCCCCTCAATCCCAGGACTGTTCCTCTGATGTCATCAGAAGGGACGCATGGCATACATAATTTCTGTTCTACCAACTGGATCCAGAACCTGGGCCACGTATCTCACCTCACCTCCTGGCCCCGCCCTCCCACACTGTGCCCTTAGAGTGCCCTCAGGCCTTAAGTGTCCTCCCCGGGGCAGCCTTCAGCCTGCTGCTTCTTACGGCCGCATCTCCCTGTGCATTCTGTGGCTTCCCCACCAGCCACGGCTGGCGTGTGTGTGTGTGTCGGCCACCATTGCTGCTAGGTGACGCCAACTCCTTTACCTTTTGGCAGCACACCAACATGTTGTAGAAGTCCACCTGCAGCAGGTTGCCCAGCCCGGGCACTGGCACGGGGCCTGGCGGGTAGTGAGCAGCCCAGCGCTGTCGCCGATGCATCAGGTCCACCAGCAGCACGAAGACGGCCACGGCCACGGCCACAGCAGCCCCACTCAGCAGCCCCATGGCTGTCTCGTGGACCACTGGGCTCCTCTGGATACACAGAAGCTGTCACCCCTCCACAGACCTAAGGTCAAAAGGGACATGCTCATCACACCCTGGGCACTGGACCATACAGGAGCCAGGCTGCTCTGTTCACACAGAGTAGAAGGCAGGACAGGGCGAGTGCAGTGACAACTACAGAGGCCCTTGCCTCTTCTCCTTGTCTAGGTGCCCACCCAGGGGATGGAGGTGGAGGTGACCGATGGAGAAATGTCCCAGTCCCTCCCTCATACTCCAAGCCAAAAGCATAGTGCAACTGAACCCTGCCACCTTTCTCTCCTGCTAGCTCCATACCCCTTATGTAGCACGTCAGTCCCGCAGAGCACGTTCTTACTCTTCCCTTGCCTCCCCTGCCTGTTCTTGAGTGGCCTCTGCCTCCAATATTTGTTGTCCATAAATGGAGGGAGGCCTTGGTCATCAGAGGGGCATGAGAGGGAACACGGGCTGAGGTTCTCTATCTGTGTCAGTCAGTAGTTACGCAGTTACTGTGAGGAAATACCTCAAGTAGGCTACTTCATACATAAAGATTTTGGCTTTTGGTTCTGAAGGTTCAAGGGGTCCCATCTGGTGATGGTCCTCATACTGGCAGAGTCCTGATGTGTCACATGGCAAGAGACAGGGAGCCTGTGTGTGTCTGGACTTAGAAGGCCACCAGGGTTCAGTCCTAGTGCCCCACTCTAATGGTCTCATTTATGGCGATCCTTTCCCAAAGGCTCCATCTTTATCTCCAGTCAGAGTAAGTTTTCATCCTCACAGCCCTCAGAATGGCATTAAAGTTTAACACGTGAAGCCTCAGGGGTGGGTGGCGTTCATCCAGATCCAAGTAGCCCAGTCCTTTCAATGCATACTGCACACGTGACACCTAATCTTACACACACAAGTACGTTCCTGCACATCTTCTCACACCCCCATACACCCACACTGATTCTAGGTCCTACCAAGCCACACACCTAGCGCTCACACAAGAGTCACACGCCGGCACTTGTATTCTCTTGTACACACACATACATGGGACTCAGACCCACAGCCTGGGGTCCCTGTGATTGCTGGAGGAGCCTCTCCTATCAGGAAGATGCTCCACTAAGGCTCTGCATGGAGTCCTCTGCCCACCCAGGACCCAGGTACTTGGGCTCCAGCCTGAACCTGGCAAGTTAAAACTCTGGGTGCCTGGAGCCAGCAGTGTGTTTGGAGCTCACTAGTTTCCTAACCCCGACAACTGGTGGAGCCCAGAAGACCCTTTCCCTGCCTGTACACACATCCTGCAGCCACTGTTCTCTGGCCTCTGAGGTTTCTGATTAGAAGTCAATACTAATGCTATTGCCAATCCTATGTTCAGGACACGCTGCTTGCTTCTTGCTCCTTCAAAATTCTGCCTTTTGACAACTACTATATTGAGTGGTATAGATCTCTTGGAGTTTATCCTACTTGGAGTTTTTGAACCTCTTACATACTTTGTCACAGCTGAATGATTCCCCCAGGCATCATACAGTAAAGTTTCTTCCAGGAAAGAACCCACAAAGCTTACCTGTTTTTGCATTTTTGAGTCCTCTGCTGTAGAGAACATGCAGGAAAACCCAGTGCTTGAAGCTCTCCAGCTCTTAAGAAAGTTGGGCATAATGGTTCTCAGCCTTTGGCACCCCTAATACTGAGGGCCATGAATGAGAAAGAATCCATGAAAGAATCCAATAAACTCTCAAGTTGCTGCTTCTCATGGTCCAGGGCTTTCTTTTGGCTCCTCCACAGCTGCTCAGGCAAACCCCATCTGCCTGCACCCACACTCTCTACTGACACCTCCAGGGACACTACCTCACCTCAGTGAACGCCTGTCACCTTCGTGGATACCCTGCAGTGGTCCATGGGCCCTGGCAGCCTTCTGACTCAGTGTCAATTGGCAGATCATAATCCCAGGGGTGCTATGAGCTGAGGAGCCCTGTCTGAAGGGATTTAAGGGAATGCTAAAGCAGTTGTGGTGGTGCACACTGAGAACCCAGCATTATAGGAGGGTATGACAGGAAGATCACAAGTTTGAGCCAAGCCTGGGCAACTGAGCAACTAAAGATCTATTTCACTTTTTTTTTTTTTGGTACCAGGGATCAAACTCGGGTCCTTGCACTTGCGAGGCAGGTGGTGGAACCACTGAGCGAAATCCCTGGCCCTTCACTTAATTTTTAGATGTATGTTTGTTTTTCTGAGGTTTTGTTTGTTTGTTTGTTTTTTGAGACAGGGTCTCACTATGTAGTTGAGATTGACCTGGAACTCACTATGTACCCCAGGCTGGTCTTGAACTCACAGTGATCCTCCTGCCTCAGCCTCCCAAGTGCTGGGATCAGAGGCATGCGCCACCACACCTGGCTCTTCACTTAATTTTTAAAGGGCTAGGGATGTGGCTCAGTGCAAAGGCCCTGGATTCAGTCCTTAGTACAAAGAAAACAAAACAGCTGGGAAGAGGCCTTACAGTGGCTTGAGTGTCTGGGGTTCTCTATCCCAAGATGTTCCCTAAATGCACCAAAGACTCCGGGGTATTCTTATGGTCATTAGGTACCCATGAGTACTGTCCACATGCCCCACCCAGAAGTCACTGTGAGGGTGAGGACACAGGTAAGACAGCAGTTGGGGCCACTAGTAGGTCCTTTAGACAGCAAGGTTCACAGGGCCAATTCAGGGAAGGAAGAAGGAAGTCAGGAGCCATCTGGTGTGATTCTCTCGGATAGAAAGGAAAACAAGTGCAGGGTGGGAGAGAGAAGCCCAGGTCACACAGTGTAGTGGCACAGCACGTCTAGCATCAGGGTCTTGCCTGTCTGCTGCCTACTCCACAGCCCAAGGCTCATCCCTTTCCCTAGGGCGGGTCTGAAGTCCATAAACATTTCCTGTGCCGTCCAACCCTGTGGGACCTGCCCCACCCAGTCCTTTGGAGGACATCACCCAGGGTTGCAGTCCAGAGAGTTGTTCTCCTTTGACTCCAGCCTGGCCTGAAATTCACCTTCACACTCACAGGGGCCTGGAAACTGCATCCTTGGGGGCTGGGACAGGACACCAATGATGCTTTCTGGTGACAGAGGATAAAGGGAGAGGCACCCCAAGAGCACCATCACCTGGCCTCTAGTATGAGGTGGACTCAGTGGTACCTGAATTGTGGCCATCCAGGATGAGTGAGCCCCTGGCCATGAAAGGTAAACTCAGCAGTTGGGATGCAAATCCTGTACCTCATAAAGAATGACATCAGTGTCTGGTTTGATGAACTGGTTGCAATTCTTCGTGACTTCTCACGGTGCTTGTCGGAAGTTTCTGATCTAATTTCAATTTTCAAAACAGGTATTCACAAATGTACACACTGTCAAAAGGTAACACGAATAAGCCACGATACAGAAGGGAGGAGTGACTGTTAAGGGAGAGACATTACTCTCTGGGAAGAGAGGTCTTATAGAAGTCTGGCAAGTGTCAGAGCCATCCTCCATAAGTTTTGGGGAAAAATCGCTTCATAATTAACGTATGACTCTAGCTGTCTAAGGCCCAGTGTTGCCTTCCCCACCAGCAGGCTATGGCATAAGGAAACATAACTCCGTTTTGCCTCCAGTCACAGCTGAGGCCTCAGGCACTCAAGGGCAAGATTACATCAGCTGAAGACATCCTGGTTCTTTGAGAACTGAGCGGTAATACAAAAATAAAAAGGTTTCACCTAGGGAGGGACAAGTTCCTTACCAGCTTAACTGATCCCACCTCCTGTTGTAGGAAAGCCCTGCTTTCCTCCCTCATTGGCATGAGGTTCCCACTGACACAGGACCGCTGCTGCCATCCAGGTCGCCTGAGACTCCCTCCATTATTGTGTGTACCCAGTAAATGATGGCTAGCTTGGCGAGTCCTTGTCTTTGCCTGCTCTGAGGCACTGACCGCCTGGCCTCACCGTAGACTTTCAAATTATGCGAGCCTCTGTTGTCTTTTTCTTTAACCTTTGCTGTCACACCCTTCCTAGTCAATTGGAGGATGGATAGGCTGCTTATACACAAGGAGATATGATCAAATTTTTCTTTACATTGAACATCTGATTGCAACTCTTTGCTTTCCAAAAATTAATAAGCAACCGTTTTTTGTTTTAGTAGTAGTGATGTTGTACATGTACTTATAACAACATCATAAAAACTTGGTTTTTTTTTTTGTACTTCTTATATCACAGGTGCTAAAAAATATTTTACTGAAAATAAATATTTTACAAAATAATACAACAAGCCTAAGTGCATTAATTAAATAAGATACTATACTTCACCTTAGCCAAAAGGCTGACAAGTAATAATAATTAAATAAGAAAAGCTCCATGACTATGTAATTACAATGTCTGTCTTCCCAGGAACACACATGTTAATAGGTTGAAACACTATTACTGGACCTTCTACAGAGGTCACTGTTTTCTCGGTCCTTCCCTTGGGGAACTTCCCACCAGGGAAGGCAAGTCACCCTTGAGGAAAAAATTACAAAAGACAGTCAGCAAAACCCAGCTGGCCAGATGAGGCTCAGTGACAGCAGGCGCTCCAGCTGAGAAGGGGAAGTGAGCTGGTGGGCACGGGAAGCATCACAAAGGGGGAGTTTCCAGGCCTGGGCAACAGTCACTCACAGTCACAGGGAATTAGCAGGTTGTGCTCAAGGACCCAGCCTCCCAGCCAGACCTGCAGGTCATGAACCATAGGGACCCTGTCCGGGACCAGTTTCTCCACAGGACCAAGCAGCACATGACACAGAGTCTGCACTGGAGGATAAGGACTGCAGCCTGGCTCACACTCCTAGGCAGGGGCTCCCCACACACCCAGCCCTATATCATCTCCCAAATCCAAGTCACCAAAATGGACAGCTGAGAGGCACCACAGACTTTTCCTCCTCTTAAACCTTCACCAGTTAGCAAGTTCCACTAAATGCAGCTTCAAAAAGCTTTCAGACCTATCATCTCCTCCAATGGGCAATATTTCAGGGCAAAAGTCTGGGTTCAACCTCATGGCCTAGCCCTACCACTGTGCACTCCAGCCCAAAGGAAGTTGCTCACACTTCTCAGAAACATCCATACATACTGCCTGTCCCTGAAGGACTGTGTCATCTGAGTGAACTTCCTGTGCTACTCCTCACCCAAAAGTTCACTACCCATAGTCCCTTGTCCAGAGCACAACTGTGGTCAGGGAACATTCCTTGACTCCCTTATGAAAAAGGCTTTGTTTCTGACCAAAGATCCAGACAGAAAAAGCACTGTTTCTCTAGGGCTGCAAGAGTCCAAGTTTCCTTCTCTCTCCCTCGATTCAATTTCTGTTTTAGGACAACTGAGTGTGTGTCCTCTACTCTGCATTATTTGGCAGCCACAGGCAAGTCACTGAGAAGCTCAGGATGCTTCCTCAGCTGGGACAATGATCCTACGCTCTACCTCCCTGGATGACAGGTAATAATTCACCAAGTAAGAACTGCTCATGGAGAAATGACCCAATTTACCAAAATGCATCACCTCTGCTTCTGTGGAAGGAATCAGAACGTGCTTGGTCGTCCTAGCACTGTGCTGCATGGCTTCGAATTGTTTGTTTGTTTGTTTTTTTTTGGTACTGGGGATCGAACTCAGATCCTTGCGCTTGGGAGGCAGGCCACCAAACCGCTGGGCTAAATAAATCCCCGGCCCTCGAATTGTTTTTACTTGTCTACATTGGGGTCTTCGTCTTTTCAGCACTTAGAGCAGATATATAGCCTGTATCGGGCCTGGGTGCTGGTCTTTGCCTATCATAGATGTGACAAGTGAGGCTCTGGGAAGGCCTCTTGTCAGCCAGCTCTGAAGTGACAGAGAAAGACCTCCAGTTTGATCTGTCACTTTAAGTCCAGACAGTACTGGTGCCAGGACCCCACCATTAGTGGCAGCATGCTCTCTGATGACTTACACAGCAGTAGAGAGGGTGACCAGACGAGGGAGGCCCACAGGCTCAGAGACTAAGCCAGACTAGGCTGTCCCTAGGTGCACCCCGCTGCTACATCATAGACATCACACACAATGAACAGGTTCAAACTGGGTGGGTTTATAGTATAAAGATAGGACACCGAGCACGCAAGAAGACTCACTTCAGTCACTGCCAGTTTGATCTGCTGAGGCTACTGGCTTGTGGGACCACTCCATTCCTTCTTGCTCCAAACAACTTCTCCCTGAAGTATTATCATACAATCTATATCTCTGTGCTTATGGTGAAACTAGAGCCAGGGGTGGCTGTTTTAATATCCTACTAATAACATATATAAAGCTCTTCTCACTCTGCAAAAAAACCTAAGATCTTACAGCTAGAGCTGAAATCACTTCCAAATACCAGTTCCTGTTATTTTAAAATCAATAAGCAGAAGAATTCTAAGTCTCTAGTTGATGGCACACATGCTTGAGTAGTTTACAGGGAAATTCTGATGTCCCCCAAAGAGTTTTACATTCACAACAAAAGAAATAGGATGGATGGGTGGGTGGAGAGAACTGTGATAAAGTACAACAGACTGATAACTGTATATTCCAGCTGGTGGACTGTGGGCATTCACTGTAAAATTCCTTCTGGGTTCACTGTAAAATTTGTGTTTCAATTTAACCTAATGAAATGGGGTGGGGGGTCGGGCTGGGGGTGGTCGTCCTCAGAGATGGCCAGAGGCAAGCACTCCTTTCAGCACCAAAGTCGTGGGTGGACCCGAGGGTAAGAAGGAAGATACCAAGAAGAGTGGTCTCATCTGCCAGTCACGGCTTGCGCCCAGCAAGTCCAGAACCCTGGTATGAACGGGGCTGACGTCCCTGCCCCAGGCCTCCACCCTCCTCACTGCAGGACGGAGGCGCTTAGTTTCGGGTGAACCCGAGAATTATCTGTGGATCTTATTAAATGCGGCTTCCCGACTCTCACCTCATAGCTTTGGAATCTGAACCTCTGGGTTCCGCCCAAGACACCTGCCCTTTAAGCCGTGCCCGATGGCTCTGGTGTCCTAGGCTCTCAGGGGACAAAGTGACACCGTCTCATTCCAGCCTCCCCTACACTCACTCTCACCCCACCGGATTCGCCTGGGCGGGAAGGCAGGTCCAGCCCCACAGCTCCGGGACCTCCAGGGTCCCCTGAGCTCGGCGAGCCTCCTCCTTGCCCTTTACTCGAGGAAACAGCTGCTCAGGTCACCCTTTACCTCGGGAGACTGGCGGCCCCGGGAGGCGGGCAGAGACCGGTGCTGAGGGCGCTCCGAGGAGGATGCCAGGTGAGAAGGCTGCGAGCAGAGAGGTCCTCAACCCGTGCGTGCTGGGAGGACTTGGCAGAAGACCCAGGGCCCTCACGGGATTTTACTTCTACTCACGTGGAGGCCCCTGGGAACTGTAGTCCGCGTGTGCGCCGAGACTTCTGGGACTTGTAGTCCACCCATCTTCCCAAAGATCTTCCGGTTCTGACTGATCTGGGGCGATATTGCTCTCAGGACGCAGTCCAAGCAGGGCGAGTGCAGTGAGAAGTTTCAAGTAGTACAGAGAAGCGACTCATCACATACAAGGAAACTTCGGTATGTCTCCTTGCTAATTTCCATCAGAGATCTTTCTTCTGATTAAAAAGCTGAAACTTCCCTTTGTCCTCTGGTGGGAGCCAGCCTCTCAGTTGACTCTGCAACCACTGGGTGGGGGACAAAGCAAAGGAAGGGGCCACTGCAGAAGCCTCTTCCCTTATGCATGTGATACCCAGGGGAGGGGAACAGAGACCTGCAGTAGAGCTGCCCAGATGAACACACTGGTTGTGTCGCAGTGGCCTTGCCTGGGGCCACCATGGGAAGTTGACATGTACATCCCTGCTCCAGAAGCATGATCTAGAGGGGTGCGGAGAGGTGGGAGAGCTGGTGTACCAAGGCAGAAGAGCTTTGAGGCCATTCGAACAGAGCCTCAGGCTGGAGAAAGACTTCTGTGGAGGCTGCACGGAGGACTTTGCTGGCCAACTGAGGGTCACTGCAGGGAAGACAGCCTGTCTGGGGGACTGAGGCACCACAGAACTGTCCTGCAGGGTGTGTGATGGTGGGTGGGTAGGAGGCAGACAGCTGGAGTACTGGGATGTGCACCTCAGGAGCGCCACATCCTATCGGCTGTGGCATTAGAGGCTCATAGGAGTGCAAACCCTCCCGTGAATAATACATGCAAGGGATCCACTGGGTTGTGCTCCTGATGAGAACAGGTTACCTGACGGTCGGAAGTGAAGGTGAAGTCACGATGATAGCATCGAGTACTGGATACAAATACAGATAAACATTAGCAGAGAGGCTTGACTGCACACAGACCACAATAAATCAACTGCTTACAGATTCATCAAAACCCTCTCAGCGAGCGCAAGTCACTTGCTGAACTTCAATATACAACTGCATTTGGTGGTGAGCTTTATGTGAAAATCCAACATATATTGTATTCCACCCATAGCCTGCTAGTATTTTATTTACTGCATCCATCTGCACCTCTGTTTCATACTGTATACAAGGCTCAGTCATATTTTTAGTAAATGCATAAGCTCACCCTTATTGAGTAAAAAACTCTAGTTCACTGGTAAACTTCTTTGAAAAGGTAAAGACCCAAAGACAAGGTCAAGAAGACTCTAAGACTGTCCACAAAAAGCAAGCTGCATTTAAAAGAAAATACCAAGAGCTCCAATTAAAGTAGTGGTTCATTGCAACAGGTGATTCATTTTGCAGCCTGCTTTGTATAATATGTGGATACTAGCTATCTAAGAATCCACGAAGGAAAAAAAAAAAAGAGGAAGCAGCCACAAAGGGTCAGGGTCCTGCCATCTATGTCACAAGTACAAGGTCTTGAGTTCCAACACTGGTTACAAGAACAAAAAAGGTAAATACAAAGCATAGAAGTATTGCAGCCTGCTTTGTATAATATGTGGATACTAGCTATCTAAGAATCCACGAAGGAAAAAAAAAAAGAGGAAGCAGCCACAAAGGGTCAGGGTCCTGCCATCTGCGTCACAAGTACAAGGTCTTGAGTTCCAACACTGGTTACAAGAACAAAAAAAGTAAATACAAAGATAGAAGTAATGAAGCCCATGACTGCACTGATACTGAAGCCATATCTGCACTGAGAGCATCAGTCTTACTGGCTAAACGCATTAGTAATGCTAAGAAGTCCTTTACTACTGGTGAGGACGTGATCCTGCCTGCGGCTGAGGACATCTGCCGTGAACTTTTGGAGCAGCTGCAGTTCACACTGTGACGCATGTTCCCCTTTCAGGTAACAACATAAATAGGTGAACTGGAAAGAGCACAGTAATACCGAGGCACAATCGTCATTGATAGTACAAAACTCAGGTTGACAAGTCTACCAAAGCTGACAAAAAGGCAACGATGTTTGTTGTTTCACAGCATACCTTTCAGGGGGATGGGCAAGAGGATACGTTATATGCATTTTTGTTGCCAACCTATACTATGGCTGTAGAATTTTTGTTTTGTTTTTTGGTTTTTGAGAGAGGATCTCACTACCTAGATCAAACTGGGCTTGAACTCACTCTGTAGCCCAGGCTGGCCTTGAACTTGACAAAAGCCTCCTGCCTCAGCCTCCTGAGTGCTGGGATGACAGGCATGAACTACACCCGGGCTACAAGTCCTTGAGTGATTACATATCACAAAAACTGAACTCGTCATTTTGTGTCAGTATAGGCATGGATGGAGTGGCTGCCAAGATGGCACAGCTTCCTGGTTTTACTACACAGAGGCTATGCATTGTGTCATGTGCAGAGAAAGGCTGGTGAGCTGAGAAATGTCACTAAGTTAGCAGGATGTGATTACAACTATCAACCACACTAAAGCACATGTCCTTAATTTATGTTTGTGTAGCTCTGAGATGGACATAGTGCACACATTTTCTCCCTCCCTCTCTCTCTCTCTCTCTCTCTGTACCAGGAATCAAACTTGGGACCTTGCACTAGCAAGGCAGGCAGACAGCAGCACCACTGAACTAAATCCCCAGCCCACATTCGCTCTTATACACAGAAGTGAGATGGTTATTTAAAGGCAGATCACTTGGCCAGAGCTTTTGAGTTCAGGGAACCACTTTAGAAAAAAACAGTTCACGCTACAAGCACATTTCAGTGACAAACAATAGGTCACAAAACTTGTTAACTTGGGTGACACAGTCAACCTGCTTAACAAACTCAGTCTGTCACTGCAGAGGAGATCAAGAACTGTTTTGAAGTCAGCAGATTAAGTAGCTGCATTCAAAGCCAGATTGGAATTAGGAGGACGATGAATAAATACTGGGATTTTGGGCCAGGGATTTAGCTCAGCAATGTTGCCACCTCCCTCACAAGCACAAGGTCAAACTAAATCCCTGGTATCAAAAAAAGAAAAAAAAAAACTGGGATTTTAACATGATTCAAACATTAGTGAAGAATTAGACAAAGACTAAGCAAGGGCCTTCTTTCTCCCAGCTGGTGCATGGTTGTCTATCCAGCTGTCAAAACACTTTGCACAACTCTTCCCAATCACAAAAGACCCTCGAACCAGGAAGATACAGCTTTGTGGCCCATTTGTGAATAAGCAAGGTGAACTGACCTTGCTCGTGCTAGATGAGTATCAGTGCTTGAGATCACAAATGACAGTTTCTTAAAAGTACATTTGAGACAGTCTCAAATCTGGATAAAAAGCCAAATATCTTGAGACTGCCAGAGAGCAAGGAAAAGCCTGCTTCCATTTCCAACATCCTATCTGAGGGAAGCAGGGATTTCTCAAGTGATGGCAACCAATCTGAGATTATGGAGTAAACTGGACCAACGTGCTTCAGGCCTGTCTCCCATCAACCCAGATTAGACCATCTAGTGGGAGGAAAACAAACTCAGAGCTCCCAGTGATTCTACACATGGTGAGTTCTATACTTATCTCATTGTGTATTATAATGTAGTAAGAATACAAAGAAAGTGTCCAAGAAATGTAATGGACTTGAATCACCCTGAAACCACCCCCATACTCCTTGTCCATGGAAAAGTTGTCCTCTACAAAGCCAGTCGGTCCCTGTTGTCGAAAAGGTTGGAGGCCACTCGATTAAAGCTTCAGTTGATCAGATGAAAAGAAATCTGGGAGTGGATGCTGGTGATGGATGCCTCTTCCTAATGAACTTTGTACCACTACAAAGTAAGTGTGGTTATGGAGAGCCTGTGGGTATAGCTTAGTTGCAGACTTGTTCCTTACATTCAACACAGACCACCAAAAAAAAAAAAAGAGCAAGAGGAGTAAAGCAAAGGAACAGATGCTCATGAAAATGTGATCATTTTTCTACAGAACCAAGGGAAGTGGTATAGTAGTCACCACAGCTGGCCAGAGAACTTTCAATCTGATGTGCAAAAAAAGGCCCAACTTCTGATAGTTTGCTGGGAGATTTTCCCTAAGGCTTTGAATGTCCTTCATGACAAGTGTATTTAGGGGTCAAGCCTGTAATCCTAAGCAATATCACATAGTTTATGCCAGTGATGTGATCTAGGTGTTCCCCGGGCTGCCTCAGTCTGACCTGGGGCCATGAACGCTGAGTCACTGATGTCAACTGTGTGGGCCCTGTATGCCCACAGAACTGAACTCCATGAATCCTGGGATTCTCAGTTGAAGCTGAGCATCTGGTTGATGGGACAACTGACCATCATCTGGACTCACCTTAGACAGGACCACTGAATGCTGTGTCTGTCTTTCGGGAATCTCCCCCACATGCCTGTACTGCAGCTGGCTGTTGTGTAGTAAGCCACAACGCTGAGTGTGACAACTTTTCTAGTCCTGCGAGACCTTCTAGCAACTCACTGAGCCTGGGTGGGTTGGGGATCACAGTACCATCTGTCCTCCTCCTCCCAGGCCCTCTACTGATGCCCAGAAGAACCCATTCCCACGCGGCCCCACCTGAGACCCACGGAGCCCCTGCTGCTGCCTGGGGTTTGCCACCAACCCAGTGCCAGTGCTGGTTCTTTGTGGGTGATGTGGGGAAAGCTGTCACCTGCTGACCATCATTATAACCATTTACCTTGTAGACATCTGTAGTCCTGTGGGATGGATGAGGCAGAGGGTCAGGGCTCCCTTCAGACAGGGGGCTGAGGATTTAAAATAGACAGGGACTAATTATCAAGCAATGGCCACAAGCCTGGTTTATTGTGCATGCAGGTCCCCAGCTGGGGCTGGGTTGGGTGCTTGGTGCAGGTGAAGAGATTTCAGGTGGATGCTGGTGATGGATGCCCCTTATCAGTGTACACCCGACGACTTCCTGTGACACTCCAGTACAAGGCTTCCTCATCCTCAAGGTAGGTCTGGGGCCCTTCTTCTAGAGCATGACCACCATCCAATGAGGCCAAGCAGCACCCAGGCCATCCGAGCCTGGATTCCCCAGTGCTGCCAGGTCCTGCCTGGTTGTGTGGGATGTCCCTTTAGCGGGACACAGCAGAGAGTTGGTAGGGGCACGGGATCAAGAGAATTCCAAAGACCCCACAGTCGCTGGGCTGCGCCTGTCCCTCGGGCACTGAGAAGCTGAAGTGCTGCAGCAGGCTGGTGAAGAAGAGGAAGAGCTCCATGCGGGCCAAGGGCTCCCCGAGGCATGCACGATGGCCTGTGAAACGGAACTCGGTTAGCCTGGGCCTGGGCTTCTCCTTTCCAAGTTACACTGAAATGGGAGCAGGAAGGCGAGGACCCCACAAACACCTGCTGAGAATGGCATGAAGGCTTCATGCTTGATGAAGTTGCCCTGGGCGTCCAGGAAGTGTCCAGGATAGAAGTGGTAGGGCTTCTCCCAGGTGGTCTCATCATTCAGCACAGAAGCCAGGTTGGTGATGAGTGTGGTACCCTGTTGAAAGGTGTCCAGCATGAAAGTGGACCAGGTCGGGAACCCCAGGGCCCTCCGGTAATCACCACGGGACCCCTTCCACAAGCCCTCAGCACCCTCTGTTACACTGGAAAGGTTACATCACGAAACTCCTATGGGTGTCTCACTGCCACCTGCTCCTGTCTACAGGGCATCTTCCAATAGGCTCTGGCTTCTTGTAGCTTATCACTGCACCCTGGGGGTTCTGTGGGGACAGGGTAGCACTGTACACAACCAGTCTGGACCTGGCAGCCCTATGGGATCCATGAGCAGTGGCCAGCGTGCTGCTTAGCCACACCTGGTTTGGCCATGCTGGGGAAGGAGGGCCCAGGCCTACCTTGGGGATGAGGAAGCCCTGAACCTCAGTGTCTCGGATCGTCATGTGGGGTGTACCCAATGGGCCGATGTGCCGAAAGCGCTGCACCTCGTGAATCACGGCGTTGGTGAAGGACATGCGGGCCTGGTCCCCCATCTCTGGGCGCCGCCCCTGCCCTATCACTTCATCGATCTCCTGGTGGACACGGCCTGGACAGACATTCATCCCCACGGCAGGTCAGTGCCGGGGAGCTGTGCCCTGACCTTCTCCCTCTACCCCCTACCCAAGTTTAGGGCTGCCACCATGTCACTCTGTCAGGAGTTTGGGTCATGTCAGTGCTTGGAACCCCAGGTGTCATAACCGGCTAGGGACCCTCCCTCTACCTTTCCTCCCTCAACCTCCCACACAGTTCCCAGCCAGGCTCACGCTGCACATCCGGGTGTAGGATCATGAGGAGCAGGGCCCAGGACAGTGTGCGGGACGTGGTCACTGTCCCCGCAGCAAACAGGTCAGATGTCACAGAGCACAGGTTTGCTTCATTGAAGCTGCTCGCAGGGTTCCCCTTGGCCTGGGCCAGGCAGAGAGGTTAGGTCAGGGTATCGAAGGACGGAGCCCCAAACAGCCTCCTAATCTGCACTGTCACCCTGGACCTCTCTACTGGGAGATGCCCGGGTTCCACTTCCATGACCTGACCCCTCACACGTCCCCAACACCGCAGCCCCATGTTTCATTTCTGGCAGTCGCCCCTCACCTTCTCTATCTGAGCCAGGAAGGAATCGGTCAGGTCTCGGGGGGGCTGTGCCGGGTCCCAGGTTGTCTTGTGCTCGGTTACCAGTGTATCCAGGAGGGCGTTCAATGCAATGTGCCCAGAGCAAACCTTTTCAACTAACCCTGGGATGTGCAGCAGCCAGGGGAACATGTTCAGTACCTGTGATGGGCACAGAGAAGGCAAGGCGGTGGTCTTTCCTACACACAGCTCTCACATGGATCAGGCTCAGGTCCCAACCTTCACTGGACCCTGGCTGGCCTGTGCCTGAGGGTGACCTGCTTCCTCTCTAGTGCCTCCTCCATGCTCTGTACGGGGTTACCAGAAGCAATGTGCTACCCTGGAAACCTCACGAGTGTCGGTGGCTCCCTATGCAGACAGGAGCTGCAGACTCTGCCCCATCTACAGCCCAGAACCCGGTCCACCTCTCCCACTGTTGTGTGACAGTTGCCGCCTCCGGGCCTTTCCCGCTGCAGTGCCTCTCCAGAATGCCCTTGGTCCTATCTCCCCTATCTTCCTGAGAGGCCTAGCTGCACAAAAGAGGAATCATCCAGACTCCCGTGAGCCCTGCACCTGAGTCATTAAGCTGGATTCCTCTTTCAGAAGCATCTCCAGCAGGTCCACTGTCCTGATCAAGAACGGGTCATCATACTCAAAGCGGCGCCCATAGACGAGGGAGGAGATCACATTGCACACAGCTTTGTTCAGGAGGATGCTGGGGCTAAAAGGGCGTCCTGGAAGAAGGAATGCAGTTCAGTGTCGCCCTTCGCCCTGGCCTTTGTCTACCTTGTCCCTTGCTGGTACCCCTCAGCCCATCACCTACCGCCCTGCCCATACCCACCGTCCTGTTTGGCAAAGCTGGCACAGAGGCAGGCGGCCTCCTCGGTCACCCACTGCTCCAGCGACTTCTTACCCAGCCCGAAGTTGCGCAGAGTGGATACGGAGAAGCGGCGCTGCTCACGCCAGGCGGGTCCGTAGTGGGCCAGGGCGATCCCTGCGAGATGAGGTGATCATGCGAGTGTGACCAAGTGCACCCCGCCACGACCTCTGTGCTGCCACAGCTCTTACACACCTGAGTATAGGCTGTACCCCAGCGCACCCACATCTTTGCCCACACACAGCTTCTCAGGGGGTCATTTTCTAGTCCCCACCCACAATTCAGGAGTTTTGCTTGTGTCCCTCACCCACATCACTGCCCCATTAGACCCAGTCCTTCGATGGGTCACTGCCACCACCCCCAACTACGGCCTGTCTGCCACCCATCCTTTGCCTTGGGTGTGTGGTCTAAAGCCTAAGTGTTCGTAGATGGGCATCGGAGGCCGGTCTGCGGTGTCCTCGCTGTGCTTCACCAGGGCCTCCCGCACAGCTGCTGGCCCATTTATAACGACCACTGGGTTCCAGGCCAGCTGCAGGCTGAACACGTCCCCGAAGCGGTTCCGCAACTGCAGTCAGAGGTCACAACACTTGTCACCTCACGGTCCCCGCCAAGCTGAAGGCCTCAACTCAGCGTGAAAGCCTTGGGACACCCCGACTGAGTGTAGCACTATGGAGATCTGACTCCCTTCTTTCCTTCTTTGCGGGCCAGGGATTCGAGCCCAGGCTCCCTTGCTCACTAGGGAAGGCTGAGATTGTCTTGAAGCTGGAGAGGCCACTGCTTCTGTCTGGGGCTCACTAGGGATCTGGTCTCCCAGCCACGATCTTGATGAGTGTGGAACTGTCAGGATCCACTAGCACCCTGTTGTGCACAAGAGGAAGCTCAGACTCACAGATGTGAGCAGTAAGCCAACTCCCCGTAGCAACAGATGATGTGAAGGGCATCCCTGCCCCTCTCTTAGCCTGGATTTCCCCACTGATGCTGAGATCGTGACCCTGCTCCCCCGCCCCCAGGACCTTTCTCCCCGATGTCGTCAGAAGGGACTTGGGGCCTACATCACTTCTGCCCTACCCAACTGGATCCAGAACACACTCCCAAGTGCCACCCATCTCCCGGCCTTTGTCCTCCCACACTTTTTCCCTGCAAAGTCCCAGGCCCTGCACTGTCCTCACCTGGGCCTCTCCACCTGCTTCTTACTGGCTCAGGTCCCTATCGAGCCTGTAGCTTCACCCACCACTGTCTGCTGCTGCGGCATTACCCTCACCTCCGTGACCCTCCACCACCATCTCTCTCACCTTATAGATGGAGTACGGCAGGTCCTGGAAGTCCAACTGCAGCAAGTTTCCCAGCCCGGGCACTGGCATGGGGCCTGGCGGGTAGCGAACAGCCCAGCGTTGGCGCCGGTGCATCAGGTCCACCAGGAGCAGAAAGATGGCCAGGGCCACGGCCACAGGCCACAGTGCATCCCCGCTCAGCAGCCCCATGGAGACCACTAGATTCCTCTGGACACACAGGAAGTCGTGATCACTACAGGCACCTAGGACCAGGATGTACAATCTGGAACACCCAGTGTGTTTGTGCAAGTCAGCCGTCCTTTTATAAAGTAGCTTAGGTTGCTCTTTGCCCTGTGACTGTGCAGTCAGTGGGTACAGGGAGGGGCTAATGGAAAGACACAAATGGCTACAGAAGTCTGTGTGCTCTTTTGTCCTCTACATGTGATACCCAGGAGCGGGAGCCAGAGACGTGGCAAGAGAGGTGCACAGCAGATGAACACATTTGTTGCACTGGGCCAGCTGTGGGCCATGGTGAGAAGACAATGTGTTTATCCCTATCCCAAGGGCCATGTTCTTGAGGAGACACAGTCCTGAGAGCTGACACGCCAAAGCAGCAGTCCTAGCTGGAGGGGCCTGTCATGGAGGTTTCACAGAGTCTCTGGTGGCCAACAGAGGGAAGGCGGCAGCAGTGTGAGGATCAGGTCTGAGGTTACTCAACTGACCTACAGGACAAGACCCACTTAAGCCCTGGGGAATTCTCAGATGCAGCCCAGGCTGATTGGCCTTGTTTATTTGCCAGCACCTTCATACCTGAGACCTTCAGAGAATCACAGCAGGGTTGAGGGGAGGATGGTGTCCGTAATGCAGGCAGCATCCTGTTTGTGCCAGGAGCTTGTGTTCAGAATGGACAGCCACAAATAAAATCTATACTAATGAGGCCTGTGACTCCCAAAACTTGGCACAGAGGTGCCAGGTACTGTTGGTCATACTTCTCAGGCTCTAGTACTAATTCCAGGTCCAAAACAAAAGCAACACTCATGGCGAGGATGACACAGTGTCACCAGAAATAGTCTCCTCTTGCAGATTTGTAAGATCTATTTCAAGACTCTTAAACATCATGCTATCTAGAGCATAAACATGAAACGGGGAGGATGATAGAGAAGAAAAATCAGATTAAAAAGGGAGCCAAAAGTTACAACATGAAGAAAGACCAATACATGAAAAGATAGAAACTCCAAGCACCCCCCCCACAACTAGGGAACAGCTAATGGTAGTGACGACTGATGGAGGAATTCCAGAGTGGTGCATTCAGGCCATGTAGGTCAGAAATGCCCACACCTTGCATCTGTAGTTAACAGGCATCAGTTTGAGAAGCAGCCAGGGAGGGAGGAATTCTTGGACCATGCTGCTTTCCACAGACCTGACTGTGAGATGGAAAAATAAAATGGGTGACAGACAGGTGAGACACCAGTCCAGGATAATGTTGGCCAGGAGCAGCTTTACTTTTTTAGCCCCAACAAATTCCTTCTTGGCCAGCACTTTCCTGAACTGATACCCAGTCCAAGTACATAAGTCACCCTTACCTAGTTGACTCTACTCTGAATTGATACATGTTCCAAACATCTGTCACTCTTATCTAGCTGACTGTACCATGAACTGTTTTCTAACCTAAGTTTGAACTTGTTATAGACCAATCAATAATAATGACATCATATGTAAGCAACCACTTACTCTGCTTCTGTACTTAATTCCTACTTACAAACCCTATATAAACTGTAGAAGGACAAAAGACAATTTGCCTGGTTCTTTGAGGAACTATCCCGACCAGGACTGCTCATGAAAGTCTGCTTTCTGCCTCCAAGTCCTGGGGGCCTTTCAGTCTTTCCCATTTGCCACTAAAACCCAGCTGATCAAAATCAGCTGATGGCAGAACATCAAGCTTCTTACTTGAAGTTGTTAAAGGAACTAAAACAAGAGTGCTAGGAATAATAGAGTCCAGGGGCCATTTACTTTGGGGGTCTGAGGTTCTGTTGTGTAGACTTACCACTTAACTCTAACGATGTGAGACATCTTACCCCCTCCTGTCTTTGTCTCCTAGTCAATACTTACATTTTAATATTCAACAAGAGCAAGCTATGCACCAGGTTAATAGAAACAGAGGGGGTGATAGGGCTGACAGGACTGTGAAAATGTTACTGGGAATGGGGTAATTTGCAAATGTAGCCAAACAGCAGCAATATACTGTTGAGACTTTTGAACAAATAGGAGCCAAGATGAAAACAGCTAGACTGACTGTGCACAAGATTGGGGCTCCTGTCCTATTTTTCTTAAATTCTTAAAAGGACCAAGAGAACCTTACACATAGTTTGAGGCCCAAATTCAAGAAGTCATGCATGGACAAATTTCTCACGCTCTAGCAGCCAACGTACTTATTCTCCAACTTGCTTACGACGACACTAACCGACACTGTAAACAGGCTCTGGCCACCTCGGGAGCATCTAAAAACTCAAACAGTTACATTAAGTCTGGTCAGGATATCAGTTCAGAAACTCATGGCGGTCTGTGTTAGCACGAGCAATGGTGGCTCTTATAAAACAAGGTAAAAATAATAATGCTAAAAATGTTAAATTTTTTCGTTATGGTAAAATGGGACATTTTCACCAAAAATGTACAGTTGAAAGCCAAGGTAAGAAGTCTAACATTTCGGGAACTTGCACTAATTCTAACCTGGAAAATAGTGAGGCTCCCTGGATTCCTAGTAGTGGGACCCACATGGGCAGCAGGCCTTGCAGGGGGTAGAGGGGAGGTACCACTCAGACAGCCCAGGCTAAAGCACAAGTGTTCCAGAGGAACCAGTGGACACAGGCAGACCCAGTAACTTACAAGACTAAAATCAATCTGGTTGCTGGTGGTTCTATACAAATATATACAGCCCTTTTATACCAAATATATCATTTCAAAGACTAAAACATTAGAGTTTTAACCCAGCAGAACCTTTTTTTTTTTTTTTTTTGGTACTGGGGATCGAACTTGGGACCTTGAGCTTCGAGGGAGGCAATGGCACCATTGAGCGAAATCCCTGGCCATAAAGTGCAACTTCTAAAACAGAAAGAGGGAGTACAGTTACTTCCACAAGCTTAATTAGACCTTGTTACTTTCATTTTTAAAAAAGTTTTTAAAAATCCACTTGTGGAAAGTAAATATGCCCCATAGGAACTCCATTAGCAAAAGGACAAAATTACAGAAACACCCTAGACACAAGCGTTGTAAAGGGATGTACTAATTGAAAGGTAATATGGCTCAATACATTCAACGACGTGGGGAACAGGTTATGCTTGTGGTTGAACATCTGTTCTGGAGACATGTTGTGGCTACCATCCAGAAAGCTTGGATTGGCTTTCCTCCAAGGTAAAGTATAGAATGGTAGAGATGTGTCCTCAGCACAAGATAGAAAGATCCTATATTTAAATTTACATGTTCAAATTGGTATTTGTATCTATACTCCTTATTATGTTTTTCTTTATGACAGACTCCTGACTCTATGTTCAGTGCTATGACGGTTATGTTCGCATGCTTAGTATGAATACCCCCAGTGTCAGGGATAGAATACTGGGTTACATCCCTACCCTCCCTTGCACAGGCCAGTTATTTGGATGGATCTGTCACCTGAAATTCATCATTAAACTGACACATCCCATTTATGGGTAGATTTGATACCAGGCCCAGTCATCCCAATAGACATGAAAGATAAAGCAACTGTTAACTATACTTTTCATTTTACTTATCCTCCTGTGTGTGTGGAAGATGTTTCTATACAGTCTAATTATTGTTATGCTGCCTCACCTCAGACCTGGTTGGCCAATACTTCTGAAAACTTTGTGATGTCAACTTAGGTCCATTTCTATCTGGAGAACAAACAGACTTCTTACAACCCAAATATCCAATCTATCAAGCTCATATTACATAGAATGGATTTCATAAAGATGCACCTCTGCCACAGAATATATGTAGGGTCCGATCAGGAAGATGTGGAAAATTGGGACCACGTGAATTTATGCACTGGGTATTATGGGGAAATTTTACATGAAGAAAGGACAATAATACAGACTAGGGTAAATGAAATTGGACTGACCTTGATAATGTGACTGAAAGAATCTGTCCCTACTAAGGAAATAAATTGGAGAAAAGAAGGTTTTAATATACCTTCTTCCCAGTTTTTACATTATGGAAAAGTGAGGCCTGCCCAAAGAATATTACGGAAATTGATTCTTCCCTATATTGAACGAAGCTTATGGACTGGTAATGATATAAAATCAACCTCAGCAGTACTATATCATTAAGAAAGTTCTAAGGACCTGTTCAAGCTTCCACATGTATCTATAAACCATATGTTTTCATGTAGTGGAGTATACAATGGGATACTAATTCTTTTAACTGTCAAAAATGCACCTTGAGTCATTGTATTCCTTTCAGATCTGTACAAAATAAGACTAATGATCCTAGGGTGTATGCCAGGAATATAGGTTCCTGTTAATTTAACGGAACCATGGTGATATATGCCTAGTGGTCATCTGTTACAAATCCTGCTTGATCATCTCATACATAGAGCAAAGAGAATGCTGGGACTAATCACTGCTGGCATAGTCTCTTTGGTATTGATTACAGTGTAGCTGTTTCCTCTGTTGTTTTGGCTCATTCTGATCAAACAACTCATTTCCTAGATAATTGAACCAAGACTGCTGATGGGGCCTCGAAAATGCAACATCCTGTAAGACAAAGCTGCAATCCCAAGTAAGTGTGTTTGAGACTACTGTTCTCTGGATGGGAGGTCAGATTGAAAGTTTACAGCTACAACAAGGCCTCAAATATCATTATAATATTATTTGATCTTCTTGCATTATGCCTTTACCTTCTAATTAATCTGGCCAGCAATTGGAACATATATCAAATCTGAGCCTCCCTGGGAGGTATCAGAGAGGGGTTCGTTTAGTTTATAGTCTTTTGTGCCATGAGTTAATTTTCTTTCTTCTTTTTCGGTACCAGGTATCGAACTCGGGTCCTTGCGAGTACAAGGCAGGCGGCAGTACCACGGAGCTAAATCCCTGGCCCAAGATCATTTTCCAACAAGGAACATCATGCAGAGTCAACCATAAGTAAAAGAGCAGCATCAGAGGAGAGACCTAGAGCCAGCGCTCTATAGCTTAAGAGTTGCTTGTCTTTCCTTAGCAAAAGCAGTGAGACAGCTCTTTTTTTTTTAACAGCAGTTACACTGCCTATCACACACACTGAGGAATGTTGACAAACATAAGCCTGCATGACCTAGACTATGATGCACATGCGTGCATGGTTCAGTACGTTAAGTCACTTTTATATGCCTGTAGCCCGTTACGTGCATGTCCGTGCAACAGTAGTCATGAACTGAAGTGTCTTCAGGTGCACTTTCATTTCCTGGCCTTTGAGTCATTAACCAAGCTTTAGGTATAACAGGTATAATTAAAAGTGGTAACCCACATCCCAGCCTCTCAAAGAGCACACTATTATTTGCCACAGCACAGCTTGTAGCCATCTACCACAAGGTGGATCTCAAGGACTTTTACCACTGGACATAAGTAATCAAAGCAACGCAAGATCCAAACAACTTAGCATTTGTGAGTCCATGTGATTTGGCATCAACATCAGTAGACCTCCAATGCTACTCCTAAACAAAAAGTCCACTACACACAGCCCATCTGCCAAAACACAGCCACAGCCACAGCACATTCCACTAGCTTTCACAAGAAAGTGCCTTTGCTAATGGAGAAAGATTCAAATAGAGAAAACAGTATTCCGAGTCACAGTAAAAAAACACAGACTACAAATCACTCTGGGGCCAGGAACCCATCCTCTGCCATCCTCCTCTGCCTCTGCCTCTTGCTTTTTCAGGGCAGCTGAGTGTGCAGGCTACTTTGCACGATACGACAAGACTGGGCAAGTCGTGCAGAAGCTCTGGACGTTTCCTTATCGGAGGAATAATTGTATCTGTTACTACCTCTCTGGAAGACAGGTGAGAATCGGCCCACAAAGTGCAGGCAAAGGCCCACAGTAGAGGGAAATCTCATTCCCCGACTGGTGTGGTTCTTGTTCTTAACCATGATCACATTTATCCTGAAGCCCTAAGAGGTTAGTATTCTCCTAAAATCCCATGATGGTAACTTGCTCACTGCTCTACCTGTACCTTCTGCCCTATCTTTGCTTTCTTCTTGAAGGAAAAGTCCAGAGAGAGGTACCAGGTCTGGATTCAGAAGGAACTGATGTGTACTTAACACATTATTTGACAAGCACACTTAGTTGTTACAGAACCCTCTTAAAACCTCCTTGCAGTAACAATGCACAGTGCTGGATCCCCCAAGGACAGACCAACCAGGGTCTCACAGAACACACAGATTGGGAGCCTGAAAAAATAAAAAAAAATATTTCTGGGAAAAGAATACAATATTTCTAAAACACTTCAAACTGCTGAAGTGAGAACAATCACTGGGATAATACACATCTGCCACCATGCCAAGCTTTGAAGATTTCTGCTTACCCTCTATAGGTCAAAATATCATCTTCATGTGAAGCAGTGTTTTGGGCAATGGAGATGCATTTTTGAAGGCCACTTTTCCTTTCCATTTTAGACAAATGAATAGGGTGAGGGGTTTGTGCTTTGAAGCTGTGAAAAACATACCTGCACCAAGCGACTCAAAGCCACCAACCCTATTCAGCACTATGAGCTTGACAGCAGTGCTACGCAGCCCTATTTGCCTAAAGCTTCGAAATCACCCTCCAAACTAGCAGATTAAAATTTATAGTGTAAAAATCTTGGACAGAGCATACAGATGAGCAGTCACTTCAGCTCACGCCTACATGATCGCCTGAGGCTACTGGCCTTTGGGATCCTCCCTTGTGTCCCTCTTAACACAATTTTGTTCCCTGACCTATCGTCATTCAAAAATTCCATACCTGTGCTCTTAAGGTGAGCCTATTACCATGGCCAGGTTTTTAAGAATCCAACAATACATGCAAAGCTACTCCTACATCTCACAGGCCCACTCTAGGGAAATCTGCCAAAACACTTTGCATCTCATAGCAGTGAGGCAGATAGACTTTCAAATACCTGAGACTTCTCTCATTTAAAAATCAGTAAGAAACAAGAATCCTGAGACTCCAGTTGGTGGTGTACATGCTTGAGTGCTTCAGGGAGAAAATACAGAACTTTGACTTGCATAAGCATAAAAAAAAAAAAAGATGAACAGGTGGGTGAACAGAAACATGATAACCACCTGTTAACTGTATACCCCAGCTGGGCTCTGTGATGGCTCGCTGTAAAATAACTGTATGTTCACTGTGAAATTTCTGAGTGTTTCAAATGTTTCCTACTAAAGCAAGAAGGGGCATTTCTTCTGAGGTGGCCAGTGACTGAGGATAAGTCTTCTGTGAAGAACACGGGACAGCAGAAAACTAGCACTCCTCTCTGCTGAGTCTTAGATGGGTCCCATGGCAAGAGGCAAGGTACCAAAAGGGTGGTCACATTTGCAGACACCACCTGCCCACATCAGGCCCCAGAGTGCATACTAAACTGCTCTAAAAGCTGCCCATCCTTCCTGCCGTGGAACAGAAATTCGCATTTCCAGGTGAGCCTGAGAATTATCTATGGACATTATCAAATACAGCTCCCCTGGCCGCATCTGTAGCTGCCAAATCCGAACCTCAGGGGATGCCTGCGGGAATTTGCCCTTTAAACATGGCCCAGGTGGTTCTCCTGATCCTAAGGCCTAGTAGGACCCCAGGGCAACAAAGCGACAGCGACACCTGCTGGGCAGCCCTGGCACACCCTTCCTCCGAGTTCCCGGGAGGCGGAGTACCCGCCAGAGTCCGGGAAAGGGCCCGCTGCGCTGCTGGCCACCGGGACGCTCCCCGGGGTGCTCGGCGGCCTGTAGCGCTGGGAGAGCGTCCTCTCTCCCTTCCTCAGAAAACAGCGCCCGGCTCACCCCTCCACAGCCGCGGGGCACAAAGTGCGGCGTCCTGAGGACGCAGCGGGGCCTAACTTGGCCCGGCCCCAGGCGCGGGACAGCTCCGGGTCCCGAGGAGGCCAGTGCTACGGCCTCCGTCCCAGCGGCCCCGGAGTAACGGACCCCTCCACGACACCCGGGTCGCCCTTTACCTGAAGGAGACCAGCAGAACCTGAGGCGAGGGTCTCTGCTACAAGGATGTGGGCTGAGGAGGAGCCGCTCAGGGGGCTTTTATCTCATCCTGCGCCCAGAGTCCGCTGGGAGTTGTAGTGGGCCAGTGCGTAGATCCCTCTGGGAATTGTAGTCCAGCAGGACGCTACCAGTGGACTGGGCTTACAATGGGTCTGGCGGCCCACCAGGCTGCCTTTGGCAAGGAAGAACTGCGATAATACTTTAAAGCGGTAAAGAAGTAACTCATCTCATGCAAGGAAACTTCGGAGTAATAGATAATTTCTCATCACTGATGATGGAAATTAAAAAAAACAATAGGATGCCATAATATTTAAGTACTGAAAGTAAATAGACTGACAACCAAACTTTCTCTTTGTAACCAAAGTATCCATTCACGATTAAAAGGGAAGCAAGACATCTACAGGGTAAACGAAAGTTGAGGGAGTACACTATCAGCGGACCTGCCTTGGAGTATGTTGTAGAGGAAACTGTCCAGGCTGAAATGAAATTACACTAGACAGTAACTGAAAACCACAGAGGAAATAACACTGGCCGAGGTAACAAATGTAGATGTAAAAATCAGCACTGTTGAACTTTGGGTTTGTATCTCCTCATTGGGAACGTCAAACGGTAGGACGACTGAGGGAATCAGTACGGGGGTTCCTGACAAAATGAGGAATTGTCCTGTGATCCAGGAATACAGCCACAAATACTGAAAGGAGGGTCTCTGACCCTTATCCCTTGATCATGTCATTGTTGTTTCCAGTGGCTGAAGGGGGAAGCAATGCACTTGTCCCCTGGCAGATGAGAGGATCCGTGAAATGAGGGACAGCGGAGTCACTTATCACCTGGGACACATTCCAAGACCCCAGGAGATGCCTGTTGGGATTTGCCTACAGAACCAAACCATAAAATACTCTGCGTTTTCCCATGCAAACCTACTGCAACCACTAATCATGATGAGTCAATCTCAGAGGATTAAGAATGCCTAGCAGATTACTAAATCAGAGTTGTGGATGTGACTGGAGACGACTGACACGTACAGCACAAACCGAGGGGGGAAGACCCACCCTAGTGTCACTAGCAGCAGCCCTAGCTGGAATAGAGAGGAAAAGGAAAAGAGAGAGAAGCATTTCCCATGCTGCAGAACTCCAGTTATCCTGAGCAGGACTGTCTTTTCCTGCCATCGCCTTTGAACATCTGTCTCCAGAGATTCCCCGATGACCTGAGAAGGAGTTTCCAGGCCTTTGACCTTGGTTGGCTGTGCACCCTTGATCTCTCTTATTCAGGACTCTCCATCTTCTTGCTGAGCAGCTCCTGACCCTCTGAGCCTAACTAACGAATCCCCTCGCATAGTTCTATGTGATTCTGTTCCTCAAAGAACCCTAACTGATGCGCACACCCATGGTGCGGCAAATATCTAACTCAGGCCCACGAGAGATTAGCAACAATCCCTAACACGAAAACAATTGTAACACTGGGCCTTGATGAAGGCACGCGAGTGGGGTTTGCTCTCGCACACGTCATAGCTCAGGGCAGACACCTGGGGGATGCTGTGAGCTGATCAACAACACCTCCAAGATGAGACGAAGGGAGGAAAGGGCGAGGGCACCGCGAGGCGGCATCAGGCGACTCTGGGCCTCCTAACGTGAACACAGAGCTAGACGGAGCAACGCTCCACGTGATCACCAGGACCACTAGAAGGTGCCTGACAGGTCCCAAGCCAATAGAGTAGGAAGGCGCTGAACACAGGTATCATTTCCGTCTGTAGGGAGTAGAGTGGAGGAGGGAGATGAGATTAATCACGCTCCTCAGCTATCTCACGATTTAACGTTTATGAATTGTCAGTTTCTGGAATCCTCACGTAAGGTTTATGGACTGTGATTGCCCACCTTTAAAAGATACTGAGCGAAGAGAAAGAGTGGGAATGGGGGACTACTGGGCACCCACAAAATGCAGTTGCCCTGCCTTCAAAAGCAAAGAAGTGGTGACATCTGCTAGGACGTGAAGGCATCCTCAGGATGTTACCTTACCTGAAGTGTTGCCAGACTCCACTTTGATGACCTCCCTATGGTGGTCAAATTCTCAGAAACAGAAAGTAGAGCGGTGGCCACCAGCGGATGGGAGAGGAGGGGACGGGAGCTACTGTCAAAGTGACTTAGAGCTTCGGTTTGGGATGGGCGGTGCTGATAGCTTTGTGTCGAGGACCAGAGGAGAATGAAGGCCTAACTGGCCTCTGTGAGCACGAAAGAGCTAAGGCTGCGCTGAGGTGAGCCTGCGTGTTAGGGAACAGTTACGACAGCTGGGGTGAAGTTGTGTACCAGAGTGAGAACTAATGATACTGGGAACCAGATGAATCTTGTGTCCCTCTGATTGCTTGTGCCTGTGTGTGTGCGAATGAAAGCAAAAGGCTCAGGGATCCGTCCTCTCTGCCTCCTAGAGGCAACAGCCCCCTGGCTGCCTGCATGTTTAGCTGACTCCCTGTCTGTTTGTCATTCATCCTTGTTCACTCCTGGTTCCGGGAGGAACAAAGTACCAGTCACCTCCAGTTGGCACCGGAAACAGGGAGAGAAGGCCAAGGTCGTCCACAGCTCTGCACTATTCAGTACACGTGGAAAAGGGCCTGGGGGTAGGGCTCAGTGCCAGAATTGCACAAAGCCTCAGTTTCCTTCCCAGCACACCACACACACAGAAAACAAAAACAACACGCTATATTTTAAAGAGGTATCTTCTATAATATTAAAAGTAAAAAACAGGCTGATATGTATGTGATTATTTTGCTCTCAATCAGAGTGAAGAGGAGAGGCCTGGGCAGCAAAGTCCCCTAAGCTGGCTTGGGACTTCAGTGCAGCTG
The DNA here is from genome assembly GCF_012274545.1 of Fukomys damarensis. NCBI lineage: Eukaryota > Metazoa > Chordata > Mammalia > Rodentia > Bathyergidae > Fukomys > Fukomys damarensis. The sequence continues at coordinate 6,078,197 of NW_022900931.1, read as the reverse complement.
ACACAAAGCAGATGCTCCACTCTTAACACACTGCTGGGAGCCCCTTCCTGATGAAGGTGTCTTTATAAACCTGGGGCTCTGACCCACACCAGAATGGCCACACCAGATATAAATTATTTTACAGTACTAGTGGGGTGATGGAGACCACGCTGAGCAGGCCGCAGATTTATAAACTGGCTTTTCTTATTACAAGTCTGAGTGTGCCTACTGGCCCAGGGTGGCTGCCTGAAGAGCCAGCAGTTGCTGTGTGCTCATGCCACTGGTCACAGCGGAGGTCTGGATACGTCACCCTGTGACCTCCTGGATGGCGAGACGATATTGCAGCTAAGGGCAACATGACTCATACACAGAACTTCTATGCAAGCAAGTATTAATCTAAGGGGAAGAACAAAATTCCCATTAATCAGTGATCTGTTCCTGCTAGAATGCTTGTGTCTTTGTTGCTAGGACTCTGCTCAGTGCTCTCCCATCCACTATTCCCCACTTTGGTCTTCACCCCTCCGAGAAGCTGTGTTTAATGAATAGTGGCAAGCTCCAGGAGACAGCATCTGAGCCTGAGAAGAGCCTGTCAGTCATCCTGGGCCCCTTATACAGTAAAGTGTTGTCTTATCTTCTGTTATCTTGTGCCAGACCCTAGTCAAGCAATTGGAGTCCAATCAGCCCCCAACAGCGGAGGCCTGGGGCTGTCTCACTGTGGGTGCCCCAGGAGTACAAAGGGACTGAGCCACGGATTGGCAGCACGTGGGGATCCCAACCCTACACGAATGAGCCCCAGCTAATGCCTGGTGCCACGGTTCTACCGAGCTTTCCTGATCCAGCGCCAGCTACGTATGTCACACCTTGCTGCTGAGAGAACTGACCATCGTCTGTAACGCTGCACACAGAGCACAGCTGAGCCCTTCCGCCAATCCTCTTGGATTCTACCTTGAGCGTCTTTTACTGTTGTTGATTTTCATCTCTCCTCTTCCTCTGATGAAACATGAGTGAGCGTTAGAGCTTCTCAAGTTCGATGAGAACTTCTAGCATCTCACTGCACCTCAGGGGTTCTTGGGGACCACCAGTCCCTCTGCCACCGGGTCAGGGACTGTGCTGATTCCCGGAAGAAGCCCGATCACACTTGTCCCAAACCCATGTTGCTTCCCGGGCTTTGCCACCACTCGGCAGCAGTGATGGGTCTCGGATGGCATGTGGAGAGCTGTCACCTGCTGAGCAGCAGTAAGCCTGATTCCCTCACGGCCTGCAGGGGCTGTCAGGGAGGATGACACACAGGACAGGGCTGGCTCAGACAAGGAAGAGTCAGGGAGTGCACTCGGACACCGATTGGCAGTGGCAGCAACCAGACTGGTTTACTGTGACTCCGGGGCTCACTTGGGGACACGCTGGGGCACTGGGGCCTCTTCTAGCGGGACACAGCGCAGAGCTGGTAGGGGGATGGGCTCACGAGGAAGTAAGGGACACCGAAGTCACTGGGCCGGGGCTGCCCCTCGGGCACCGAGAAGCTGAAGGGCTGCAGGGCAGGTGACTGAAGTAAGGGACACCGAAGTCACTGGGCCGGGGCTGCCCCTCGGGCACCGAGAAGCTGAAGCGCTGCAGCAGGCAGGTGAAGACGAGGAAGAGCTCCATGCGGGCCAGGGGCTCCCCGAGGCATGAGCGGCGCCCTGTGGGTGGGGACGGGGTCAGTCAGCCGGCACCCTGCGAAGGGGACAGGGACCTGGAACCCAAGGAGCAAGCACCTGCTGAGAACGGCATGAAGGCCTCGTGCTTGACGAAGCGGCCCTCGGCGTCCAGGAAGTGTCCGGGGTGGAACTGGAAGGGCTTCTCCCAGACGGTCTCATCCTTCAACACCGATGACAGGTTGACGAGGATCGTTGTGCCCTGGCAGGAGGTGGGGACGTGAAGGTGGGGACACAGAAACCTGCCACTAAACACGCATGAGCGCACTGCCTGGCTCACGCCTGGACCCTTTCATTGAACCCTCAGCCCCCTCTGTGTCCCCATGGACATCACATGAGGCTCCCATGGGGACTCACACTTCACCTGTCCCTGTGTGGAGTGGCTCTTCACACTCAGAGAGACTCGTTTATATTTCGATTTATTTTTTGGAGACATGTTCTCACTGTGTATTCCAAGCCAGCCTCAAGTCACTACGTAGTCCAGGCTGGCCTCAAACTCACTACCATCCTCCTGCCTCAGCCTCCGAGTTCAGTAATCGCAGGCACGGGCCCCACTATGCTCAGCATGAGACATTTTTTAGTTCAGTGTTGTAGAGGCTCGGGGGACACAGGCTGGCACTGTCCATGCTTAGCATCGCATACAACCAGCCTGGGCCTGGCCCACTTCTGGAATCCAGGAGTAGTGGCCTCACCCACTAGGGGCCATGTTGGGGAAGGAGGGTCCCAGGCCTACCTTGGGGATGCGGAAGCCCTGCACCTCAGTGTCACGGATCGTCATGTGGGGCAAACTCATGGGGATGATGTCCCCAAAACGCTGCACCTCGTGAATCACGGCGTTGGTGAAGGGCATGCGGGCCTGGTCCCCCATCTCAGGGCGCCGCCCCTGCCCTATTACTTCATCGATCTCCTGGTGGACACGGCCTGGACAGACATTCATCCCCACGGCAGGTCAGTCCTGCGGAGCTGTGTGCTACCTTCCCTGTTGTAAGGGCTCCTACCAGGTGGGGAGGGTGTGAATTTTACAGGAACCTGGGGAAGACACGGGCGGCACAAGCCATCGCGGGGACCCTGCCACTACTTTCCTCCCTCACCCTCCCATCAGCCCCTGCTGGGCTCACGCTGCACATCCGGGTGCAGGATCATGAGCAGCAGGGCCCAGGCCAGCGTGGTCGAAGTGGTCACCATCCCTGCCGTGAACAGGTCAGCCACAACCATGCGCAGGTTCTCATCATTGAAGCTGCTCTCGAGGTTCCCCTTGGCCTGGGCCAGGCAGAGAGGGTGGGCTCAGAGGGACCAGGGAGGAAACCACACAGTGACCCCTGTTCCCCACCGATCTACCCGGCGTTAGGTCCCTGAGATGCCCAGGCCCCGCCTTCCCCGCTATCACCCTACCTGATCCCCAGCGCAGAGCCACTTGCCTCATCTACAGCAGCTGCCTCTCACCTTCTCCACCTCGGCCAGGAAGGCATCAGTCAGGTCTCGGGGTGGCTGGGCTGGGTCCCGGGTCTTCCTGTGCTCTGTCAACAGCTCATCCAGCAGGGCCAGAAAGGCCTTCTGTCCAGGCAAGGCCTTCTCAGCTACCCCAGGGATGCGCAGGAGCATGGGGACTGCGTTCAGCACCTGTGACAACCACAGAACGGGGTTGGGTCCCGCCTCTGCTCAGCACTTACCTGGACCAGCCTCAGGTCCCAGGTGTCTCGGGGATAGACCAGGGCCTGCCTGTGTGCACCGGTGACCTGCCTGCTCCACACACTGTCCTGGCGGGGGCTGCAGGAGCATCCTACTCATGAGGGAATTCTCATGAGGGTGAACACAAGGCACAGGGTGTCATCCTCTCTGGAGCTGCTGTACTCGGCCACCTCTCCTGTGACTGTTGTCTGGCATTTGCCCCCTCGAGCCCCTTCCTCCTGTGCTGTCTTCTTCCAGATGCCCTGTCCCCATGGCCCCTGCATGCAAATCTGCCTCCTCTCACAGACTGCCCTCAGCCCCTCACCTGGGGCATCAAGCCAGAGTCCTCTTTGATAGACTCCTGTACCAGGTCCATCATCCTGATGAAGCCCGGGTCATCGTACTCAAAGCGACGTGCAAAGATGAGGGCCGCAATCACGTTGCACACCGCTTGGCTCAGGAGGGTGTTGGGACTAAAAGCGCGTCCTGGAAATAGGGATTACATCATGGTGGTGCCCCTTATGTCACTGCCTTGTCCCTTCGTGGCGCCCCTCAGCCAGCACCTACCGTCCTGGTTGGCAAAGGTGACACAGAGGCAGGCGGCCTCCTCAGTCACCCACTGCTCCAGCGACTTCTTGCCCAGGCCGAAGTTGCGCAGAGTGGACAAGGAGAAGCGGCGCTGCTCACGCCAGGCGGGTCCGTAGGGGACAAGGACCACTCCTGGGATAAATCGAGCATGGGAGAGGGACCAAGTACAACTAGGCTTTGTGCCCTCACCCTTCTGCTCTGTGGGTATGGGGTCTCCCCGAAGCGACAAGCAAACCCCCACCAGCCTGCACTGGGTACTTTCCCAGAATTTGCCCTGGAAATCCAAGGCTGTTCCTGTGTCCCTGACCACACTGCTGTTCCCTTTAGGCCCTGTCCTCCCACTGGTCACTGGCCCCAAGTTGCTCTGATGCCATCTGTGCCCTTCCGCCATTTACCTGTGGAATTCTGCCTTAAGCCCAGGTGCTCATAGATGGGCATAGGTGGCCGGTCTGCAGTGTCCTCGCTGTGATTCACCAGGGCTTCGCGCACGGCCTCCAGGCCATTGACCACGACCACTGGCTTCCAGGCCAGCTGCAGGCTGAACACATCTCCAAAGCGATTTCGCAGCTACGGGTGTAGGTCAGGGTGCTTGTCAATTTCCTGCCTAAGGGCTGCTCTGGGCCAGCCCCAGCCGGGAACCTTTGCCTCTGTGTCACTAGGACATGTCTGGGCCTTACCCACATTCTGCCTAATCTACCCAGCCTGAATTGTACTGACTGTCCCACCTCCTGGCCTTTACCTGCCCACACCTTTGTCCTCGGAAAGTCCAAAGTGTCCCCAGGCCCTGCAGTCCCCTCTCCTAAGAACACTCTCCAGCTACTTTCTCTTGGGATCCCAGGTCCCTGTCCAGCCTGAGGCTTTGCCCAGCACCCACTGTCTGTAGCTAGGGGTCACCGTGACCTCTGTCATTAGCACCTCTACATCCCTCACCTTGAAGAAGGAGTACGGCAGGTTCTGGAAGTCCACCTGCAGCAGGTTGCCCAGCCCGGGCACTGGCATGGGGCCTGGTGGGTAGCGAGCAGCCCAGCGCTGTCGCCGGTGCATCAGGTCCACCAGCAGCATGAAGACGGCCACGGCCACAGCCACGGCCACAGGCAACAGCGCATCCCCGCTCAGCAGCCCCATGGCTACCTGGCTGACCCCCAATGTTGGCTCCTCTGGACACAAAGAGGCTGTCACCCCTCGAGTCCCCTAGGACCGGGCAGCACACTCTACCACACCAGGCTATAGAGAGAGCAGCTGTGCTTTTCTCTGATAAAAAAGCTGAAGCTGCCCTTTGTCCTCTGCCGGGAGCCAGCCTCTCAGTTGACTCTACAGCCACTGGGTGTGGGGCGGAGCAAAGGCAGGGAGCCCTGCAGAAGCCTCTTCCCTTCTTCCCTTGTGCATGTGAAACCTAGGGGAGGGGAACAGAGACCTGCAGTAGAGCACCGGAGACGAACACACTGGTTGTATTGTGATGGCCTTGCCGTGGGAAGGTGACATGTGCATCTCTGCTCTAACAACACAATCTGGAGGGGCTGCCATGACACGGGAGAGCTGACCTGCCAAGGCAGAAGAGCTTTGAGGCCACGGCAAGAGTCTCAGGATGGAGGAAGACATTCATGGAAGCTGCGTGGAGGAATTTGCCGGCCAACTGAGGGTCACTGCAGGTAAAGACAGCCTGTCTGGGGGACTGAGGCACCACAGAACTGTCCCGTGGGGTGTGTGATGGTGGGTCGGAGGCAGACAGCTGAAGTCCAGGGATGTGCACCTCAGGAGGCCAGGTCCACGGCCACTCAACTGACCAGGAGGCCAAGATGTGTTTGCACCTAGACCTTCCCAGATCCACCCTGTGTCCTCCCACGTGGCCTCTGATGAATATTCTAGCAACTGGCATCAATATCCTGTGCAACCATCAGAGAATCATGGCAGTGCAGGCAGGAATGTCCAGGTGTCTGTCACGTGGTGGCTACTGTCTTCATTTATACCTGTTGTGTTCAGGTTTGAAGAGAGTAGATTTAGTGCGGGATAGATAATTTATAGCATTATTTTATAGCGCTCATCCACAAAGTCAAGTGCAGAGGAGTGCAAGAGTTCTGTCCACATACTCGAGATCTGAGGAATTCAGCCGAGTGCCGGATTCCATGGCAACGTCATGCACAAGTCCAGCAAAAGTCCTGGAGTCCAAGGCAATGTCCTCGACGAGTCCAGCCAGAGCCCTGGAGCCACAGCAATGTTTCATGGAAGTAATATTGAGGATCTGCACCACGAAGGCCCAAGGAGTGGTGGCGGAAGCTAGAAAGCCTGTGCCGGCCGGGTAAAGAATTTGAGCCACCAGGCTGAGGGATCTGCACTGGAGCCAGGAAGGGACGCTCAAGGCAGACGAGGAATCAGCAGCCAGCCCCAGCGACACGGAAACCCCGAGCTCCAGCTCTGAGGTTGAGCTCCAAGTTGGCCTCAGGAAAACAGCCTCCACAAGCCTCCCCGAGAAAACCGATCTTCCCTCCACTGCTCTTTTTCTGCCATTGGAATCAGGGCTCAGCTGGTTCTTCCAAGCCCAAACCACACTGAACTTCAGCTCAGATGGGTGTTTCAAGTTGGCCAGAAGTGCACCCACCACAACTGTGGATGGTCCTATCCTCATGGGGTACAAAGTGCAGTGACAGGAGTGCCTGTAATTCAAGCAGTGTCCTGCTCATGCCACGGGCCTGTGGTCAGGATGAGGCAGACACCAGGGAAATGGGCATTAATGAGCTGTGACTCCCAAGGGCCAGCCCTTAGGAGCCGGGCACTGCTGGTCACACTCACATCTCATCCACTCCTCTGAGGGCAATCAAAGGCAGCGGGCTTTATGTTCCTTCCCAAGGCAGAGGAGACATCACAGACTGAGCTTAAAGCCACAGTGCAGCATTACGGTCCTCACCGGAGATGCGTGTTCTCACATATGACTCTACACTCCGTGGATGGGATAGTCTAGAAATGACCGGTAGAGCTGTTCCTGCAAGTTAGTGCTTTAGTAAAACACACCTTCTTCCTCAAAACAGGTACCACGCATGATAAGGGGGGCAAAATACACTGTGCCTTCACCACACCCGGGTATAAATAAATTTTAAAAAAAGAAATGATCAGCCAATTATCAGAGCCACGAAGGCCAAAAACAGACTGAAAATCTGACCCACATTCAGCGAGACTTAACAGCCATGGGGAACAACTGTGACAGGGAACCCTGGTTTAGACAGAAAAAGGACAGGGCAGGAAAGTGATACAAGGCCTCAAGGTCTCTAACCACACTGCATCCACGTTGATTCCCAGTGAGAAAGGCTGTGGGGAGTAGAGAGTTAGAAGTGGCAGCGGGTCTGTGAGAACGCTCTGAACCACTTTTGCAGTTTTCCTAGCCTAAAACTGTTTCAAAATAAAAGGTAAAACGTTAAAAGTAATACACTGTTCATTGGTGGAGCCTCTGGACGCTGCCACATAAGGCACAGCATTTCAAATTAATGTGACAAGGACTGGGCATAGTGGCTCATTCCTGCAATCCCAGCACTCTGGGGGCTCAGGCACGGAACCCAAAAGTTGAGACTGGCCTGGGCAACTGAGCTAACTGTACAAAATGAAACAGGGCTGTGGATCTAGCTGAAAGTAAGGCCCCTGGCTTCAGTACCCAGGGCCCAGTGCCACAAAAATAAAAACAAGCAAACCATGTATCTTTCACCAGTTTAGACGGGGGACATTTGCTTGAGATTGGAGCGGCCTGAGGAAGAGATGCAGAGCGGAGGACTGGGTTAAGTATCTCTGATTCACCTGCTCAGCCATAGTCCATCTGTGTCGTCACTTTTGTACCCCCTGCCAGCAGCCCGTGGCCCCCTAGGCAACCATTCTCCCAGCTGTCCTTGGCATCTTCGTCTACATTTGTACAAAAATACACCGCGGTGGCCACATGCCAAGAACTGCCTTCGTTATGTAAGTTGTTTATTCCAGCCAGTGCTCCGACCTTTGCTACAGACGTTATTTACACTGGGGGCTGGGAAATCACCCCCACCCCCATCCGGAACCCAAGTGTAGCCGTCTTCACCTGCACTTTTTGCGAGTCCTTGTCGCATGCTCCTCCTCGTGGCTCTGGGGTAGGTGGCCACTGAGGCTGCAGTATGTCAAGGCCACTGCTGAGCTTGTACACACATCAGAAGGGAGATGAAAAGGACTAGCGTGGGTCAGAAAGCTTACAAAGCTGGCTGTTCTTGCACAGTTCTTGTGAGTCAATAAACGTGGCTTGTGAAATCTGACGTAATTCCCACAGAAGGTATGTTCGGCCGTGATGATTTGGAGACGGGGTGCTGACGATGCACCTCAGAGCCATTGCCAGCGGTCGGCACGTGTGGTAGCCCGGAGCCACACGGCACCCCATGAGTTCTGATGACTGCGGCTCCTGTGTGAGGCTTGCTGGGGCTTCAAGTTCCGGGAGCCGTGCTGTTTGGGATTCCACTGCTAGGCTGAGGGCTCTTGAGGAGCTTCCTGTGCCTTCAGGACCCTTATTCAGACGCTACTGGCAGCTCGGCTAACTGGAGCCTTCTCCACTGGAAACACTGTTCCTGCTGAAGATCAAGGACATTTCCCAGCATCCCCTCCCTTCACAGGCGGGTGCTGAGAAGTGTGGTCCTATGGCGATTCCCCAAATGGAGACGACCTTCTTCGTGACCTGGGGGCTTCAGGCTCTTGCTGTGGTTACCGTGCAGCATGGCAGAACTGCTCATTTGTGGGGAGGAGTCAAGACCTTGTGCACCCCTTAGAAGTGCCATAAAGCCTTGACACGTTCGTCACTGAGGCCTCGGGAAGCACAGGGCAGGGGATCCAGCTGGCCCAAAGCAGATGGAGAGAGCCAGGGAGGAGAGTGGCCTGGCACCGAGTGTTGCTGACAGGATGCAATCGGAGGGGCCTGCTCTTGAGAGCAGGGACTTGGTAGCAAGATGCTCCAGAGAGAGCACAGGGACTATGCTCCTGTGTAAGGATGCGGGGAACAAGGGAAGGAAAGAGGATGCTTAAGAGCAGCAGGGGCATACGAATGGGATGCCATTACTCTACCCAGGGAAGTGGCCCAGGCAGCCTGGGGCTGTGACCCTCCCGAGTGAGCTGCCTGCCCTCCTGCCTCCTCCCTGGGGCCCGTATCACTCGCCAAGCTGGCTGAGACCTCAACTTTTATGCGCATCAGAGGGTACCTGTACGTGGGAAAAAATTTCTCCCGGCAAAGGACTCACAAGCACGGCTGTTTGTGCTTGTGAAGAGTCCTCTGCGGTGGGGAATATGCAGGATGGCTGGGGCCTGGGACAACAGCTCCTGAGAGAGGTCTGTGCCCACTGCTTCCGAGCCTGACACCACTGAGATGTGGAGCCACAATCGAGAAAGGGTCCCCAAATTTCTTGAGTTTTGTTTCCATGAACCCAGTAGACGCCTTTCGAGGGCCCTAAAGCTGCTCATGCAAATCTGTGTCTTCCTCTCCTTTCCTCCCATCTCTCTCCTCTCCACTGTCCTCTCTCCAGCCAAAGGGACAATGCTTCTTGTCCACAAACCCTGTCACCACTGTGGATACTCTACATTAGCCCACGGTGCTCTGGTGTCCTTCTGACATTGTGACAACTACCAGGCCAAGGTCCATGGAGTGCTGGGGAGGGGGGACCTCCCTGTCCTGAGGTCACTTAGGAAAACAGTGATGGCAACCTTTGTGTGGATCCTGAAAGGTCCGCAGGAAAGGAGCCTTCCAAGTGGTCTTCCCTCTGAGTGGCTGTGGTCTCTCACAGGCTATTCCCTAAATGCAGTAGACGCTTGCCTGAGAGTCAGGGAAGCTTCTCATATATACTCTTTTTTTTTTTTTTTTTTGTACTGGGGATCGAACTCAGGTCCTTGCGCTTGCGAAGCACCCGCCAGAACCACTGAACTAAATCCCCAGCCCCTCATATATACTCTTGAGCACTGCCCTGAACCAAGTTCAAGTGTGTCAGGAGGAGGGTGGAGCAGAGCAGAGGACAGCAGTCAGTGCCCTTCTTGGGGCCTGCAGGCCAGTGTGGCTCACAGGCCCACAACTCAGTGCAGGAAGACAGATCTCGGGAGCCACCTGGTGTGATCATCTTGGGTAGAGGTGGGTAGAGGGGAAACAGAGGGAGGGATGAGCCCAGGTCCACTCGGTGTAGAGGCACTGCAAGGTGTAGGAACTTGTTCTTTTCCTGTGTGCTGCCCACCCTACTGCCCAAGTTTGCGACCGCTCCCTAGGGCAGGGCTACAGTCCAGGTCTCTCATTTTCAAGGCCTGGCCAAGCCCATGGGCCCTACCAGACACAGTTGTTTAGAGGATGGTGGCCTGTGTTACAGCCCAGATAGTGTCCTCACCTTGCTATAGGCTGGCCTGAGAGGCAACTCCTTACTGCACAGGGGTCTGGACTCCAGCATCAGGGAAGAGGCCAATCATGTTTCTGGTGACCAAGAGGCTCAGGAAAATGGCTGTCTTGGACTTCCATGGGGTCTTCCAAACTTCTGGCACCCCATGCCTGAACCCTCTGGATGAATCCCAGCACAGACATCCCGCTGTCCCAATTATTCCACCTTCTGTGGTGTCACGTATGCAGTGAGGTAAGAGGTGTGATGGTCTTGGCTGTGGGCAGCTGGCTTCTAGGGTCATTGTGCCTTGTGGTGCCTGAACTGCGGGCTCCCAGTGTCCCTGGGCACTAAAAGACAAATTTGGCAGTTGGAGATCCAATTTCTGTACCTCACAAAGAATTACTTGGACCTTGATTAGCTCTGGGAGACCTCCTACCTGACCTAAGATCCTCTGGCCCGCTCATATAGTCACTCTGAAACTGTGGTGGGTCACATCCCAATCCACACAAGGGCACATGTAAAGCTCTTCCCAGGTCCCAGAGGGTCCATACTGGAAAAAAGTCCTCCAAATCCCTTGGATCCTCAGGCACACAGACAGGCTCTCAATGCCACTGTGCGTATTGCAAGAGTTGTAGGGAAGCTTCTACCCAGATATCACAGCAACAGCTGGGAGACCAAGTAAGATTCCCTAAGAGGATGCATGAAGCTGTAGGAAGGAAGCTGAAGGTGCAGTGACCTCAGGAAATCAGATGCCAGGAATATGGAATGTTTGCTGAGGAAAGCACGGGCAGTGGCAGAACCAGACAAAGAAAGCCCTCGGGCTGCAACCAGCAAGGCCACAGGGGTGGGGCTACCTAACTTCTTTGCAACTCAGATCTCACCACCATGGGCCCTGGATCACACACAGGAAGTTATGGGATTGAATGCTGGCTTTTGGTTTTGCTTTGACCTCACTCTCTTCTAGCAACTCACTGAGCCCGGGTGGGTTGGGGATCACAGTACCATCTGTCCTCCTCCTCCCAGGCCCTCTACTGATGCCCAGAAGAACCCATTCCCACTCGGCCCCACCTGAGACCCACGGAGCCCCTGCTGCTGCCTGGGGTTTGCCACCAACCCAGTGCCAGTGCTGGTTCTTTGTGGGTGATGTGGGGAAAGCTGTCACCTGCTGACCATCATTATAACCATTTACCTTGTAGACATCTGTAGTCCTGTGGGATGGATGAGGCAGAGGGTCAGGGCTCCCTTCAGACAGGGGGCTGAGGATTTAAAATAGACAGGGACTAATTATCAAGCAATGGCCACAAGCCTGGTTTATTGTGCATGCAGGTCCCCAGCTGGGGCTGGGTTGGGTGCTTGGTGCAGGTGAAGAGATTTCAGGTGGATGCTGGTGATGGATGCCCCTTATCAGTGTACACCCGACGACTTCCTGTGACACTCCAGTACAAGGCTTCCTCATCCTCAAGGTAGGTCTGGGGCCCTTCTTCTAGAGCATGACCACCATCCAATGAGGCCAAGCAGCACCCAGGCCATCCGAGCCTGGATTCCCCAGTGCTGCCAGGTCCTGCCTGGTTGTGTGGGATGTCCCTTTAGCGGGACACAGCAGAGAGTTGGTAGGGGCACGGGATCAAGAGAATTCCAAAGACCCCACAGTCGTTGGGCTGCGCCTGTCCCTCGGGCACTGAGAAGCTGAAGTGCTGCAGCAGGCTGGTGAAGAAGAGGAAGAGCTCCATGGCACACCTGCTACGGCCATGCTGGGGAAGGAGGGCCCAGGCTTACCTTGGGGATGCGGAAGCCCTGAACCTCAGTGTCATGGATTGTCATGTGGGGTGTACCCAATGGGCCGATGTGCCGAAAGCGCTGCACCTCGTGAATCACGGCGTTGGTGAAGGGCATGCGGGCCTGGTCCCCCATCTCTGGGCGCCGCCCCTGCCCTATCACTTCATCGATCTCCTGGTGGACACGGCCTGGACAGACATTCATCCCCACGGCAGGTCAGTGCCGGGGAGCTGTGCCCTGACCTTCTCCCTCTACCCCCTACCCAAGTTTAGGGCTGCCACCAGGTGGGGACAGTGTCACTCTGTCAGGAGTTTGGGTCATGTCAGTGCTTGGAACCCCAGGTGTCATAACCGGCTAGGGACCCTCCCTCTACCCTTCCTCCCTCAACCTCCCACACAGTTCCCAGCCAGGCTCACGCTGCACATCCGGGTGTAGGATCATGAGGAGCAGGGCCCAGGACAGTGTGCGGGACGTGGTCACTGTCCCCGCAGCAAACAGGTCAGATGTCACAGAGCACAGGTTTGCTTCATTGAAGCTGCTCGCAGGGTTCCCCTTGGCCTGGGCCAGGCAGAGAGGTTAGGTCAGGGTATTGAAGGACGGAGCCCCAAACGGCCTCCTAATCTGCACTGTCACCCTGGACCTCTCTACTGGGAGATGCCCGGGTTCCACTTCCATGACCTGACCCCTCACACGTCCCCAACACCGCAGCCCCATGTTTCATTTCTGGCAGTCGCCCCTCACCTTCTCTATCTGAGCCAGGAAGGAATCGGTCAGGTCTCGGGGGGGCTGTGCCGGGTCCCAGGTTGTCTTGTGCTCGGTTACCAGTGTATCCAGGAGGGCGTTCAATGCAATGTGCCCAGAGCAAACCTTTTCAACTAACCCTGGGATGTGCAGCAGCCAGGGGAACATGTTCAGTACCTGTGATGGGCACAGAGAAGGCAAGGCGGTGGTCTTTCCTACACACAGCTCTCACATGGATCAGGCTCAGGTCCCAACCTTCACTGGACCCTGGCTGGCCTGTGCCTGAGGGTGACCTGCTTCCTCTCTAGTGCCTCCTCCATGCTCTGTACGGGGTTACCAGAAGCAATGTGCTACCCTGGAAACCTCACGAGTGTCGGTGGCTCCCTATGCAGACAGGAGCTGCAGACTCTGCCCCATCTACAGCCCAGAACCCGGTCCACCTCTCCCACTGTTGTGTGACAGTTGCCGCCTCCGGGCCTTTCCCGCTGCAGTGCCTCTCCAGAATGCCCTTGGTCCTATCTCCCCTATCTTCCTGAGAGGCCTAGCTGCACAAAAGAGGAATCATCCAGACTCCCGTGAGCCCTGCACCTGAGTCATTAAGCTGGATTCCTCTTTCAGAAGCATCTCCAGCAGGTCCACTGTCCTGATCAAGAACGGGTCATCATACTCAAAGCGGCGCCCATAGACGAGGGAGGAGATCACATTGCACACAGCTTTGTTCAGGAGGATGCTGGGGCTAAAAGGGCGTCCTGGAAGAAGGAATGCAGTTCAGTGTCGCCCTTCGCCCTGGCCTTTGTCTACCTTGTCCCTTGCTGGTACCCCTCAGCCCATCACCTACCGCCCTGCCCATACCCACCGTCCTGTTTGGCAAAGCTGGCACAGAGGCAGGCGGCCTCCTCGGTCACCCACTGCTCCAGCGACTTCTTACCCAGCCCGAAGTTGCGCAGAGTGGATACGGAGAAGCGGCGCTGCTCACGCCAGGCGGGTCCGTAGTGGGCCAGGGCGATCCCTGCGGGATGAGGTGATCATGCGAGTGTGACCAAGTGCACCCCGCCACGACCTCTGTGCTGCCACAGCTCTTACACACCTGAGTATAGGCTGTACCCCAGCGCACCCACATCTTTGCCCACACACAGCTTCTCAGGGGGTCATTTTCTAGTCCCCACCCACAATTCAGGAGTTTTGCTTGTGTCCCTCACCCACATCACTGCCCCATTAGACCCAGTCCTTCGATGGGTCACTGCCACCACCCCCAACTACGGCCTGTCTGCCACCCATCCTTTGCCTTGGGTGTGTGGTCTAAAGCCTAAGTGTTCGTAGATGGGCATCGGAGGCCGGTCTGCGGTGTCCTCGCTGTGCTTCACCAGGGCCTCCCGCACAGCTGCTGGCCCATTTATAACGACCACTGGGTTCCAGGCCAGCTGCAGGCTGAACACGTCCCCGAAGCGGTTCCGCAACTGCAGTCAGAGGTCACAACACTTGTCACCTCACGGTCCCCGCCAAGCTGAAGGCCTCAACTCAGCGTGAAAGCCTTGGGACACCCCGACTGAGTGTAGCACTATGGAGATCTGACTCCCTTCTTTCCTTCTTTGCGGGCCAGGGATTCGAGCCCAGGCTCCCTTGCTCACTAGGGAAGGCTGAGATTGTCTTGAAGCTGGAGAGGCCACTGCTTCTGTCTGGGGCTCACTAGGGATCTGGTCGCCCAGCCACGACCTTGATGAGTGTGGGAACTGTCAGGATCCACTAGCACCCTGTTGTGCACAAGAGGAAGCTCAGACTCACAGATGTGAGCAGTAAGCCAACTCCCCGTAGCAACAGATGATGTGAAGGGCATCCCTGCCCCTCTCTTAGCCTGGATTTCCCCACTGATGCTGAGATCGTGACCCTGCTCCCCCGCCCCCAGGACCTTTCTCCCCGATGTCGTCAGAAGGGACTTGGGGCCTACATCACTTCTGCCCTACCCAACTGGATCCAGAACACACTCCCAAGTGCCACCCATCTCCCGGCCTTTGTCCTCCCACACTTTTTCCCTGCAAAGTCCCAGGCCCTGCACTGTCCTCACCTGGGCCTCTCCACCTGCTTTTTACTGGCTCAGGTCCCTATCGAGCCTGTAGCTTCACCCACCGTCTGCTGCTGCGGCATTACCCTCACCTCCGTGACCCTCCACCACCACCTCCCACTCCTTTAGGAGTATGGCAGGTTCTGGAAGTCCACCTGCAGCAGCTTTCCCAGCCCGGGCGCTGGCACAGGGCCTGGCAGGTATCGAGCAGTCTAGTGTTGGTGCCGGTGCATCAGGTCCACAGGAACAGGAAGATGGCCAGGGCCACGGCCACAGTGCATCCCCGCTCAGCAGCCCCACGGAGACCACTGGATTGCACCGGACACACAGGAAGTCGTGATCACTGCAGGTGCATAGGACCAGGAAGCACACTCAGCGGTTTGTGCAAGTGAGCTGTCCTGTTATAAAGCACGTTGGACTACTTTTTCCCCTCTGCCTCTGCAGCCAGTGGGTGCGGGGAGGGGCTAGTGAGGGACATGAGCAGCTACAGAAGTCTGAGCTTTTCTTGTTCTCTGCATGTGACACCCAGGAGATGGGGCCAGAGACGTTACAGAAGAGCTGCACAGGAGTTGAACGCACTTGTTGCATTGGCCTAACCCTTTCCCACGGTGGGAAGGTGACATTTGCATCTCACCCTAAGCAGCATATTGTAGGAGGTACAGAAAGGCCCGAGAGCTGACATAGTAAAGGCAACAGTCCCAGTCCAAGTGGCCTTTCTTGGAGGCTTCATGGAGTCTCAGGTGGCCAACCAAGCAAATGGTCTCCAGTGCAGGCCATGGCAGCCTGGCTATGGGGTGGAGTCACCCCTGGACCTTCCTGTGTTCAGGGAAGCCGGAGGCAGGCAGCTGCAGTATGGCGATCAGGTCTGAGGTTACTCAACTGACCTGCAGGGCAAGACCCAATGAAGCACTGGGGAAGTCTCAGATGCAGTCCAGGCTGATGGGCCTTGTCCAGTCAGCAGCACCTTCGTACCTGAGACCTTCAGAGAATCACAGCAGGGTTGATGGGAGGATGGTGTCCTTAATGCAGGCAGCATCGTGCTTGTGCCAGGAGCTTGTGTTCAGAATGGGCAGCCACAAATAAAATCTATACTAATGAGGCCTGCGACTCCTGATGCTTAGCACTGAGGTGCCAGGCACTGCTGGTCACACCTCACAGGCTCTAATTCCTTCTGTGGTCATCAAAGGCAGGTGGCTGTAAGTTCCAAGGCACAGACATCATGAAACGAGGTCAAAGTCACAGTACAGTGTCGGTGTTCTTATCCAAAACACTCCTGGAGCTGTAACTCTATACTGCTTGAGCAGCATCTTGTATTTAAGGCCTGTATAGAGGTTTTCTGGATTTTTTTTTTAGAGAAATATACATAACCTGCCCTCTTCCAACCCTGGGATCACCCACATCATCACATAAAAAGTGACACACCACTTCAATATGGCAGCAAGAAGTGGGTTAGCAGGTTCTGGTCCTCTTCCTCGGGAGGCCTGTATGACCAAAATACTTTTCAGAAACAAGTCAGGAACCTGAAGCAGCCAGCAATCAAGAAGGGTAGAAAAGTTTGAGCATTTTGACCTGGCTCTTGCCCTGCTCCCAGCCAGGCACTGCTGTCCCACTGAGAGGAAACACCTAAATCCGACCTCTGCCCGGGACACAGAAAGGAGGGTGGATCTGTCTGACCTTCTGACTTGTCTGGACATATGGCTGCCTTTAGAGCTGCAGTTCTGCAGACCAGCACTGTGGGGAGCAAGAGAACATAGGCAGTGGAATACTCCACAGAGAAATGGCAAGCAGAGGCAGGGAACCAGCCTCCAGGGAGCTGTTGAATGAATGGGCAGTTTCACCTTTGCAGGATGAAAAAGTTCTGGAAAGCAGTTGTACGACAATATGGATACACTCAACACCAATAAAGTTTACTTAAACATCAAAGATGAGAAATTGTATGGCTTTTACTATTTATCATTCATTCATTTATTGGTTTTTTGAGACAGGGTCTCACTTTATAAAGCTGGCTGGCCTCGAACTCACTACATAGCCCAGGCTAGCCTTGAACTCAAAGCAATCCTCCTGCCTCAGCCTCCTGAGTGCTGGGATTACAGGTGTGCACCACCTACCCAGCTCTTCACAATTTTAAAACTAAAAATTATTTTAAGCCACTATACATTGGCTACACAGTGGTATCACAAAATCCTGGTGAGGAGGCGGAGCTCATTGCAGGTGGGGATGCAAATGATACCCTACTTTGGAAGGCAGTTTGTTACAAAACTAAACATAGTACAGCACTTATGCTCCTTGCTATTTATCTGAAGACTTACAACCCTATCAAAACCTTTATAGTAACTGATAATTGCCAAATTAGGAGTCAACCAAGATGCCCTTCAGCAGGTTGAAGGACAGAGTATTATTATTTGTCAGTAGAAAGAAATGAACTATCAAGTCAACAGAATCACACATTACTCTAAACCAAGGAACCATAATCGCATATGGCTAAATAAACCAATCTAAAAAGGGTGCATACCATGTGATTCCAACTACCCAACATTCTGAAAGAGGCCAAACTACAAAGACAATTACAAAATCAGTGGCCACCAGGGGATACGCAGAGGGAGAGGTGAATAGGTGGGAAGAGAGGTTTTAGGGCTGGCTAACTATACTGTATGGCCGTAATGGTAGATATATGTACTTACAAATTTGTCCAAACCCACAAAAAACACACCACCGAGAATGTATCCTAATGAAGACTGTGGACTTGAGGGGCGATTAGGAGGCATCACATCCATTCGTTGGTCCTAACAAAAATGTACCACTAGTTAGGATGCTGACAGCAGCAGGGAAGGTAGTGCATGGAGGGCCAGGATCTCCTTCTATCTTCCACTCAGTACTGCTGTGAACCTAAAGCTGCTCTAAAAAAGAAACTGTTACGAGACACACACACACACACACACACTCTCTGACCTCCAAAAGCTCTGGGAGCTGCTGCAGAAAGCCAGAAAGCTGGAGTCAGGAGGCGAGTATCACAAGACAGGGCCGTGATCACACATCCTCAGCAAATCAAAAGGGACAAAAGAATAAAAGGCAAAGTGACAAAGAAGTATTTGCTGTCAGGAAAATATTTTCCTCCAGATACATATTTTTCAAGTTTTGTGGTTTAGCCCTTGACACCTGAAATCTATCAATTTCATTTTAACTGTGTTAATGCCGAGGCAAGACCAGAATGGGAAGCCAACCAGCTTGAAAGCCATCATTTCTATGCAGGTCCTGTTCAGCTGCCGACGCAAGTTCACACAGCTGACACACACACCCACTCATGCCTACGTCCTGGTAGAATGAAATCAGAAATGGACCGCACTGCTTGATGGAGCCATTAAAACAAAATTAATCTGCCATTTCTGCAGTCCCAAATTGATAAAGCATACAAGCACTCATTTATAATTGCTTATTTCTACCTTACAATATTCCTTCCAACATTTCTGTCCTCTAAAAAGTCCATTAACATTGCATAATTTTTTAATAACCTTTAAAATTAATGTTCATCGGAAATATATCCTGGTATCAGCTTAAGTAAATCTACAATCCCCATGCATGGCTGAGTTCTGCAAGAGATCTCTGGGTTCTGTTTGGTTCTAGGTCCCACTGCAAGGGCCACCTGGAACTCTAAGAAGCTTGGGCCCAAAGGGACCATGTTTGAGGGTGGCCTCCTCTGGAGCAGAACCAAGGACACCTTTGGGGGCTGGAACAGAAGAGACGCACTCATTTATAGTAAACAAAAAAGGAAACAAGGTTAAAATGAAGTTTATTATTTTTTTGATTTTTTTTTGTTTTTAGTTTTTTTTTTTTTAAATAAAACTGTTTGTGAAACAGCTATTTTATCCCCATGGCAGAGTGACCCCTGAAAGATGCACTAACCCCTTCTTAAGGCCTTAACAAGATTTTTTTGTATGTTTTTCTTTTTTTTAAAACTCAGATATTTAAAAATGATACAATTACAAAACAAAACAAAACAAAATAAAGAAGCCTGGGGCTGTTTATCTGACAGCCCCCCCTTTCCATTATAAAAATAAAAGCAAACAGAGAAAAGTGTTAAGCGGGTGTGTCTGGTCAGTCCAACCCACCCACACGGCTCACACCACGTACCTCCCCATCACCACCTGTTCCTGTGGCAGAGGGCTGGGCCTCTCCCCATTCCATGGGTCCCTGTGGGTCACGGCACTGCTGCCTGGAATGTGCTGAGGACAGAGGTGGGTCCACCCCTTGACTCTGCCTGCTGCTACAGGACTGTTATACCCACCCGCTGGGGCCCACAGGGATCTCACCAGCCAAGTAACCAAGGACACAGCCATGACCTTGGGACATCTGCCAATTTTATTCCCCAAAAGATAAAAATTTTAAAAATAATAAATAGTGTTTCTGGAAAGGAAAATTTATTTTTGCATTTAAACATCACCACCCCCCCATACTCCTGGAAACCTGGGCTGCCCCGGACTCCCATCCCCAAACCCTTCCCACTCTGGAGACAGATCACTGACACTCTGATGTCTGGGTGTGGCCTGTCTGCTCCTTCCATCCTGGGTCTAGTGTTCTCTGAACTGGCGTGAGAGGCTGAAGATCAAAGCCACGCCCCACAATCCTTTATGAGATGAGTTTGTTCAGTTCAATTTCACATTTAAGTTTCACTGTCACTGGAATAAATTTGGAGTTAACTAGATAATTTTAAAATAGAATCAAAAGGGATAGCGCACCTTTCATTTAAACAAAGTCTTTCCAGACTAAAAATAGATTTATATATATATATTTTTTATCCCTCCCTTTATCCCCCCCTTCCCCATCAGCCCCCCTCCCCCCACTTTGTCACTATGGAGATTGTGTCCATGGAAACAGCCATTCCAACATCTTGGGTCTTTCTTTCCTGTGGTGTCACTGGTTTGAGTGATGTGAGAACGTAGGAAGGAAATGCTGGCTGGGCAGGCACGCGAGGCAGGGCAGGGTGGGATGTGGCTGACGGTAGGACATTTCCACTCCATCACGAGTGTCCACCACTTCTCATCTCCACAGTCTAACCTGGAAGACAAGGAGCAGACACTGAGTGCTGTGGACCTGCTCCACAGTGGCCCTGGGATGGAGCTTTCAGCCGGGACCTCACGCTCTGAGCCCTCTGCAGGTGTGCAGCTGACTCAGGGCACATCGAGACCAACGCTGGCACTGCTGCGGCACGCTGGATATGGAACATGGTGAAAGAAAGCAGTGACCCAGGTCAGCAGTGTGGGGCCACTTGCGGGGGGCTCTCAGGCATGCCCAACCCCCAGGGCACGGAAGTGCAGGAGAGGACTCCCGGGCCTCTAGGGGCAGGCTCTGCAGCCAGGCTCAGGCTCAGACTCACAGAGGTGGCATGGCACACAGCTGTGACTGAACCCAGAGCACCCAGACATTCATTCTGTGGAGGGTTTTGTCCCAACCCAGCTTCTCACGACCATTTCTCTGCTGTCTTTAGTTGGTATAGTTAGTTCTTTATGCAACTCTTTCCTGAGCCTCTGGTGGGGAGGGGAGGGGCTCAGCTGGAGTCTGTTAATCCTCTGGGCTCCTCAGGACTCCTTTCCCCCAGCTGCTGGGCTTCTCTTCCTTCCAGCCCAGGCTCAGGACAGTGGTGCTGAGGGCGCACACAGAGCAGATGGCCATGCCCCAAGGAACATTTCACAGGCATCCCTGTGCAAAGGGCTCACAGAGACCACAGCTCCCAAGGAGTTGGCCCAGAGAAGTTTTACCAGTAGCCAGGCGTGACAATGTCCCTGAGACTCCCTTGGTTAGTCCTCTCTCCTCTCTGGTGCCCTCCCACCAATGAATAAACCACAGGAAAAGCCAGGTGGCTGTCCCTCTCCTGCTCCCATAATGCCAACACATGATACTGTTAAGGCCAGTCTGCATGCAAGAACTAAGAACTAACAACATACAACACGCACATATACACCTGCCTGTGCTAGAAGGGTCCACTGCTTGGCAGAAAACACATCAGACACTTCAGACATAGCAGTAGTGTTGCCATGCTTGAGTGGAAAATCCAACTCCAGGACTCTAGCTGCTAGGCCCAAGGAATGTGGGCCTGTGGTGGCGCTGTCCGGTCCTCAGAATGTACACAGCACAGCGTGGCTTCCCTTGTCCCTGGGTCGCAGAGGTTACTCTAGCCCCTCACTCCATGCCACCCAGACTGCAACCCCTTCCCACCAGTCAGCCCAGGAAAATTCTTCATTATATCCCTGGCTTTCTGCAGCTAGGGACAGAAGCAGCACTGAACAACATCCTCACCTTCAAGAATCATTAGAGCCAGCTGTGGTGCAGCAGGAAGCCATGTGAACCGAGGCCAGATGCCCACGCGCCCTGCTTATGGAGAGGAGGGCAGGGCAGGCCTTTGCTAAGCAGGCTTGAGCCTATACCCCAATTTTGCTCATTACTCAGAGTAGAGGCATGCAGCAGTCCTCAGTCTTAGAATGAGGCACATCTTGGTTCTCCCAGCATCTTTTGGGGTGTTTTTTGAGTCAGGGTTCTTACTATAAAGTTCAGGTTGGCCTTGAACTTGTAGCAATCCTCCTGCCTCAGCCTCCTGTGTGCTGGGGTTATGGGTCTGCACCGCCATGCCTGGCTTGGTGTCCAGCATCTGCCTGACCTGTTGGTTCTATATACTGCTGGCCATGGATTAGGGTGGCCCAAACACATGATATCCTAACTTCTCCAGTTAACTTTTTTTTTAATGGTACCAGAGATCTAACTCAGGACTGTGCCCTTGCAAGGCAGGTGTGGCGCCACTGAGCTAAATCCCCAGCCCAAGAATGGTTGGTTTTTTAAAAGTAACTGGAGAATGAATGGGCTGGGGATTTAGCTCAGTGGTGCTGCACCTGCTTTGCAAGCGCAAGGTCCTGAGTTTGACCCCTGGTATCAAAAAATAAACAAACAAACAAACAAAAAACCATTCTTACAGCAGAGTGAATAGCAAGGAAAGAAAATCTCTTTAGGCCCACGCCAAAAAAAAAAAAAAAAAAAAAAAATCTTTTTAAAAAAGCTCCAAACGCAATTTGGACATCAAAGAACTTTTTATGAAACAACATTTTGATGAGTTAGGTGTAAATGAATCAGAAACATACGTATTAAATTTTAGTTAAAATAAAAAAAAAAAAAATCTCTTTAATACTTCTTCACACTAAAACTAAGATACCTGACCTCATCTTTAAGATGAGGAAGCTGAAGCTCAGGGAGGGGACAGTGGTGACCAAAACCTTATAGCTGTGTGAGGTGGGACGGATCTTACATCTAGCTCTTCTGACTGGGTCCCACCACATGGGATCTGGTTGAGAGTGGATGGCTGGGCCCAGGTAGTGTGCGTCTGGGCCTTGTGAGCTCACTCCACACTGAAGATGTGTGAAGACACTGAAATGCTAAGCTGCAGGCATAGGGCTTCCTCTTGAGCCAAAGCTGCTCCATGCTCCTTCACACCGTCTTGCTCCCCTAGGCTCTGCCACCCATCCTGTGGCCTGATACTCAAAGGTCTCCTCTGTCTCCTTCCATGCCACACCCTATGCCTGCCTCTCTTCACAGCAGCAGGGGTCCGTCCAGCTCAACGCGCGCCCGGCCCCGTCAGGACCTGCCTGGGGCTGCCTCCTCTCAACTCTACAACAGACACATGCTTCCCGCAGAGGGACAGGGTAGAGGGAAACCAAATTCTGACTGAGGGTCTGGCCAGTCTGGTTCAAAGAGATCTTTCATCTTTGGGACACACTCACCCCATTAACAGGAACAATGTCCCTGTGGCCTCGCTCTGGACTGGATATAATGCGTAGAGGTGGCCCTGGCCCTTAAAGAGCTTCTGGTCAAACAAGCGCACACTGAAACTGCTGATTCTAGGAAGGCTGGAGAGTGAGCTGAGGAAGGCAATTTAAATAGGGCTTAGAAGGAAAGGGCCTCCCTGAAGGCATCAGCTTCCAGGTGACCCGAAGCCTATCAAGGCTTCTAGCACACAATTACATTCGCCACCCCCAAACAGGCAAGGCCAGGAGCCTGGACTTTATTCTAACTGTGACCAGCACCTCTAAGGAGAGACAGGCTACATCTCTGAAGAGAAGACAGCACTGGGGCGAGTCTGGTGGTGACTGCACCTCCTACTGCGAGGCAGGGCTTTAGGCAGAAAAGGTGGCCTCCACAGGTGCCACACAAGGCTGCACTGACCTGCAACACGCGGCTCTGTGCTGCAACTGTAACCCCAGGGCTTCCCTAAACAGGCCTGGGGACATCAGGAGGTCCAGAGAGCCCTCCTCTATCCGCAGATGGGCTGGATGGCTATGTGCAGGCCTGTGAGTGGCTGACACTCTCTTGCACCCAGGACACAGCATCACCCCAATGATGCTCCTCATCCATTGGGTCACAGTGAACAGCAGGGAGGTGAGGGGCCTCCTCATTTACTACCTGACAAGAAAGCCAGACACAAAGATGCTGTTGTCAAAGTCCCTTGACCACCAGGCACAGTGAAGCCAGAGAAAGAACTATCTTAGTGAGGGTATACAGTGGGCATCCATGGGACCACCAGTCTGCTTCCTCATTCTCAGTGGGAAGTGGGTAGGAGGTGGCCCACGGGATGCTATCCCAGACTTTTCCTGGCTGGCGCCTCCCAGCCAGCTACCCCACATCCTGGGGGCTGGGGGCAGACAGCACCTCTTAACCCCCAGGTGAGGGTATTTGCTGAAACAAAGGTAGGTACTGGGTCCCACCGGCTACACTGACCCCTCCAGTTATAGCTGCAAGAAAGTCACAGCCTAGCACAGCAGCTGTGTGCCCAGTACTTGATGAGGCCTGGCTGAACCCTCATTTGGTTGGCATTGTTATTTTCCTTTTTACAGGAGGAACACGAAGCCTAACCCCTATCACACAGCACTTTGCAGACCACTGGTGAGGAAGTGGGTTACCAGGAGGCAGGATACACAGCACACCCGCTCTTTCCTCCCTGTTTTGTCTGGGTTTCCAATAGTGGTGACTCTCTGAACCCTGAATGGGCTCCAGATACATGCTCAGACGGAGGTGTGTTTCTGTCCGACGACTGGGACTCCACACAATTCTATGGCTCACCCTGGGCTGAAGGATGGTGACAGCCTTAATGTTACTCCACCGAACTGAGAAACCAGGAAAAGGAATTTGCCTCTGGGAACTGCATGTGAAGAGAACATTTTAGAAACACAAGTGTGAACACAGTGTGTCTGCCATTTCCCTTGATCTCAGCAGACCCGAGGTCTCCCAGCCTGGGAGGAGGGAGCATGCAGCTCACTATTCTGCTTGGGAGAGCCCAAAGGATGGCCAGAGACAATACCCCAAATCCCCGAGACAGCTGCCCACCAGGGCCCACCCCTTCTCTAACGCAGGCAGGAATTCAGGCGAAAACCAAAAAGCACCAAACAATAAATGGTTCTCTTGCTGCCCAGCCTTCCAGCTCCCATGTCAAGAGTGTGCCCTGTGGCCCCCACGGAGCTCCATGCTAATGACAGGGGCCAGGAACAGACACTGAAGCCCAGGGGCACGTAGGACCAACACAAACGCTCTCCACAGTGCGGCCCTGCCCTGGGAGCTGACATAGGGGCAGGAGTGCAAGCAGGCAGAGTGGTCCAGCAGCACCGGCAGGGCAGTAGCCCACGACGATGACCTACGGGGCTCCATTTATTCATTTGGTTCCTGTGACACAAGAACACACAAAATACCCCCTCTCCTGCCCTCCTTTGCACCCCACATTGGTAATCCTGTTCCCTGCAAGACCAGGGAAATACATTGCAGCAAAACGCCCACCATCCTTTCCAGTCTGCAGGGGCCTCCCCAAAGACAATGCTGGGAGCCGCCTAGGAAACAGCTTTTTGGAGGACGATGGCCACCACATTCTGGGGTGAACCGGCTTCCCTTCAAATTACCATCAAGTGTTCCACAGAAAGGTAGGGCCCTCCCAGAGGAGTCAGGACTCCACAACCTCGGGGCGAGGGAATGGAGTTCACACAGACGTCCCGCAACAGGAGAGAAGGGAGCCGTCGGAGAGCGCTTCTGAGTGTCTGCAAAGGCAGCCCCAGTCTGCAGCGGCGAGTGCCACAGTCACACCTGCTTCTCTCTCTTCGCCCTATTTTTCCTCCTCCCCCATTGGTATTCTAGGGCAGGGAGGATGAAGAGGCAAGTATGGGAGAGAGCAGGCCGCCTGCTTCAAGGGCCCCAAGTACTGTAATGCTGACCTGGAGGGCGCGTGCCCAGACAGCCTGGCCATGCGCTCACACATGTTCACCACAGGGCTGGCAAATCTCTCTAGACTTTGAAGAGCAAAATTAAATAGGATGCCAAAGTCTACTAAATCTCTGAGAGGATTTTCCTTCCCTTTGTACTTTTTCAAAAAGGAATTTCTTTATGGTACTGGGGGGAAGAAGATTTCACACAAGAAAACTTGGGAGAATTTTCTGTTTTTCAAAGAAAAACACACTAAAAGCTTTACAGAAATGTAGTCAATTAAAAAGAAGAGATCTTAGGCTAGAATCTTCTCTGAGGCAGAGGCAAGAACAGGGTGTGGGCAGACGTTCCTGGCCCAGAGGCTTGTCCTAGACGTCAGTTAAACCCCGCCTTCAGGACTACTGTGGGGACCACTTGCCAGCTCTACCCCGAAGGCTGACTTCAGGAGTTCCCCCAACCCCCTACCCAGGACATTTCGCACCACCTGCCCACAGACATTCAAGGGAGCTAATGACAAACGAGAAACCATTTTAGCCACCTGGTGTTGGTGATCCCTGTGACTAAATGCTGGTGGTGCTGAGGTCCCGACATCTACCAGGCTGGGCAGGGGTGGTGGTGGGAGCCTGGGCGGCCCCGACTCACCTGTGCTTGCTGTCCTCTCCATTCCCACGCGCACACTGCCCCCCTCACCCCCGCTCCGACTGCTCTGTGCTGAGGCTGCCTTTCGCGGTCTTGTTCTGCAGGGCGGGGAGAGGGCATGGAAGGGGAGGCTGATGCCGGCAAAGCCACGAGGAGACCAGACAGAGGGACAGAGGAACAGTGTGGGAGTCAGGGAAGGCAGAGGCAAGGACAGGAGCAGCACATGGAAAAGGAAAGAAAAAGGAGAGTCAGTACTGAATGACACACAGGAGACACTCAGACAGGTTTCTGAGGCAAAAATCTGACCCTATGATCTACCCCTGGGAATAATTTTTAAAGAGAAGCATAAGCATCTTTTAGGAACACTCTGGGGACAGACCTCCAGGTGACCTCTTTCTAGTGCTTTCTGGCCCTCCTTGGAGACTGAAGTCTGTGAGCAGCCACTGACCACCAGGTGTCACTGTGACCTCAGCCAACAAGTTGGCCACTGCAAGAGAGACCAGGTGGCAGCCGCTCCATTCCACTCCTTTCTGGGGTTCCTTCTCCACACCCCCATGGCATCTCAGAAAGGACGTCACCTCCTTGTCGCCCACCTTTCCTAAGAGACCATTTCTATGTGGAGGTGGGGCAGCTGGAGGGCTGCCTCTGCAGCTCTACAACCTGAACAAGACTGAATTTCCCCAAAGCCTAGAGTCAACTTATTTTTTTCCCTAAATCTGGGAAAACATCTTCGCTTCCTACCAGGCCTAGCAGTCATCTCACCAGATCAACCTGCGAACTGGAGTTCTATGAAACTAAAGTGGAAATCAGTGATTTCATTAAGGTTGATCTAATTTTTCTGAATGAACAAAAAGCCCCTTCAAAAACAAACATACACATTGCTTGCAGTCCCCTCAAACCACACAGGGTGCTGGCCTCCAGGCCTGCCCTCAGGACCATGCCTCTCTACGCCTCCTGTGACCAGAAGCAGGCCAGCAGCCCAAGGTGCAGGTGAGGATGGGTATGTTGAGGTCTTCCAAAGCAGGGCTTTAAGTCTTCTGGGAGGAGGCATCCTCAAACCCCAGCCCTGCTGGGAATATGGGCTCCTCCAGCCCCTGGCTCACCTTGTGCTTCGGGCACCTCACCGAGAAGTTCTCCTCGTGTAGCAAACAATCTGCAAGACAGAAGGGGACAGTCAATGAAGCCTGTTCGGGCTGGCACAGCCAGACCCATGTCGCTGCACAGTCTAGGACTGACAGCATCAGACGTAGAGGCAAAGGATCCCTGTGCTGTGGTTTCTAATACAAAAACATTAGCACGCCAAATAATCTATGTGATACCTTATCACGATGCAGTACCAATCACTTAAAAATTTAAGATTTTAAAACAGTTAACAGTATGGGTGAACACTCATGATGCCAAACTGCTTGAACAACCAGGATATACAAATGTGAAAGTATTCCTAATTTCATTAAAATGTTTTATATGCATTAAAGAGAGAATGACAGAAAATTTATCAAAATATAGCTGTGATTCTGTGGGTAGGAAGATTACAGGTCACTTACATGTTTATTTTTTTCTTTTATTTCTTTGTCTCTGACTGATTGTTAAATGTGATGTCATCAATCTCCCAAAGTTGCTACTTTAACAATCCTCAGTTGCAGGCCTACCCCACTGTAGGTACCTTGCCTTCTCTGTATAGAGCCCAGGAGTTGAGGCAGAAAGGGGGTCAGGCTGAAAGATACCACACCCCCTGCAGAAACAGGAGACACTCCTGACCCAAACAAAGAATTCACAGTGAATGCTTAAGAGGAAGGCGAAATCCCACAAGGGTGCTTTTAATCCGAGGTGGGGTGGTGGGAGGAGGGACGCACCCCAACTTTGGACACGGTGACAGCACTCTCAATGTCAGCAAGGAGCATCTGCCTCCAGGTGAGTGGAGCTCCATGCCATAAGGCTGGCGCATGGAGCAGGGAGGAAATCTAATTAATGAGCTCACTGCATGCCACAGCTCCTGCAGACCGACAGCCAGGACACTGGTGCAGGACACGGTGGCAGAATGTTAATAAATATTGATCACACATTTCTCAGAGGCTCCTGGTACCATGGCAGGAGGCAGTCGTAGTACTTACCCTTGTTAAGTTTGCAATTTAACCAGTTTAGGCTGAGATCCAGCTTACTAGCCTGTGTACCCGGAGATTTCAAGTGAAATAGTAATGAGCAAAGGAGCATATAAATGATAACTTTTCAGGTTCCCAGTATCCTGAACAAAGCTAAAAAGACACTTTCCTAGTATGGCTCCCCCATCCCATCGCACACAGCCTGGCTTCAGTGTCCTCAGCTATGTAGGGGCTGAGCGGCAGCCTATTTGCTCCCAGGCCCAAGAGCCCAGCCAGCCATCACTAACCTCCAGGCCCCTCCCCCAGCAGGCAACTTGCTTTAGTGGTAAATGAAATGTGTTAATTTAAAACCCACAAGTACATAGCGTGACCAAGACTCCTGCTGCTCCAATCTGCTAGAGAGTTTATGAACAGCAGGAGACAGACAACTGGAGCTCAGGGAAGCACTGTCTCTTCACCTGGGCTCCAGCAGCACTGCACTAGTAGCCTCTAGTCTGGGCCAAAGAGCAAAAGTGCAACTTGGTGAAGCTGGCCACCTGATGCCACGTTTAGAGAGCTAAGGATGGGAGTTGTGTTTGTGGTAAAGGGTGCCACAGAAAGGCACAGGTGGCTCAGTTCCCCTCAGAGCCATAGAAGAGTGACCAGCTGCCATGTACCATTGATAAATATGCCTAAAGCTGGGAAACACCTTTCATGAATTAAAGCAGAAAAGAATATACACACACATCCAGGACAACTTAGAACTAGTACCAGGTTCTTTTGGAAAAGAGTCTCCTAAAGAAGTTGCCAGAGATGGTGCCCATCTCTGCCCATAAAGGAACACTGCACAGACAAGAGCTCTCTTCTGCTCCCACACAGATCCATTGGGTGTCAAGAACTACAATTTTATCGATGGCAGGCATCAGAGCGCAGCTAGAGAGTGCTAAACCCTGGAAGAGAAGGGCACAGGGAGCCTCTGCCACCTCCAGCCAGGCCCTGCTGGGGCAGGTGCAAAGAGCAGGAGACACGGTGAACTCTATTCTGAGGGCTGTGATGGGCGCCTTCATGACCAACTAGCCAGTCAGTCCCCTGATCTGATTTCTCTGAGGCCCAACTACCCTACATTGCAGAGGGCCTCATCAGCATGAAGTCAAAACAAATAGCTCAATGGATCAACAGACAAGCTGGGAAAGATTCACAAGGCTGCCTCATTAACAAGATGGCTTCCAGAAACAGAGTCAGCCCCCAGGAGGGCACATAGTAGCACTTCTCTTTCATCTTGAGCCAGGTGGACTTTATGGAGCCCCTCATAACAAGCTCCATAAATAGCTTCAGATACTTACCTAGCCATAGAGACCCGGGCTGAAAATGGCGACCTCAAGGATGAGGTGAGAGAACCAAGAATGTCGTGATGATCTGCTGGGCATCAGACACTTTGTCAGCTACCATCGACCTCAGAGCTGCTGTTATCCCTGTATCGCTGCTGTGCAGGGTGGGTGGAAGCTCCTGGAGCATATGGAGGGGAATAAGGGGCTGCTTTCTGGGAGGGGCCAGGCCTTCAGCGTTCCGCATGACCTATCCAGGGCCGTGACCTACTACTGCAAGATCACAGTGCAGCAGAAAGAGCAGTTTCCAAACGCTGCTGAGAAGGTGGCTGCAGAGAGTCGAATTCCCAGCTGTTTTCTTCATGAGAGTAAAAGAAAAATCCCCTCCAGGCAAGATTCTTTATGCACAGAAGAATTATTAATGAGCTACCACAGCCCTTTTTTCTTTCTGTCTTAATTGCTATGGCTTATTGTATTAAATACATTAAGTTTTTTTTTTTTAAAAAAAATCAAAGCTCACGTCCTTATTACTGTACCCTCTACCTGGAGTCAAACCCAGTGCCTGTGACATAACAGCACTAACAGTTAATGTTATCAGAAACCAGGACCAATGTTAGGTCAGGGAAGTACGTACAGGAGCTACAGATCCTCAGGAAAAAGATTCTGTTTCCATGGAGACATGACAACAATAAAAGTTATCCCCAAGATATCAACAGCTCTTTAAGGGTTTGGGCAGTTCACAGCAAGGCAGACATGAAAATGTTTAACTGCTCCTTACTCACTAAGAGATTAGGGTCTCTCTCTCTCTTTTTTGGTAGTGGAAATCGAACTCAGGGTCTTGGGCTGTGCTGCTGAGCAACATCCCCAGCCTAAGATTAGAGTTTCTTAAATCCAGGGACTTCTCTTGCTTAGGATTAGAAAGAAGTCAATCAATGAATGCCTTTCCTTTCCTGGATGTAAGATACATAATGGAAGACATAACTCCCAAGAAAACCATGGACTAAACACAAGCACCCATCCCCACAGAGCAGAGTAGGCCTCTGAGTCCTTGCATCACTAACAAGACCAAAAGGCTGAGGCATTGTCCTTGTGAAGCTACTTCTCTGGTCTCACTCAACGGGGCAGAGTACAGCAGTAGGGGCAGTGAAGCCAAAGGGCTAAGACCACGGCTTGATACTTGGCCACCAAGTTTTTTCTGTGAAGAGATCTTACCAACTTACCTGGGCAGGCACACAGGACAGGCTGGAACTGAGGGGGATAGGTACCATTTATTTATTGTCTCTCAGCTAATGAAGAGAGGCCCTGCGTCCTGCAGCGGGTGGAGAGGGACATGATGTTCCCACTGCCTTCCTTGTCCTCTCTGAAGAATCCCAGTGAGACTACTGGTTGTCAGCAAGGTGGCTCTAAGACTGTGTTGTCCAGTCACAGGCCTCATATGCATGTCCACTTACATCTAGGTTTTAAAAATATTCATTTCCTTAGTCCCACTAGCTACATTTTGAGGGCTCAACAGTCACACCTGGCTGTGGCCATGGTAATGGAATATGCAAATCTAAAGCGTTTCTACCATCACAAAATGTTTCACCAAGCCACATGCTTCATCCCTGCAGCAACTACCAGGAGGCAGAGTGGCAGCAGGAGCAGAGAGCAGCATCTATGGTCAGCCTTGTTGCTGTGAGCCTGGCTGCTGACACACTAGTGCCCCAGTGTGCCCAGAATGTGCCCAGGATAGGGCGTGGTCACTTGCCTGGCTGCTCTTAGAGCCTAAAGTTTCTGAACAGAGCCTCACTGCAAGAGACCACTGCTTGCCTAGCCATGGGGAGAGCTAATCCTTGCAAGATTCCCCATATAAAATGAATAATCATCCCCAACTTAATACTCAGAATCCTTACTTTAAAAGCTTCAAGTAGAAAAAGAGAACAAACATTCTGAAGAAACTGGGGCAATGCAATGAAAATGAGAAAGGGCCACTGGCTGGCTCCTGAGAAAAGATTTAACAGCTACACTAAAAGGGAATGTGCTGGACCACAACTTAGGATAAACACAAAAGTGCATACTCATCATGGAAGCACCTGGGGCAAGAAAGCCAACATGACAGGTTAAGACCTGGACTCTCTCAACTGACATTTCAACGCTTTCTGTCTAATTCTTCCCTACTGTCCCTCTGGTCAACAGCGCCAGGCCACCATGCTGCTCTTTAGTGCATGCGTGTGCACATGCGTTTCTACCACATACCCCCCAACACACATATGCACAAAGACACAGGAGAATCGAACTCTGGCATAAGCATTATCCTCTGTACTTTTCTTGTCCTTTTAGCTACTCCTCCTTCAGCAACCTGGAGAAAGGCTGGAAGAAGAAAGGGGCAAAGAGAAAGGTGCAAAAGGAGATGAGCTTAAGCAAGAGCAGGGGCACCGACATGATTCTGACCCAGGAGCAGGGTGAACAAGGTGCACTCTGAGACCCCACATGGCCTGCTACCTGCTTTAGACCTGCACCTGTTCCCCACATCACGCCAGTTCACTCTCATCTCTTCCCCGCCAAACCCCACTTTAGCAGCAGTGCAGTTGCCTCCATGACAACCCCATTTCTCTCCTCCTGAGTTGGAGAACACTCAGAGATCAAAGATAACCTGCTCCTCATTGCATTCTCATCTCTGGATTTTATTCTACCTCCAACCTGACTGTGAGGCATTATGAGGACTGGCTGAAGGTCTTACATATATGTGATGCTCAGAAGAGTAACCAGGAAAAAATAACCCACTGAAGACTGAAGTGTAGTGTAAGAGGGTACTCTCCCCAGGGTGTGGATACTGAGCCAGAACTGGAACCCTCTGTGTGCCTTATTAGATGGTACCTTTAGCACAGGAAGCTTCTTTCAGCAGCTATCACCTTGTAAAACATACCACCTGCTCCAATTCAACAGACGAAATGTCACAGTGCTATGACACAAACCTCTGTCACTGACTGAAAAGGGGTGCTAGGAGAATCTTGGGTTAATGACCCACAGTTCCTCAATCCCTTGGAATCTCCTCGGTGTAGGAGTGTCTTCAGTTCTAAGGAGGCAATCTGTGTGGGAGGGGTTGCTGCTGGTCACCAGAAGGCCCAGGCCACACATTTAGGACTTTCAGCTCCTTCAATTCTGTGGAAAGGGGACAAGGCCTGGAGACTGAGTTAATAATCAATCTTGCCTATGTGATGAACCCTCCGTGAGAATCCCTGGACTGCAGTGTTCAGGGAGTGTCTGGGCTGCTGAGCCTGAGGGTGGTGCATCTGGGAGGGCATGGAAGCACTGTGTTGCTCTTACATGCCTGTGCATCTCTTCCATCAGGCTCATAAATGGTTAAACACAAGTGTTTCCTGGTTTTCTGTGAATGGCCCTAGCACATTAATCAAAACCGAAGAGGGAGTCCTGGGAACTTTGAGTACAGCTGGTCATTCAGAAGCACTGGTCACAACCTGGGACTTGAGACTGGTGTCACTGTGGGACTGAGCCCTTAACTTGTAGGATCTGCATGAACTCTGGTTAGTGTTAAAACTAAGCTCAATTGCAGGACATCAGGCTTGGTGTTTAGAGAAAAGACACATGGAGTACATGGTAAACAACATGAGACTGATTTTTTCTATTTCATACACAGCTCTTTGTGATAAAAAGTCTATAAACTGGGACTAGACTGGAGCTCCCTCAGATTTATCAAAAACGCCTTGTACACCTATACCATATGTATAAACGCACGTGCGTGTGAACACACACACACACACACACATTCATTTGTTTGTGCATGCATTTATTGGTAGTATTGGAGATTGAACCCAGGGGCTGAGACACTGATTTTTTCTATTTCATACACAGCTCTTTGTGATAAAAAGTCTATAAACTGGGACTAGACTGGAGCTCCCTCAGATGTATCAAAAACGCCTTGTACACCTATACCATATGTATAAACGCACGTGCGTGTGAACACACACACACACACACACATTCATTTGTTTGTGCATGCATTTATTGGTAGTATTGGAGATTGAACCCAGGGGCACTTTTAGTATATGTGCTGCTGAAGTGAGCACCCCAGGGGCACTTCTGCCACTAAGCTACGTCCCCATCCCCTTTTATTATTTTTTAAAAATTCTGACACAGGATCCCACTTAGTTGCACTTGAGATCCTTCTACCTTAGCCTCCCGAGTAGCTGGGATTACAGGTGTGTACCACTGTGCCTCACTTTGTATTTCCCAAATCAGGAACAAAATAAAGATGTCAGCTCTTAAGGTGTTTATCCAAAATTTTACTGGAGGTTCTTCTACCTCAGGCAATTAGGCAGAAAAAATAAATAAAAGGCATCAGATGAGGAAGGAAGAAGTAAAACTATCTCTATTCATAGATATCATAATCTTGTATACAGAAACTTGTATACAAACTATTACAACCATGTAGTCAAGTTTAGCAAAGTTGAAACATACAAGAGCAATATACAAAATTCCAAAATCCACTGAATTTCTATATATTCACAATGAACCATGAGAAATTAAGACAATAATCCCAATTACAACAACACTAAAATACTCAGGAACATAGTTAATGAAAGAAGTGTGAAACGTATCCTCTGAAAACTATAAAACATTTAAAAAAAATTACAGATCTAAATTGAAGGTCATCCCATGAGCATGGAGAAGATACAAAGCTATTAAGATGACAATATTTGATAATTTATGTAGATTCAGTGCAATCTGTCAAAATTTCAATAGCCCCCCTTTTAAACAAAAATGGGTAAATTGATCCTAAAATACAGACTGAATGGTAAGAGATACAGAATAGTTAACCTTCAGAAGAAGGAACACATTGGTAAACTCACACTTCCCAACTTCAAACTCTACTACAGAACTTTCAGAATCAAGACAGCGCAGAAATATATCCACATATCGCTGGCCAAATGATTTTCAACAAAGATGTCAAGATCATTCAATGAAAAAAGGACAGTCCTTTTTACAAATGGTGTTAAGACAAGTGGATATCTACGTACAAAAGAAAATTTGGACTCCTTCATACAACACAAAAATTAAAATGGATCAAAGACTTAAATGTAAGAGCTAAACCTCTTAGGAAAAAACATTGAGGTAAATCTTTGGAACTTTGGATTAGGCAATGATTTCTTATAGTACCAAAAGCACATGAAACAAAGGAAAACACTGATAATTTAGATTTCATCAAAATTAAAATTTTTGTGCTTTGAAGAACATCATCAAAAAAGTGAAGTCACAGAATCAGAGAAAATGTTTGCAAGCCATATATGTGATAGCAAGCTTGCATCCAGAAATGCAAAATAATTCTTAAAACTCAGCAATAAAAAGACAACTCGAATTAACAATGGGCAAAAGATCTGGATAGGCATTTCTCCAAGAAGGTATACAAAACAGCCAATGAACACAAAAAGATGTGCAACATCATTAGCTATCAGAGAAATAACAAAATCATAATGAGGTGCCATTTCATATCTACCAGGCCAGCTATAACAGTAACAACAATAATAAAGGCAGATAATAACACCTGTCAATGAGGATGTTCAGAAAATGGAACCCTAACACACTGTGGCGTGAAGGCAAAATGGAGCATCCATCCACATTTGAGAAAGTCTGGCAATCCCTCAAAAGGTTAAATACGGAGTCATCATATGATCCAGCAATTCCTCTTCTTGGGTATACAGCCAAGAGAACTGAAACGGTACGTCCACACAAACACTTGTATGTGAATGTTCTATAGCAGCATTACTTGTTACAGTCAACAAGTGTCCACCAACAGATGAACAGATGAATTGTGCTATATGCTTCACAACATGTATGCCCAGAACTGGCAAATCCACAGAAAGTGGATTAGAGATTGTTAGGGGGCAGAGGAAGGAAAAGGAAGGTGAGTGACTACCAATGAATAGGGGTTTCTTTACAGGGTGATGAAATTCTAAAATCTGGGGTGATGGTTGTACAACTCCTTGAATATACTAAGTCACGAACTTTACATTTAAATATGCAAATCAGATGAATATATAAAACTGTTATTAAAATATTACCAAATTTCACTTCCTTGTATTATCCTCTGTGGATTCTTTTAGAATTTACAAACAGAAGAAGGTTAGGACAGATAAAAGGAATTATAAACAGAGAGAGGATCAGATTGAATGCTTTAACGCTCTGGATGTTCTGGATTAAGGGTGGGTGGTCTCAACTCACCTGCGTCGATGGCACACGGGTAATGGTATCGGAAGGAGCAGCCTTTGTTGTAGCAGCCCAGGGTGGCGCCAGCCTCCTGGCAGTGGGAGCATTTCTGAAAGGAAGAAGCCAGGCGTGTCAGTACCCAGATCCACCACTCCCACAGGCCATCCCCGGACACATCAGTCAGCCCTCAGCATGAGTCTCTGTAGCTGGAAGATCTGTGGTAGTAGGGTAGGTGCTTCAGCCACTGACCACACCACTGGAAGGACTCCAGCAACACATTTTAAGGCTGGGCTTCACAAATGATCTCAAATCAGACAAGAACACCCCGGGGGCAAGGCACGTGACCCTACGGAGTAGGGTGAACACACCACACAGTGCAGCACCCAGTCGTTCACCCACTTGCATGCTTCTGCTGGTCATTTCCTTCCTGCCACTGTGAGCTGCCTAAAGATCTTGCCTGTTTATTTTTGCTGTGGAAATCTAGGGTAGGAGGAGAGGGTTAAGGTAGTAGAGATATATATATAAATCTTTCAGAATTAAAAGTGGAATTTGGTTTCTAGTTCTTATATTTATAAGATTTTATTTTGATCTACTTACCCCAAATGCCCAATACAAGTATATTTCCCTTTTCAGAAAATATGGGCTCCTGTATGTAAGTGGTATTTTTATACATGAATCCTATTTTAAATGCACTAGGAAACCTGCCATGAATCTCTGGCTAAGTGAGAGATTATCCTGTAATTGCGATGCTCCTCCTTATACGGGCAGGCTTTCTCAAAGTGGAGCATATCTCATCACCCCGTGATGTGGCTGCTATGGGTGCTCATCCTGTCACATAGGAAATACTGTCCCATCAAACACAATCACATTCGTAAAATTCAACCACATGAGGGCTCACTGAGAAGGACACAGATTCTTCACGTGGCTGGTGGCACACCCAGGAGATAAAGACACTGGTTCTCGCTTCTATGACAAAGAAAATAAGCATGTTCCCTATGTGGTTTCACTACAGCTGACTCGTGCACCGGGGACAATTGGAACATCCCAGCTTACAGACCAGAGATGTCTGCTGCACCACAGGAAAGGTCCTTGCTTCAGGTCAGAGTGGAAAACATCCTCCAGAGACAAAGGAGGCGGAAGAGGGCTGTAAGTAAGACAAGTCCTGTAAGAACTCTGCCCTCCTCCTGAAAGACCAAGACCCCTCTGGGTGCTGATAAGACGTAAATGTGCCATGTGACCACACCCTGGCCAGAAAAGTGGAGGTCACTTGGCCTGGAGTAAACCAAGGACAGAAAACAGCACCTCCAGTAGCTCTGGCTATTTAGCCCCTGGCTATGGCACCTTCAGGGCGAAGAGTTTATCACCAACCTCTGACCAGTCAGTCAGCAGCTAACCCTGCAACCTCTTTCTCAGGAAGGGAGCCCAAACAGTCAGCTATGGGAGGCTGGCTTCATGCCCTCCCCACCCTGGGGGTTGTATCTCACTGGCGGTGGCCATTTAGGAAGGGGTGCGCCAAGCATTTCTGGTAGGAATGCCTGTAGAAAAAGGGAGGGACAAGAGGAAGGAAGGGATAATCTCTCACTCACTCTCTGTGTGTAGAGGACACCAGCAAATGTGGCAAGATGGAGAGACCTGTGACACCTCTGGGTAGTAAACTAACCAACCTCAGGATCACCTACCTCCAGACTTGTTATAGCACAAGACACTTAAAACGACAAAACCATGCAGGCTCTGGAACCTAAGTGACTGCCTGCTGAGGAACCCAACCCTTGTCTAGTTTTCTCTGCCTGGCCAAATTCCTAACCTTTGTTCCCACCTGCAAATGTGGGGTAACAGCACTCACCTCCCAGAAATGCTGGGAAGGTTGGATGCACTAACCCAGGCTTGTAAGTGGCTGGGTGGAAAGTGTTA
This sequence comes from Fukomys damarensis, assembly GCF_012274545.1. Lineage (NCBI taxonomy): Eukaryota > Metazoa > Chordata > Mammalia > Rodentia > Bathyergidae > Fukomys > Fukomys damarensis. The sequence continues at coordinate 6,040,973 of NW_022900931.1, read as the reverse complement.
ATGTGATCCGAGAGGACCACATACCAGACACAACTAGATGCTCTAAATGGCCCCTGCATGAAAAGCAACCTGCAGAGTGGCCTTGCCTTGTCATCACCCTGATTCAGAGATGTGGAGCTGGGATCTGTCAGTTCTATTCCTACCTCAATACCTGAATTTCTGTCCCCTGCAGGGCTCCCAAAGTAACCTGCTCTGAACCTGTCCACAGAACACATGTCCCATGTTTTTCATGAATAAAGCAAACTTGCCACTCACCAGGAAATTACACCAATGATACTTGCTGCTTTTGCTCCCCCGCCCCCTTTCAGTGCTAGGGACTGAACTCAGGAGCAACAAGCAGCATCCCTACCCCTTTTTATTTTGTTTCTTTTGAAACAAAGTCTCCTTTAGTTGCCCCAGCTGGTCTCAAACTAGCAATCCTTCTGCCTCAGCCTTCAAGTATCTGGGATTACAGGTGTGCACTACCCTGCTTGGCTGATGCTTCTTTCAATTAAGAAGCATGATTAACTTACTAAATTGCATCTAAAGGAGAAAGACCCTAAAGGGTGTATTAAGACCTACGAGAAAGTACCTTCGAGACAGATTAGTTCAGTGGTTCTCTGAGTGTGGTCCCTCTTCTAGGAGCACCGGGATCTGCTGTTAATATAATCTCAGCCCTACACAGCACTTTAACAAGCCCTCCCACTAATTCTGATGCATAGCACCTATTCACAATCACTGGTCTAATTCAACTCCCTAACTTTTTAGATGCATAAAACAGAAACTCAGAGAGATACAGACAGACTAGATTTCAGGTTTCAGAAGAGCCATTTAATACTCTCCACTGTGGGGGCCCAAGGTAACCTACACATTATGAATATGGGAAGCAGAATTAGGGTTTCCCTAACAAGGTCCACATGAATCCCTAGAACATGAGCCTTTACATTCTGAAACTAACTCTGCAGGTGTGATTAAGTCAAGGCCTCAAGTTTGGGAGCGAATGCTAGATTATCTAGAAGCCCAATCTTATCACAGGGAACTCAAAAAAGCAAAGGCCCTCCTCTGGAGGGGCCCAGGGTCACAGGCTTTACAGGAAGAGGGGTCACAGAGATGGGAGGGTGCTGGCTCTAAAGGTGGAAGAGACAGCCACAAGCCAAGGAGTACCGGTGGCCGTAGAAGCTAGAAAAGGCAAGCAAACAAAGTCTTCCCTGGAGCCACCAAAACGCAGCACAGACCGGGTAACCCCAAGTTCTAGTCCAGTGGGACCTCTGAACCTGCAGAACTAGAGGACATCAGTATGTGGTGGTATGTGATGGCAATGACAAAAAATACATGGGAATTTCCCAAGAAGCTCATGAGAGAAGCGACTGCTCATTTTCCTTCTACATTCTCCAGCGTGACAAATTTCCCCTCTTGGGAACGCCCACAATTTCACTCACTTTTCGTGAGGCTAACTGTGGGATCCTGAGATCCCCAAGGTGGAATGCTGGGTCTGTTTCCAATGTCCTTTTTTATAGCTGAAGAAACAGAAACAAAAGCAAAGGAACCTGCTGAAAAATCACATAGCTGGGGAGTACCACAACTTAGAACTGCAGGCTTTTTTTCTTCACACCGTATCTGCTGCCTTCTAGTACCCTTCATTCACTCAGCTATTCAACATTTGAAAAGTACATCCTATGTGCCAGAAGCCAAAGACAGAATGTAAAAACTCAGCCCTACAAAATCTTCTCTATACTCCCTTTCTAGTCCCAAATCAATTGCTATGCCCATATAATTTCCAATTAGATGTTTATTTTTAACCTTTTACCTGAAGAAACAATTTGCACTCTCATTCTCCCCTACTGCAAATGCCCACGGTTTCTGACAACACTGCTACTCCCACTTTAATGTCATTCATCCTGAGGGAGGTGGGTCCATCCAACATGGCAACAAGAGGCAGTGTGGGAAGTGGGGTTCAGTCGTTTTTAAATCAAGAATTTTTTTTCAAACAAGCAAATGCCCAAACTTCTGATGAAATGAATGAAATTTAATAGGAAAATTTCTTTTATTATGGAGAACAAAAGCTATATTCAAGCAACTCTGCCAAAGAACCTGGCACATAGTGATACTATAAACTTGGGAAATAAATTATGAAATGTATTATTAGTTTCTGGGCAAATTTAAACAGACACCCAAACTGACCCTTTCGCTATAGCACTTATCACTGTCTCAAAAGCTGGGCTTGATGACTTGAGGTGGCAAACTGCAGAGGCTGAATAATTCTTCTCGGAAGCTCCAAGGGAGATTCTGTGTGCCTCTTCACTCCCAAGCAGCTCTTCCCTCTGAGAGGTAGCAGCGACCTGAATAATCACACCGTTTAATGAGCATCTCAGAGCAGCCTCAAGCGAGCGTGCAGCAATTGGGTCAGAGCATTATTAGCGCATGGATGGCGAATCAGTTCTGTGCAAACCTTGCAGATCACACACCCTATCACTACTGTGCCCATGGCTTCCACCCAGCACTGCACACACTTCTGCTCATGCTTACCGTGCTTACATGTTTGCCCACCCCCTAAACCGTGAGATCCACTTGTGTGTCCCCAGGGCCTGCCACACTGTAAGGCACTGACAGAACAAATGCAAGGTCTGACACATTTGAGAGCCTGGAGGAAACTAACATGACTTTTCAATTAGTTAAAAAGTGATTGCTGGTAAAGCTTGAAGAATGTGGAACAAGGTGTACATTTTTGGCCACGAGCAAGAGGTTCTTCCCTTCTAATTATGCCTCTTGTATTGAGGACAGAAGCCTTTCCTGTCCTACCTATGTACTTTTACTACGTGGCAGCAATGTAGTCCACTTCCTTTATGGTACAGCCCTAGGAGGGTGCACTTTTGAATCCTACCAATTTTCTTTCAAGAATACTAAGTATTGACCAAAGCAATCCATGTTTTAGTCCTTGCTTCCTTGAATCTAGACGCTCTCCTCACTCTGCCTTGTAAAGTTCATGCACCAAAGCGCTTTGCTGCCTGCTGTTCTCACCAAGAGCACCTGCACCATCCCCAGACCCACAACTACTGCCCACAACCATCAAAGCTTCACAGCCAGCCTTGGAGAATCAGAGATGCCCAGCTCTCTGCAGGTCCACTTGCTCAGTGCTACTACAGACAGTGCACAGGTGTAAAAGCTGCACTTCTGTTCACAGCTGTTCCAGTTAAAGTGCTACTCTCAGATCCTGAATCCATTACAAGCACATTTTAATAAATTGTGATAATGGCAGTATAAGACATCAGCCAACCAGTCATGTTAGCAGCACTGGCTGGTCAAAGGCTCATTATTACGAGGACAAAAGCTCCAGGTTTAACTGGTTGGTATAACGTGACTATTATCCAGGACCAAAGCTGCACAGGGCTTGTGGAAAGAAGCTGAGGTTTCAGCACATGTCTGAGAGCCAAAAGCTACTCCATCATTTTTCTTCAGCGAAACAGGGATATCTGCTTTGCCTTCCTTATAAATTTGGGGGAAATGATGCAAACTTTTAAAAACTACAAAGTTATATAGCTGTTAGGTCTTATAAAATATGTAAGACATATCATTGTATATAAGTATCACACTCTTGGTAGTACCAATCAAATTCAAAGTCAAATATAGTACACACTACGTAACCTACAAAGGCAAAATAAGTTCAAAGTTATGGTTTTGGGGGCCGGGGATTTAGCTCAGTGGTTCTGCTGCCTGCCTCCCAAGCACAAAGACCTGAGTGTGATACCCAGTAGCAAAAAAAAAAAAAAAAAGT
>NW_022900931.1:5992529-6037080 GCF_012274545.1 Fukomys damarensis | reverse complement strand
AGCAAAAAAAAAAAAAAAAAAAAGTTATGGTTTTAGGAACTCATTTTTTCCTCCTAGAACAGTACCTGAAACAAGGTGTCCCTGACACCTGCTGTCACAGCCTTTTCTAAGTACAGTCGCTGTGTGTGTGTGTGTGTGTGTGCACAAACAGTGCGGCATCCTAATTCTGCAGGATAGGATGGTCAGCTCCTGGCCAAATCTTCTGAACACCATAACTCGGAGCTACTATTTACTATTACTTTCACTGTATTTTCTCTCAGTTCTTCTATCCATGACCAATAAAGAGTAACATGAACTGTTTCTAAAGTATTTTACATTGGAAGAAAAGGCATTAAATAAAAAGGATTAAAAGGATTAAAACTACACACGACTACATACAAATGAAACATGGACATCAGAAACTACCCAAGGGCATACTAAGCACAACTAGAATTGGAAGAGGTGCCCTGCCTGCACACATCACCCACGCTCGTGTTTTGTGCAGAGCAGCCCTGCTCTCTGCACCAGCCTCCTGCCACCGCCCCTGGCCACAGAGCTCTCCAGTACCCTCCCTGGTCATTCTGGTTAGACTAATCCAGAATAATCAGAGGCTTCCAGATGCCCTGCTGCCCCAGAGGCTGGAGGCCCAGCAGAGGTACGCACTGCCTTTACAACACACCTAAGAGCCTAGCAGAGCTCACACTTCGCCTCCTGAAAGCCAGCTGCTTCCCATCCTGATAAGCCAAGGAAGGCACTTCCACACAATCTTTTTAAATGCAGTATCCACCTTTCAACATACAGCTGTCCATCTGGACCCCCATCCCCTCCCACAAACCGTCCATCAAGAAGGGTTCTGCTGCTGACCCTGAAGCATCTCCCTGGGAAGGTTTTCTAAGCCTCGCTATAAACCTACCTATAAGTGTCTCTGGGCTGCCCCAGAAATGATGAAAATATGCACAGAAAGAAGGAACAAGGTCAAAACCTGAGTACAACTGTCCTGGAAGCATCTCCCAGCTCCATCCTTGGCCTCTGTTTCAATCCAATAGGAGCACCTGCTCCCTACTTCCCTTCCTATTATCTTAGTTCAGGTGGGACCAGCCTGTCTTCTGGAAGTTACAAAGTGAAGTTTCAATGCTTTGAATCAGTTTGGGGGGTTGGGATGAAAGGATTCTCTTGCCTCATTAACAATGTCCTTTATCTTTCTGTACTTCATCAACCAAACAGAGGACACAAGAATTTAGATACAATCTTGAGCAAAGGAAGAATATATTTAAAATATACATAGGTTTATACAGGAGATTTTATTTTTTTCATGTTCTAATTCAGTAAATAATGAAAAGTTAATAAGTCTAAGATGCAGCTGAAGAAAAATGTCCTTTCTCTAGAAAATTCTACCACATATTCCTCTTTCCTTTTGTATTTGCATCAGGTGTGCTGGAAGGAAGGTACATCTGCTTACCTTCACCAGACATCAAGTAACTGATGGCTAATGGAGGCGGAAAAGCCAGGCTGGTGCTTCTGTATACCGTAGTGTCATGAAATGCAGGTTACTGTATGGAATATGGAGAAAGCACCTTTGACTTCCTAATAAACTGCTTCTTGGGGTGTTTCATCTGTCTTAATGTGTCAATTGTGACTCCGCAGCATAAAGCTGCCCTGTCCGGGTGGTGGAAACAGATCGGAGGAAAACTAACAAGAACCTGATCATTTGGTTTTCCTCAGCCCTGCTTTCTCCCTGTCTTTTCCTCTAAGATGCTAGTTTCTCTAAAGGATGTAGGTGACTAGGAATACAAGACAGCTTTGTCTTTTATTCTCAAGTCTTTCCTTTGATATTGAAGCTTCATTATGAGTCGATGGTATCAAGTTTAAGGTATAATAATCTTTTCTTATTAATTCAGTAAATTTTTACTGCATATCTAGGTGTAGGGGCTGAATGGTGGAGACAAGGTCCACCTACTATCTACCCTTAGGGAATTCACAGAATGGCCTGGGACAAAGCAAAACCAGAACTGTGCCATAGGACTTTGGACCAGATCAAGGAGGCCAGGCAAGCATTCTTGAAGGAATGTTCCTTGAGCTGGGTTGAGCCAAGCTGAGTGAGAGCTCCCTGGGAGAAGGAACAGCATCCAGTGCAAAGAGAACACACTAGCTTATGGAGGGACACACACAGGATATAGGGGACTGACTCTGAAGGGGGACACTGATGTGAAGAGAGGAGAGGCAAAGATAGCAGATGGTGGTTTAGGGATGGTAGGGAGGTCTGGCACTGGCCGTGGAAATGCACACAGGAGGCTGCAGTCAGACCCTCTGGGGAAGCTCAGATGTTTGATGGTATACATGGAAGTGGAAGGGGAGCCCTTCAAGCACCTCAGCAACAGGAATCTGAGGAGATGGCATACACGTGACATTTGCTCTGGATGGTTCTTTCTCTTTGAAACATTCCATCTCAGAATAGAATGATCTAGATTTAGAGCAAGATCTTACCTACAACAGTCAGGAATTACTGACTTAAATTGTAGCACTCTTTCAAATGATGCTTTCTGGAGAACTCTTTAGAGAGTGTGGAATATCTTCCTGCCTGAAAATATATGCTCAATATTTTGAATTAAACTATTTCCAATTGCCGCAGGGTATTCTAATTCTACAATATAAATATTCTTGTAAGAGAACAGGCTTCATCAAAGTGACCCCAGGATATAACTAAAACATGGCTTTTTAAAATAAATCTCTGCTGGTAAGCTGCCCCTTTGCCCCACTGTCATGTTTCCACCATAGTGGGACACTCAAAAAACTCTAGTTAGTAAGTGTTTTAGTTACTTTAATTGACATTTCCTGAACGAACCTTCCTTATATTCAATGGGACAGCGTTCTTGGTTTCTACCTCAGATATAGGCACCCTAAAAGCAGATAAAGAAACATAAAACAAGAAAGAAAGGCAAAAGGCTGGGGTGGAGAAGCTGTGCGGAAGTGGGACTGAGCTGCTCCAGGAGAGAGAGAAACCAACACCTAGCGTTGCCTCTCTCTCTCTCTAGCTGTGGAAACTGGGAACGGTCAATTTCTTTAAGTTTCTCCATTTGCTCAACAGTAAAATGGGGACAGTACCCAGCTGGGAAAAAACAAAGAGGAGGGATTCTTCTGTTATTTAAGGACACCAATGCGGGTAAAAACCCCTGAACATGCTTACAATGAGGGACAAGAGGATTTTTAAACGAACATTTGGAGCATTCCTAAGACATTCTTGTACAAAAACAGAAGAGGGAAAAATTACCAGCAGTTTCCCTAGTTATTTTCTGTTACTCTCCACTCCCACAGGGATTGCTGGCCCATGGACACTCCAGAGTGCTAAGGGCTTATCTGCAAGGCCACAGGCAGCTGGAGAGCTGGCAGCTGCAGAACATCAGGCAAAACCAACTTGCAAGACTACTAGACACTACTAGAGTGGGGCTTGCGGGACATTTTACAGCTCAGGCACAGCAGGTAACCACTTATTCCCCCTCAGTCACCTGTCCTAGTGCCACAAACAGGTCAGAGGATGGCAGGTATAGACATTCCCATCCAGGTGCTCACAAAGGGCAAGGAAGGGTCATAATTATCACACATGTGGTTGAAGATAACTGCAGATGTAGCAGCACTGATAAGTGACCACTGGCTGAGGGTTTTAAATGCTCCAAAATTCCCCAACTTTAAATTCTCCTGGGCTTACAGCTTTCAGGTTCAGCAATAATAAACTGAAGGAGGTAACAAAGCAATACAAAGCAACTTCCCACTCCATCTGTTACAGTTTAAACCAGTCTTTGCCTCCTTCTAGATATTGTTTCAATCATTTTACTCTTGTACAAAATACATACATAGTTGTGATGCTAACGCATATGCTCAGAATTCTGCTTATCAAAATGCCAACATGGGCTGTGCTAATGATATTTCTTTGGGCTAACCAGATTCATCTTTTTTGCCTTTGTCTTTTGTTACTCAGAGATACATATACTTCATCATAATAATTCTATTGCTTTTTGTTTGTTGGTTTGTTTTTGGTACCAGGGATCAAACTTGGGTCCTTGTGCTTGCAAGGCAGGTGGTGGTACTACTAAGCTAAATCCCCGGCCCCATCACAATAATTCTAGTGAGAGGGTTTCTTCCACAACCTGAGAAGAAAACCAGAGAACTCCGTTGAAAACACTATGTATTTTGTCTAAGGGAGTTGTTCTATGTTAAGAAGAAATGAGACTTGTGCCCTTTAAGAAGTCAGCAAGGAGGGGCTCAGAGTGCTAGAGCCAAGGACTAGGTTTAAGGCAGTAATTAGCACTTTTCCTTTGAATAGAAGCTGAGAACCTGAGAAAAGGCTGAACCCAGCAGGAGCAGAAGCCCTGCAGCAGCTCTCTGATGAAAAAGAACAGCCTTTTCTCTTAAGCTTAGAGAGCTAAGTGCGTGCTTAGAGACAGCGTTTAAAACATTGAAATTTAAGTTGCACAAGTTCACATACTGCCTTATTTTTATTTTACCCTTTGCTCAACCAGTGGACTGTCTGACAAAGAGAAATAATTACATTTTATTTTCTGAATCTAAAATGGCATCTCTTTTTAGAAACTACCTGCCAGGGAAGGGACTCTGGGTATAATCCTGTTCCTCTCCACAGCTCCTCCCACCTAGGAGTAGGGTCTCTGGGTCCAGAAAGCCAATTACTGGAAGCTGCTTATTCCCAAGGCACCCAGACTGAAATGTTTACAATTCCAGGAGCAGAGATGACAAACTTGCTGCCCCTACTGGGCTCCTTTAACACGATTTTAAATCTGTGAAGCCCATGTTGAAAATCCACTCCAAAGTTGTTCCCAACACTTGGCTCTGAGATTCCTTATTTTTACTACCTCATTTCCTTCCTGCATTTATATTTTAACTCTTTCTAGGGCAGACTTGCTTCTACGCCACCCTATTCCTACATGTGGCAAGTTTTCTCTGGGTGGGAGCAAGCTAGGCAAGGCCAGTGAGTAGTGCTCTTACACAGAACAGAGTTCCAGCAGAAAGTAACTGATTTTGGCTTAAGATTCTGGGTGAGGCCTCTAGACCTTGCTCCTCAGCTTCTAGTGTAGATGTCTGACGCATCATGCTACAGGAGCATGTTGTCTTTTGGAGAGGACCCGGGCCACAGACTAACTACTAAAGACACTTCTACCTATGAGGGATGAGAGGGAGCTAGTGACACTGGGAGAGCCAGTGAAGTGGCTCATACTTAAAGACTGAAGATCATGCTTGTGGCAGATTGCGAGTTTCTGAGGGCGGGTACAGAAGCAGAAGGCGTGAATCTTGACATGTACCGGTTTCTCCTGCCACTCACTCTTCTAATCTCCCAAGTGGCAGGTCGGACCGCATCTGGAGTCCAGACAAGATGGACCTCTGAAACTGACCCCACTCCCCGCTTCCCTTGTCCAAGTCAGACGCAGCTTCCTGGTGCTTGCACAAACAGGGTTCAGGAGCCATGGCCTCACAGCACTTGCCCAAGTGCTGATCCAAGCTAAGCTGGAGCTGCACACAACTCCAAGAAATGACAAAACTATGAGTTAGAAATCCTTCATTATGGAATGGTCAAACTCCACACTTCACTTAGAAATCCAAGAGGCACTTTAAGACAACACGAATAAAATCCAACTTACTTCCCCACCAAACTATTCTTCCTCTGTCTCAAGGAATGTACTGCATTCATGCACCTGGGTGAATGGTTTCCACCTCTCCAATCTCACTATCCTCTCTTTACCCACCTCTGTCACACCACTGCCTTCTGTGCTTCAAATCCACCGACCTCAGCCCCTCCCTATAGTCTACTGCATAGGTTGTTTCCTCCGCTTAAAATGCTCTCTGATCCCAGTACTGGGTCTTTCTATGGTTCCCACATCAGCCTCTCAGGAAAGCCTCATTTTATGTATTTGCAGGTTTGTTCCTGGCACACAGATGTCAACTAGATGCAGGGTGAATGCACCAAGTGTGCAGCACTAGTAATGCACGGCTGTAAGATGGGACTGGCACAGTCATCCCCAAGTTTCTAGGAAGATCAGTTCAGTACAGAGGATAGATTGAAGAAGTGAAACTAAAGGGCAGGAGATCAATTAAAATGCTACTAACACAAGAAAGATAATGGCTTGAACCAAGGGCGTAACAGTGAAGACAGGAAAGATAGCTGAGCTGTTTAGGAAATAAAATCCACAGGATATAGTGACTTCCTGGATGAAGGAAATAAAGGAGTACAAAATGGGACCAAAATTTTTGGTTGGAACAGAGGAAGGCAGGCAACTAGGTACGGGACACTCATGTCTACATATCCTGGTTCTGACTGAGGCCAGTAGGCAGCTGACCAGATATATCTGGAACCTGAGTTAAGAGTGTTATTGGGTCTTCTCACAGGGACCTCTTCGTCCCTCCTTCTGAGTCCACGTGGAAGCTGTTTTCTAGATAGGCAGTTTGAGACAGAGAGGGCCAAGACACAAGCACCTCAAACACATGACCCTAAAACCCTGCACAGCTGCCACCTGTAATAAAGGCAAAACTTGTGGTGATAGTCTCTGGCATACTGTGCCCCACAAACTGAATTGATAAGAACTTAAGATTGCCATTGGCTGCCCATTTCTCTCAAATTTCCTGAAACTACAAAGCAGTTATTAAAAAAGACAATCTCATTACCAAAACATATCTTACCATCTCTTTAAAGATCAGCTCTGTTGTAATTCTAGAACTCAGGAGGCTGAGGCAGGAGTACTGCCACAATTTTGAGGCCAGCCTGGGCTACACAGTGAGTTCAAGACCAGCCTAAACTACCTACCGAGATTCTGTCTCAAAAACAAAAACAAAAAACAAAAAAAACCAACAGCTGTAGTCCAGCTTAGGTCAGCACTTGGACAAGTGCTGCGAGGCCACGGTCCCTAGATGCTGTGAGGCCTGTACAAGCACCAGGACTTGGGCAAGTGAGGATAAGTGGGGACAGCTTTAGAGGCCTATATTGCCCAGCATCCCCACGCAGAAGGACCTGCTGCAGGTGAGTGACTTGGGAAATGAGAAGACTGAGCACTAAGTGCTGGAACAGGTAAAATGAGAGTGCTAGAGCAGAAACTGTTGTCCAGGAAGAACCAGGGGACAGTGCAGGCTGGTTTTAAAAGCAATGTGCTTTTCATGAATGAAGGTGAAGTTTAACAGCCAAGGCTGCTGACTGAAAAGGGAAGTAAGTGCAAAGTCTTAAGCCAGCAAACAAACACATTTCTAAGAGGCTGCCCTTTCAAAGTATTATTATTTTTACTCCTTCAGTGCGGACTCTACCTAGAAATCATCAGAGAATCATCTGGCAATTATCCTATTGCTTATTCTAATTAACTATTACTCTATTAAACCAGTTTTAAGCAATTTTTATACAAAGAAACAAAGTAAGACTCAATTTTCTGTATGAAACAAGATTCAAACATCACAGAGATTATTCAAGATATGCAACCCCTTGGCACCTCCATGGAACCAGTCACAATGACCCCGCCTGAGATCTGGTAAATGAAGAGCATTTTACTTCCAGTAGCTGCTCAGTAAAATATCTAAGAGACAAAATACTGTTCCCCAAAAAGTTGAATGCTGCCATCACAGCCAGGTCCTACACCCATGGGGAAGGACCAGCACCCTGAGACTGGAACTAGGTTGGAAATGCATTATTTTGTCATCTTTGGTCTTGCATACTTGATTATGTGGATGTTCTGTTCTTTTTCATATGGCACATTTCTTGACAGCAGTGTGCTACTAGTATTTATTTTCAAAGTGTCACTTCTCATTTAGCCACAGTCACTCCAATAATCCTGGCTTATTGGGTCAGGGTCATATAGGGCCGCATTTTCTCTTCAGTTTGATTGTTTTTCCCCCAGTAAGCTTAATGACAGAACACATTTTTTAAGACAGGGTCTTCCTACGTAGCTTAGGTTGGCCTCAAACTCACAGGCTCCTTCTGCCTCAGTCTCCCAAGTGCTGAGATTACAAGCATGCACCACCGGTGACACCTGGCCAGAAGACATCTTTACTAAGACAACATGGGAGGATACCAACCTAAGGGTGATACCAGCCCGTGATAATTTATTTCCTTTGAAGTCACCTCAACTAGTGTAGTTTAGTGCCTACCAAAGTAGTTAACCTGACTTCCTCCAATGTAAGTTTTATCCGTCTCTGACATCATCTACAGATGAGACACTAAGTGTTCAACTAATGCCCCACTTATGGGGTATTCCTAAAGAGAAGAGTTTGAGCCATCTGAACTTCACAGATAACTGAAGTTACTGAGACTAGAAAAAGCACGAACTGAATGATAAACCAAGAAGAAACAGTAAGATGCCAAATAATCAATGGATATAAAGCACAAATAGCAAACAATATCACTGATAAAAGAAATTTAACTTAAGAAGAAAACAAAAATTTAAAAAGATTAGGCTGTAGTAAAGGGTAGGGTCACACGTCTTATGGATGAACATATCTTGGGATTATCCTTTTCAGTCAAACCACAAAATAATGCCTATAAAAAAACCACAATAATTTTTACACTCTTTGACCTACAGAGTTCAAAAGCCAGAAATCTGTCCCCCAAAAAGCTCCATGAATAAAAATATTTACTGCTGCACAGAAAGTAGTAATTGGAAACCATCTAAATGTCCAAAAGTGCAAGAATACTTGGATTATGACCTTATATTTATTTACATGAAATTAAAACAACAACAAAACCCTCAACAGATTAGTATGAAAATGTTACAAAATTAGGTAAGAAAGCTCCACAGAGACTTGCATCTCCAGTGTAATGATGGAGGCTGCCTCGGTTTGGATACTGGGCAAGCTCCTCTCTGGACGTCGGGAAGTCTTAGCTCAAGCACAGTGGGACCCACTTTTGCAGGGCCACTCTGAAGTTTAGATGTGGGAATTCATGTAGTGGCCTTAGAATTCACTCAATACACTTAGCAGTCATTATAAGACTATGACTGCATATAGTAAAATAAGCATGAAAACAAAACAAAAAAACTAATGTGCTGGGTCATCAGGACAGTGATTTTTCCTTCACTAACAGTCCCATTACTTTACAATATGAATAAATACTCTGATATTTTTCCTTTTTTTCTTATTGTGGGAAAGTTTATATATTTTTTTGAGGTCTGAATTCAGGGTCTTGCAGACACTAGGCAAGCACTTATCACTTAGCTATCTTCAACTCTTTTTATTTTGACTGGGGTCTTCTTAGTTGTCGAGGTTGACCCTAAACTAGTGATCCTTCTGGCTCAGCCTCCCAAGTAGCTGGGCTTACCGGTCTGTGTGCTCTTATCTCTTGTCAAGATTCTCTATGTGTTTTTTGTTTTGTTTTTTGGTACTGGCCAACTGAACTCAGGATCTTGCACTTGCCAGGCAGGTGTGGTGCCACTGAGCTAAATCCTGGCCCTGTGTGTGTGTGTGTGGGGGGGTGTTTAATGTAATCTAGATTGAAAGGAAGGGAGGAGAATGGCGGGGAAAGAAGATATAATATGTACAGGTACAAATTCCCTATGATGGATGTGATTATTATGCATGTCAAAAGTGTACCAATAAAATTAATTTTTAAAAGAAGTATTCAGTGGAGCCATATTAAGGGGGGGACATAGACTGCATGATTTCCTAGTTTTCTTTCAACATGGATTTAAAAGTTTACTAGTTCTAGCTGGGTGCGGTGGCACACGCCTGTAATCCCAGCACTCAGAGGCTGAGGCAGAAGGATCACTGAGAGTTCCACTGGCCTCTGCTACATAGTGAGTTGAAGGTCAGCCTGAATTACTAGTGAGACCTTGTCTGAAAAAACAAAAAAAAAGTTTACTAATCTTACATTTATTTGAAAAGCTAAATAAAACTCACTTTATTTTTAAAAAGCTTGTAATAGAACCTAGACTGACCTAAATGTTTATCAAGCTAAAGTGCTTCTGTATCTAACATTTCCTTCTGTCTCCTACACATCAACTGCAAAACCCAGCTTCTTTTTTCTCTTCCTCATCCCGCTTCCTCCACTACTAGTGTCTTGAAGCATTCCCGCAACTTGCTTGCTTAACTAGAAGTTCAGCATCTTTATCTTTGACCACCTTACTTTCCTCACCCTGTCATATCTAAACAGTGCTTAGATTCTATCAACTTCGAATCCTAAAACATCTTTCCTCTCTTTTCACTTTTTCTTTTTAAAGAAAAGGCCTCAAAGTCCTGGGCAGGGGAATAAAAAGAATTAAGATGTATTATGTACATGTACCAAATCCCTACAATACATGTAATTGTTACATACTATAAACATGTTTGTTTGTTTGTTTGTTTGTTTGTTTTTTGGTGCTGGGATCCAGGCAGGCGCGGCACCACTGACCTAAATCCCCAGCCCAAACATGTATTAATTTAAAAAGATTCCCTTGGCTCCAGTAATCTTCCTGCCTCAGGCTCCTGAGTAACAGGACTACCAGCCACTATACCCGATTGTCCCCTCCTTTTGCCATCACATATTCAGCCCTTATCAGCTCTTGTACAAATTAATCCCACAGCCTCTCAATTGGTCTGCTTCCTTCCCATTGCTCCCTATTTCTTTCTTTCATGACTTGATCCCATGATTTTCATGCTTAGAAATCATCAGTTGTTTCATACTGTCCATAAATTAAAAGCCAAATCCTTAAAATATGACAGAGTCATTTGGAGTTCACACATCCTCTGCAGATTAACTCTGACTCTGGGGTGAGGTGAAGTACAGTAGGGAAATATATGCCCTGAATCATTCCATGAGCATACCACACAAACTTAGAATTCTTAATTACTCTGGGTGTCCCTTAAAAGGCTAATGCATCAAAAAAAAGTTTGCTTAGCTGGGCATGGTAGTACGCTCCTGCAATCCTAGTGCTTGGGAGATTGAGGCAGGAGGATCACATAAATTTGAGGCCAGTCTGTACTGTACAGTGAGTCTTTGTTTCACACACACACAAATAAAAATTACTTTAAAAACCTTATTACCAGGTAGACATTTTACTTTAACCTTAGGTATAATCACTACCTCACAAAATTAACACTTTTTTGAGAAGGGACAGCACCGGCATTGAACCTAGGGCCTATGCAAATGCTCTGAGCTGTACCCCCAGCCCTTAATACATTCTCTTCCCTTTTGCCTCCCCTCCAGAATGAATGTAATTCCTGAGAGCATTCATACTGACTGATGCTATCTCATAAGATAGAGATTAATACTGTATGTAAAATACCATACATTTTGCTACCCCTCACCTAAGTTTCCAATAAAATGAGGAGAAAAATGTTTGTTTCCTATGTAAGACAACTTTCTTATCAAAGACAGTAAGTTCTGGATATTCCTGGAAGGCCTGCTAAGTGCACTAGGGTAGAAAAGTAACTCAAGCTACAGCTACCAAGGGAGCACATAAATGGGAACCCATTTTTCAAAAGCAAAGCAGCAAGGAACCATGCAAAGACTACACCAGCCCAGTCTTATTTCCCTTTAAAACCACCTCAATTGTTGAAATATGCCAAATACTTCCCTAAGCACTTCTCAAAGAGTAACTTTTCATTTTTTTGGCCACGCTGGGGGAGGGGATCAAATGAGTGCTCCCACGTGTTAGGCAAGCACTCTGACACTGAGCTAAAACTCGGGCTCCAAAGAGCAACACTGGATGCTCAGGACAACTCACTTTCTCCTAGGTCCTAAGAGTTTTTGTGTTTTGTAGGTAAACAGAGCAAAGCATGAGTGACCTGTCAGGAGAGAGCAGATGCTGAGATTCACAGGAAGCAGTGTCACAGGAGTTTTCATTCCCACCTGCCCACTGCACAGCTGCTGAGCAGAAGAGAAAGCAAGGCAGGTGAAGAGGATGACCTTTGAGGGCAATGATCACACTGCCTTGATTACCCCTTGTCGTACTGTTTTCCCACGAAGGGGAATATAGGAATACAGCAAAGAGGAAACAGGTTTGCACATATGGACTTTCAAAGTCCTGCAAAACTGGTCTTAGATGGGGCAAGAGGAAAAAGAACCTGCATTCTTCTAACACCACTGAATAAAGGAGGCTGTATCTCCTGGAAAATTCAAAGTCCTTTGCACAGGCACTGTGTGGAGCATGAGTCACACAGACCTTCCTGATGAAGCTCAGGAGGCTGGGCTAGTGCTTCTCTAGCCACAAAGCAGCCAGGGGGTGCAGAGCTTAGGCAGCTCCTCAGTTCTCTCAAGCATGCTCACTTCAGATTGCCACTGGTTTTCTCGCAGGGGCTCAATTATTTGTTGAAATGAAAGGAATGCCTACTTTAACACAGTATTTCCATCAGGGAAATAAATTACTTGGCCTGATACAACAACCTGTGTGTTGTGACTTGTTAATCAATATTTGTGTTTATGGCCCTTTAACATTTTCAAAGAACAATCTATTCCTCAGAAACTTTGCTTTAAAATCAACTGTAATGCTCCCCTCATCAGCATCTCAGATCTTAAAAAAAAAAAAAAAACCCAAAAAACAAGACTGTAGGAAAATTAAAGAGTTCTTGCATTTGTCATGATTTATTCTGTAAGGTAATATACTGATAAAGTTCAAAACTGAAAATTCCACTTAAAATCCCTTAGAATTTATAGAAAGTGAACCCTTTCTCTGAAAGTTTAGTAGCAACTATCACGTAGTGATGATTCAGAGATGGCACAGTGTCAAGGAAAGTGGGTAATAACTGCCCAGCTTCCTGCTGTACCCGAAAGTCACAGGAACAGACAGATGAACAGGCCCTGTGCCTGCAAAAGCACTGAGAAAAGGTGAGCTGAGATGACAGAGTGAGGCTGGGAGGGAACGAGGGAATGAAGTGGGGAGTGCGGGCAAGGGAAAGGGTGCAGAGCAGGAACCACCACTGGGCTGGGTGGAGACACCAGAAAAGCTAGGCCAGGAGCTGACGGGTACTCTAATGGGACAGGCCTGCTGGCAGCAGCCTTGCCTGGTTTTAAGAACTACCAATTTTGAAAAACACAAAAAGAATCCAGGAAGCATTCAGTAGAATAATGGCTTTATTTTATATAAGTATCAGGCTCTAACTGACTGCACCACTGTAGCTCCAATGGCTTTATTTTAAAGTTAATATAGGAAGCTAACCTCCTGACATGGCTGTTTTCTATGTCTGAATATGCAATTTCATGTTCATAACGTAATCAATTTATCAACACTTTTCACAGTTGTTAAATCATACTTTTTGTTTTATATTTACAATCTTTAAATTGTGTTTAAGTTTACAAAAGTGAACTAAGGAGAGCCAGGCATGGTGGCGCACACCTGTAATCCCAGCACTCAGGAGGCTGAGACAGGAGGATCGCTGTGAGTTCAAGATCAGCCTGGGCTAAACAGTGAGTTACAGGTCAATCTCAACTACATAGTGAGACCCTGTCTCAAAAACCAAAAACCAAACCAAAACAAAACAAAACAAAAAAAAGTGAACTAAGGAGGATGTTGACCACTTAAGACTGGCAGAAAGTAAATTTCCCATTATTTAAACTTGTACTAAAAATAAACTTTATTAACACACTGATTCAGAAATTTTTAAATTACAGCCGGGTGCAGCGACACATGCCTGTAATCCCAGCACTCGCGAGGCTGAGGCAGGAGGATTGCTGTGAGTTCGATCAAGACCAGCCTGGGTTACATAGTGAGTTCCAAGTCAGTCTCAACTACATAGTGAGACCGTCTCAAAAAAACAAACAAACAAACAAAAAATTAAATTAATCTATAGAGTGGATAGTTAAATTCCTCAAGTGGGTTGGAAAGCATACACTGGGAGGGGGAGGGAGCAGGGATGGGCTGCCCTCCCATGGATGTGCAGCCTTAGGAACCCCGGGCTACCAGCTCCCATCTCCCCTCATCCCTGGAGGCCCCTGGCTCACCAACATCACAGATGTCCTTTCTGTGCATCAAGTCATACACCATCCATAGCAGAGATCACCGCGAAGTTACATACACAGCTCTACCAAGGCAAATAAACAGAGGCCAGAGGTGGACAGAACGATGTAGAAATGCATCTTACAATTCCCACCCTCAGAAAGAGAAGACTGAAGGCCCTTTTTTTAGTTTTTTTAAATACAGGAATATTCTGGTTTTCAGCAATTTTCAAACTAGTGTAACAAAGGAAGAGAAGCTACTGTCTCATAAGGACTTCATATTATTATAATATCATGCTTGTCAGAACACCTGGTAGATACATGGATCAGAATGGATCACTAATGAAATATATATGGCCTTACCTCTCATGACAAGACTGAGAGCATGCTCATTAAGCAAGAGCAAAACTTGAACGCATCTAAAACCCAAGATAAACTAGATTCAGTAACCTCCACAAATTGAGACAGCACTTGTTAATGCAGGAGAGTAAGTGCAATTTTAATTTATTTTTCATACACTTATAAAAGAGAGGTCTGGGGATGTAGCTCAGTGGTGGAGCACTTACCTAGCATGCATAAGGCCCTGGGGTTCAACCTCTAACACTACAAAAAGGGAAAGAAGGGGACCAGGTCTGGTGGTAGCACATGCCTGTAATTGCAGCATGCTAAGAGGCTGAAACAGGAGGATCACAAGTTCATACTCAACTTGAGCAATTTGCAAGATTCTGTCTCAAAATAAAAAAAATAAAAGGGCTGGGAACAGAGCTCAGTACAAAGGTGCTGGGTTCAATCCCCAGTACCATGGGAGGAGGGTAAAAACTAGATAAATAAAAAAGGATCCTGTAGGGGTCGGGGATTTAGCTCAGTAGTGTTGCAAGGTCCTGAGTTCGATCTCTGATATCCAAAAAACAAAAAATAAAAATCTTGTAGTCTTGTAGTGAAATATCAGCTTAAAGAGCCAAAAGGCCTAACTTTATAAGTCATTTTTAAAATCAGTATATCATGGAGCTATACTAACTGAGCACAGACATTAAAGGCGACAGTTGTTTTTTATTCTGGGAGTTAGTGAGTAGTATCTTGTTTTTTCCTATTTCACTGAGAGACTTACAAGAATAAAGCAGATGTGCAAGTGTTTTTGAAAAATCAAGTTCAGGGCCGGGGATTTACCTCAGTGGTTCAGTGGCCTGCCTTGCAAGCGCAAGGACCCGAGTTCAATCCCCGGTACCAAGTTCAAAATACAAACTAGGATTCCATTCTTAAAGCAGAATGTAAAACAGAAGCTCAATGGAAGAGAAAGTCAGCAAATAAGCTTTAGCTGCAGCCTTGGTTGCAATATGAGACTTAAGACTGGTCAACTGTGCAGACCCTGGCAGAACTTGGGCAGAGCCCAAACTCCACGTTTCGAATCTCTACTATAAACAAGCAGGCAAGGTCAAAATTACCTGCTCACATATACCTTTTGCTTTAAACAGAGCATGCCAACTTTTTATCCTTTAAATTTAGATTTAGATTTATGATTAACGTGAAGCATTCTAGTAGCATTTAAAAAAACAGAAAATATTCTGTTATTTTAACCATTCAGTCACTAAAAACAATGGGGGAGGAGTGGATTTAAGAAAGAGACTGACATGCTATTTGGTGTATTTGTTCCAACAGTAGTATTCCAGATCGCCCCACCCCCACAAACCAGGGATCGCAGATTTTATTTTGAGATCAAAGCTGAGAAGCAGTAGGCTAAATAGTCATTTTCTGAAGAAACACACTCCTGATCAGGGGCACTAACTGTGCCCTCATGGAGCTGTAGCATTACTGTGTGCCTTTCACTTTTCACAAACTAGTTGTTGATGGGGACATGCAGTCTAGGAATTTGCTAGCCAGTATTTAGACTAATTTCTTCTTACCAATTATTGCTATTGAATTCTCAAAAGTTTACATACAGAAACTGCCCTGAGAAGTATTACCAATATTTAATGCTTAAAGAAAGCACTTGTTGATGGTTGTACACCTCAAAAGGCAACAAATAAATAAAAGGCAACTTTTCAGAGAACAGTTGGCAAATAGGCCACAAACTTGGGCATATGGATTACTGAGGGCTCAAATTTGTTTGAAGAATTCTCTACTTTAGGTTCTTAAATATTATGTCCTTTTATAATCCTGCATTTTAAAACATCAGTGTCTAACCTTACTAGTGGAATTTGATGTATTTCAAATTGATGTTTCAGAGTGACATTTATCACTAAGTGAAGGAAGGAGAAAAAAAGATCAGGAGGGAAGTCTAAGAGGTAAGGGAAAGCCCCTATGAGACTATATTAGACTGTTCTAACTTCAAATATATACGTACATTTACTTTATAATTTTTTTCTGTGCTACTTGGGATTAAACCCAGGGCCTCACATAGATTAGCACACGTTGGATATATTTTTTACTGCTAATACTTTTGTTTTATTGACCCTGTTCTTTATTTTAGGGATAAAGCAAAATAAAATTCAATGTGTGGGGGAGGGCAAGGGTAAGATAAGGTATCAAACAAAACTGACTCTGCTTGATAAAACCCTTATTAACTATGGCCAAAAGTCATTTATATGTGTGTCATGTATGCCAAATTTTCAATATAAACCCACAGGAAACTCTCATTTACTCAAATATGGTAGACTGAAAATACAGTTATACATCTGTTCCATTCCCCTAAAGGAAAAGGAAAACTTGTAAAATTCATGAGGGTATGAACAATAGGAAAAGGGGTATCCAATTCTGGAGGATGGAAATACAGGGTATGTGATTCAGCAGGCAGAAAGGAAGCCGAGAACTATGTAGTGCAGGGGCCACTAGAAGGCCAGCCACCTGTGGCACAGAGCCAGGGCAGGCCCAAGTCCTCCGAAGTCGGATCTCTAACTCAATCCCACTTAACCAGATAACTGTCTCTAGTTACCAGAGGGGCACAGGGCTTACTGAAACAAGTAGGACAAATACCACATCTTCATCCCCCACAACCCTACCACCTCCTTTCTCCACCTGGCTTTTAGGGTAATGATAGCCAAGTTTAAGCCCTGAGACAGGAGCTCTCAAGATTTTTCTCTGGGAAACTGACCTCAGAGAGCAGAGAAAAGATCTAAAGATGTTGACTGGCTGACTTCCACAGAGAGGAACACATACTAACAAGCTTTGTATACACTAACACAGCTTCAAGTAATTATTTTTTACTACCTCTTTCTCTCTTAAAACTATAAATGGATGGCTGAGGATAATCTAGCATTTGAAGAACCTCTAACAAAAAACAGGAAATAGGGAACAAAGGATTAAAAAACAAAAACCTGATGTGTTCAAAAAGAGAAACTAATGAAACCATAAACCCAATTAATACTTTTAAAAAATCAGCATATTAAGGAGAAAAAGTTCTTCAAAATATCAAAAATTAAAATAGGCAAACAAGAGGTTAGATGATAAAGCTAAAGAAAACAGAGAAATCAGAACAAAGACAAAGAAAACACAGAACTGAGGCCAAAAAGCCAAAGGATCAATCCACAAGATTCAATACGTTAACAGGAATTAAGAAAGTGAGAGCAGAGAAAATAGAGGGGAGAGAATTCTATTATCAAAGAAGAAACAACAGGGTACTGGTGTGTGGTTGGCGTACACCTGTTAACATCACCACCATTACTCTGGAGGATCATGAGTTTAAGGTCAGCCTGGGCTACATAGTGAGACCTTGTTACAAGAAGAGAAATAACATGGGACAGATTTCCTGAAGGATACAAGCGCACAAGGGAAAGGCCTCAGAGTCGCCAGCATAATGAATGAAAAGAGACCTACTCAAGGAGCTCTGAGAACCCCAGGTCAGAAACGAGAAGACCCGTAAATCTTCCAGAAGAGAAAAACAACACAAACACACAAGACCGGACCAGCTCCAGTCCTTTCACCTCTAACAATGGAAGCCAGAGTGGACAAGTCAGAAGCAACAAGTTCAAGATGGGGAGAGAAAATTACTTAAAAATCCCAATTCCAACTGCAGGTGTAGTTCATTGGTAGAGCACTTGGCTAGCACGTGCAAGGCCCTGGGTTCAATCACCAGCATGGGGAAAAAAATTTAAAAAGACTGCAGAGGATAGGATAAGACACAACCAGAGAGACAAGAGCTCAATATATCAGCCAAGAACTATCTCAGGAAACCACTAAAGAATGATGCACTCACTGGTTTACACGAAAGCTCATTTAAGAAAGTGGAAGACATGGAACAGGAGACAGAGAATTCAACAGCAACATAAGTGACAGCGACGACTGATGCCCCCAGGAAAAGTTATGAAGCACAGTTGTAATCCCAGCAATCGGGGAGGCTGAGGCAGGACTGCAAGTTTAAGAGTAGCCTGGGTAACTAAGCAACTTAGTGAAATCACCTCTCCAAATTAAAAAAAAAAGGCTGGAAATTTAGCTCAGTGCAAAGGCCCTGGGTTCAGTGGGGGCAGGGGGACTTATGAAGAAGAGTTTAAAGAATAAGTACCCAAGGACTGGGGATTTAGCTCAGTGGCATCTTGCCTGACTCACAAGTACAAGGTCCAGAGTTTGATTCCCGGTACTGGAAAAAAAGAATAAATATCCAAATTGGAAAGTGGAGTGGATTAGAAAGACATGGCTCAAGAGAAGAAAATGCAAGTGAAAACATGAATGAATAAGCCTAGGGCAATGAAACGTTTTAAAAGAAACGAAATATAATCATAGTATATTTTGTATTTTTTTTTAAAAATCAGTAACATAAATGGGTTATTATTCAGAAGCAAGAAACCAGCAGAGGCAGTGACTTCTGAAAGCCTAGCTGCTGAAGCGATGCCTCCTGGTAGAACAGTCAGTCAGGTCTGAGAAGGGGCAGAGCAGGTGCCCTGGTTCTCTAAAAAACTTTGGAGGCACTGGCCTGGCTCTGAAACTTGATGAAAATAAAAGTTAAACAAAGCTTCTTAATTACTCGCTTCACTTTCTGCCCACCACTTGGTCCTTGGAGCTTGTGATACAAGAACAAAACTACTGGAAGAAATGAAACCAAAATGAAGTAACAAAACCCCCAGCTTGGCTGGGTTTTTTCCTACTCACCATCTCTCTGGCTATTTCCAGCGCTTCCTGCAGGCCGTAGAGCCTGCCGCAGACCAGGTAGATTCCATTGGCCCAGAGAATACACCCCTCATGGACCCAAAATTCATTGCTGTCAAGAGGTAGTTCAGGAATTTGTAACTCCGGCTCAGGGCCACCTTCTGAAGTGGTGGGCATAGAGGGCTTTGTGTCCAAAACAGTCTTTTCACTGCTGCCCTCGGTGGCTGCTTTTTTACAAGGGAGCCCCCTGGAGAGGGATCGAGGGCCTCCGCCACAGTCTTCTGAGCGGTGGCGCCGCTTGAACCTGGGATGTGCGGCCAGGCTCCTCTGCTCCTTCTGCTGCTGCTGCTGCTCCTCTTCCTCCTCGGTGTCTGTCTTGGAGCCATTTGAAGCGCTTTTGTGCCGTACCTTGACTTTGCTCTGCATTTCTGTGGCCCTCTTAGGAGGCAGATTCTTCGGGAGAGTGGCTGCATAATCTTGGGGATAAAAGGGTCCAAAGAGGTCACCCATGTTCCGGTAACTGGCCCACTTGCCACAAAGACAGCAGACCAGGTGCCCCATAACAGAAGACTCTGTCACCACAGGTCCCTGCAGCATGAAGGAGGAAGCTGGGAGCACCTTGCTTTCGGTGCTGCTGGGGGGAGGGGTCAGAGACCTCTGACCTTTCCGACCCCTCACCAATTTGGTCTGTTCCTCTTCTTCAGCATTGATGATTGTACAAACGGCTCCAAGTTCACACTTATTTACTACATGGATATAGGGGAAAAAAGACTTGTTCTTGGCATCAGTTTTATCCAGTGGCTGGGTGGCATACTTTAGCTTGATCTCAGGCTCCTGGGGTTCTATGATGGGAACTGCTTGTTTGGTTTTCCGTTTCCTCGGCTGGGCCCCAGGCTTCCTTCTCTCTCTCCTTTGCCTCTGTTTTTTTGGCTTTGGCTCTCCATCTGCAGAACCTTCTGGTATCTGAGGTGGCTGGGGAGGCGGAGGTGGTGGCTGCTGCTGTTTCTTTTGCTTATTTACACTACCAATGGGTCTCCCCTTCTTCTTTCCTGATGGGAAATATCCCTTTGGGGGGAAACTCTCTTGTTTGGGCGAAATGGTCACTGTTTCATTCTCCTTCTCTTCAGCCTTGGGGTTTGCCTCAGGGGCCAATATGCCCACTGGGGCTACATTCTTGGAGTCAGGAAAGATCAAAGGTGCTGTCCCACCCAGGGAACCATCTGGTCTCCCCTGGTTATTGCCAGGCTTCTGTGAGATTGTGGATGTCATGGCGCCAGGGGGTTCCTTTCCAGCAGTAACTGTGTCTGGGTGTGTCTCTGCCTTCGCTTTGTCGTCCCCACTGGCACGCCACTCTTCTGCAGACCTCGCGAGGGGCTTCTCAATGTTAGACTCCTGGCTGGCTGGACTTGCTAGGTCAGACACCACCTCGCCCTTTCTCTTCTCCATCTCGGCCTCCTGGGCAGCCACCGTACCGCCTTCAGGAGGACCGCTCTTTAGAGACAGGATGTCATCTAGTGTCACTGTGTCTCCCCCGGCCTCTGCACTGTTTGCAGATGCACTCCTCCTGATATTTGGGGATGTGATCTTCTGAACTATAGCTTCCAGTTTCAATCCCCGTCCTTTCCGTGGGGGGAGTATTTTGGTCTTAGCAGGGCTTGTGAGGGTAACAGCAGGGCAGTTTCTATTATCTGGGCTTGGAAGGTCCTTGGAGGAATCTCTCTTAGGGATAGACTTGATATCCTGACTGTGAGAAAGATGGGCATAGGAATTAAATGCTTTATCAGTGCCTTCTTTTGATGGGTGAAGGAGGCGCCCTTTATCTTCAGTGTTACTGTGCTTTACATCTTGTGACTGTCTCTTACTGGGAATGGGAGAGATAAAAGAACGGACACGCCTCCGCATGATTAAGGGGTTCTGAGAAGAATGATCCTCTTGACCTGGAAGCCTCAGCATTACATTACTAGGTTTCGATGACTGTGTAGACTCAGCTAGTCCATGCCCATCAGTCTCATGGGGTGGTCCATACCTTTTCTGACTGGACATTCCTGGAGGACCACTGCTTTTGGCTGGAGAAGTTTGCCGAGAGAGATCCCAACAAGATTCTTGCTGTAACTTCTGGGAGCCGTGCTTCAATTCCATGCCTTTGTTAGGCAGACCGTCACTAGTCAGGAGGCAGCGCCCAGCTTCCTGAGAGCCAGGGTCATGGTAAGTGCCTACTGGTGGGCCATACATCATACCATCTTTGTCGTTTTTCAGAGGGCTCCGGACTCTGTCAAGAAACTGCTGCTGTCGTGGGCTCTTCCGAGATCCCTCCTGCCTGTGCTGTGCGGCAGCAATTACTCCCTGAGCAGAACTGCTGCTCCAATCTTTATACTCCTCTTGTTGCTGTTGATACATCTGTCTTTTATAATGGAGCTGGGAATTCAAACCTGGGTTAGGGTCCCCATAAGCATGAGCCCGAGTGTTTGTGTGATATGCAGAGGCCAGGCTCTCTGAGTTGGGAGAGAAGGGAGCGTGTAAAGAACTTCTGTTGGCCCTCTCCGAAAAAGTCATGTGTGGGTTCATGTGATGAGGGTCTCCTCCCGGGCCTCTGCTCCTCCCAGGAGACATCTTTAATTTTTCTGCGAAGTCATGGTACTGAGAAGGGGATCGACCCCTCATGGCCTCCCGACCACCAACTCTGGCAGGGACCCGCCTCATTGGCGTGGGTCTGCTGTCTTGGGGGCCATAGTCTGAAAGGGAATCGTGGGTTGCTGCTCCTGGGCTGGCATTGCCACGGTAAGACTCATGCTTGATGCTAGCGGGATGACAGTGGTCTCCAGATTTCTTGTTGTTAAAACTAGCTTGGGATTTGGATTGTTCAAAGTCTTCCTCTTTTATCTGCCCACTCTGAGATTTCAGCTTTGTTTCCATGGACACCAATCCACCTGGAAGAATGACGGACTGACTTAAACTTGGGTTGAGACGTTCGTTCCTCCCAATTCTGGCGTCGGCACCCATGTGTCCCAGTGAGTGAGCCCCCGGGTCCCTGACAATTTGTCTTAGAGGAGAAATGTCACAGATCACTGATCTCCTTTCAGAGAGGGAGCCCCCAGGCTCATGAGCTGATGACGGAGGCTCTATTTCAAACTTTCTGGGAATTGGATAGTCGGCCAAATTGATCTGTTTCATTTCGGGAGCTGCGCTGCTCGACTTCCTTTCCCAGGGGCCCCAGTGGGGGTTTTCTAACAGGGATCCAATGCTTTTGTTCAGAAGGCCCCTGCTGGCTAATTCATTGGTTTGACTAACTAGAACATTGGGCCTTGCAGTTCCTTCCAGGCCAGCAGCAATCCCCTGATGTTCCTGAACACTCCTGGAATACCGCCTGTCGGGGTGGTGGTGGTAACCCTGAAGCACTTCCTGCAGAAGGCTGGGGAACTTCTCGTTTCTACCCTTTCGTTCCCCGTGGCCAGCGAAGTCCCCCTTTTCTTGCCCTGTAGGATACTGAGGAAAACCACTGACATTTCGTGGCACAGCTGACCCAAAACTTTCTTTGTAACTATAACGCAGGCTTCCAGGAGACTTGCTGGGCTCAGTCCTGCCTGTGTAACTGGGGCCCACCGTGGAGTGGCCAGTCTGGCCATTCCCTTCTCCATTGTGGTTAGAGCTGTTGTCACCATTCTTGTTTCCTTTGCTCCCTCCTCCTAGAGGCTCTGGCTGGGGAAGTGATGTGTGACTGGCTTCCTTTGCCCCATTGTTGCTGGGTGGCTGCTGAGCAGCTGCAGGCTCATCCTCTGGGGAGCCTTTATCTTGTCCACCAGGCTTTTCTACCCGACCTGCCATGGCTTCCCGGGACACAATCACCCCGACTGTCTTCTCGTTGACTTTTGGGTTCCCCTCGGATGACAGTGGGGTGTCCTTAGCACCCGGTGAGGTGGCCTCTTCTCTAGCTGCGGGACTGGCACTCAGTCTCGGAGGCTCATTCTGAGTGCCTTGTGCTGGTGAGGCGCCAGCTTTCTCTGAGGTTCCACCCTTGTAGGTGGTGTCGGAGCTGGTACTCTGGCCGCTTAACTGCCTTACTCTCTCACCTTGGTCCTCTGAGCTACTGGAGCAGCCTCCGTCCAAGGACTCTGCCATTGGGGACTTCAGCTGTTCCTCAGGCTGTGAGGAACCTTCTGAGTTTGTGCAGCTGTCTGCTTTCTTAGATGACGAGGAGGGCCTCTTGGAGGTCTTCTTCTGAGGTGTCAGGGCATCAGAAAGTAACATATGTTGGACGGTATTAGGAAGATTGGCCACCTGTGTACTCAGGGCACTCAAACTACTCAACCCAGGATCCGTCAGTCGCTTTTCTGGAGCCCCTTCTAGCCCAAACCCTTTGAAGCCTGAGGCATGAGAATTAGGACTGGGCATCATCGATGGAGTTGGACTGAGCTGGGGCATTAACTGTAAAATTCGGTTTCTGGAACTCATGGGCACATTGCCTTGCCCACACTGAAGACTCTCCCCACTCTGCATGAGAGGAGATGGGGTGGAGCTGCAGCTTGGAGACTGAACCACAGAGGCAGCTGGAGAGGGGTTAGAGATGGGGCTGAAGTTCTGGTGAAACTGCATGGGGGACCTCACAGGAACCTCGGGCTGGCTGTACTGCCCCAGCAGTTTGGTGGCAGCATTGGTGTACTGCATCACATGCTGAGGGGGATGTTGTTGTTGTTGTTGTTGCTGTTGCTGCTGCTGCTGCTGTTGCTGCTGCTGCTGTTGTTGCTGTTGCTGCTGCTGCTGCTGCTGCTGCTGTGGCTGTGTTTGCTGCTGCTGCTGCCCCTGCTGGGTCCCTTGTGGAATCTTTGCCTGTTCAAAATTCTTCATAGACTGAGGCTGATAGCTGTAATTTGATTGTGTTCCATAAGCCTGTGCATTAGAACCTACATTATGCCCTTCATACTGGGAGCCAGAATTGACACTGTAACTGCCATCATAGCTCTGTCCAGATTGACTGAAACGCTGTGGTGAAGGGAAGGAGGAAGAAGAGGAGGAAGAAGCAGAAGACTGGTAGTGTTGGCCAAACTGACCCACTCTTAACTGGTAGCCAGCAGCAGAGGACGGCAGAGTAGAAGGCCGCTGCATTGGCTGTAGATGGGACGAGCCAGAGGTGGGCTGGCTAGCAGCTTGTGGCAGAGGTTGATGGGACTGGTAAAGCTGTTGTCTCAATTGCTGTACTTGCTGCTGTTGCTGGCTGGAAGCCTGCTGTTGGTACTGAGCACTCCCAGGAGAGAAAGGCCCTGTGTAATCCTGCTGATAATGAGACACACCACCAAGGGCAGAGTGCTGTGCTTGAAACTGGCCTACATGACCCTCACTCCCATACTGATTGCCAAAGCTGCTCCCCTGGGGTGGTCCATAGCTCTGCACAGGTCCAGAAGGCCTTCGCTGAGGAGGCTGTGGGGTTCCTGTTGCCACGGGGTCTTTGTTGCCTGCCATGTAGTAAAAATCTCCAGCCTCTTTCCTGAACCCCTGGTACCCCTGGTGACCAGAGGTCTCACTAGCCATCACTGCAGCAGCAGCTGCTGCTGTTCCTCGTCGTCCACCACCACTGCCACCACCACTGCCACCACTACTGCCACCTGCACCCCCAAAATTCTGGAACATCTGCGCCTGACGAGGGCTGAACTCTTCTATCCGGGATGAGCTGTGTACCTCCTGTGGGTAGCTCTGCTGGTTTCCGTGGTAACTGCTTTGCTCCCGAAAGGACTGCATACTGTTCAGCAGCACAGCAGCAGGCCAACAGCCCTCCTGGAAATAGGAGAAGACAGAAAGACATGAGACACGCTTCTCTGTAGAAATAAAATCAGGTCTAAAACAATTTGGATCCCCAGATGAAGCTGACTGGTTTCAATGTCATCTTTTGTCTTATGTCTATTTCTGATAATGTAAATAAGCAGAGAACTGGCCTAAAGAGTGAAGCAGGAGTCTGTAGTAGAAATTAAAGAATCACTCTAGCTGTGTCAACAGTTTTGAAAGAATTTCATTATTAAATAACATAGCAAGACCCTATCTCAAAAAAAAAAAAAGAAAAGGAAAGGAAAAAAAAGAATTTCATTATTAGACAAATGAGCCTCCAAATTCCAGTTGGGTTAAGTATGGGCCTATGTTATTACTATCCATGAAAAACAATCTTTTTTTTTTTTTTTTTTTTTTTTTTTTTTTTTTTTTTTTTTTTTTTTTTTTTTTTTTTTGCTACCGGGGATTGAACTTGGGACCTTGTGCTTATGAAGCAGGCAGCAAAACCACTAAGCTAAATCGCCAACCCACAATCATTTTTAGGTAGGTTTTTTTTGGGGGGGGTACCAGGGATCTAACTCAGGTCTTTGTGCTTGCGAGGCAGGTGGCAGAACCACTGAGCTAAATCCCAGGCCCCCACGATCATTTTTAAATAAGTCTTTCAGTTATGGCAGGGGAAGGGCAAGAAAAAGCACCTTCATTTTTTTGGCTTTCATATATTGCTCTGGCCTGTGAACTGAGTCAATCCTGAGGCAGCCTCTCCACACCCAGCGACTGCATCCACTCCTGAACTTGGAAACAGAATGGGCCTGAGAACCAATGCCAGTTCCTCATGTCCAGGAGGACACTGTTGCAGTGTTGCTGTAGTTACCAACCACCTGTGACAACTCGTGATCCCAGGTTATCACTGAAGATTCCTCTTGCTGTAGTTACCCACTGAAACTCTGGGTTCCACCTTCCTGTTGCACAGTTTGGTCTAAGGGAGCCCTCTGAGCCAACTGCCTACCGTTCCCAAGCACAAAGGCTAACCCAAAGCTGGACAGTAGCACTGACTGCTTCCAGACTCTCAGCACACCAGCACCTGTAGCTGCCACGGCAGCTTTTCACTTGCCAATCTAATATTCACAAAGCTATTTACCAGCTATTTCTATGAAAACAGGAGTTAAAACAGTCACTTTGATAGACAGCAAAAAAACAGGAAAAAATAGAAAAGAAAAGAAGATTATAAAGCATAGGACTCAGACTCTTCACAGTTACCTGATTAGGCCACCATTCTGCATGATCTTTGCTATAAAGCCTCACATTCTTAAACAACTCATCAAGAGCTGATTTTACTTTTCCTTTTCCTTGGGCTTATATCCTCTCCAAATCAGAGATGAACAGGACAAGGTCAAATTGCTCCAAATAACTTTAAAAAATCAATTATTTATAGTGCAGCATGGTGGTACACACCTGTAATCCTACCACTGTGGGAGGCTAAGGCAGGAGAACCACAAATTCAATTCCAGCCTAGGTAATTTAACAACTTAGCAAGACCCTGTCTCAAAATTAATTTTTAAAAAACTATTTTAGGGCCAGGGATTTAGCTCAGTGGTTCTGCCACCTGCTTCGCAAGCACTAGGTCCTAAGTTTGATCCCTGGTACTAAATAAATAAATAAATAAATAAAAATTTAAAAGAATGTAGCTCAGGGCCAGGGATTTAGCTCAGTGGTTCCACCAACTGCCTCGCAAGTGCAAAGTCTCAAGTTTGATCCCTAATACCAAAAAAAGAAAAAAGTAAAAAGAATGTAGTTCACTCAGTGTGAAGATCCTAGGTTCAATCCCCAGTATTTAAAAAAAAAAAAAATCAATTGTTTATAAAGAACTTATGAAAGACACATGAGATAGGGTGACGTTCTAAAAGACAGCTGGAAGGGCCGGGGATTCAGCTCACTGGTCCCACCGCCTGCCTCGTAAGTGCAAAGACCCAAATTTGATCCCTGCTACCAAAAAAAAAAAAAAAAAAAAAACCCAAACTAAAGACAGCTGTATTTCTCCTAACAGTTTATTAAGCTCATTTCTTAGGCCCTCTTCGGGGAGCTGCAATGGAGTTGCCTGCACAGAGTCAGTGATCCTTTTTTAAAGCTAAGTTAGATTCACCATCTCCTTGATCCTGAACTGCACCATCCATGCTTTTGCACAGAACTCTGCTCTGCTCTGCCTGTCATGGCTTGTCCCTCTCTCTCACCTCCTCCCAGCCTCTGAGCAAATGTCACCTGGCTATCAGGCCTTCCCTGGTCATCCAACTAAAACCGGTTAACTCCATACCCTTACCTTGCTTGCCTCCATCTTCTCCCTTATTTTATCCCCCTCCCTAGTACTTACTCTTAAGAGACACATAGATGTTGCTTGTTTACTGTCTCTCTGCCACTAGTATACAAACCCCTCAAGAAAAGAATGACTGTTCCTCATCATAATCTTCACGTCATTTGAACAGTAGCATAGATGTTTAATAGTGTAAGAAAAAGCTATAGAGAACAAGGCTACAACTCATATTCAGAGGTGGTTCTGTGGGGATGAGAAAACTGTACAAAGCAGAATATGATGGATCTAAAGCAGAACTGGAGGATGCTGCAAACTTGCCTTAAAACCCTATATATATGTCCAGGTCTAAGGAAAAACCCAGCTTATCTTGGGTCCACATGAGAACTGTGAGGAAATAATTCAG
Source organism: Fukomys damarensis (assembly GCF_012274545.1). Taxonomy (NCBI): domain Eukaryota; kingdom Metazoa; phylum Chordata; class Mammalia; order Rodentia; family Bathyergidae; genus Fukomys; species Fukomys damarensis. The sequence continues at coordinate 6,009,678 of NW_022900931.1, read as the reverse complement.
AAAGTAAAAATGGATCACAACAGAAGATAGCCAGTAACCTGACCTCTGAAAACCTGACACAGTTCTGAAATATATTACATCTAAAATAGCTAGACAAGGGCCTTCATCTTTGATATTAAGTTGAATTATACAGTCACTTGATCCAAAGCCATCTTTAAATATTCACATACAAGAAACATCAGAGTCTAAAGCAAATGGCTTCTCGTCCTCTTCACATGCCTCTGCAACAGACTGCTGCTTCTATGTTCCACTTAATCTGCTGGACAACAGGTAAGAGCTATTTAAATGGTCATTAAAGCAATGGCACTATTCCAGCAGTTACACATCCTGATTCACTTAATCCTCACAACACTAACACCCTTATTTTACAGATGAGGAAACTGAGGTATGGAATTCACGGTGCTCGTAAGCAGTAGTCCTGAGAGCCCAGTGTGGCCGTCCTCACAGGCCGTGTTCTTTACACTGCCCAGAGGATCTTCCCCATGGCCAGTCACAGAGGCCAGCTATTCTGTCAGAGATCAGTTATGACAGGAGGCAGGTGTTAACTATTCTTGTAGGTAGTCAGGTAGTCCTTTTGGCGCAGGCTTCAACACTGTCCCAGCTAGTTCTCTACCCTTATTTCTAGGACAATCAGTTTCTTGTTTGCAGCATGATTCTACTTTGGTTCTCAAGGCCAGTGGCCTTCTCAACATGGGAAAAAGAAGGCTAAATGAGGTTATACTGAACAAAAACACCAAATCTGGCAGTTGAAGGAATGAAAAGCAGCCAAGATGATCTCTATAAATGAATACATGTTTAATTAATTCTTCTGTAAATTATAAAACCAGATTTCTGAAGGTTTGAATGTATAAACACTTGGTCCTTGTTTTCCCTAAATAGGAGCCCTGAACTGAAGACCATTTTGAACATCAGCACAAAAGGATCTGATCTCCAGATAGGGAAAAGAGATGTGGGCACAATTCCTCCTTAGGTCTGTTCTCAGCTCTTCACCATAGATTTCCCGTCCTGAAGATGCCCTTCTCTTTATCATTAGTTTGTGGACTAGAAAGAGGAGGAAAAAAACCCCAACAACCAATACCTTCTGCCAAGCATCAGTCCAGCTAAATATTCTTATGTGAGTACCAAGGTGATGCAGATTTATCTTTTTAGGAGTAAAGCAAGCAGGGAAACCAAATATACCAGCAATAGAAAATGTACACCATACATATTTGTAATTTCACCATATTTTTTTTCTTTTTATTGAGTTTATTGATACATTCTAGGTATACAGTAGTTACACTCATTACTGGGATCTTGTACCTTTACATGACAGGTCTTGGTTCACCATTAGCATATAAAAAAAGCTAATAGTTAATAAAGGTCATCCCAATACTACCCATCATTTTTTTAAAGTATCACTGTAATCAATTTTAAAGCACTGTGATGAATCATGACAAATGCCTAAATACTTGTTTCACTAAAATATGCAGTAAAGAAAATTCAGTACCTCAGAGGAAGTCTGAAATCCATAAGGAACTTTCATACATACTTAAATAAGTTCACCAACACACTTCCCCTCTCTCCCTTTCCTGATTTGCTCACATATTCCTATCTGTATATACATCCTATCTGTACATCTCAGACAAGATGGAGGTGGATAGTTAGGTCCAGAACTTTCCAGATCCACACTCTGACCATCTGGCAATGGCCAAGTTCTCCATGATGGCTGACAACCTTGCTGTCTTATATAGAAAGCCAACATTTAACTTTCTTTGTCCTTCTGCCTTCACACATTCAAAACCATCCCATTCTATTACCTCTCTCCAAAGTTCTCCAAACTGTTCAAGAAAGCTCTTCTCATCTAAGTGCCTGCATACTCTTTCATTGCAGGATTAACCACTGCACTTCTGCTGATTTCCCTTCCTTTAAAAAATGATCCATTAAACTGGACATAGTGATGCACGCCTATAATTCCAGAACTCTGGGAGACTGAGGCAGGAGGATGATAGTCTGGACAACTTACTGAGATTCTGTCTCAAAAAATTAAAAAAGGGGTAGGGATGTAGTTCAGTACGATATAGCCCAAGAAACAAAGACACCTCTGATCCTCAAGAAATTAACAATCTACATGCTTCTGGTTATGGAGGGATATTCTTTGTTTGGCCTCCTACCCCACTCCTCACTCACCACCATCCTACTGTGTACCCTAGGAGGGGCACCACAGAGACTCTCCACAGACTCTGTCACCCTCTGCCTTCTGGCCCAGTATAGAGACAGTGAGACAGAAGCATTTACTTTCCCATCCTGCAGTTAATGAAGCTGGTGGAGACTCTCAGTGGCCAAAGCTTCTCCAGCTTCCAGGAACCACGTCCTTGTGCCTCCAGGCCTAAGAGATAATAACCACCTGGGACCGCCAACTGCCAGGCCCGAAGACGTCACAGTCCTCATTGGTTCGTCCAAATCTTGCTCACCCTTTACAAGCAGTCTCTTTATTAATCTTCTGCAGTGCCAACTCAGCTTCATGATCACCCCCCTGCCATGTCCTCCTCGGCACACCAGAGCTGGGGACTGCTTTCCAGGTCCTTTTCCAGTATGGTTCAGGATTGGAGTTCACAAAAGCAGCAGTTTCCGAAGCTCTGGAGAGCACGTGCCATGGCACTTCAGCCTGAGGCCATCAAAGCAACCTGACTAGACTCCCCAATCCCAGTTCTCCCAAAGTTGGATCAACGGTTAATTCCCGCCATCAAAACCCTTCATACCTGGAATGAACTCTCAATGATACAATTAAATGCTCCTCAAGTTACCAGTTTGAATGTGCCATCTGTTTTCTACTGGGACCCTACCTGATAAAGTGCTCTCATTCCTAGGATTTTAAAGTACATTATTATCACTTGGGGAGTGAAAGACTTCTACTTTCATACACTATGGCGTACAATAGGGACTCAAAATCCTCCCTCAACAAAACACCTAGAAATGTCAGACAAAGTGCGCAGCTAAACTGCAAGAGATGCCCAGGGTTCAAACTCAGGATGTTAAAAACCAAGTAGCAAGCAGGAGGTAGGCTCTGAACCAGGGACAGGGTCTGCATGCAGAAACAGAAGATAATTATGCTGTTCTATTCTCAAATGCCTCAGCTTCCTATCCTTAAAGAAAAGCACAATCATTCTGAGCCAGAAGTTTTGGAATAAGCCTAAACTCATATCCTAAACCCTCTGCATTTAAAATGTGGCCTAATCATGATGTTGCTCTTTCATCTTCTTTCCTCCCTACTCCTGTTCCAGCCACTTTCATCTTTCTAGCCCCACAGAATGCCTCCTGAAGTTCCCTGACCTGCATCACTCAGCGCATTGCATGCCCCAACAGTGCCACCCAGTACACAGGCCTGGATGTCCTATGGCATCTTCAATACAGTTTCTGCTCCACCTCTCCACCAAGCCTGCTTATGGCTCTCTGTGCCATCACCCCCTTACCCTGGAGCCTTCTCTGGCATACACCTAAGCCCATAAATTCCTCCTGACAGATCAGGTTACATGGCTCTCAAAACCCTAAGAACTGCTGAAATAGGATCATCTCTTCAAGTCTTCCTTAAAGCAGAGTGTATGGACCTCAACCATTACCTGAGATATGTGGCTACTAATATACTATAAACACCATTTATTAAGCACCTTCTACATGTCAGGCTGTCTGGTCAATCTATCTATCTATCTCTATATATATCTATATCTATCTATCTATCTCTATATATCTCAAGGGGGAAAACCCAATAAATGTCCTTTTCCCGAATCACCCTTCTAGGACAAACTGAAGCTGATAGTCTTGAACTCAAAATTCTTTTCATTCTGAAGCCCATGAGTATTCCTTTCACTGTGCTATAAAAGGAGCAAGGAGATTCCAAACCCATGTTTTTAAAATTCTGACAAACACTTGAATGACACTGTAACACCTGGCTATCACTTATTTTCTGCATGCTTAACACACGCCACATATTCTACCAGGTGCATTACACAAATGTTAATGTTTTTGATCCTCACCACAATCTAAGATGTATCAGTATTCCCTTTTGTACACTGAGGCTCAAAAAAATTTTCAAAAGTGAAACGTTCTTACCAAACAGAGAGGTGGGTTATGAAACGCCCACCCCAGTGTCCAGCCTGCGCGTCTAACAGAAGCCTTACTATCACAGACTGAAGCATTTTAGAAAGGTGTCTTGAAACTTGCTGGAACTGAGTTGAGCAGAGTGTACCTAAGCATATATGTACCACTTGTTTCATACGTGTGTAAACTGAGTATACCAGGGACTTGATTTTCTACTTTATATTCTGGGTCCCGCTCTCTTTTCCTCAGTGGCCAACAGCTGTCTCAGCACACTCAATCCTTAAGACAGTGTACTGACTGACGGTGCCTGCTGGTCCCTGCCTGGGAGTTCAGAAAGAAGACTCAACTCAGTCAGAATTCAGACACCTGTCCCACTATCTCACAGCAAAACACACCCCAGAACACAGCAGACACAAGAAATTTGCTCTCTGAGGGTCAATATGTTTTATATCAGCCATATAAACTGTAAAAATTTCCACCTTCAATCAGGATCAAACACATGCAGGCAAAAATGCGAAGGCACAAATTTATAGCTATTAAAATTTCCAACAATATGTAAGAGATGATATCCTACCTGGTGAGGTTAGAATGAAAAGTGGTACAAAAAAATAACAAATGAGCATAAATTATTACAACTCTTTGGAAAAGCAAGTTGATAATAAAATCTCATATCACAATACAAACTACCAAGAGATTGCTCCAGTGTTGCTGTAAAGGAAAAAAAAAATCTGACAATCTAACTCTTTATCACCTGAAAATAATTACACAAATTAGGGCACATCCATTCAAAGAAACAGCAAATGATCACTGAAAATGCCAGTGATGCATGCTTGTAACCCCATCACTCTGAGAGGCTGAGACAGGAAGATGCCAAATTCGAGGCCAGCCTGAGCAACTTTGTGAGACAACAGCTCAAAATAAAAAACAAAATGGGCTAGAGCTATAGCTCAGCACAAAGGCCCAGGCTCAATCTCCAGTACCATAAAAATAAAAAATGCAAATGCTTATTATGTAACAAATAAAGAAGAGCAGCATATACAACTCATAGCTGTACTATGATTACAACTATAGAAGTTAGGCATTGACTTGGTCGGGGACCAAAGGAAATGATACAGAAAAATGAAAACCTCTTTGACTATCCACAGTAGTGGACTGTGAGTGTATTTTCTCCCTTTTCATTTCATTAGTTTTTGTATAGGAAATAATCACTTCAATGCTTGGCATGGGGGCACATGCCTAGGATCCCAGTATTTGGGAGGCTGGGGCAGTAGAACTGTTGTGAGTTCGAGGCCAGCCTGAACCACATGGCGAGACACTATCTAAAAACAACAAGAAAATAATCACATAAAATATAATTAATATTGGGTGTGATGGCACATGTTTATAATCCCAGCACTCTGGAAGCTAAGGCAGAAGGATATTAAATTTGAGGCCAGATGGAACTAGACGGCGAGAATGTATCTCAACATCTCCCAAAATATTTTCAGTAATCTCATTATTCCTTACATTCATGATGCTTACTACAGTGCCTCAACAGTATCTCTGTTCCATCTGTATCTACTGTCAGCAGAGAGCTTCTCTGCCCAGGCGAAGGAAAGGAGGCCAGAAAATACCACAAGCCCAGAGCAGGTGAGGGCCAGAAAAATTGGTCAGGTAGAACAACGACTCCAGGAACCCAGTGCCCATACCACACGTACACCTTGGATACCCCAGCACCTAAACAAGTGTGCACAGGGTCACTGGCTCTATTTCTCCAAATCAGGCCTAGAAGCAGCTGAATTCCACTCCACAGTGGGCAGGCCTATTTTTAGACATAATCTCAAACAGCCAAGAGGCTAAAGCATCTCATCAACTGCATGCTTCTGTAACTCTGCAAGGAAGTGCCAGAAATCAGCATCTGGCCAGGCCCAGGAGCCGAGGCCCACCCTGGCCCCATGCCCACTCAATGGATGCCTGACTTATGTCCAGGGGCATCTCCAAATCACTCAAGTGGCCATGTCTACATGCACGATGGCCAAGCAGTTCCTAGAAAGGGGACAGAGGGGTAGGGCCAATGCATCTTAGGGGCTAGCTGGGGCTCCCTGTGGAATTTTCTTAACAGTTGAGCCTCAGAGATTTTGAGTTGTTCCTGAATTTTCTTTCTCCTTTAAAGGTCGAGTGCATGATGTTTAAACTTTCACAGACAAAAGAATCAGACAGCAGTTGATGCTGCCATCGACAGTGGGTATGGTGGTACAGGCTTGTAATCTCAGCTACTCAGGAGTCTGAGGCAGGAAGATTGCAAATTCAAGACCAGTCTGGACACTTTACTGATACTTTATCTCAAAATTTAAAAAATAAAAAGAACTGGTGTAGTTCAGTGGTAGAGCATCCCTGGGTTCAAGCACTGATGTCACCAAAGGAAAAATGTTTCATTTTATTATTCATTCAAAAATAATTTTGATTTAAAATGCAAGATACCAAGAACTAGTTCATAGTACAAAAATGAAAAGGTATATGATGGAAATTATAAGCTTTACTGAAGGACCCAAAAGAAGAGCTCAAAACAAAACACAGCGTGGTTAGATGAAAAAGGCAGTATCTCCAAGACCTGTCATGTAAAGGTACAAGATCCCAATGATGAATGTAACTGTACTGCATACCTAAAATGTACCATAAACTCAATGAGGGAAAAATAAAAATTAACATTAAAAAAAAAGCAGTATCATCAAGAAGTCAAGGGGCCAGGGATCTAGCTCAGTGGTTCTGCCGCCTGCTTTGCAAGTGCAAGGTCGCAAGTTCAATCCCCAGTACCAAAAACAAAACAAAACAACAACAACAACAAAGTCACGTCTCCACAGATTAGTTTATAAGATTCAGAGTTCAGTCAAAACAACAAAGTATGGGCTGGGGATTTAGCTCAGCAGTTCGGTGGCCTGCCTTGCAAGTGCAAAGGACCCGAGTTCAATCCCTGGTACCCCCCCAAAAAAAAAGTATGAAAAATTTTTAATCAAAGTGTATTACATACATGTATGAATCTGCCAAAATGAAATCCATTACTCTATGCAACCAATAAAAAAAAAGAGTGAAAATGTTTTTACTTTTAAATAATTTTAAGTCCAACAACAGTTCAAAGTAGCTGGGCAAGGTGGTACACACCTGTAATCACAGCACTCTGGAGAGTGAGAAAGGAGGACAGCCATAAGTTTGAAGCCAGCCTAAACTATACAGCAAGACCTTGTCTCAAAAAAAAAACACACACAGGGCTGGGGATTTAGCTCAGTGGTGCCATAGCCTGCCTTGCAAGCACAAGGTCCTGAATTTCATTCCTTGTACCAACCACAAACACACACACACACACACACACACACACACACACACGAATAGTTCAAAGTACTAACACATTCTTTCAACAAGACTGCCCAACTAGGTGTTTCTATCACCTGCTGTATTACTACTGTTTTCCTCTTTGTATTGAGTGTTTTGGAAGAATCCTACCATTTTTTACCAGTTTGTCCTTTGTCAAATACTGACCCATAGCCAGTATCTACTGGAAATGCCCACAAATGAATCTACTGTCTCTATAATGATTGTCCAATTACTTACTGGCAGAACTGGTATTGAACCCAGGGATTCTGCACTGAGTTATATTACTAGCCCTTTTAAAAAAAAATTTAAGAGTCTACTAAGTCACTAAGTTGTCCTGGTTGGGCTCAAACTTGCAGTTCTCCTGTCAGCCTCCCAGAGGGTTAGGGTCACAGATGTGAACTACCGCTGGTGACACTTTTTATACATCATTCTTTTACATTTCTTAACAGCAGAGGTTTGCCTCCTCATACATTTACTCAGCACTTAAACTGTCCCAGATTTAGCTGGTGGAAACCCCTTTAAAGTGGTACCTGTGTCCTCTTAATTCCATTCTTTGAAAAACTTCCTTACTTACTGGCAAAAAACTCTTCAGGCTCATCTGGTACTGTCCCAACCCCCAGCACCAGCTATTTCTTCAAGGACACTTGCTTCCATCTAAGATGTAAGGGCTAAGATTATTCATGGCTACTGGGAGGCTACTGCTTCTAACTAGAAAATACTACGAACATATGCATACTCATTCCTATAGCTATGACTATATTTATAGTGTATATGACTATATTTATAGTGTATATATGTTAAAGGCCATGAGATCCTATCAACACCTCCAATTTTAACCCAGCCCTAGAGTTTTTTTTATAGCCTTCCATTTTTCCATGTAATTCCTTCCTCAGACCATAAGAAACCTAGATCTCATTATCCTCAATAAACACTTAGCATACTTGCTAAACCAGTTTACCCATTTTGCTCTGCATAACCAATGCCCCAAGCTCTTCAGCCTCATCCTTCATACCCCTCCCCAGCACCTCCCCAGCCATGGGACTTCCCACTGCCTATGTATGTCTGTCCTTCTTCCACTACTTTGATAAACCAATTTCAGAGTTCATCCAAGAAAAATCTAAAGAAAACACATAACACAAGTCAGAAAAACTTGAAAAACTGTAAAAAGTCAGGAGATATTTGCCCTATTATATATCAAACTTTCTTTTCCTAATTAAAATTAACTAAAAATGTTGATATAACATGCCACCTTTGGGGGAGAAAATAATTGTGTTACTCCTACCTCATGACATTCACAAAAAATAAACTCTAGGTGAATTAAAGAGCTAAATGTTGCCCACCACCACCTCCAAAAAGGTAAAAGAACACTTAATCCTAAGGACCAAGGTGACAGTTTGGGTTTCTAACTACCATTTCTTACTAAATAGAACCTGGACTTCTTGGGAAAATGGCTGATTTTCCAAGGGACAAGCAAAGCATACAGAATAGGGCTATAACATTTCACTCTTGCCTGAAAGCCAGGACACGGAATCTAGAGGGGATGCCTCGATGCCAAGCAGCTTGGCAAGGTAACTGTGGTCATGCAAGTTTGTATTAATGTGACTTAATTAGCTGACTGAATTACTAGTGGAATTTTTGGTACAAGGATGACTCTCAGTAACATGCCATGGTATATGAAAGAGGGTGTCTTGATAAGGTGTTTACTAAGTCCCAACTGTTACTTCTGGGTTCTTGGTTTAGAAGTACCATTAGTCTCTGTACTTTCCTGTAAGTTTTACGTATTTTCTAACAAAACCTAAAATTCTGGTTCCTGGTGTAACCAATCTGAGAAAATTCCAGAGCCAACATCATAGAATTCAAACCCTTCAGTTTCTGACACCAAAAGAACTCTTGTCCTCACCTTTCTCTTGGCCCTCCTTCACATCTCCTGCTCCAGTGACACCAAATACCTCTCAACTTCCCAAATGTACTTCAGACTCCTTTCCCATGCCACTCCTGTGGCCACTATGCTACTCTCCCCTTTCACCATCTGACAAGACACTTCTGTAAAGACTAATTTCAACATCTGTCCTTTTGGGAGCCCTATTGTCTTGGTCCCTGCAGCTCCTGGCAGCTTGGACTCTGAAACAGGTTTTGCAGCTTACTGATAGTGAGATTCTCAGCATATTATGTACTTCTCTTTAGAATAAAAAATGCCCCCGTGGTTTGCCCCTGCTATAAGGAATACCACACCGCACTATGCCAAAGGCCACTACTATGTGGTCCACAGATGGGAATCACTTCTGTCACCCAGAAGCTGTCTCAGGTCCCGTGGACCCACAGGACCAGACTCTGAATGTTAAACAGTTTACAGCAGGTCACACACACAACACAGTGCTGCTACAAGTACTGGCCAAAGGCTGAAGAAAAGGGCCACAGAGGTAGTTTTTTTGTTTTTGTTTTTTGCTGTTGTTGTTTGTTTGTTTGGAACCAGATATTGAACCAGGGACCTTGCACTTGTGAGGCAGGCAGTGAGCTAAATCCCCAGCCCACACAGAGGTAGTTTGGATGGGAGTAGAAGTCTTTGGAGGGTTTTAAGCTAGGGAGTGACAGACTATGCTATGGTTTCAGTTTTCAAGTGGCAATACTGGCTGTTTTGTAGAAAATACACTATGAGAGAGGTAAAAGCAGAAGTAGAGTCAGAAAAGAAACTATTTTGGCAGTGTGGTAAGGGATATTGGCTACATGGATGAATCCAGTGTTCACGGAGGTGGTGATATGTGGTTAAAAATAAAGGACACAGTCTGAAGTCAGAACCAGCAGAAACTGCTAATGGGTCACAAGTAGATGTGGGGGATACAACCAAGATGACAAACCGTAGTAGCTACACTAGCTGAGCACCCGTGGTCTACAGGTGAAAACTCATTCAATCTTCACAGTAATCCCATGAGGCAGAGTACAGCTAATGACCCCACACTTATTAAAATGAAGGCAATGAGGCCTAGAAAAGTTTAGCAACTCCTCAAGGCCTTGACACCAACCCCTAGCTTCAAGCCCTGCCTGGTAGTAGGCTTGGGCATCTGTACTCCAGCACCACGCCCTTTGGAGAAACTGTAAAAACCGACACCATTTTTGGAGAGGGATAAGACTGGGAGCAGGACAGGAATCAAGAGTGCTTTGCCAGACGTGTTACCTCTGAGGTTCCTACTGGACATCCAAGTGGAGTAGTCGGTAGACAACTGGCTTAAGGGGATCTCAGCAAAAGGTGAGGGTGGAAATCAAATCAGAAGGTCAGCAGCACAGAGACAGTATTCCAAAGGGGTTGATGAGATCACCAGGAGCCAATTTTCAAGTTGCAGGGTGTGAAATTAATTTAGTGGGTCATAAATAGCACTTCTAAGAAATAAAATAGAGTAAAATGGAAAATAACAATGCCCAAGGCTCACAGTAAAATGAAATATAGGAACTATTTTGTGAAACTTTTGTTTCAGTTTTGCGTGCCTGGTGCATAAGCCAGTGCAGTGTGTCATCCTTTGTCACAGGATGTCATTTGGTATAGCTTTTATTTATTTTTTTTTTTAAAAAAAGAGGTTTAGCCAGATATAGTGGTGCACATCCATAATCCCAGCACTCTGAGGGGATGAGGTAGTATTCCAATCCCAGCCTGGGCAATTAATTAAATGATTTAAGAATACCCTTTCTCAAAATGTGGGGGGGATGTGGCGGAGGATATATAGCTCAGTGTGAAGGCCCTGGATTCAACCTCCAGTAGTTTTTTTAAAAAGGTTTAAGGCCACGGGTCTAGGGATTAAATATAGGCTCTATCTTCAAATCTCTCCAAAATTTAGAGGTTAAGAAGAAAAGGGTGGGAGAGGCACAAAGGGAAGGACGTTGAAGAGGGAAAAGGAAAGGAAGTATGGTCTCAGAGCCAGGCAAGTATGACATGTTAAGAAGCACAATGTGCGGCATGAGTACAGAGAAGAATTAACTGCTTCAGCTAAATACAGAATGAAAGGGTAGGGGGTGAGAAGCAAGATCAAGATTTTATTTTAGGGGACCCTAAGATATCCATCCTATAATATCCATAAATAGCAAATGTCCAGTTATTTGTTTGGATTTTTTTTTAAGCATCTACTATATGCAGGGCCTAGGAGCACACTAGACTCTGTTCTGAAAAGGCTCACATTCTTCAAGAGTAAAAACAGGCCGGGAGTGTTGGCGCACGCCTGTAATCCTAGGGGAGGCTGAGGCAGGAGGATCGCTGTGAGTTCGAGACCAGCCTGGGCTACACAGTGAGTTCCAGGTCAGTTTCAACTACATAGTGAGTGAGACCCTGTCTCAAAAAAACAAAACCAAAAAAAAAAAGTAAAAACAAAGGTGGTAAGGTGAGATCAGGGTTACAAACCAGTATGGCAATTTTCCTAACCATACTGTCCAATAATGGCTAATCCAAACCCACCACTCCAATATCTGTACTACTCCCTCCTGTCTTGAGCTTTGCCCCTCCCAAAACCACAGCTGAGTCATTCTTCAAGGTCATCTGGCCTCTTCCTGAAGCTCCCAGGGAATTTCTCACATCAGTGATCTTGCTTTCCCTGAATGATGGTGACAAGCTTTTTTGTCCATTCTGCTATCTGGCGCTCTCGCTCCTCTGCCTTGCCCTTACTTCCCTACCTTATATAAATGCCTCATCTCCGCAACTAGGCCATGTATCAGGCACATAATAAACATGCCTGACATCCACATGGTCCTCCAGCAGAAGCCAAGCAAGTCCCTGCTATAAGACATCCCTCAATTCAACTCACCTTTCAGCAGTCTTACTGGAACAGGTCCAATGCATTCACCCTCTAACCTAAAACCTTTCCCTGGCTCCTATGATTAGCAAAGCACACAGACTTCTCAGTCTTGTCTTCCATGCAGTCACAGACTGAGCTCTTGCCTTCCCTACCTCCCAGAATCCCTAAAGCTAGGGCAATGGCAATGGCAATCATACTCCCCCAAATTGCAAAGATGCTGATATTAAATTTTACAAAGGAGATCAATATTCATCAAACTGTTGACAACAGATGTGTTTGGGATGGGATAACACGGGGCAGTTATCTTGTAGAAACCGGTTTCACCAACACATTAATTTTTAAGCATGAAATAAAAGTTAAAACAAATTAATATATTTATACCTGATATCTGAATGCTTTAAGTGGATGAGGCAGTATTTTACAGTTTCATTTATTCTTAACTCTGTGACATAATTAGCCATCCTGCAGATGAGGAAACTGAGCTCAGAAAGCTTAAGTAACTCTCACAAGTTCACACAACTCTCCTCAAAGAAGACAAGATGGGATGAAGCCAAGTCTAAAACAGAATGTTTCCAAGCCTCTAGTGTGCATAATGACCCCTATGTCTTCCCCACCTTGACCAGCACGCTTCAACTTCATTCCAGCTGCCTTCTGCTGGAATAATATTAGCTTTAATGACACAGTATTCACCTCTAAGTCCAGCGCAAATCCCATTTTTCCCCTCATGCCTCTGTAGAACAAACCGTGGTCAGAACTATCAGCTATTTCCCCCTCAGTTTCCCCACAATGTGGGATCTTGGCTCTTCTACAGCCATGTATAATAAGCATTCAAAGGCTGGGTGAATAAGGGAAGGGAAATGAGGTTTTAAAGGGGAGGAATGGTCCAGAAGTGCTGTGTACATGCATCAAGTCCCAATGAGGAATGTGAGCACTGTGTACTATAAACATGCATAAATATAAATCAGAAGTTGTGGTCTGATTGGAGAAGGCGTCCAAGAGATGTAGGGAGGGGGAGGATGGCAAAGGGAAGAGATTTAAAAAAAAAAAGAATTAAGAAATGTCATGTAGTAACTCCCCACGATGACTGTAATCATTATGTACTCCAAACAGGTACCAATAAAAAATTTTTTTTAAGTCTCAATGAATTCAGGTGGCAATACAAATCCTCCTGCTGACAAAAGCAAAGTTCACAGATGAAAATCAAGATTTGGATTGGGGGTATAGGTCAGAAGTAAAGCTTGTTCTTAACACACACAAGGCTCCAGGTTCAACCCCTACCATAAGACAACAACAAACCCCAAAAGTTTTGATCTTGAGGAACTTTAACAGTGAGAAAAGGTTTTTATAACCCCTCTTCATTCTCCATTTTGAACCTCCTTCTACTTGCAGCATCAGGAGAGGCAAGATGGTTTTCACCTTTTCTGAGAAGAAATATAATAGATCACCATTTCTGGCAAGTAAATACTGCATAACTTACTACTAAAAATGTAAACACAAATCCAAAGGCTTTTTAAAAGATTCTGAAGTTCTGAAAATTACTTTCCAAAGGCTCTGACCCTTGGAAGAAGGAACCTAGGTTTAATACAACAAAGTGTAAAAGTGCTGTTCTTTTACATATTGCTAAATATGAAGACACAGAGAACCAGTGAGTCACATGTTTAAAATTCAAAAGCTCTTTAACACCAACTGAACACATATGAATTTATGGGGATAACTTGAATCCAAACACACTGTAAAACAAAAGTGCAACTAACAATCCCAGGGAGAAAATATGGGATGAGACAAACAGATTTTAACATGTCTTTGGTCTTCTTCGGCAAAGCAATGAGAAAAGCAGTCAACCAAAGCATTCCGACTTGATTTTGTTGGCGGCATCAACACCACAGGTCAACATATCAAATGAAGCAAACGGCAGAACTGACTTCTATGAGTCTAGTGCCACTCCAGCTAAAAGCCAATGGACCTTTTTACAGTTTACAGGGTCCTCTCCATATGGCTGTGGATGCAAGCATGGGAAGAATCTGGCCAATTAAATTCTATGAAACAAACATAGGAGCTGGGAAAAGTAGAGGTGAATGGACTCACTCTAAATTCATAGACTACAACATACGGAGACGCAATGTGTTAGTTTTAGTTCTTTCTTCCAACTTCTACACCAGGTGTGGGGGTGGACACCTATAATCCCAATATTCTCTAAGGCTGAGGCATGAAGACCACGTACTGAAACCCAGCCTGGGTAATTTAGTAATTTAGCAAGACCCTGTCTCAAAATAAAAAATAAAACAAGGGCTGGATATATTTCAATGTGAAGGCTCTGGCTTCAATCCTGAACACAGCAAAATAAGAAGAAAAAAAATCCTATAAACTAAACATACTCCTATAGATTTAATTTCCCACTTAAAAATCAAACTCAAAACCATCAAAGCCCACATCTATAACTATTTCAAAGGACCATTTCAAACTGGTCATAACTCCAGCTCCAAACTAGTAACCTCAGAGTGTCCAAATTAATCTGGGACAATAAGATGCCAAAGAAATGAAAAGGCAGAGCAGTGCAGCAGCACACAATCTTTGTGAATGGCATTCCCCCTTGGCCCTATTTTAGGTTCTCATGTCATAGCAAGGGTTTAGCAAATATAAATATAAAAGATGGTGAGACAAAGGAAAAGTAACACCCATCTGCTGTCTTTCCCAAGAGATTTGAGAAACATAACCCCTCTTCCCCCTCTCACCTGAGGCGTCTTTTGAAGTGATGCCTAAGGGAGCCCTGAGAGCGCCTTTCTTACCTGGAGTCAAACTAAATTAACAGCAGAAAGGGACCAAGAAAAATAGGTTAAAAAAAAAAAATCACCTGAAGCAGGTGCCAGTGATGCACTCAAGTCCGAAATTTAGAAAAGTTGAGGCAAGAAGATCACAAATTCAGGTCCCATCTGGGCAATTTAGCAAGAACCTATCTAAAAAAAAAGAGGGTGGGGTGGGGGGTCTGGTGATATAGGTCAGTGGTAGAGGGCCCCTAGGTTCAATCTTCCAGCACTGAGGGAAAAAAAATCATCTGGAAACAGAATTTTATTTTAGTAAGCAAAATGAGCAAAAACATATTTTATTTTAGCAAGATACAATTGCTTCCATAACTAAACTTTGTTTTGTATTGATTCTCCTGAGTTTTGAAAAACGTGCTAATCTAGAATCAAGAAACTCTGGGGCCGGAGAATTTGACTCAATGGTTCCTCCACCTGCCTTGCAAGTGCAAGGCCGAGTTTGATCCCAGTACCAAGAAGAAGGAAAAAAAAAAAAATAGAATCAGGAAACTCAAATTTAAATATTTCCCACTTGTTCTGTGACTTGGCCAATTTAACCCACAAGTCCCACTTTTTTCATCTGCAAAATGGGTATTAGCCTGCTTTGCCACCCCGCAGGAAGTCCCACAATATCTGCAAATTGGTTAAAGTGCCATGCAAATTAAAATTATCATTATTAGTATCACCACCCTTTTCCCCTCCCCTAAGTGAACAGTTGAATCAAAGAATAGGCAAGAGACACACATAATAAGGAAAAAGTTAAAAAAACAGGTTATATAAATGCCTCATCGGTCCAGGATTTAGCTCAGTGGTTTCACCAACTGCCTCACAAGCGCAAGGTCCTGAGTTCCATACCCGGTACAAAAAAAAAAAAAAGCGCCATCGCTCAAGCACCGGGAGGTAGCCTGGGCCCCGATCCACCTCAGGAAGGAGAGCCACGCCTTCCCCCGCCCCAGCCGCCATCACTCAAGCGCCGGGAAGGTAGCTGCGCGGGCACCCCTGAACTCCCATAAGTTCCCCACCACCCACACTCTCAGACCTCCTGACTGTGCCAGACTTTGGACCCACTCTGCAGAGGCAGAGGTGGTCATCAAGGGTATTTTTCTGAGTTCCCAACTTTGAACATCTTTAAAGAAAGAGCGTGGGAAACCTGTAATAGAACGTTGTGGAGTTCAACCATGCAGAAGGTTGGGGAACTCAATCTGGGCCTTGCAGCCCGGGGTCAGTCAGTGTCATGGGGTTCAGCCATCAGCTAAATGAGACTAGGGGTCTTGCATCGTCGCTCTGTCTGAGCCATTAAATGGTAAATACACTATATTCAAATTTTGTTCACTGCAGACATGTTCTGGACTGCTTCTTGATTTCAATTTAACTCAAATGATTTAAGGGTGATAGACTAGTGACTACCACAGGTGGTCAGTGTCCAAGTTGTGCTTGATCTTAATGTGTTGCTGATTGTATCAGTTGGGATAAAGCATTGCGGTTGAATTGATGAGCTGTTTTCTCTGATGTTATGAAGATGAGAACGTCTGTGGGTCGTTAGAGACACAGAAGCTAGGGCGCAACTATATCAGGAAGATTTGGGTGATAATCCAGAGATTAAACCAAGGACAGTCCGACAACAAAAATAAAAATGAGAAAACACTTAAGCAAGACACAAGGACAGACTTCCAGTTCACCAATGGCAAACAGTAGGGCAAATGAGGATGAAAAGACCGATAGTGAACCACCACCAGGACACCCTGAACTCAAATCACAGGAAGTAACAAAACAGATCAATTAGGCTCTAGAAAAATTCAAAACAGAAATAATTTCCCAGATAGCCATAGAGATAGTGAGCAAAATGGAAGTCACGATTTGAGACTCTAGAGCAGAAACTGACAAAAAAATAGATGAGCTCAGGACCATGATAGAAGCCATGAAGGCCCAGCATAAGAAAGATATGGAAAAAATAAACACCCAACATAGGAAAGAAATGGAATCCATAAAACAGATTCAAATAGATAATCAGGAGATTAAACATCCATAGAAAGTGTATGCAACAGAATAAAAGAATGCAAAGACAGGCTCTCAGATATAGAAGATAAGACTGCAGTCAGTGACCATGAAAAGAGAGGTCTCTTAAAAACAGTAAGAGATCATGAAATCGATCCA
>NW_022900931.1:5991699-5992387 GCF_012274545.1 Fukomys damarensis | reverse complement strand
AGAAAACTTCCCAAACAGAGGGGAAGAATTTGACATTCAGATAACTGAGGCATATAGGACCCCAACTAGCTACAATCAAAAAAAATCTACACCTAGACATATAATAATCAAGATCCCAGAAACCCAACAGAAGAACAAAATACTACAAGCAGTAAGAGAAAAGAAACAAATCACATACAAAGGAAAGCCCATCAGAATCACAGCAGACTTTTCAACACAAACCCTTGGGGCAAGGAGAGCCTGGAATGAGATATTTCAAGTACTAAAAGAGAACAACCTGCAACCTAGACTGATGTATCCTGCAAAACTCTCTTGCAAAATGGATGGGGAAATAAGACACTTCCATGACAAAGAACACCTAAGAAACTACATGAATACCAAACCAGCACTACAAGGAATTCTAAACAAGATCCTAGAAAAAGACAATGAAGGCAATAACACCATGAGGGCCAACAGAGCAAATCAAATAGACAAGGCAAGAAATTAAAGGGAGAAGGTGAAAAAGTAAAAAGAGTCAACAAAAAGCCAATAACATGTCAATAATAAGTCAGCACATATCTGTTATAACCAGCAATGTCAATGGCCTCAACTCACCAATCAAGAGAAATAGACTGGCAAAATGGAATAAGAAGGAAAATCCAACAATATGTTGTATACAGGAAACACACCTAGTGCAAAAAGAAGCCCA
>NW_022900931.1:5981550-5991282 GCF_012274545.1 Fukomys damarensis | reverse complement strand
ATATAAATTGAATTTTGGGAAACTTTAACGGTGCTGCCAACTTTGGAAAACGTCATCCCAATTTACTGTGTTGAGTTGGCATTGTACAGAAATGGAGAGCCATATTGGTCTAGAAATGTTAATTTTTTTTCCCCCATGTGTACAGGGGTAATACATTGTACTAAATATGTAAGGTCATATCTACGTGGGTTTGATTATATAAACTAATAAAGTATTCTCTAATAATGAAAAAAAGAATAAGATATAGACAGAGCATCAAGCAATTTAAATATGATCAGGGACCATTTTCATCTCCAGAATTAAGGATTATTTTAATGTTACATCATTGCCTTTTCTCTTTTATTTTCCTTTTTAGTTTTATTTTAGGATTCCCTATTTTTAATGTTCATACAGAGATTTCTTTAACTGAAATACTGAATAGTTTCTTTGGTGTGAAAAACTATAATAGTACACAGGATCCTAATGAGATAATTAACAATGTGAAATAGGAAGTAAAGGGCTAAAGGTGTAGGGAAAGTGGGAAGGTGGGGGAAAGGTAATAAGGGAGAGGAAAAAAAATATGAGAAACTGAAAAAATGGAAATAAAGTGTTTGTAAATGGGGAGGGGAGGAGGGGGTGAAGGGAGGGCAGGGACAAGGGAAAAAATGAGAATCAAGACCTATTATGTAAAGGTACAGAATCCCAATGATGAATGTAACTGTATTATATACCTAGATTGTACCAATAAACTCAATAAAAAGAAAAAAAACAAAAAAACAAAAAGAGGTATCTTCGGTACCAGAAAATAAAATATATCAAGCAATAAAAACAAAACAAAACAAAAAGTGCCTGCCAAAAATGCCTCATCTCCCCAACAATCAAACAATACTCTAAAAACCACAATAAATAGCAAAAACCACTCCATGATGGTTCAGTTCTATGCCACTCTCTAACAAGGAAAGCTCCCACACACTGGGATCTGCAGGTTATTCACAAAGAACATGACAGGGTCAAAGAGTTATTGGTCCTCCAATCAAGAATGCCACCAGAGCGCATTCTCATTCTACATGGCAAGAGCCACCAGCTATACACACAGTTCCTGTCCTCCTCAAAAATGTTCATTTCATTTCTAGATGTTCTGGAATAATAGAGACCATTTATTTTGTATTTACCTTCTTGAGTCTATGGCCTGATGTCTCTTTTGTTTTGTAAAGTTTCCAGCAATTCTCTTCATACACTGCCCTGCTCCTATTCTGTCCCTTCTTGATCTGAGAATCCCAGCTGAAGTGGGATGTGCTAAACCTTCTCACTATATCCTTTTGGTCACCTATGAAGAAGATAGCTGGTCTCTGTGATTCTAGAATAGCTAGAAATGACATGAACCCTTTCTGTAAGTATAATGCTAGTTAAACAATCACTATTGCAATCCTACTAGGGCTAAGACAGAGTACAAATGGACAAATTTGTAACACATGCAGTACTGGAGGAACCCAGAGATAAGCATTTAAAAGAGGTATGCAAAAATATGATCTCCCTATCTTTGTGCTACCAAAAGAAAAAGGAAGGAGCAGAGGCTAGGGAGAGGGCTATAAGAGGAAAAGGGCTAAAGGTGAAAAGCAATAAACTGAAAGGCACCTGTAGGAGTACCAGTAACTATACTTCAATTACTCTTTTACTGTGCTAAGCACACACCACAAACTGAAAGTCCTTAGCATGAGAAACTCAAGAATTCTTTTGACTTTCCCCATCCCTAGCTAATAAAGAACTTAAAAGATGACAAATGTAAGCAATTATTTCTTATGTAGCTCCATCAATGTTACATAAATAATTATGAGCACCGTTTCCTCCATTACTTGAGCCAGAATGGAGAAGCTGTTTCTTGTAAGAGAAGACAAAGGAGGAAGGAGAGTTCCAAAAGGAACTAGGCTAGGAAATGAGTACTTAGTGGAGAGCAGAGAAGATGTAGAGCAGGTAATCAGGAAATAAGTGCATGTAACATGGAATTCACAAGCTATAGTATACGAAAACCAATCTTGCAAAAAGCCCAAGAATCTCTGCTTTCTATTAAGCTCAAACTGCTAAATGAGCCCACTTATCTAAAGAGATAAAATACAGGGAAACACTTCTATTTGTTGGCCTCTCAAAGTTTTATGCCACAACCAGACAGGCAATCGGGTGGAAGACCTGGCAGAGGTGCCATCTGAGGGGCCTGGCAGACCTGGCACAGCATTAGCACATGAAACCTGCTACCAAGCAGGACAGTCCACTGAAGGGCGTAGCTGAGGCACACACCAGGATGTTGGTGAAATAAGCTGCTTTGGCAGTTTCAGGGTAGACTGTGCATCACTGGAGGTGCTTCTGTGACTCTGGCCTTGGAATATGACCTTCAGGCTAATAGACAAGAGTCGCAATAAATATATAACTTAAATATCTCTCCCTTAGGAATAAAATAATTTATTATTAATTTTTATACATGCTGGGACTGACTCTCACATCTGCTTTTATCAGATCTCACAGGTCCGTGAGCTCTAGGTTTCGTATCAGAAAGAATTACAAAGACTAGGCACCTAGCAAACTTCAAGATCTTATCTAGCTCTGAGATTCCACTAATATCCAAACACATTTAAGACTCCTTCATATTTAAACTAATTTGTTCAAATGATACTAGAAGTAAAAACCCTCCAAATTCCTAAACACTGCAAATCATATACCACCCGATATCTAACAAGATGCTAGTATCCAGTATTGAGAACTATATAGAAGGCTCCTATGACTCAACAGAAAGACAATCCAATTTAAAAGATAGCCAAAGGATTGAACAGACATTTCCCCAAAGAAGATACACAAATTACCAACAAGTACATGAAAAGATGTTCAGAATCATTAATTACTATGAAAATGCAAATCAAAATCATGAGCTATCACTTACTACATACTACAATAGCTATCTATAATCCAGCCTAGGCAACTGAAGATACTGTCTCAAAATAAATATTTAGAAAGGACTGGGGACATAGCTCAGTACTCCCTGAGTTCAAGTCCCTGAACCAAAAGGAAAGGGAAAAAAGAAAGAAAAATTACAAATGCTGGTCAGGATGTGGAGAAACTTGAAACCTGCTGGTGGGAATGTAAACAGTTTAGCAGTTCTTCTAAAAGTTAAACTAGTGTTACCATGTGACAGTAAGTTCACCCCATATAAATACCCAAAATAATTAAAGAGACTCCCAACAGATACTTGTATGCCAATGTTCACTGTAGCACTATTAAAATAGCCAAAAAGTAAAAACACACTTGTGTCCATCAACAGATAATAAACTTAGTCTATACTATACATACAGAGATGTAAATACTTGGACATAAAAAGGGATGAAGTTTTGGTGCGTGCTACAACATGGATGACCCTTGATGAATCTTTGTCTTTTTTCTTTTTTCTTTTTAGTGCTGAGGATGAAACTCAGGGCCACTCTACCACTAAGCTACTTCCCCAGATCTTTTTCTATTTTTTGAGACAGCCTCACTAAGTTGCCCAGGTGGGATTCAAACTTGCAGCTCTACTTCAGCCTCCTTCATTCAGTGCAGGGATTACAGGTGTGCGCCATCCTATCTGGCTGCCTGGCGAATCTTAAAAAATTATGGGAGGTGAAATAAGTCAGAGATAGGAGGCCAAATAACACATGACTACTAAACTGGATAAATTCATAGAGACAAAAGTAGACTAGGGCTTACAAGAGTCTGGCAAGGAGAGGAAATGGAGAGTTACTGCTCAGGGGGTGCAGTGATTCTGTTTGGAGGGTTGGAAAAGTTTTGGAAACAGAGATGACAGTTTGCATAATACCGTGAACGTAATCAGTGCCACTTAATTTCACACTTAAAATGTTAAAATCATTTGCATGTGTGTATAAAAATAACAATAAAGAAGAGTGAGTAAAGCTCAGTACAGTGGTACCTCGGTTCACAAACCAAATTGGACAAAATGGAATCAAATTTCCCCATAAGGCCAACGTTGAACTTAGCCATTGAATTTGATCCTGTTCTTGTCCAATTGAGTTTGTGACCAGAATTGTAGAAATAATTAAGCTCGTGAACTGAGGTACCACTGTAAATGTGCAGTCACTTCAGAAGAGTCTGGAGTTTCTTATAAAGTCTTCTCAGCTGATCCAGCAGGCATGCCTCTAGTTATTTACTAATTAAGCACTTATGTAAACACAAACTTGCATGTTGATGTTTATAGCAGCTTTACTTATAGCTTCCAAAACTGTAAGCAGCCAAGATACCCCTCAATAGATAAGTGGATAAACAAATTGTGGCACATCCATACAATGAAATATTACTCAATGATAAAAGATAAAACTATCCAGGTACAAAAAGACAAAGAAGAAATTTAAATGCATCTTACTATATGAGAGCGCATTGAAAAGGCTACCCACAAGGCAGGCATGGTGGTATGCGCCTGAAATCAATGCACTCTGAGAGGCCGAAGCAGGAAAGTTGCAAGCCTGAGCACAACACAGGCAACTGAGAACCCACACCCGCCCCCCAAAAAAGCGCCGAGGATGCATGCAGCTCCATGTAAAGACCCTGGGTTCAATCCTGTTACCCATACCCCTACACATTAAAAAAAGGTGGGGGGAGGCCATGAGACAGTATGATTCATGGAGGTCATGGAATCAGTATGATTCCAGATATATGCCAGTCTAGAGAATGCAAAACTGTAGAGACAGTAATAAGATCAGTGGTTGCCAAGGATCCAATTAGGAGGGAGGGATGAGCAGGGCAGAGCACAGGGCACTTCAGGGAAAATCAGTTACTATGTGACACTATAACCTGGAATTGCAAAATTTTATCAAGCCACATGGGCACAACAAGAGTAAACTCAAATAGGAACCATGCACCTTGATGAGTATTAAAGTAACAATACTGGTTCATCCACTGTAGCAAATGCACCACACCTGTGTGAGATGTTACTATTTTTTTGTTTGTTTGGTACCGGGGATCAAACTCTGGACTTTGTGCTTGCAAGGCAGGTGGCAGGACCACTGAGCTAAATACCCGGCCCAAGATGTCACTGTTAAGAGAAACTGATTGGAGAGGGGCTATCTAGGAACACTCTATACTTATGGCCCATTTTTTCTGTAAACCTAAAACTGCTCCCAAAAGGCTTGTTAATTTTAATACAAAATTAATATATCAGGAAAAAGATAGCTAATAATGAGATATCTCTCCATACCATTCGGTTGGCAATAAGACAGGTGTGGAGGATGTGGAGAAATTGAAACCTTTATATATTCCTGTGGAGACCAAGAAATAGTTCAGCTGCTGTGAAAAAGTTTGAGGGTTTCTCAAAAGTTGAATACATAATTACCATGACCCAGTAACTTCACTCCTCTATTTACCCAAAGTAAGTGAAAACAGATATTTAAACAAATACTTGTACACAAGTTTTCAATAATACTAATTCAAAATAGCCAAACAGTAGAAACAGCTGAAGGGTCCACTGACAGAAGAATGGATAAACAGATTATGCCATGTATGTACCATGGAGTATTATTCAGCCAAAAAAAGGAACAAGTACTCATACATCATAATGCAGATGAATCTCAAAAGCATGATGCTACACAGATGAAGCCAGACACAAAAGAACACCTAATGTATGAATCTATTTATGTGAAATATCAAAAATAAGTGAGTCCATGGAGAGAGCAGACCGGTAGTTGCCAGGAGCTGGTAGAAAGGGAGTGAGGGGAGTAACTGCTAGGTACTGGATTTATTTTGGGGATGATGATAATGTCATGAATGTACAACACTGTAAATGTACTAAATGCCACAGAATTGTTCGCCTAACTATGGCTAATTTTGTTATATGAAATTTATATCAATGTATTGAAACATCAAAAGAAGTATCTAATCCATAAAAACCAGGCTACCCAAGAATAATTACATTACTGGTCTCCCTTTTTACTAGCTTTCCTCAGTGCCTTCTCTTGTCTGCTGCCAGTTCTATAAATTTCACTCATCTTGTGGTTTCCCTCACTGTCCTAGTGAATATCGGGAGGACAAGCAGTGGCACTCACCTAAGCTCTGGAAACTGCCACTCCTTACCTCATCATTTCCATGCCCAATTTCCTGGCCTCTCTGAAAGGTGAGACCCCTTGTGCTTCATTCTTTATCTACATTTTTTTCTCCTGGATTTCTTCAAAAAGGTTCTTTACAACCAAAACAGTCCTTGGCTAAAGATAAGTCCTCCTTGTGACAACACTATAATATACCACTTTGTTTTTCCAGATTTGTTCTTCTCTACCTCAAAAATCATTCAGTTTGCTCGTGTGGGCAATGTACTGAAAAAGTCTCAGGAAGCGGGCCAGGGATTTAGCTCAGTGGTTCCGCCACTTGCCTCACAAGCACAAGGTCCTGAGTTCAATCCCCAGTACCAAAAAAAAAAAAAAGGCTCAGGAAGTGATCACACCAGAATCCTGCTCTCAAAAACAAAGGGGTGCAAGAATATATTTCAAAGGATATAATAAAAAGTGAAGGCTGGGTGTGACGGCACATGTTTGTAACCCGGGGAACTCAGGAACTCAGGAGGCTGAGGGAGGAGCATCGCCAGCACATTGAAGACCAGCCTGAACTACATACTGAGACCCTCAATCAATAGTGAAAATCAGGCCAGAGGTGATCTGGGTTCCATCCCCACAACTGCAAAAAAGTAAATAAAAATTTTTTAAATACACAACAAAATTACAAAATGAAAGAATATCCAGTTAAGGAAATGCTAGGTTTCATGGAAAAGAGAACATCTGAGGAAAACACTAAAAGGTAACAGGAACTGGCAAGTAGGAAAAGAGGACACAGACTCACACAGAATGAGGACAGCTCTGGGAACAGAGGGCTGCAGTGGAAGGTACGTGTGTGGAAACTAAGTGAAGGGGCTGGAAAGGCCTAACAGGGTCCTCCTGCAGGATCCTGAATGCCAACACAAGGTATCTGTACTTATTCCACAAATGAGAGGGATACGGCAAGAACTGCACCTCAGGAAGTTTTCTGGCAGTAGTTAGGAAGAGACTGGAGCCGGGAGAGGGAAAACAGGACTACTACTATTCAGGAGGCTGCCAGCAACTCAGGCAGGTCCACCACCAGCTCCATCCAGACCACTTCCGGCCTACATCTGTGACAGCTGCTTGCTTCCCACCTACTCAGTTCCTCAGCATCTCTGCAAGGCACTTCACAATACCTTCATTTAAAGAAAGCAAAATAGTAGTAGTAGTAGTAGTAGTAGTAGTAGTAGTAGTAGTAGTAGTAGTAGTAAAGACTAGTCCTACAAGAGTGATAAGCCAATGCTATGGAGTGATATACTTTACCGCACTTATTGTTTCTGACAAATGTGAGCTCCTACCTTGTGCCAGGCACTATGCTAACCAACAGGGCTGAAGAAGGCAAAGTTTCTACCTCATGAAGCTTACATTAAATGGAGGAAACAGGCAAAGGACGAAAATGTCACTGACTGTGTGAGGAAGAGAGAACAGAGCCAAGAGAGACACAGCATGTGGAGCCACTGGAGCTCAGGTGGGCAGGGAAGGCCCCTCTGCACAGGGAAAAGGAAGCAGCCATGTGGTGTGTGTTTCCACAAACAACACACTTTGCATTAAAGGAAGAAACAGGTTTTAGAGTCATACAGGGCTGGGTTCCAGCCTTCATTCTATCACTTAATGGCTAAGTGACCTCTCCTAAATTACTGAATCTCACTTGAATCTACTTCTTTTATCCCCATTTTATAAACAAAGCACCGAGTTTGTTATGGGGTTATTTCTTGAGAACTAAATAACTAATATAAACATTGTGCATGGTGCTTGGTATGGAATGGATAAGTGTTAGTTACTGATTTATTTCGTTAGTTTAATATACACAAAAATTATGTTGTTCCTACATCTAAAAACTAGATTTTTTTGTGATACTGGGGATCGAAAATAAAAAAATAAAAATAAAAACTAGATATTTAACGTAAGCCATCTGAGACAGACACGGTTTCCCTCAGGGTCCATGAGGGGGACTGGTTTGACTCCAATGGGTACCAGGATCTGTGGATATTCAAGTCCCTTACATAACAAGCTGTGCTATTTGTATAATCTACACATATCCTCCCACATACTTTAAATACTCTCTCTATATGATACTGAATATAATGCTATGTAAATACTGTATTTATAATGCTACATTCCTTACAGAATAAAGACAAGAAAAAAGTTTACACATGTTCAGAACAAGCATAATTAAAAAAATTTTTTTTTATTCATGGTGAAAAAGTAGATGTGGAGCCCATATAGGTAGAGGGGGCCAATCTATCACCTACAATCAGAAACCCAGAAAATCGCTTCTTGGCCTTTTGGCTAAGATCAAGTGTAGAAACCCAGAAGAAATTTTGTACAATAGCTTTAAGAATCACTTCCATCCACATTGCCTGCCTTGCAAGAGCAAGGTCCTGAGTTTGATCCCCGGTAACAGAGGGGGGAAAAAAAAGAATCACTTCCATCCACACACAAGAATTCTTAATACTTTAACCAAAACACTAAGAATCATAACATTTTTTAAACATATATTATTATTTCCATGTATAACTATTTCAACAGCCAGGGATTTAGCTCAGTTCCTGCCTTGCAAGGGCAAGGTCCTGAGTTCAATCCCTAGTACTACAGGGGAAAAAAAAACAGACAAACATTATTTCAACAAAAATACATTCATATGGGCATTTTTACTCCAGAATAAAAATACTGTTATAATGGGATTTTTGCAGACTTTTCATTTAGTAAAATCCAATCTTATCTTTAATAGAAGAAAATACCATATTCTATTTTAATAGAAGGCTAATAAACTGAATCAACTCAGTAAGAGAAACAACACACTAGCTTATAGAACTAAGTCTGTAATCATTTATAGATGGAAGCAGACAAAATCTCCCATTTTCCTATTCTCTAATGACTTAATTTAGGATGAACTAAAGCAGAGAGAAAACATTAGTCCATTCTTCCCTAGAAACCTACATCACCTATTAATTTGCCAATGAGATCAGATATGTGACTTGTACATGATCAATGTTGTGACTTTACATTAGCAGACATTTCTTGAGTTGTATAACCACTGGGTTCCTGCAAGAGAACTCCGTAATAAACCACTCTCTAAGAAGCTTCTTCTGCAGATACAGATGGGCCAATATCAAATATTTAGAATACTAGCCAAAGGTGGGGGGGTAGAAATAATGCTTGGTCAGTTGAGAAACATTTATTAAACTTCTCTAGAAAACACTACATAACTATATTTTTAGCTACTATGATTAAATTCTAATTCTTCAATTATATTTTCAAGGTTTATTTCTTAAACACAGGCATATGAAAACAAAAAGCATCAATGAAAGAAATCTTATGAAAACAAGTTGATTTTTTTTTTTAAATCCAGAAAATAGACTGGCCGGGCACCTTCTAAAATGTAAGCCAAATAAGTTCAGTAGAACAAAAAATAAAGTCATGTAACTTATACGCCCTAGCAAGTTGGCTGCAAAATTCTACTTTACTTACTAAATGACTCAAGAAATAGTTGCAAGCCAGGCATGCTGGCACATGCCTGTAATCCCAGCACTCGGGAGGCCGAGACAGGAGGATTGCGGTGAGTTCAAGACCAGTCTGAGCTACACAGTGAGTTCCAGGTCAGTCTCAACCAGTGAGATCCTTTCTCAAAAAAACAGAAAAAAAAAAAAAAAAAAAAAAA
>NW_022900931.1:5967370-5981480 GCF_012274545.1 Fukomys damarensis | reverse complement strand
AAAAAAAAAAAAAAAAAAAAAAAAAAAAAAAAAAGTTGCAGAGCACTAAGAACATAGCAACCACCATTCCAGATCTTGGGGATACAACAGCAGACAGGACTTTGCCTTCACACTGCAGATATCCTGCAGATAGGTCCTACAATAGCAATTCCTAGGCTCCTTTCCAGCCTGTTTACACCCAAAACCAAAGTCTTCCTTTAAAGAGGTCAAAAAATTATTCTACAAGTTCTCTTCCAGATCATTCAAATTAAACACACAGAGTACAGGTTAAGGGCAGAATCTAAAGCCAATTCCAATGTATGGCACTTCAAATTTTTATATAAAATTATTTGTGTTACTATTTAAGCTTTTGGTAAATGAAAGATTCTTTTTTTTATTTATTTTGGTATCAAAACAAGTTGATGATAGGGCTGGGGATTTAGCTCAGTGGTTCCGCTGCCTGCCTCATAAGCACAAGGACCAGAGTTCGATCCCCAGTACCACGGGGAAAAAAAAACCAAATTGATGACAAAACTTTGTGCACATCTATTTTACTGAAACTTGTTGCTACATTTTACAGATTATTCTTAGGTAGACCAGGCGGTGGACCTGTTAGAGATGAGTGCCCAAATTGCAACCCAAACCCAGTCACAGTACTTATCACAAAGTACCAAAATTATAATTACACCTGCCTATTGAAGTTTGCACAACTCATACATTAACATGTTTTGTCTGAAAAGAAAAACAAACAGCATAGATTCCCCACCACTGATAAAACTTATTATCTGGTCCCAGCCCTCTCTTCTTTCCACCATGAGCCCTCCTCACAGTCAGAACAGTTCTCTCAACATAAATATATCATGCCTCTTGCCACAAACTTTGCTCCACTTTTGAGAATCAAGACCCATCACACCAAGCTTTTCCCACCTCACTTCCTTCTGACTACCCCTCCCGATTATCTCCAGGCTCCCAACTGAGAGCCTACACTTTGCTATGTAATATGCTGCATCTTGAAGGAACTACCCTTGAAATGCTCCCCTGCTTGGTTCTCTTTCCTATCCACCCTTCAATGCTTACCCGATACCCTCTCCTCTACAGCCTTCCCTGACAGTCTTCCCAAACAATCAGGAGTAACAGCCTCTTCCCTCATCCTCCTCTAGTTCTGTGGCTACACTGCTGTTATAGCACCACAGATCCTTTGCAAATTTTACAAATGTCAATTTTCTCACTTTCCCACAGACATTGAACTGAAAGAAAATGGGAGATATTTAATTTTTCATTTCTTGTGCTTAGCATGGTTATCTACCTGACAATCTTGGCTAAACTCAAATTTTTTTCTTTTTCCTTTTATTTTCCCTGATGTGTTTCATTCCCATAAGCTTCATTCAACCCGTGTTCCTTGGAGGGGGTGGGTAACCAGGGTCCAAACTCGGGACTTTGCATTTGCAAGGCAGGTGGCAGCACCAATGTGCTAAATCTCTGGCCCGTGTTCTTTATCTTTAGGGAAAGTCAACTTTCAATACATGTGCTAGCCAATGTCGCAAAAGATTTCTTTAAATTAAAAAGTATTTAATAAACAATGCAGGCTGCAATGTCCTTCACTCCAACTCAGATTTCTCCTATGGAGTAGGCTAGAAGTTAAATTCATGTCCACAAGATCTTCTTCAATCAAAAGATGAAAATCCTACTCCACTTGTCTTATCTGTTTGTTTATCCATTTATGTGGTGCTAGGGATCAAATCCAAGGCCTTGCACTTGCTAGGTAAGAGCTCTACCACTGAGTTATACCCCCAGCCTCCTCTAAGTTTAAACTCACATGTTAACAGAGAGAAGAAAAAAAAGTAGTAGCACTAACCTCAATGCAATATGCACTTTTTCACTGTGCTGTTCCCTATTGTACAGATACTTGATTTACTGCTTAGGTTCATTTACAATTACTGTGCATGTTGAGTTTACAGGAGTCACTCACTTCATTACAATATTGAGGGCATATTCACCATTCCTTTGCACAACATCAAATAAGAGTTATTGGGTATTAATGAGCCTATGCTACTATTCTACAACTTTCCAGGAGGTAGTCCCAGCATTCCCAGCAGAACAGGGAGTTCTTCACTGACCCACTACTAGTGTACCCGACCTCCTCGGCTGTTGTTTTCAGAGTTAAACAGCTGGCCGTGGCACTTTAAAACACCCTCAGATGAGAGCAAGACACTGTCATCGACCCATCACTAGAGTATTTCATCAGGCTAAATTAACTCAGTTCTTTGGCTAATTAATTCTTCTAGATCTTTCCTCATTCTTAGTCACTTTTAGTTACTCTTAGGAACACTTTCCCAATTTTCCACAACAAATCCAAACTCAATTATTTTAATACCTGCTATGCAAAGGCACACAGACATCAGATTAACAAGGCCCAGTGGCCATCTAAGAATATACAAACTTGTGAAAGACACACGCTGTATTACCTGAACACACGATCTGCACTAACTGTACTACATGGCTGGAAAGAGGCAGTCTGTAGGGCATTCTGGAACAGAGGCTCGTGGGCAAAATGGCACAGTACATCTCTCCCCCATGCACCAACAGGCAACGCAACAGAAGCTGGCGATGGAAAATAAAGCAAAGCAGTCTTGACCAGAAGAACCTAAGAGCCCAATGAAGTGGGGTTTAAAAACAGTTTGCAAGTCTTTTTCCAGCAAAAATGTTATGCAGATACCCAAGAGATGACGGAAGACAAGAGCTACAAAGAGAACAGCACCCACTTCCACTTCAGCCATGCCACCTGGAATTCGAACCACCTCTGCAGCCTGGGGCAGCACCAAGGGGATTAAGAGTGCGCTCCACCTCATCTTATCTTACACTTAACACACTGTGCCTACCTGCATATGAATTTGTTAAATAAAACATGAAGACGCTGGAATAATTTACAAGTCACTGGTCTAAAGACTGAGAATGTCAGGTGTACAAGGAAGATGTGGAATTGTCAGACCAAGTAGGAAAAGCTTAGTCAAAATCACCAAAACGCCAGGCATGGTGGCACACACCTGTAATCCCAGAACTCGGGAGGCTGAGGCAGAAGAATTGCTGTGAGTTCAAAACCACACCCAGCTACACAGTGAGTTCCAGGTCAGTCTCAACTACACAGTGAGACCTTGTCTTAAAAAAAAATCACCGAAACACAGTCTGAAGAATTGTAAATGTACTATGTGCAGTAGTACATGCCTGTAATCTCAGCACTTGGGAGGCTGAGGCAGGGGGATCACTGCCTGGGCTACACAGGCCAGCCTGGGTGCTTAGTGAGTTCAAGTCCAGCCTGAACTGCATAATGAGACTCTGTCTCAAAAAAAAAAAAAAGTAAAGGTGACAGTTTCTCTTAAAATCCCAGGAAGAAGAAAGGTCATCTTAACCACTTTTTACTTTTCCTCCTGCAATTCTTGTTTCCTTAGCCCTGTCTGCTGCTACAGTGGTTTCTTCAAATCTTCCCTTCTTTCTTCAGACTCACAACTCTCCATCTCCCCCCTAGAGGTTCTTCTTGGCATACCCAGAACAGAGTCCTTACCTGCCTGCTCCTGTGTGCACTGTTTCCCTACTCACCTGGGCTTGCCTCTGGGACAGAAGACTTCTTCAGATTCAAAGCCAGTCACACTGGATCACCCTGGGTCCTGAGTCTCCAGGAAGGTCCTGGATGCGACTCTCTCTCTTACACCTTCAACTATGCCCTCTGTGCCAGCTCCTTCCCATCAGGATTTACACATGGTCAACTTTCTCATCTTAAAAAAAAAAAAAAAAAAAAAAAGCCCTCTTCTGTGTGTGTGTGTGTGTGTGTAAGTAATTAAATTTATTGGTACATTTTAGGTATACATAATGATAACATTCACCAATCATAGGGAATCTGTAGGTGTACATGATGTATCTCGATTCTTATTTTCTCCCATTCTCCACACAGGAATTTATTTTTAACTGCCAAACTTGGGGAAGGTATGACTCCAACTGTACTGTCTCCTCATCTTCCCTCACTTTCATCAATATACAGAAATCTGGTTACCTCTATTGCCCAAATGTCCCTTCCCTGCCCAAGTGCCATTTTCAGCCTTCTTGTCTACCATCTCTGGCTTTTTACTTTCCTCATGCCATCATCTCTAGTTTTCCTCCTATTCTTCAAAAGCTACCCTGCTTCCTTAAATGTTCACATTCCTCAGAGTTCTGTCCTGGGCCCTTGAGCACTTGTCATTGTTAGCAACAATAACATAACTCCCTGGCGGATTCTAAAAGTACTAAACCTGATATAAATCCCCATTATTGGCTGGAGATGCCCCATCACTCAGGCAGAAAACATGAAAGGAAAGGAAACACTTCTCTACATACTCACGTTCCCTATTTACCCGACAGCAATCACATCTATTCCCCAGCCGGAATTACTACATAGGTACAAATCTCCAAATCTTAATGTACAACCAAGTTTCCTGTCCTAAATGCCAGGTCTGTGGTCCAGCACAAGATGGCTCACAAGCATCTCAAACTTAAGTTCTAAACCAAATTCATATTTAACCCTCCCCCCAGTCTTCGTTTAGCCTCTATTTTCTATTTCAATAAATAGTGCCCCCACTCCCAACCTCCCACACCAGAAGTCTTGACTCCTGGCAGAATCCTCTCTCCTCAAAAGGTCTTTTCCCATAGCAGCCTTCCTCAGGAACTTCACTGAAGTCTACAGGTCTGGCCCCAAGTGTCTCCCATGTGGCTGCAGACATCAAGTATACAGCAGTGAACACATCAGGCTTAATTCTAGATGGAGGACACGCAAGCAGAAAAATAAAGGGACAGATACTTTCAGATGGTAATAAAAGCTATGAAGAAAACAAGGCAGGGTGATGGGATGGGGACATTTTAGACAGGAAAGGCCAGAGCAAAACCTCCAGAAGGTTACATTTAAAGTGAATGTGAATCACAGAAGTAAGTCTCACAAAGAGGCGAGGCTGCCTGTTCTAGGCAGGGGGAAGAGCCACGTGAGAAGGTCCCAAGGCAGAAATGAACTGGGGAGTTCAAGAGACAGAGAGAAGGCTAGCGAGACTAGAACACAGGGAGGGAGCACAGGGAGCAGATAGTACCTTACTGACCACCACAAAAGCAGTGGCAGGTCACTGAGCATTTCAGGGCAGCAACTGACATAATCCACTTTGAATTTCTTAAAATTCACTTATCTAAAATAAGGGGGAAAATAGTTTGGGAAAAGGGTAAAAACAGGGAGTAGGAAAACCAGTCAGAATACAACAGTCCAAGAAGGGGAAAAAATGAGAACCAAGACCTGTCATGTACAGGTACATGATCCCAATGAATGTAACTGTACTGCATACCTAAAATGTACCAATAAACTCAATGAGGGGGAAAAAAAGAGAGAGAAATACAATAGTCCATACAAAAGGAGTTGGTGGTCAGGCAGGGGATTTAGCTCGGTGCCAGTGTCTGCCTCGCAAGTGCAAGGTCCCGAGTTCAATCCTTGGTACCAAAAAAAAAAGTTGGTGACTGAGATGGGTACGGGTAATTTCTAGGTTATTTTTAGGTCTAATTTACATGAAAAAACAATTACATATGATATATGATGTAAGCAACTTTTGACAAATGTCTACTAAGACTGAAAATATCTCCATCACTCTAGAAATTGATCTAAGTTCCCTTTCCCACTCAATTCTCTTCCATGCAAGCAACATCAACCAAGCCATCCACTGGGCTCTATTTCTGCACCTCAATCCTTATGACACATATCAGTAGTTTGTCCCTTTTCATTGAGAGCAGCCTTCCACTCTACATATATGCCAGCTTGCTTACCTATCCTGCTGACAGCATCTGCACTGCTCCAATGTTTGGTTATTATGAATACGATTAACTATAATGGTAATATTCTCACATAAGGCTTATTTGTGGGCATTTTCATTTTTCCTAGATAAATATCTAAAAGTGAAAGTGCCAGGGCATTGGGTAGGTATATGTTCAACTTTTTAAGAACTGCCAAACAGCTTCCCAAAGTGGTTCCATCACTATATATTTCCACGAGCAGTGTATTCAACTGCCAGATGCCTGATTCCTAGGTGTTCTGCTTGAATAACTATAAACAGTTTCAGCTCTCCAAACAATTTCTTTCTACACTTTTACAAAAAGAACTTGGTAGGTGGGCACGGTGGCACACCTGTAATCCCAACGCTTGGGAGGCTGCAGGGGGAGGGTCACTGTGGATCTGAGGCCAGCTTGGGCTACATAGTCCGTTTAAGGCCAGTCTGGGCTACACAGCAAGATCCTATCTCAAAAACAGAAACAAAAGAAAAAGAAGAGGGAGAGGGAGAGGGAGAAAAGGAAAAAGAAAAAAAGAACTTTGCAGATGTTCTCCAAGGACACCCTTCCTCCTTACCCAATCCCCTTTGCTGATTATCTCATGGTATTTATTCCTTCAACAAACATCCTCAAGGAAGAGAAAATCCTGAGGTGGAGAGAGTGTTCTGGATAAAGCAGCATCTAGAAAAGTTCTGCAAGTGAGGCCAAGGATTTGGCTCAGTGGTTCCACTGCCTGTCTCCCAAGGGCAAGGGCACCAGTTTGATCTCTGGTATAACAACAAAAAAAAAGGTCCTGCAAGTGAGAAAGCTTAGGACCTTTAGAAGACTGATGGAAAGTGAATGTGGCTTGAGGACAGTGAGGAAGAGGCAGAGAGGAGCCTATGGCGGGGTTATCCAGGGCCTCTTCAAAGTGCTATGAGGGGCAGGGGATTTAGCTCAGTGGTTGTGCTGCCTGCCTCACAAGCACAGTGTGCCAAGTTCAATTCCCAGTACCAAAAACAAAAAAGAAGGGCCAGAGATTTATAGTTCAGTGGTTCCACCACCTGCTTCGTAAACGCAAGGTCCCAAGTTTGATCCCCAGTACCAAAACAAAACAAAACAAAAAAACAAGTGCTATGGGAGTTCCAGGCCAGCCTCAATTACATAGTGAGACTCTGTCTCTCAAAGATAAAGTGCTATGGAAAATCATCAAAATATTTTAGCCAAGGAAGAGACAGGTGACTCTTAGCTGCTTTGCACAAAGAGGAATAGAGGCAGATGTGAGTAGAAATGGGGAGACCTGGGCCAGGGATTCAGCTCAGTGCTTCCACCACCTGCCTTGCAAGTGCAAGGTCCCAAGTTTGATGCCTGGTACCAAAAAAAAAGAAAAAAGAAAAGAAATGGGGACTCCATGTTAAAGAGGCCACCACAGTGTTCCAGAAGATGACAGCAGCTCAGAGGGTGCCGGCAGGAGAAGTACTACGGAAGTCCTATTACAGAAACAGTACTGACAGTGACCTGGAGACAATGAGAGGGTGGTGAGGGCAGCAGGAACATGATCTGAGAAACTGGCTAAATGGCAACGCCACTTATGGCAAAGGGAACAAATGGAGAAGAGTCTGCAAAATGTTCAGACCTTGACTTATGAAGCCCCAGATACAGGTGAGAATTCCGTGTCGAATAGGAGGTAGAAGAACTGAGAGAGGTCTAGCTAAAGACATTCATGTGGACATGACTAGCTTATGGGCAATCACAAGAAGCCTGGGGCTGACAAGATCACCCAGGAATAGAGTACTCAGGGAAAAAAGGGTCCAGAATGCCAGTGGTCAGGCAGAAGGGCAAGAACAACCACAGAAGTGGGAAAAGACAGGCAAGGGAGAAGCAGGTCAATAATGAAACATACGGTCCCCCCTTCGAGAAGCCTCCAGCGACCTTTCAAGTCAGAGTCACGTCCCTGGTCAGCACCTTGTGCTCTGTCAGGGCACTTGAGACAGCCCCGATGAACCGCCCTTCTCTACTGGGCAGGTATTTGAGGCTATAACTCAATAGGACCAGCAGAAAACAGCCCTACTCAGGTTAGCCTCTTGGTATACAAGGAGCACAAGATGGAATGCTTGTGAATGAACAGCTACCTCTCTCTGAGCACCATCCACAGGCACTGCATTCCAGCATATACTTTCCTATTTTAATTCCTTTCCCAACAGGCCAGAAGGAATTATGTTTCCATTTTACAGGTGAGGTGACTATTTTGCTCAGACAAAAACCCAAAGCCACTGCTGAGAAGTGATGCAGCTAAGAGATGAGGCGCACATCCTCCTGCCTCAGCTATGCTGCCTCCATGAAGTGCTCGGGCTTCCCACAGCAAGTGTGTGCTCACGTTACTGCCAACAGGCACGGAATCTATCCCAGGAAACTGACCCCCAATGCACCCCATGCTCTCAGGGAAGCACCACAAGTCAGTCAGGGAAATGAATCACCACGCTCGTCAGGCACAGGGAACATGTTCTGGGGTGCTTCTAATTGTAGAGGTGAAAACAGGCTTCCCTGAAGCTGAAGTCTGGATGGAAAAGAAGTCAGCCCTGGCTGGGACCTTAACTCTTCAGTTCCATAACCCAGCCTTAGCCACACATCAGAGGTTGCCCTAACATCTAAAAGGCCTCACTCTAACTGAACTAAGGCTAAACGTGACAAAGGCAATTTCTCCATGTCATCCACTGTGGTCCAAGACATAATCAGGATGAGAAATCAGTGGGACCTAAAGAAGCCAACACCACACATTTCTGTGAAAAGTTAACCATGACATAAATTTCTGTGTCCATTCTCTGCTTTATGTTGATGTGCAGTTTCTCCCTTGATCTCTTCAGGCTGGAACTACATGTGCTTTTTAAAAATTTCCTGAGTATATTAGAACCCAGAGGCTTCCTTCCTTTTTCTACTCAGGGACCACTGTCAGCCTTCAATGCTCTGGTAAGAGCAGGGGGTTCAGTGGAAAGAACACTGGCTTCCATGTCAAAGAGCATGGCCTTGCCCTCGACTGTGTTGGTGTAACATTTCTTAACTTAGGGAAGCCCCATGGTGTCTTTCCTAAGTTGTAAAGCCAAAGGGTTAAACTAGACAATTTCTTGTTTCTTTTGGTTCCAAAATTTTATAATCAGAGGTTATGGAAAGGGTGGGATAAGGCATGCTGGATGGGATTAACCAAGAGATACTGTCCAGGGTACACTTAATAAAACCTGTCTCACCTGCAGGGTTTCCTCCCCTCCCAGAACCCCTGCTCAGAGCTGCCCTTGCCTCCTAAACTTCTCCCACTCAGGTTCCACACAGTCACTTGGGATTTTTCTATTTCAAACAATACGTACTTAGCAAAATGGTCTCACACAGAAATCATGAGTGTTTGCTAGGTTCATGTGAAACATTAACACAATACAATGATTACAAAATCCCAATCCAAGGGCCAGGATTTAGCTCTGTGGCACAGCACCTCCCTTGCAAATGCAAGGCCCTGAGTTCAATCCCTGGTACAGGGGGAGGAGGGTCCAGAGAACAAAATCCCAATCCAATTCCTCCAAGAGGAAACAAACACGAAAGAAGGATGTTTCCTACAGTGCCTAAAGCTTACCAATATTACAACACATCTCTACATTTTTTTATCAGGACAACTTTTAAAAAGCAGACATTGTTCCCCTTCTGCAGCTTTAATGGTACTGCTACCAAACTCTTAAGCTCTTCTAAGCACCTGTCCACAAAGCATAAAGCTATGAACAGAACTAAGACTTCAACCAGCCCACTTCCATCCTTTTGGATTCACTTCTCCAGCATTTAAGGGCCAAAGCAAATTGCTTACTTTAATACTACAGTTCATTTGTCGTACAGACCAAATTCAACTACTCTGCGGGCAAAAAAGATTTCCAAGCAAGAACATCTTTGAGACCACTCAAGGAGCGCTCCAAGTCACCAGCCCACTGTTGGGTCATTCTCTTCACAGCTATTATTACCACCTGTGTTCAGTGTCTCGCCCACCACTGCACTTCCTGTGCTTAGAACAATGTCTATAAACACCGGACAATGAAAAGCAGAACATATACACAGTAGGACTTGAATCCACATTTAGGGATGTGACATTCAAACATGGAAACCATTTTTCCACCAAGCTGATGTTCGAGTGTTCAAGGAACTTCCATCTGCCCTTTCCTACGGAATGTTTACATGTACATGCTGCAATAAGGACATTTTCCCTAGAAGCTAATGTTTTCTGTTTCTTAGTTCCACACAAAGCATCAGATAACAAGCCACAGATACACCAACAACTCAAGTTATGCAGTGCGTCTTCCTGCTGGGTCACGTGCATTGCCTGCAAAGGAAGCACAGCTCTAAGCAGAAAGTTCTGATTGTGCCTGCCGTCAAGAGGACCTTTTCACTCATACTGCACACACCATGGAAAAGGGCTGAGTTTAGCTCAATGGGAGAGTACCTCCCTAGCATGAGTGAGGGCCTAGGTTCCATTCCCAGTCCAGAGAAGAAAAAAAAAGAACTTTCAAGAGTGGATTAATAATCATTAGCTGGGTTTGGTGGCA
The DNA here is from genome assembly GCF_012274545.1 of Fukomys damarensis. Classification (NCBI taxonomy): domain Eukaryota; kingdom Metazoa; phylum Chordata; class Mammalia; order Rodentia; family Bathyergidae; genus Fukomys; species Fukomys damarensis. The sequence goes on along the minus strand of NW_022900931.1, from coordinate 5,971,125 downwards.
CATACCTGAAATCCCAGCACTTGGGAGGCCAAGGCAGGAGGACTGCTTCAAGTTCAAGGCCAGCCTGAACCACAGTGAGAATCTGTCCCACAAATAAAGTCTAATTAAATAACTACCTAGTCTAAGTACATTATGACCAGATTATGCTCTACTATAAAAACCTTGACTTCAATATATTTCAAATATGTAACTTTCATGTGCTATTTACTCCAATATAAATAGGATTTTATTGTTTGGCTTTGTTAATCTTTTTTTCTCCCTGGGAGATAAAACTCAGGACCTTGTACTTGCAAAGCAGGTGCCATTCCTCTGAGCTAAATCCCTGGCCTGTTACTTTTTTTTTTTTCTTTTGGTACTGGGGATCAAACTCAGTTCCTTGCGCTTGCCAGGCAGGCGGTGGAACCACTGAGCTAAATCCCCGGCCCTGTTACTTTTTTTTCTTAACCGCCACAAAAAGAAAATAAGTAAAACAGAGTTGGGAGCCCCAGACAGATCTAACAAACACTGAAGTGCCACAAGCACAAAGCCCCATACAGGAAGTATGCTTATGGCATTCTGGGGACAGGGCTCTTTTGTAAACACGTTTTAAGACTCTCCTGGTCAATGTGAGAGCAGTCAACATATAGTATGGTTCCTGTGCACTACAAACCCATGACACAGGAAAAACAACAGCCCTTTATGTACTATCACTCACTGAGCTGATATAAAAACTTCCAGTCAAGACAGAATTAGCAGAATTGGATTTGAAAAAAATTTCTTAATAGATTAAATCTCAGGCATGCTGGCAAAATTAGGTAGGCATTGGGGAAAAGGAAAGTTTAAAAAACTTCCAGGGGTCACAAAAGTAACAAACAGTAACAGAATAGTAACAACAAACAGTAACAAAACCATGCTTCCAAGGGAATGCAAAAAGAATTAAGATGCGGTATGTCCATGTACCAATTTCCCCTGGCCATGGCCAATGTAATCATCATGTACTACAAACATATACTGATTAAAACAAACATGTTTCCAGTATTTCACTCAGGTCGAGATTGCAGGTTCATCACAGCTTTAAACTAAAAGTCAGGCGTGTTGGCACATGCCTATAATCCCAGCACTCTGGGAGGCTGAGACAGAACAAGATCAGCCTGGTCAACATAGGACAACCCTGTCAATAACATTAACAATAATAATAAATTAAAAGGATGGGCATGGTGGCATGCAAGCTGGAGAAATATATAGATGTACCTCTAGCTATTTGGGAGGCTGAAACAGGATGATTACAAGTTAAGGCCAACTAGGCAACTTAGCAACACCCTATCTCCAAATCAAAGAGCTGAAGATGTAGCTCAGTAGGAGAGCAAATGCCTAGCATGCTGACTCTAGGTTCAATCTCAGCCAGGCAAGAGAAGAGAAAAAAAAAAAAAAAAACTAAACTAAAAAAATAAAAGCCAGGTACAATAGTACACATTGGCAATCCCAGTTACTCCTGGTAGCTGAGGCAGGAAGATCCCAGACTCAAGGCCAGCTAGGTAACCTAGTGAGATGCTGTCTCATAACAAAATTTAAAAGCGTTGGGGATGTAGCCAAGTGCTTGAGTGCTTGCCTAGCATATATGAGTCCAATACAAATCTAAGTATCACATAAAAAATACAAAGGGGGACACAGCAGGAAGATGTGCATTCCAGAGTTACAGCTACCAATAGCTGATATGTGCCCCGAGCAGCTGTAACAGAAATGGCACAGGCTTTGGAGCCAAAGAAGAGAGGAGGATTATATCCAAGCCCTGATGCTCACTGGTTCTATGACCTCTGAAAAAAAGGAAAAATAATCTGCCTCTCAAGCCTGCAGGATGGAGAATGCTAAGACAAAATACCTTGGACAGAGTCTAGCTTAAGGATTTGTTTTTTATACAAATGTCTGCATCCTTTCCTATCTATATAATGAGATAATTGAATTTACCAAAAGTCCAATTCTAATTTCTTGATCCAAACAGATGTGATCATTTCTACTATATACTCCATTTCACTTCAGAAAACTAAGTACATTGCTAAAAGGTTATGAAGCCTAAAAACCAAGTCTCTTAACATCTTACCAATTTAGCAAAGTTCTCTCACATATACACAAACTGCCTCAGTAGAATAAGTTTTACAAGGAAGATCTCAAATAATTTATGTATCTGGGTAGCTGTTTAAAATGTTCACCTGTGACAGGCCTGATGTTAACAGAAAACCTACCAACCCATCTCCAAAGTCAACACTATGAGCACAGCCTCCTTCCATGCTGCGACCCTTTTATAAGCTGCAGAGTAAATAAGAAACAGTATTACACCACATTAGGTACATGTTCCTCAAAGATCACAATACTAAAAATTTAAGACAAGACCAACTTCTGATGTTGGTCAAGAAGTACTCAGCAGTCAAAAGTATGGCCTAAGGCCCTGACACACCATAAAAATCAAAGAAACTAATTGAGGTTCTTCAGCATCTGTGAGGAGGGATAAATCGGGATGCAAATAATTAGTGCACCCTGAGGTGACAGTCAATTCCACTAGCCTACTATTTCACAGAATTCCACTTCACCTCTACACTGAGAATATCAAAGGTGGAAATTCCAAAGCTAGCCCAATGCCCCCTTTAAAAAGATTCTTCTCCAGACCCCAGTGTGAAAAGACCCTTCGACATACACCAACCCAATATCACATTATCCACATTTCCCAAGTAGTCAAACGCTGTCTGAAACATTCCTTTTGTTCTTAACTTTTACACACACACACACACACACACACACATGCCGCGCGCGCGCAGCACACTTAGCATAGGCTAGAAGACTGCACATTTTCGGTTATGAAGTTCAAAACAACAGCACCTGGGATTTGAGGAAAGACTGCCCCGACCAAGTTTTATGCTCTGGTGAAGCAAAAGGCTGGAGAAACTAAGACAAGCTGCCTCTTACACCTTGTATTTTTCAGAAAAGTTGCCAATGGTAAAGGTGAAAGCATGAGAGACAAAACAAAACAAAACCCCAACTCCAAACCAGTGCAATGTCTGATCTGAAAGAGAGTCATTTAACAGATGAGAAAATTGGGGCGTTGAGAGGTAGGTAACTTGCCCAAGGCAACAATTTATTTTGTCGCAAAGCTGGAAGTTTGATTCCTGGTCAGAATCAAAAGCAGTCTTCCCATCCACCAAGCTGTTACCCCAAGTAAAATGTTTCATAAAACTCTTCACTGAGGCTGTTAACATAAGGGTCCAATTATCATTTAAAGATCAGCCTGTTAGATAATAGCTCAAAAATTCCATCCATTTTACAGCATTTACTAGTCATCTAAGGAGGCGGAGAGCAGAGGAGCGGGTGAAATCCTAATTCTGATTTGTCTGTCCCCTTAGGGCAAACCAAAGGGTTGAACAGAGTCAGGCCCACAGCGACAGTATACCCACCCACAAACCGAGGAGGGCGGCCGCGGCTCCCCAATACTCTCCGCCCCACAAGTCATTAAATTCCACTACCCTCCCGCCGCGCGCGGGCTGGCCCGATCGGCAACTCTCCTGGAACCACCACTTTCCCTCAAACGGATGAGGAGCTCCGGGCCCCTAATCACGCACCCCGCCCTGCACGCCGCGACGGAGGAAAGGAAGAGAGCCCCACACAGGAAGTATGTCCCGGCCCCGCCGGCCGGTACCTGCCCTCCGCTGCCACTGGGCGAAGAGCGCCCGAGTCCACATGGCTTCAGGTGTTCGCGCGGCGATCGGCAGAACCCGTCCGTCCCGCGG
>NW_022900931.1:5954700-5966419 GCF_012274545.1 Fukomys damarensis | reverse complement strand
GACGCGGCAGCCGGAGTCGCGCCTGGTGCCCTGCGCAGCTGCGAGGCATAGCTCCTTGCCTTCCCTGTACCATCTTGGCCTGTCTTAAGGGTGGCCGCGAGCCAACTTTCTGGGGAGTTGGTGGCCCAGAGTCTCTCACTAGGATTTCTGAAGCTCCCGGAAGTCTCCAAAACTCGAGTCGCACCTTTGACAAGCCGTCCAGTGGGACCCAATGCGGGGCCCCTACCCACCACGCCTCTGCTGTCTGGGAATCGTTGTGTTGCTGCCTTTGCCCTCTCGGTTTTGGATAAACTTGGGCCCTCTCTGAGCCTACGTTTCTTCTCCCATGAAAAGCAAGAGGATGCAGAAAGCCTGCTGGACTCACGCTCCACAAACACCATTGCCCTCTCCTGCGAAGGAGCGGAGATGGCTGCGAGGTCTGGCAACCCAACCCTAGGTCCAGAAATGACTGGGAGATGTGCCGTGCCGTGATGTCAGCCTGCCCCAGCCTTCCTTTTCCAAAGCAAAGGAAGGACTTGACTTTTTTGCCTTAAGAAGTCTCCTTTGTAGAACCACTGCGTAGATGCAGTGTCCTGTGATCCTCGCTATCCACAGCCAGTGAGAAGGGGATGTGTTTGCAGTATTTGTATCATGCTTTCCACTCACCCAGTAACCTGGACAAATTTTATCCCCCCTTTGGGCCTTGGTTTCCCATTGGTACAGTGGGAAGGAGAATCTGGATTAGATGTCCTTAATGTGAGCTAAAACTGCTAGCTCTAAATTAGACCCACATCTGTCCTAGATGTTAGGGGAGTGTGTGGCTTCCTCTTCTGCGGCAACTCGACTTGAAAGTGGTCCGAGATTGTGAAGGCTTCAGGAAGCAGGTGGAGGCTGATGAGTCTTCAGGTGTAGCCTGTGGCCCAGGTTGAAGCATGCAAGTCCCCCAGGCCTAGCCTCACCCTTTCACCTTTCACCCTCAGGGAGAGCAGTTACTGCTTTGCCTTGCCTGCTATCACCTAGGGAGGATCGGGGGATCCCAGGTAGGGCCTAGCTTGGTTCTGGCCCCCCTTGCAGAAGGATGTGATTGGGGAAGGCATTGACTTCTGGCTTCTATCCAACCTCGCCAAGTGGAGCCGGCTCCAGTGCAGGTTGGGACTATTCCTGGGGATTGATTCCCCAACACCTCCTGCATGCCAGGCAGGGTGCCAAGATCTCCCAGGGCAGAGCTTAACAGGCTACCAGGCCCTGCCTGCTGGCTGTTCCCATTGTTCTTGCAACTGTTTCATTTTCAAATTCTCAAGCACCAAGACTTTTAAGACTAGTACCTGGCACCTTCAGCCTGAGTTGGGCTGCAGAGGGAAAGGTGGGAGGGACTCGGCAAAACCACGTTTCTAGTCAAAAATGGGAGAATCCAACGGTGTTTCCTAAAGACTGGGTGTGAGGGGCACCCTCATCTTGAGAGAATTCATGAAAAAGGGAAGCCCTTTTCCTCACAGCCTTCTGTGCCATAATTCTTACCTTTCTTCCCTTCTTCCTCAGCTCACTCTGTCTCAGGGTAGGAGGAGGAGGGGAGCCACAGCCCAGCCTCATTCAACTGGGAAAGACTACTGGAAGATCCCTCTCTGGCTCCAGGCTCTTGTTTGCCTCCTACTTCCTAAAACCAGCCTAACCCTGAAGGCCCCTCCCCACTCTTCCAAACCCTACTGGAACACAGCCCAGCTAGCTGACCTTCACCTGGAAACTTCCCCTGTCCTCCTGCAAGGCCAGCCAGGCCTCTTAGCCACTGGTGACCTGTCAGTTCCCTTCCAGTACCATGTGGAGGCAGAATAGGCACGACCATCACAGCTAACAAAAGTGGCCTTAGACAAGTCACTTCACCTCTGTTGGTTTCTTTGGCTGTAAGACAGGGATATTACCTTACTAAGGGGTATTATAGATAACTAAAGAAAGATGTGTAAACAACCTCATACAGTAGCAGGCAGGTATCCACCCTAGTTACAGTTCTGTGATGGGAACACAATGTAACACATGAACCTGCCTGGGAGGCAGAGAAGTCATTGCCCATAGTCCTACAGTGGCTGAAACACAGTAACTAGGAGCCCTTTCCCCTTTGATCCCATTAGCTCTGTCTCAAATGTATGGATCTTGCTTTCCCTTTTACGCTTTCTGGTCTGAAAGGAAAAGCCGATCAGCTGTTGTTTTTCCCCCTTTCTCCTAACCCAGACCACTCAAAAAGATACTTACTCAACTAAATCTGTGTGTATCAATTCCAGAGGCAAAATTAATCCTTTCCCTCCTCCTCTGGCTCAAAGATGGCTTTTGGAAACCCTGTGTCACTCCTTTTATTACAAACTCCTCTGCCCTCCTCCAGGCACCTGGGCCACTCCAGGATTACAAATGGAGCCTTCTGCCTCTAGGTCATTGATTCCACTACCGTCTGTCAGCACAGATTGATCGAGGAGCCTGGCCCTGCTCAGCAGATCAGTGACTTGTGCAAAGCGAGCCAGTGTGTCGGTGCCTTCAGCAGCAGGCGGATGTCCTTCCTCTCACTGACTGGCTCTCCTGGGCACCCAGATAGCCCTCACCTTTTATCCTTCAGCAGGCCTGGCTGCCCTTCCGCTAGGAGGGGCCACCTGTGAATAATCCCAAGCACACCAAGGAGGAAGCCTAGCATCCCAGGAGGCAACTTACAAATCTCTGGGTGCCAGAGCAGGAAGCTCCTCAAAAGCATCCTGCTGAGCCTGTCCCAAACCAGGCAAAGTGCAAAGCAGGGGCAGCCTGATGCTTTGTAGGCACACATGCCCTCACTGGATGGGAGCTCCCGTGGACTAGAAGGTGCTGAAAAAGAGGAGAGGGCTCAGAACAATTTTTTTTCTGTCAAGGTCAGGGAAGGCTCCAAAGCTGGGGTGGGGGCTCCTAAACAGAGGGCCAACGAATACTAAGATTGGAGTATTGGATAGCAAACAGCTGCTGTGGCCAGCCCACTGTACCCAGTGCAGAACAAAGGAGATAAGCTAGAGGCCAGTGAGAGTGGGACGCTGAAGGACCTTGCATCTGTGACATACATGGAATGAATTTGTTTCACAGGGTCTCGTGGTGGCCTCCATTCATCAGCTTGCCCCTCAACTCTGCCCTGCAGGAGCGAAGCTGTGGCTTTCACTGAGCCGTTGGTGAATACATTCATCTCTCCCACTGGACTGTGGATTTCTGCCTCCCTCCAGTGTTTGGCAACCGAAGCAAGAAAGGGCACCGGATCCACAAAAATTACATGTTAATGATGGCGATACAGGTCAGAGAATTCCAAGCTCACAATGAACCAGGTACTGGGAATATCTCCCTTTATCACCCCACTTAATGTCTGTGACACCTGATGAGGTTGATATGGGTGTCACATCTCCCATTTTACAGAATGGACTCTCCAAAGTGGAGGGGGTCTAAGTAATTTGCCACAAGTTAACCAGCTTGGAAGAGGCCAAGCTGGGATTTGAACCCAGGCCTTCAGAAGTTGCACTCAACCACCACACTTGCCAGCACTCAGCAATCACTGGAAAAATGGAAATGGATGGCAAGCTTATTGATTGATGGGCCCAAAAGTATGCAGGAATTGGACAGCTAAGGACAGCAACATCACTGTCATCAGCACCAGCATCTCTCCACAGTGGTGTGTGCAGGTTCTGGAGATGGGGCAGTCTGAGGGCTTCAGGCCTCACACCCTACACCTGGAGGACGCTAGCCTGCCCACCACACAGCAGCCACTGGTGCACCAGCTTGCTCATGTTCATCCATGTGAGTAGGGAGAACACCTGAGCAGGTGCCAAGAAACCTGGGAGGGGGTCGCACTTGCACCTGGACACTTCCTGGGCAAACACTGGGGTTCTACTGCCAACATAGGACATTGAGCCAGAACCAGCTTGGTCTCAGCCGTGTGCGTGCGTGCGTGCATGCACACATTTCACCAAATCATCCAATGGCTCAGAGTCTCAATTTCTTCATCTGCAAACAGGGGAAGTCAGGTTCCCTATCTGGGTGATGTCATACACACCTCACCAGAAGCCTGTGAGGCAGAGATTGTTATCTTCATTGGACAGAGCAGGAAACAGGTGCAGAGAGGCTAAGAGATTTCTCCCAAGTCACAGCGAGCAAGAAGCAGGGCTGGGATTTGGACCCACTCAATCACTTGGAGCACCACAAAGGGTTAAGTGAAGAAGAAATGATCTAATAGTCCTAGTGACAAAAGCACACTTTAAGCACTTCACCTGCATTAACTCATTTAATCCTCACAACAAACCTAGGAGGCGGTATTGTTCTGACTTTATTTTGCAGGCAAGGAAACAGGTTCAGAGCAGCTAGAAGGGAAGGATCTGAGCTGGAATTTGAACCCGGGCAAGGGGGGCTGCAGAGCCCCTGCATTGCTTTATCATGAGATAACAATAGGGAGGTTCCTTTCCATTGGGATTATTTCTGCTTGAAAACTCAAGACTTTTAGCCACATCATTGTCTGGGCTCCACAGGAAGGCAGTGCCACATGCTGAGGCATGCTGGGAAAAGACTTTGTTCCATCCTGTTTTGTTGACATGCTCTTCATTTTTAAGCCTGAAACCCAAGCTTCCTGCTAAGAATTCAAACCATGGAGAAAAAAACAGTGATGCTAACGGCCACTACTTCCTGAGCCTCTATGCTCCCTGCACCTGGAGCTCCATGTATCATTTAACCTTAACCTTGCAGCCCCCACTTTTATAGCCAAACAAACTGAAGCCCAGAGTTGCTGAGAAGGTACCCAAAGATGCTCAGCTTATGAGTGCTGGGTCCAGGATTTGCCCTCAGCTCCTCCTCCTGGATCCTGGCTCTTGACCTTAGTGACTGCCTCATTGTTGGGCATTTGATGGAACCGTTTCTGCTCATCTTCTGCCCTGTGCTGGTCATTCAATGTTGAAATGGCTGAGCCACTTAGAAGGGACCAAGATACAGTTGGATCTGGAGCTGGATGTCGGCTTCTCAACGACAGGAGCTGGGAAGAAGGGACAACCATGTCCCTCCAGTGTCTCGGGAAGCAGCCAGGCCTTGTGAGAATCCTTGATGCTGGCTTGCAGCTCGAGGTTACCTGCCGAAGCACATGCACAATGCCACAAACAGAAGGAAGCAGGGGCCAGCACCTTTACCAGCTCTCAATCCACCCTTGGTCCTCGACTGCTCCCTTTTTCCTGGGCCACTCACCCCTTCGGTCCCCAAAGGTCTCCACCTTACTCCCTCTGGCCCTGAAGCTTTCAGTGGATGCTGAGTGGCCTCGGAATGTATGTTCATTCCTATCCTGGAATGCGAAGCCCTCAGCTGCTCTGCTCAGGAGTTGCTTTCCTGTCTGGTGCCTACCTGCTCCCCAAGGGAGCATTGCAGTTTTCTCTCCCCTACAGGCTGAAATTGTATCCTCCTCCAAGTCTTACTCAAATGCCACCTCCTCCACAAAACCCTACCTCTGTTCTTATCATTCAGTTATTCATTCAACAAATACCAAATGAGCCTTCATTCTGTCAGGCATTGAGTCCAAGGGTTTCTGTTATCATGATGGTCATGGTCCCAGGAGACTGTGTGATGATGCTGGAAGAGAGCTCCAAGCAGAAGCAGAGGCACTGCCTAGGCTAAGGCCCCGAGGCAGGGGGAGCAAGTAGGTCTCCTGAAGGGAAAGGAGGCCAGTGTAGTAGACATTAAAGGAAGCTCAGTGTGGTGGCTCACCTGTAATCCCAGCACTCTGGAAGGCTGAGGCAGCAGGATGGAGGTTTTAAACCCAGCCTGAGCAATTTAGCAAGACTCTGTCTAACAACAAAGGGGGGGGGGCTGGGGATGTAGCTCAATTCCTAGCACTGCAAAAACAAAACAAAATAAACAAAACCGAGGAGAAGGAAGAGGATAGAAATAGGAGAAGCTGGAGGGAGTACGAAGGTGAAGGCCACAGAAGGGTTTAGGGTTTTGCGCTAAAGCAAAAGAAAAAGCCATGGATTCAGAGCAGGGACAGTATGCATTACACACCATCCTGCTGCTGCCTGTGGTTGTGACAGCATAGGCCCTGCATCAAGTCAGTGTTCCTGGGGTGAGTCGAGTCCTTCCTCCTGGACTGAGCTCTTAGGGGCAGGGCTGACCTCTGGTCATCTGGCCTCATCCCCATCAGCCAGCACAAGGCATTGTCCCCAAACCTCTGTGGACCGAGCTGATGGACAGGACAACCCACTTCCTCAGAGATCCCCTCCCCCAGGCAAGGCTGCCCACGCAAGGGGCTGTCCCCTTTCTCTGGAAGTTACAATGCTCAAACCAAAGTGAGGCCATGGCTCAGGGAGCTCAAGGAGCTGACGTGGCATTGATGTCCACACCAAGATAGCACATGATGAGACACTGCACCAGGTCATCTTTTGAATGACCAGGAAAAGAAATGAGATTTAACAGCCAAGAAGTGCTTTCAGGTTTACAAAGCACATTTCACTTGAGCATCCCCACACAGTCAACCCTCCGACATGTATAGTTAATGCCCTGTTTTATAGATGAGGAACCTGAGGCCCTGGAGAGGCAGATCCATAATAAGTAGTGACAGAGTCAAGTCTAGCACCTGACCTAAGTATGCCTCCTGTAGAGTCAGGAGGGCTTTCTAAAAACAAAAATAACAATAATAATCTAAACCATTTTAGTGGGCGCAGTGGGCCTGTAATTCCAGCACTTGGGAGGCTGAGGCAGGAGGATTGTCAGTTCAAGGCTAGCCTGGCTTACATATTGAGACTTTGTCTCCAAAGGGAAAAAAAAAAAAAACAGTAAAGTGACATATTTCATCAGGATGTCTGTCACACCAGCAGTGGGAGCCAACACACCAATTCTCAGAGGCTGCGCCCCCTCTGCATCAGATCCGCATGCTTAGCCCCAGGCCGAGCCGAGCACAAGCTCAGAAGGAGGATCCCTGGGCTTAGCGCTGCATATGGCAGGCACTCAGTAAATGCTGAGAGAACTGTGGCTCAGGTGTGCTGGGTATGGTGCTCACGCATCCCTTGCCTTAACTCAGGAGCCTGAGATCATGCAGCCAGTGAGGGGCAGAAACGGGGCCTGAACCCACCGGGCAGTGCCCTTATCACCCCTAAGCACAGTGAAGTGCAGGTGGGCACCAGCAATGGCAAACTCACAAGATAAGAACCTTGTCCCCAGCCTCTGCCCCGCAGTCTCCAGACTCCCAGCATTAAACCTGCCTCAGCTCCTTTTTGCTGGCAGCTGACTGTAAAAGGGCTCCGAGCCAGCTCCCCAAGCGCTGGGATCCTTGGCTTTCTCATCTGTGGACCAGGGACATTATTAGCACGGCCCGCCATGGAGGGCTGCATCCAACACCCACTGAATCAGTGACCCCCATGTCAAAGGCCTCTGCTGTTATTCAATCTCAGGGGCCCTGGGAGGTGGGGTCATTCACACCACCAGCCAACAAGCTCAGGAAGTGAAGTGCCCAGAGCAAGGGGTGGGCTGGGAAATAGAGTAACAAGAGCAATTGGAGCACTGGGATCCTTGGTGGCTGTCAGCCTCAGAACAAGGTGTGGGCTGGCCATGGCTCTCTGGCTCAACAGATGCCCACACCTGGGTACTCCCTACACGCAGCACATGGCAGGTGCACTTGGAGCCTCCGAGGGCCCCCACCCTTACCCAGGAGCAGTGTTAGATAAGTGGAAGGGGCCCCTTCTGCAGGCCACCTTCAGGGTGGGCGGGAAGAAGGCCCTCTTACCCGTGGGCAGACAGTGCTGCCCAAGTCACAGTCCACATGGAAATCTTCCAAGAAAGTCAGGAATGGGAGAATCTCAGCACCTCAGAGCAGCCAGGGACTTGATAGGTGAGCAGACCCAAATCCCCACTGTGCAGATTGGGAACCTGAGGCCCAGGAAGGTGACCAGTGTGCCCAAAGCCCCACAGTACGTGGGGGGCTGTGCCGCGTCTGAGAGGTATTTGGCCCCGTGGGGCTCATGTGAGAGGTGAGTGGGCCCTTGCTGGCCTCCAGGCCTCCCACTCCAGCCACCCACTCCCCTTTGCTCTTGGCCACACGGACAGAGGGCCCTGGTTTAGCATCCTATAGAAAACACCAAATCTCTGGGGCCCCTGAACACTTCGGGTTTGCAGTGCCCAGCCCCCAACTTGCCCTCACACACAGCCAGAGTAGGAAGATTGTTAAATAAGCTAATGGTGGTCAGACAGTGCCTGCCTAATTCACAGTGAGTGCTTAGATGTCTGGACTGGCATGATAATTACCCCATTCTACATCTAGGGAAACTGAAGTTCAAAGGGACTGCGTAATTGGTCTACAGACACCAGGTGATGAGCCGTCACTCTATTTGGCTTCTTGTTTTTGTTTTTTGAGACAGGGTCTCGCTGTAGTCCAAGCAGACTTTGAATTTATGAGTCTCCTGCCTCAGCCTCCCAGAATGCTGAGATTACAGGCATTGGTCACAATGACAAGCTTACTGGGCTTTTTTAAAAAGTTAAATTATTAACTGCCTACCAGGTGCCAACCTAGGGGCCGACAACCCTGTGACGAGTAGCTCTTGTAACTTTCACCACAGCTGTGAGAGCAACACTCCTATCAACCCAGGACACCAAGACTTGTAGAGGGCGGGTGACATGCCTGAGGCCACACAGAGAAGGACTAAGCCCAGAAAGTTGGTCTGAAGCCCTTCTGATGGGGCATGAGGCAGGGACCTCACCACCCCAGAAGCATCCAGGTGCCTCAGTGTCCAGCCTGGACAAGCTGCTCCGGGAAGCCTCGCTCAAGACAGGCTTTTCACTTTTCACTCCAAAAGGTCATGACTCCAACTCAGAGTATGGCCTGGGCTGGTCCTAGGCACCAAGAGTCCCGAGGCTCCAGAGTGAAAGACAACTCAGCATGCAGCCCTGGGTTCAATCCCCAGCACTATGAAAAGTAAGGTCCAGATTAACCCCTAAATTCAAGAACAGGGCCACAAGGGAATCCCAATGCCACAGGGCAGCCTGAGAGGCCGGCTTTGCAAGGTCCTGGAGAATGTATCCAAAGAGCTGAGACATAAATATATCCAGAAAATGAGTTGATGACTGAGCTGTCCGGATGGAACCTTCCTGAAGGATCAGCTCCCCTACCCAGAGAAATCATTTCCCCCTTCCAACCACCTCCAGCCCTCTCCCTGCCTTGCCTCTTACTCTTAAAGGCCTGCTTGCCGTCCCTGCCTTAGCTTGGCAAACTCCTACTAGCTCTTCAAGGCCTTCAAAAGCCACCTCCTCTGTGAAGCCTCTCTTGAGTGCCCTGTAGGAATTCACAGGAGTACCAGGGAGGCCACTTTTTGTCTTTCCCACAGAACCTCAAAACCATACCTGCCTTTAACTTAACACATACTGTGTGCAGTCACTGCACCTGCAATGTCCTTAATCCCCATACAGAAACTGCAGGAAAGTCTCGCTGCTCCCTGTTCCCCCACTACCTTTTAAAACTGGAACTCTGAGGCCAAGCCATTTGTCCAAAGCCACAGCGCAAGTGCATGTTGTAAAGCACATGTAGCCAGCCCAGCAGGCTCCAACTCAGGACTGGCTTACCCCAGACCTCTCAGGGTCACCAAGATAAGGCATCTCCTGTCTCTAGGTGCTAGGAGGGAGCCACCTCCTGAGTGGGCAGGCACTCCGAGACCTGGGCAGGGTGCACTGGGTGACAGGGCCAGCTGGCTCTGGCTGTGGCTCCAGCCTGATCTTCCCAGCAACTCTGGCCAAGAGTTTCTTGAGCCCAAGGGCCTGCCCCGAACCCAATACATTGGCCTTGGAGATACCACCCACACCTCCTTTCTTTTCTGCCTGGCACACAGAGCTCCACAGGGCACCAGAGCCCTATAGGCCATCCGAGTGGCTGAGCCCAAGGCCAAGGTGGTGCACATGGGCAGCTGCTCCTCATATACCACCCCTGGGATATGGCCGAGGTTTGAAGCCCCCTTACAGGTATGGCTGCAAACCTGCCCCCATGTACCAGCCTCCATAAGGAAAACCCCCTACGGGTGGGTTTGTCCAAAGGAAGTGAACCCATCACACTGTCAGGGGTGGGGTTAGGATGTGGCAGCTCCATCCTGATGGTCCCACTCCTTGGGGGATCACCAAGCCTGGATCTCTTCCCATGAGTTCCAGGCACAAACCTCCTCTATGCTCAGCTCTGCGTGGGTACCAGGGATGCACAGGAGATGCTTTAAAAGCCCCTATATCACACCACCCATGCTCTGTACCTAAAAGCCCAACAGGGAGATAGACTCACCAGTCTGGTCAGGGCTGAAAGCACAGCAGGTGGGCAAGGTGTACACCCAAGCCACCCCAACCAAGAGCAGGGGCAGCTTCTTGGAAGAGAATCTGGGTCCAGAAGATTTGACCAGGCACAAGAGGGGGCTGTGAGGTCCAGAGAAGGGACTGGCTCTGGGAGAAATGGACGAGAAATGGACCACAGCCTGAGGTCTAGAGTATGATGGGCCACACCCTTCCCTGACCCTCCACCTGTAAAGGGCTCCTACCCTGGGCACTGAGCTATATCCTGGCCCAAGTCAAAGCCACCCTAGAGGCCTGCTCCAAACAGACTGACACCTGTATTCCTGACACTGCACCTCCCTAAGCCCTACGGCAGCCCAGAGTTGGCCTCTGGCAGCTTCCTGACCAGGGACAGGATACAGCTCCCCGCCCCACTGGGCCCATCAGGGGAGTCAAGGTCCCACGACACTTTGCCAACATCCCCTATCAGGTCAGGCCAGCCCTGGTCTTCTGGCTCAGAAGCCCCATCTCAGCCTCTCTCCAGAGCTCTTGTCTCCAGACACTCTTGGAAAATAGCACTGGGCAGAAGTAGCCTTCAGAGACCACAGGCTAAGAGACCAGTGGACCTGTGACCCTGGCTGGGGACAGGGAGACCTGGGCCGGATGCAGGTGCCAAGGGCAATGGCCGGGGGCGGGAGAGCTGCTCAGGCCTCCCATGGGGCGAGGTGGCTGGGATAGACCTGGGCCGGATGCAGGTGCCAAGGGCAATGGCCGGGGGCGGGAGAGCTGCTCAGGCCTCCCATGGGGCGAGGAGTGGCTGGCAAGGCAGCCAGGAGGGGGCCCACCCCCCCCCGCCGTGCCGGCCTGTCTATCTCTCTAGCTCTTCACTGTGAGATAAATGGAAGAAGTGCACGCCAGGCAGGAAAAAAAGGAGCAACAAATAAAACCCCAAAGCGCCCTGCTCGGGCTCCCTCGGTGGGTCTGGGCCAAGGCCTTGGCCTGGGTTACTTGCTGCTGCTTTTCCCGGGAAACCACTGGTGCCAAATTTGCATTTACCACAAACAGAGACAACACAATGTCATAATCCTTCTCCTGTCATCCTTCCCTCTCTTCCTCCTCCCACCTCACACACACGCTAACACAAAATGACGGCTCCCTCGACAGCCTGAATGAGCAAAGCCCTCGATCTGCTTCTTAATTGTTGGCGTTTCTCTTCGGCCTGTGCTCCGTGCCCACTGCCCGACTCGCAGCAGACCACCCACTGCCCCCTCCTTTGTCCCGCATCACTGCTGACAAATGGCCTGCTGGAAGTGGGAGAATATATCTGGAAATAATTGGGGGATGAGAGGAAGGAGGCAGCCCCCACCTCCAGCCTCTGCCCCTCACCGCTGGGGTCCTGGTGGTGGATGGCTGCCTGGCTGGAGGGGACGGGCACAGGGACAGGGACAGGGAGTTGGCCCCTGGGACCCTGACCCAGGACCTTGCCCTT
>NW_022900931.1:5943328-5954559 GCF_012274545.1 Fukomys damarensis | reverse complement strand
CCCAGCTGGCCCCTGCCCGCCCCCGGCGAGCATGGGGCCAGGGTGGCGCGGCGCCCAGCAGGCAGGGCTCACACACCAGAGCAAACTTTCACGACCGGGGAGAAGCACCGCACAGCTTACCTTCGCAGCGGCATCCTCCCCTGCCACTTGCCCCAAGCCCCTTGGCAGCTGGCTGGCCCCAAGGAAAACAACTCCCCAGCTGAGGCTAGGGAGGCGAGGAAAGGGGAAAACAGAGAGGAAAAAGGAAAGGGGGCAGTTTCTCCTCTCTCAGTCTCAGCCTCCTTGCAGCTCCTCCTGCCCAAGCCGGCAAGTGAAGTCACAGGGGCTGGGGTGGTGACATCAGCTGAGCCTCTGACATCACAGTCCCTGCCGGATCTCACCTCTGCAGGGTGGAGATGGAGGAGCAGAAGGGAGGAGGGAGGGAAGGATGAGGATCGGTGGCCGGTGGCGCATCTCTAGGGAATGCGTTTTATCTCCATAGATGGGGCGATTATGTGTCTATTTATAATTGGCCCCAGAGTGAATGTTTTAAAAGGGTGAACGCCCACCTCCGGTGAAAATCACCACTCACTGCTGTGCTCGGAGGTCGTGGGGTAAAGGCAAGTGTGCCAGCTCGCAGAGCACCTACTATGTGTGAGGGACCGGTGGCGCATCTCTAGGGAATGCGTTTTATCTCCATAGATGGGGCGATTATGTGTCTATTTATAATTGGCCCCAGAGTGAATGTTTTAAAAGGGTGAACGCCCACCTCCGGTGAAAATCACCACTCACTGCTGTGCTCGGAGGTCGTGGGGTAAAGGCAAGTGTGCCAGCTCGCAGAGCACCTACTATGTGTGAGGGACTCGTCCCCAGCACCTGGGTGGTGGGCACAAAGCCCGGCCAGGGAATGGCCTCCCTAAGTGAAGGGCAGAGCAGAGCATGAGCCAGGATTCAAGGACAGCAGACCAGTGGGAAAGGTCTGCTAGGGCCAGTGGCTGAAGGGCCAGTTGGGCAGCTTCAATGCATCTCAAGCCTTCGTGGGCGACTGTGGTAAAGGCCTTGCATCTGGTTACTCAGCGCAGTTGACCTCAACAAAGGCGGCCATCAGGAGGGGCAGGGCAGAGCAGTTCCAACTGCCCCATCTCCCAGGCCCCATCTCAGGGAAGAGTCAGCAGTAGAGGCCTGGCTTGGGGTATGACTCTGCCCCTCGGTGACTGGTGGCAGTGCTAGTTCCAAGGGGCTGAGTACCTACTGTCTGTGGTCCAGCACCTGACACTTCACACTCGCCCTCTTACCCATGCCAGTGCCTGAGAGGTAAGCACCAACATCCTGTGTGCAGAAGGGGAAACCAAGTGCTGGAACACACACCCTTATGTCCGGGACCAGACTCAGGGCCATGGCCAAGTTCTTGGCCTGCAGTGACCTTGGCATAAACCTCCTGCTCCACAGCTGCTCAGGCCATCTCCTGTCTGGTGCACACCTCCTCTTCAGACAACCTCTAAGGTCCAGCCTCTTCCCATAGGGAAAAGACACACAGCTCGACCTGCCGTGCTCCCTCCAGCCCTCCACAGCACCTTGCACCTGTCCTAGTGCCATAGGGCACCTGCACGGCTGCCTCAGACTCGGCAATCGCCTGTATCTGAGCCTCTGCACCTGGCCGAGGGAGTAAATGCGTGGACAGGGACGAGGGACCCAGACCCAAGCGTAAAGCTGGCATCCAAGGCAGCAACACCCAAGCACACTTGGGTAGAGAGATCTTGTTGCCGCTATCTGTACCAAGCTTCGTTTTTGGAACAATACTGTGAGGATCAAGCAACATCAGTGAGACCTGAACAACTGAACTGGGAGCGAAGCAGGAATTATATGACCCAACCATTTTGCAGATAAATAAACCGAGGCCTGCAGGACTGAACTGAGCGACCCAAAGACACAGCTAATAAAGAGCAGGATCCAACCCAGGCTGTCTACTTGAAGTCTGGGCCTTCTAACCCATACCCTCTACTGCCTCTTGTCATAACCTGTAGCCATCCCCTCATACACGCATGCACCCATCCATCCCATCATGCATGCAGGCACCCAGGCAGTGCTTATGGGAGCTTCCACTGCTCCCGGCACAGAGGTGTCCGTAGTGCAGGCACAGCCACCCCATAGAGTTGTGCCTGGCTCACCCTGACCCTGCCACCTTGCACTGTGCCCAGCTGCTTCAGAGCTCACTAAAGTCAGTCCTCCTGGAAAGCCTGGTTTTGGATTTAGCTGTGAAAGACCACAGACCACTCTACTGCTAGGAAACCACAGGCCAACCCCTTTCAAAGGCCATTACATCACCTGCATGGGAAAGGAGGAAAGAAGACCATCGAATAGCATCCATTTCTGGACAGAATGTTGAGTTGCATGGAGGGCTGAGGCCTCAGGAGCAAGGGAAAAAGAAAAGAGATTCTGAAAATAAGATGTGGAAATGGTCAGTCCACAGGGCTTGAAGAAATTGAGTGAAAAAGTGCAACAGTTGAGTGCTGTCACCAGGAGAACTTTTGGCAAGCCCAGTCCCCTGGGCAAAGAGGAAGCACACCCACTATATGTGCTGGGTGCCCTTTAGAAGTCTCTCTGGGGCTCCCAGATCTTCTCTTGCTAACTAAGCCTAGCGCTCCATTCCATGCTCCCCGCATTACTCCATCCCAAATGGCTGGCACAACTGTCCTATTCCACAGATGAGGAGATTGAGGCTCAGAGAAAGGAAGCTTGCCCAAGGCCAACAGAGGCCTAGTTGGCTGCAAAGACGATGATCCTCCCTCAAAACAGGTATGCCTTGGGTAGACCTTAGACCTTCCCTATTCTTCACTTTTCTTGGTGCTTAAAAGTGAAGATGCTGGGGAAGATCAGGAAGCACCATTCCAGGCCTGGTCTTTGGGGCTGAGGGCAGGGTGGAAAGCCAGGCAGACAATCTCCAACCCACACCACCATCAGCTTCATCTCACTGCCACCGGGACCCTGGGTTAGACTATAAAATGATCCCAGAACAACAGATCTTACAACAGGATTCAGCTTTTCTGGCTTGGGCCCCCATTTCAAGGAGGGGAGGTATTATTACAACCGGTTTATAGATGGGAGCCAGATTCCAATCAGTACTCTATCCCTGCCATTCTACCCCCTCCACACACTCCTGGAGGTCCCAGGCAACAGATCTACCATTGTCTGAGTAGAGATAAGGCAAGAGGAACTGGTGGTTGCTGAAGTCAGATTATTAGCAGATTTATTAACAAAGGTTCCCCCAAGGTCTCCATGCACAAAGTCACTTCTCCAAAATGCTCACACCCTGTTTCCTCCTCTCTAAAGTGGGATAGGAGGAATCATTATTTTCAACTGAGATAGCAGGGCAGAAATCACGCATTCCATTTTACAGATGAGGAAAATGAGATGTGAAGTGGGCAGGGACACTACAACTCAGGATCTGTGGACCCGAATGGTGGAGAGTAAAAGGGACAGAAAGAACTGGGGAGTTGGTGCTGGCTGGGCTGTGCTCTGAACAGCGCACTTCTATCAGCTAACAGTCTGCCAGTGGCAGTAAACAGGGGTAATCTGCCCACCCACGGCCACCAGGAGCCTGCAGCCTGCCCCGGGCACAGCTGCTACCCTGGCAGACCCCCAAAGAGCCCCCCAAAGAATCACTGTGCTCCTGAGCTTTTTCCCATTCCAAACATGCCAGAGCCCTGTGGACCCCGGAGGCTGCTACTTAGCGCCAGATTAATCACACCGAATTCTCCATCCAGATATTGCGTGCAGGCCGAACTCCCACCGCTAATCGCCGTAATATTCTCCTCGGTGTGTGCAACCGGCCGGGGCGATGTTCCAAGAATATTAATTCTCCACAGCCAGCTCACTCCCGCTGCACGCATGCGTCCCCTGCACTGCCTGATGCTGCTGGAGGAGCTGGGGTGGGCCAAGGGGAGCACGGCCTACTGGAGGCAGGACCAGGCCCCAGCCCTCCTCGGGGACCGGGCCAGCCAAGTGGGAAACACTGGCCACAAGGCCTGGCCAAGGTGTTAATGCTGGGCCAAAAGTGAGCTCCTGCCTGGCCTCATTCATCCTCCACCTCACCCCCACCCCAGTCCTGCCTCACGGCCCCTGCCCTGGGAGCAGCAAGAGGCTCAGGGGCCCTGAGAAGCCATGCAGCCAGGCCCTCTGATGTCCTCTCAACCCAGCAGTGCTTTGAGGAACTGGCAGCGAGGGATCAGCTAATCCTAGCAAAAAAAAAAAAAAAAATTTTTTTAAAAAAAAAAAAAAAAAAAAGACACAAAAAAGAACGAAAACCTTTCATCTACTCAAAATATAAAAACGTGGGTGGCAGAGGAGACCCCAGTAAAGGGAGGTTGAGCTCAGCTGTGGGTCTGACCAAGCCTGAAGGGGACAGGCTGGGGTCTGTGGGAGTGGCCCTCAGCTCTAGATCCTCACCTAGCACAAGGCGGGGCCCTCTTCCCACAGTGTAGATGAGAATCTCTAAAGCAGGGAAGGCCAGGAGCGCCTCTACCACGCCAACAGGCCCCAGGGTGCTTTAAGTGCTGGGTCTCCCCTTTGGCAGGATCAAGCACTGGCCCACACGGGGGTTCCTGGCAAGTCTGGCAATCCCAGGAAGAGGAGTTTCCCAGAGCACATGGGGACCAGGGGGACAGACCTTCTGCCCACCTGACCTACTGCAGCCCCTGGAACAGCAGCAGAAGTTGCCCCATTTCAGGGGCTTTGCAAAGTGCCCTCTCATCATCTCCTTTGGTTCAGTTCCAGTAAAATGACAGGACGCAGCTTTATGCCTGTTTATGAGTAGGGAAACTGAGGCAGATATTCAGGTGACCCAGCCAGGTCAGGCTCCAAGCTGCCAGCATCAAAGCCAGGGCCCTTTCCCTTCTCCCATCATGCCCCTCCCTATATGCCCAGATCCCCCCATCAGGGATGCCATCTCCTTTTCTCTGAAATGATCTTTAAGGTCCTCCCAGCTCCCAAATCCCACCAACAAGCATGAGCATTTACAGAGAGCCGACTGTGTCAGACTCAGGGACCCAGAAATGCATGTTCGTACTGAGTTCATAGTTGGTGGGAAGCAAACCGATGTCCACAGTCTGCCCTGGTAAAGCAGCGAGTACGGGGGGTGAGGCGGGGCTGTGTGAGGATCTGGGGCTCAAATTAATCCCTTTCTAGCACAGATTAAGAGAACTGGTGCACGCACCATAAGTGTAGGCAACGCAGAAAAGGACCCTGGCTCCACGGCATCCTCATAGCAACAAGGGACACCAGCTGCTCCCTTCTCCCCAGATACCTCAGGTGCCTGACCTGGGCAAGTGCCAGGCGCCTGCCACACAGCACCACACACATAAGAAAACCAAAGGCCCTTCTTTCCCATTTCTCAGGTAAGGAAACTGAGGCTTAGGGACAAAGCACAAATGAACAGTCATGGGCCCCTCTGCGGCTGGGCTTCCCATCCATAACCTCACAGGAGCGAGTTCACCCAGATCCCAAGGCTAGGAGGAGGCTGCACCTAATGGCAATAAGGTTGGGGTCTGTATCCTCCCTGTTCTGCTCCCGGAAGCCGCAGTGCTCAGGACAGCATGTGTGTGCAGGGCCAAAGGATCCTTCCTACCCTTAACCTGTCCTGCAGTCTCCATGTACCAGTGTTGTCCCTGGGACCCACTTTATAGATGAGGACTCTAATGCAGAGCTGGGACTCCACAGGGACTCAGCAGATGCTCTGCATCTGGGGACCCAATAAGGCTCCATCCTGCCCCCAAGGTCAACTGTAACCTAGGTGGGTCCAAGGAAGCAGGCAGCAAGAAGGCCTGGGAAACCTCATGATTCCCAGAGGAGGGAGAGCTTGGGCAGAAAAGAAACCACTTGGGGGTCTACAGTACCCCACAGACCTGGGTCCTGTGATCCATGAGGAGGCCCAGGTAGGACTCTCAGGCTTCCTTGTTCTGGGCTAGCCATGAATGTCTCTGTCCTCCACGACACCAAGGAAAGTGTTTGAATGGGTCTGACTACAGGGGGCACAAGCACAAGGCTAAATGCCCTTCCCCTCTCCTTGCACTGGACCCCAGATCTCACACCCCTGCACTGCAGAGGGGCTTTCCGCTAGGAATAGCAGGGCCTGTGTCTCAGGAATTGGGCCTTGTAGGGACAGCAGAGAGCCAGGCAAGAAGCTTCAATGACCAGGAGCCTGCGCATGACCTGGAGCAGATTGATAAATACCCCGCCTTGACACCTTCCCCAAAACATGCAATGGTTTAGAACGTTGGCCCTTGGCTCCTGGGACAGGGGACAAACCTAGAGCTGGACCCAGTCTCCCCACTCCTGGCTGCGACTGAGTGAACCACTGCCCTGCTCCATGCCTTGGTTTCAGTTTACTCATGTGAAACATGGGCTGAGCACATCTATCCTTTCAGGCACTGCCAGCTTTTAGGGTGCTCAGTTGTCACAAAAGGAAGGACAGAGGGCTGAGCACTTAAGCAGATCTAGGGGAATAAACAGTGCCTGTCCAGGACAGGGAATTCACATTTTACCACCTTTCTTGCTCGTGTCAAACTGGAGAGGGAAGGCCCGCTGTGCTAATCTCACAGGTGAGAATGTGCCCAGCGAGGGAGGGGCTGGCCCAAGGTCACGGCTCCGAATCCCAGGTGTGCCTCACCCGAATCTATAATGGGGCGCTTCGGGGCTAACGGGAAGGGGTGGACAGAAAGGCTCCCCACACCAACCCCACCCTGAAGGCCTGGCCGGGAGAGTAAAGAGGGTTAGCCGGGGCCCCAGGCCAGGCTGGGTAAGAAAAGAGCGCCTCACTTTGGCAATGGAGGGGGCCCCTGAAAGCCAGGAAGCCACGGAACCCCAGGTCAGGAGCCAGGACGGAGAAGTGGGCACACGCGGCAGGCCAGGCTCCGCGGGGATCACCACCGCGGGCGCCCTCCCCCAGGCCACAGCGACCCACGAGTGCGGCTTCGGCACCTGCCAATCTCAGCCCGCGGCCCCCACCCCAGCCCCCTCTCCCCGAGGACAGATAATTTTCTCGCTCTCCCAGCCTGACAAAATAACTAATGCTAACTCAATAAAGTCCCCCTTGAAGATTTTTAATTACCAGACTGAGCCCAAGACTAAAGACTGCAGGAGCTGCAGGGAGGCCTGGAGAGGCTGAGGGGAGTGGGCGTGGCGGCGGGCGGAAGGGGATCTCCCTCCAACCCCGAGAGGGCAGGCCCAGGCCGCTGCTGTCCAGGGTGCTGGGCGCGATGGTCACGCGGATTCAGGATTCCTGCTTGCAACAGCGGCCACTGGGCGAAGCCGGTCTGGGCTGCTAGCAGGAATTTGCAGATTATCTCCTTGAAGCCGCAAGGCCAACCACGAAGTACACACTGAAGTCCCAACTGAAAAAACGAGGACAACGAGGCCCAGGAGGAGGCAGAGGCGTGCTGTGGGCACCAGCCAATCCCGGATCGGGGGGTTTTCCCAGATGTCAGGCTTGGTACAAACCAGTGATGTGGAATGGAGGGCCCCAGGGCACAGAGGCTGAGCTCCGGATCTGGGCCTAAGGGTTCTGTGGCTTCCGAAGCGCAGGAGGCAAAGGCGGCCTCATGGGCCTACAGGGCACAAACAGCCCGGTCAGGCCCTCCCCAAACCCCACCAGCCACAGGCCAAGGGGCCTCAAAGGCTCCAAGATGAACCCCATCGGTACTGACAGCCAACTTGGGGCACAGCATCTAACGCTCACCCCGGTTACTTTCTCCTGGAGAAAAGAATACCTCTGTCCCCAAACTCCTCTTTTACAGCAGCTGGCCCACGAGCTGACCCAGCCCTCACCAGCTGCGCCCACTCCACCCTTCTCAGCTACAGGCCTTCCTTCAATATGCTAAGCCTGTCTGAGCCTCAGGACCTGTGCCCTGGCTGTTCTCCCTTCTGAGATGCTCTTATATTTTTGCAAACTGGCTCATGACATTTGTTCAAGTCACAGCCACAATTAAACCTCCTCAGATAAGCCTTCCTTGGGGCTGGGGATGCAGCTCAGGGGTGGAACACTTGCCTAGCACGTGCAAAGACCCGAGTTCAATCCCCAGCACCACAAAACACACAAACAAAAAACTCTGATGAGCCTTCCTGGAACTCCCCACCCTGGCCTCTGTCAAGGTGGCTGCCAGCAGAAAACCAGTGCAGCCTTTAGCCTGCACCCCTCCATCAACCCCTTCTCCAGGCAGCTCCCCACACAGTGCCCTCAGTGCTCAGGCCCCAACCTGTAAGTGTTCCAACCAAGCCTTAGCCACTGACAAGCTGTAAGGGATCTGCTCCTTTGTGTATGAAATGGGGGGAGAATTGTGCTTACTTCAGTAGAGTTTGTGATACCCTTGTACAAACCAAGCTCAGTGCCTGGTGTGTGAACCCTTGGCAGCATCACCATCATCTTCAGAAGTAGCCCATCCTCCTGGACTCAGCCACTGGAGTGCTACACCCTCTGCCCCAGCACAGGCCTGGGGCCATGGACACTCTGGGACCCCAGTGGTGTGTGTGGCCTGTAAGACAAGCCATGAAGGTATAAACTGTGGTTCCATTTTCTGGATTTAAACATGGAGGCTGTAGGAGGCTCTGCCCTGCTCCATGGACCCTCTGCCCTGGCTGTGCTGATTTTGCTGTTGCTGTGCTGATTTTGCTGTTTGCTTCTACAAATCTGCTCTTCCGGGCTCTATGGAGGTCCCAACTTGGGGGGCAGTGCCAAGGCCAGTGCAGTTGTGCCCAGCTCCCCAAGGGAAAGCTGCAAGGGGCACTGGAGGCCCCAACACCCAGCCCTGCCTGGAGTCTTCTGGCTGGGTTCACAGCCCTGGGGCGCAGGAGCTGCTGCCCACCAGCCGGCCCCCTGGCATCAGGCCCGGGATGGCAGCCAGCCGGGACAGGAAGCAGCTTGGCTGGCAGCCAGCTCACAGTGCCCGAGCTGTCAGCTGGGAGGCAGGCCAGGCAGGGCTGAGACCCCCACTCCCGCAAAGGGACCCCAGCCAGGCCACCGGGAGTGGGCCATGTTCCTCCTCACGGCTAGAGCTTCAAAGGGGCTGTTGATGTCAGCCCCAGGCAGGGCATAGGGAATAATCTTGCTGAACGGGGACCCAGGAGGCCCTGTCCCCATTTATTATTCAGCTCAGCTTTTCACAAATGACAACTCCAGTAGAAGCAGCACGTGGAGCAGGAAGAGATTTTCAAGTCAAGTAATAATAAAAACAGCAACAACCACAGCTGACATTGAGCAAGCACTTACTCCAGGCCTGGCGCCTTATGTGCTATGGTACTGACTCCTCCCAGAGGAAGATGCTACAAGTAGCAGATGTAGTAACTGAACTCAGAGAGGTGCAGTAACTCACCCAGAGCCACACAGCAAGCTGGAGGAGGGGGCTGGGATTGGAACTCAGTCCCCAGAACCTGTGCCCTAACCCTTACATTCCACTGACTTAAGCAGGCCCAGGGGCCCACACTAAATGGCCCAGTTGGGAGGTTTTGGGCAAAGAAGTTGCTCCTTGGTAAAATGGGCATAGAGAGGGCTACACTACTAAGCTGCCTAGAAGCTGAAGACAAAAACAGGCAAGGAGCCACTGCCCATCACCCAGCCAGCCTGAGCTGAGGACACATCCCGAAACACATATGGGGACTGGTCATCGTCGGGGAGCTTTGGGAGAGAGGAGTGGTCCAAGACAAGGACAGCTCATGAGAGTGCCCTCCCCCAGCTCCTGCAGGAGCCACCATCCCAGGCTATGGGGCCTTGAGGCTCAGCCCCCACCTCAGCCTCCTTTCCCAGCCCACACAAGGCCGACTCAGGGAAGTCTGGCCCCTCATGAGCAGGCATCTCTGAGGGTGAGGGTTCAGGGCTAGATCTTGGGGGTGCAAAAGTGAACACTCAGTCCAGCTGCTCACATATGTACACAGTGCCCGGACCTTTTCATCATCTGTCTTCTCAAACTACTTGAAACAAGCCCATGGGAAAGATGGGATTGACACCATCTGCATTTGTCAGCATCCCAGAGAGGACCAGGGACTTACTCAAAGCTACACCCAACCCTGAGATTCCTTGACTGTGAGCACCTGCTGCTAAGGGGGCACCCTAGGAGGCAGAAGGGGCCCCAAAGTCACTAAGCTGCCCAACAGCAAGGCAGGACAGAAACCAGAAAGAGAAGGGAGGGCTGCAAAGAGGTGGCCAATCCCCCTGGGGCAACTCAAAAGTCTGTCCTGCCTAGGCTCCCGGACAGAGGCCTGGGCCTCAGACTTCCTAAGGCCCCCAGCCCTGAGCCTGGAGTGGTGTAAAGAGGGTGCTGGAGAGAGGACACAGAACCACGCTGCCCTCGGTCCCTGAGCATGGCCAGACACACAGCAGACCCACCAACTGGCATGACTAGTCTCGCCATCACTGATTCTGTCTCATCTGCCTGTCACCACCCCACCACCCCCACCACCAAACCAGGAAAATTTAACCACAGAAAGTGAAGTAGAACAAGACCAGGGCAGGCCAGTCCCGAGCTGGCCCTGCAGCCGAGTGGGAGCACACAGGAGCCACCCACTGGCACATCACACAGGCACAGCGAATCCCAGACACGGGGGTTTCTACACCACCACCTGCCCTCTGGGAGGGGAAGTGGGGCTCAGAGAGGTCGCTGGACAGATCTAGACCCAGGCCCTCAGAGGGCAAGAGAGGGCTGGCAGGGGGCTGGGGAAGCAGGCAGACAAGAGCAGCCAGGGACCCCACAGAACTCGCTTCCGTCCCTCTCCCTGCACCCAGCCCTCCTCAGGTGCTGGCTGCCTCTCCATTTGCATCCCACACACCCCAGGTGCAGCTCAGCCCCACCTTCCTATCTCACCCTTCCCCCTGCTGCAGGCCAGCCTCCAATGCTACAGGGCCTCAGTTTCCCCTCAGGACAAAGAGCCGCAACCCCAAACTGGACAGCCCTGGCAAAACAAAACATGCTAGCAGTAGCTGGTCACCCGGTGGGACCTGGGCACAGAGGATGCCACTCCTCCCCAGCGGGCAACACCTCCTTGGCCACCTGTCACTCTTCATCTCCCTCAGCCAGTGACGCTGCAACCTCTGTACCCCAAACGCTAACCTCCCGAGGGTGAATCGGCTGGGTCTCGCCAAGCCAGGTAAGTACCAGTAGGAGCAGGGGACACTTAGTACCTGGAGGGGTCGGGTAGAGAATAGCAGAGGAGGAAGTGAAGGGAAAGGGAAGGGAGGGAGGAGCAAGGAGGAAGAAGAGAGGGGTGGG
>NW_022900931.1:5924471-5943248 GCF_012274545.1 Fukomys damarensis | reverse complement strand
AGGAAGAAAGGAGGGGAGGGACCGGAGGGGGAGGGGCGGCTGCGATCACCGCGGCATCAAAGCCTTCCCAGCCGCAGAGCACAGTCACGTGCAGCCTCGTTCCTTGCTTCCTTCTCTGGGAGAAGCCGCTGGGCCTGGGGCTGCTGAAGGAATTTTAAAACAAGGCAGATTGTGTAGAGTATTTGGGGGTTGAGGGAGAATGCAGTTTCATCTCCAGGCAGAGATTGGGAAGGTGGTTCAGAAACCTGTCCCCCAGGCCAGGCAGAGTGGCAGGGGCAGGAGGGTTCCTGCTCAGGGGCCAGGCAGGGGGCAAAGGGCAAGACCACCCAGCTCCTCCTGCTGGTGCAGGCTGCTGGCTGGGCCGGCACCTTTATAGAGGGAAGCCGGAAATCTGGGGTTTTATGAGAAAGGCTTCCTTTTAATATTGGCTCAAGTTAAAACACACGCACACACTTGCAAGCCAAACAGGCCCAGGACCTCAGCCAGGTTGTGGTTTTGATGGGCTCCAAACCAGTTTCACAGGTGGGGACACTGAGACCCAGAGAGGGGAAGGCACTTGCCCAAGGTCACAGAGTGGGCACTCAAGGGACAGGCCCAGAACCTGGCGTCAGGGCTCCCTGGTCAGGCAGCCAGGCTGGTCTGAGGTGCCAGGAACCCCAGGGGCAGGGCTTCGGCTGCTGGGGAACGGGAAGGCTGGGGATGTCAGTGACAAGGGTCACTAGAAAGCCCAGCCCAGGGCATGCCCACCCCTCACATTCCACCCTGACCCTGCCATGCCCCGGAGCCTCTGTGCCCTGGGCTGCAGCCTGCTGTGCACTCTCAGAATCGGGCCAGGACAGGGACAGGGTGGGACTTCTGTGGAGGGAGCAACTGCTACTGTGGGGTGGTGGCAGGCGCGACTCCTCCGAGGGAGGCACCAGAGCAGGGCGTAGGGAATTCTAAGCACAAAGCACAGTATCATCCGCCTTCCCCAAGGTGGGATGCAAGTGGCTGCTGGTGCCAGAGGCAAAGCTGAGTGGGAGCCTCAAAAGCCAGACTCAGGCTTGAGCTTGAGATGTTTATCTCGAGGGAGGTGTGTGAGCAGGAGAGACTGTGACACAGATGCTCACTATGGGGTACCAGGACGTCGTGGAGTTGGAAATGCTGTTCTGGAAGTTGGTCATTCCTCAGCAAATACCTGCTGAGCATTTACTGTACCAGGCCACGGGGAGACGGGCGAGCCATACAGGAAGTGCCCACTCTGGTCTGAACGGGAAGCAGAAGTGACCCCCACACTCCCAACAGCAGCACAAGGAGAGAGGCTGTGGTGGGGGCCCACGGAAGACTTCCCAGCAGGGGGACTGTGAAGGCCCAGTGCAGAGGCAAGAGGCGGCCAGCCAGAGTGGGCAGGGGCCACCAGAGCTTCTAGACTACCTCAAAGGCGATAGGGACCTCCACAGGGGTGCAGGAAGGAATGGGAGACCCAGTGCTCGGCTAAGGCTGCATGGGGGCCTGGGGTCTCCCATTTCCCCTATCGGGTGCCGTTCCTATAGCAGATTTCTGTTCTGGTCAAGGAAACACATTCCAGTGTGCAAAGCCTCACAGGGTGGTGTATGCAGGACTCAGGGCTGGAATGCAGTGGCTGCACAACCTTGCAAGTCCATCGGCCTGAGGAACTGCGGGGGGAACAGAAGTCCACACTGGCCCAGCTGTGATGCTGCAGTTGGCATGGGGGACAGCCAAAGGGACAGCGGAGAAGAGGCTGGGCTCAGGAGAGCTGAGGGGGGACCGTGCACTGAGCAGAACCTAGAAGCTACTAATAACAGCACTATCACATGTCATGAGCCCAATTCTCCAGATGGGGAAGAGGCTGGGGTTCACAGAGCAGGCAGGACCGGTAACAAACGGCAGCCCTAGGGCCGGTGGTGGCTGAAGCTGGGGTTTTGTGGAAGGGTGGAGGATGGGACAGAGCAGGCAGCCTTCTCCTTCAATCCAGGCCAGGAACAGGAGGAGGTGGGGGCCGAGAATGCAAGGGGAAAGCATGGGCCATGCATTTCTGCTCTTCCTCTGTATCCCGTCCCAGGGCAGATGTGTTTGGAGGGGAGAGGCGAGAGGCTCAAGATGGTCCTCTAGCCTTTGAGGGCTCACACTGTCCAAGCCGCACAGAGGCCACGAACCCCTCTTAGGAAGAAACCAAGGACACCAACCAGCGAGTGGCAGAGACAAGAACTGGGCCTCTCCATCCACAGCATCAATGAGTAGGATTTTCAGTGCCCCACTCGGAGACTAGGGGCAAGGAGGAGGAAAAACAAGGGAAGGAAAGGTGGCATTGGCAGGACCCCACCCCATCGGCAGCCTCAGATCACGCATCACACAGCACCTCACATGGTGGCTCTGACGACCCCTTCACACAGCTGTGTCCTACTTGCCCAGGAAGGGGGCAACTTCAGGCTGGGACCATGCTCCACCCGGCCTCCAGCCCTGGCATTCAGTTGGATTTAAGACACGAGTGAATTATTCATGGAAATGACCAACACAGCCACGTATTGGATGCCTGCTTGAGCCAAGCGCTATAATGCAGAATCTAACTTAAACCCCTCATGCTGTAAGTTGGGGGTTATTCCTAGGGGTACCAAGGGGAAAACTGAGGCCCAGGGAGGCCTAGCTCCTGGCCCCAGATCATTCAGAAACAGCAAGTTTAGCAAGCAACAGAGCATTTGCTGAGGCAGGGTGGGGATCCAAGCACTTGGCAGTTACTTCCATCCAACGTGCACACAGCC
Organism: Fukomys damarensis; assembly: GCF_012274545.1. NCBI lineage: Eukaryota > Metazoa > Chordata > Mammalia > Rodentia > Bathyergidae > Fukomys > Fukomys damarensis. Next base: position 5,940,489 of record NW_022900931.1, on the reverse strand, counting down.
CTGTGAGCAGCTATCGCCATGTGCCCATCTTCCAGACCAGGGCATGGACACTCAAAGGATGTCACCAGTTTGCCCGATTACAAGGGCTGGGAATCCACTCTGGACCATCTGGCCCCGCTTCTAATCTCTGCTGAACACGATCTTCCAGCCCAGAGAGGAAGGGAAAATCCCCCTCGCACCAGGTCTGCTCTTGGCAGCCTGTGCCTCTTCCACACCTACCCAGGGGACCCTTGTGGATGAGAGATGGGTCTGTGAGCGAGAGAGGCTGCACATCTTAGACACGGTTCACACCAAACTGGGGAAGAGGAGCAGGAAGACAAGAGGAAGAGGGAGGGAGGAGAAGGGACATGTTGGGAAGGAGCGAGGAAAAGAAAAAGAAGAGGCAAGGAGGAAGCAGTGAGGGAGAAAGGTGCCCGGCAGACCACATTCCCCCCAGCTGCGGCCAAGGATGCAGCCCACCTATGCCAGGAAGGTCTGCTCCATCCCTCCGCTACAAGAACATCAGATTGGTTCTCAGCCAGCCCAAAGGTAGCATCCTCTGAGGTTTGGCAGTGACGGGGCCATATTTCAGGCTGATACGAAGCAGGCTGCGCCCCCACCCTTCCCACCCGCCGGGAGATCCCCATCTGGGCTGTCTATTTAATACCCCATTACCGGAGAAAATATACAGCCAGCTTCCCGCCTGGCCTCAGCTGCCCATTCCTCAGAAAAGATCAAAGCTGCAGTAGAGTCCAACCTAGAAACTCTGTAAACAGACCACAGGCTTGGGGAGAGGCAGGTGGGGACTGTGGGAGTGGGAGAAGCTTGGTTCTGGGATGGGGCAAGGGCCCTAGGCTTGGGAAGGAAGGCCCGCATCTTGGCATGAGCACCTTAACCTGGGGCCTGGGGCACCAGCTGTTCCCCCCACCCTACCCTAAAGGGCTCCCCAACTCCAGGAGAGGGCCAGGCCAGACACGTCACTCAAAGGCCCGCCACACTTTGTGCCCAGTCACCATCGCCCCTGACCTTTATGGTGGCCACAATCAGTCCCTACCTATGCCAGGCAGGCGTTCTGACTTATCACCAGTGAGGTGGACAGAAGCATCTCTTTACAGCTGAGGAAACTGAGGCATGGGAGAGCTAAGTAAGGAGCTCTGGGTTTTGGGTACTTGCTGTCTGGTCCTCCAAATTGAGATGCTCAGTTTCCATGGGGGTGGGACGCTGCTTCGTGGGTGGTCTTGGTGAGATGTGAACCAAGTGTGGTCTCTCCGAGGGAGGATGACAGCCACACCCTGAACAGCCAGGCGACAGGGACAGGGCCCTCTTCTAGGCCGAGGACTAAAGTGTCCAGAACTCCAGCTTAACATGGCCCCAGGTCCCACGAACAGCCCTATGCCCTGGGATGTTTGTCTCCACAGCCTGTGCTCTTCCCTAGGCAAGAAGCAGATTCAGAGAGGCTCAGAGACCCCTGGAGGATGCACAGCCTGTGAGGACATCTGGATACACCAAAGACCCTTTCCCTGTCCACTTAAGGGGCAGAAAGAGAGCAACAGCTGTGCTGAATACCACCTGGGTCCCCCGTGCTGTCCCCTAAGTCGTGCAAACACAACCCACACCAAACTCACCCTGCAGTGCCGTATCCTGGTCCCCAAAGCTGCTGGTGAGTCTGTTAACTAGTTGGCCCAGTTCGCTCACCCATACTAGGAAGTGACTACTTCCTCTTGTGCAGACCATATTCCTTCTCCTCCAGTCCTCCTCTCCCCTCTCCAGGGAGACTGGCACCGTCATCCACTGGAGGACAGGGCCCCCCACCCTTTCTAGTCCTCCTGTGTCCCCCTCCCAGATACTCCCCACACTGACCACACACCATTCTCTCTAAACTGCACATCTGATCAGGGGTCTCCAGTTCCCAGGAGAGACTGCGCTCACTCCAGACACCTGGTGCATCCCATAAGTCCATGCTGTTATCTCCCAAGGGGCTGCTTAGGCACCATCTATGGGCTAAATGATGGATAACACTTTCTGTTCCTAAGCATGTGCGGTTGCACAGTGGGGACTTCTTCCCCACCCACATCCCATTCATCCTTTCAGACGCTGGTCTCTCCAGACTGCTCATCCTCTGGTTTCCCCTTAGCTGGGTATTTAGTGTGTCCACCTCCCTGGGGGCTGCCTCTCCCGCAGCCCTCTTCCTGGTAGACAGGAAGAGCCCACAACAGGGACCCAGGCTCATGGGTCCAGGAGCCCATGCAGTGGACAGGAGGGTGCAGAGGGAGGGGGCCCCTTCACACACCACCCGAAGGGACCCTGACAGGTCCCCACCTCTACTCTTTGCCACTGGGGATAGAGCAGCAAGCACGGGGCAAACCAAGCAATTTTCCAGACCTAGTGGGGCTCAGCGAGCCAATTTGAACACAAAATAAACCTCTGGCCTCTGTGAGGGGCACGGCCAACAGTGAGAGCCCAGCAGTTGCCACCGCCAGCCACCCCCGCCCCCAGGCAGGGAGCACGGCTGAGCCAGAGATGCTGCGCTTGCTGCCAATTCCCCGGCTCAGCAGAAAGCCTCCATTTTGCAGGGAGAAATTAATGAAAGGGAGAAGCCTGGGAAATTACGAGTTGCCACCTGCAATTTCTCCTTCCAAGGAAAGTGGAGTGATGGCTGATTAAAGCTGCAGCCGCCCTACCAGGCTGGGCCAGCAGCTGAGGATCGTCAGCCTTCTAGAAGGCAGGTGGGAAGCAATGGAGGGTGCGCTCCTAGGGGACCCGGGCTCGGGCAGCCCCTCCCAGCAAACTCTGTGCGGGGGCAGCCTGCAGCTGAGAAGTGTCCTTATCCCGCCACTACTGTTCCTCAACAGGCGATCGGTGACCTCCATGGTGACCCACGGGACCCCAGAGATTTCAGGGCACCAGATGCACCCGGGCCTAGTCCCTCGGCAGCACGGGGGGAAAGGGAAATGTCCCGGGCGGAACTTCCCCCATGCCTGGGACTGTGCCAGGCACCTTCAACACTTTGGATCACAAAACAGGCTCGGAAGGACATCCCTCATTCCAGACCAAGATGACGAACAGCTGAGACTGGGCACCGCCCCGACCTACCTGCGGGCAACGGTAGGGCTCACGAGCGGAGAGGACAGTCCCACAGGATGTCCGCTGCAGTGGTTACGACCTGTCCCTGATCAGTGGCACGAGGGCAGAACCTGCTCTGGTCACCACCCTGAGCCCCTCCTTCCCCAGTGCAGCCAAGTTCCACTATTTCATCTGTACTCGGCAAAGGGCAGTGTACAGCTGAGGAAGGTGACTGTGAGGACACTGCTTGGGTTCCTCTATCCCACCTACTCTGCCCAAAGCTAGACCATTCCTTCCTTCCAATAGTTCAGTGAGCTCCAGGTCCCCCAGATTCACACTAAAGTATAAACGGATGCTATCAGACCTCCTCTAGGATTTGTGCATTCCAAAGCACCAGACTTCAATTCCCAAACATGAAGATGGTGCTTCACAGGGGTGGGGAGCTGAGTAATGGCCCCACTGGAACGGAAATCTGGTAGCTCCAGCCCTGGCACTGGGCATCAAGCAGAGAATGCAACCATCCCCGCAGACGAGCAGGCCTCCTGTGCCACCTCACACGTCATTAGCTGCACTCTTTCGGGTGAGCCCCACCGCCTCTCTGAGCCTTGGCCTCTTCATATCCCCCCAACTTCTCATCTGTGAGAGCCAGGCAGGTCCCCCGGCTCCCTGGGCTCTAATGTGGATGGCTGGGATGCAGCCTGCTGTGGATCCTGTGGAAGGCGAACTGAGCCACTGCTGTCTCCCCGCTCGGCAGCCCTGGCTGTATATTATTATAATGGCCTCGGCCAATAGGGGCGCAGGCTATTAGAATGAGTTAAGACCAGATTAATCTGCTTAAAAAAATATGCCTGGTTTTTACGCTGTGCATTCCCTCCTAACAACTCAGGCTCCTTCCAGGCCATTATCTCGTTTTATCGTTAATTCAATTCCATAAACATGTATTAAGTGTCTATTATGTGCAGAGCCCTGGTCTGGTGGCTGGGGTGGAGTGAGGGGCCACAGTGAGGGGCAGTCCCAGCCCAGAAGGTGCCTACAGCCAGGTAGGGGACCCACCTGACCCCCAGCCCCACACTGGGCCGTGAGGCAGGGGAGAGAGAGAGAGAGAGATGTGTAGAGGAGGCCAGGGAGTGCTGGGACAGAGACAGGAGCGTGTGGCGCAGACCAGGCCCTCCTATGTGTCAGGTGGGATTCCCACACCAAACCCAGGCATGCAGCCCTTCCAACCCTGGCATCCTACAAATGAAGATGCTGACGCTCAGGGGTGATTAGAGGTCCCAGAGTAGCCTGGGTAAAGCCGTGGAGTCCAACCACTCAGCCTACACTTCAGGTTCTAGCGTCCCAGTGCCTGGAGAGGTGCCTGAGGCAGTGGGTAGGCATGGGCATCTGGCAATGAATAAGTCAATGAATGAATCCTGAGCCTCTCCCCCATGCAGAACTGAGTTTGATCCTTCCAAGGGGGCCTTGAAGGATGACTGGGTTTTGATGAAGAGAAACAAGGTGAGGACTAGGGAGGAGGGCACTGTCCCTGGGGAAGGGGCGGGGATCATGGAGTCAGCCAGACTGGGGTCCAGATCCTGTCCCTCCTCACCGGCCAGGAGATCATGCACTGTTACCTCATTTCTCTGGGCTTCAGCTTCCACCTCTGCAGACATGGGGGTAACAGCTACCTGCAGGGCAGCAGTGAGGATGAAGTGGGCTGGAGGTCGTGGAGTCCAACCACTCAGCCTACACTTCAGGTTCTAGCGTCCCAGTGCCTGGAGAGGTGCCTGAGGCAGTGGGTAGGCATGGGCATCTGGCAATGAATAAGTCAATGAATGAATCCTGAGCCTCTCCCCCATGCAGAACTGAGTTTGATCCTTCCAAGGGGGCCTTGAAGGATGACTGGGTTTTGATGAAGAGAAACAAGGTGAGGACTAGGGAGGAGGGCACTGTCCCTGGGGAAGGGGCGGGGATCATGGAGTCAGCCAGACTGGGGTCCAGATCCTGTCCCTCCTCACCGGCCAGGAGATCATGCACTGTTACCTCATTTCTCTGGGCTTCAGCTTCCACCTCTGCAGACATGGGGGTAACAGCTACCTGCAGGGCAGCAGTGAGGATGAAGTGGGCTGGGCCTGCCCACTGTGCCCACCAGTACTTGCTGAGAGCAGCGGGTACTGAGTGCCTGGAGTAGCGGCCTGAGCCAGATGGCAGGTGGACAGGACACTTGGGCAGAGCCAGCTGGCCCAGACCACTGCTGAAGAGGCCATGTGAGAAGCACAGACGGTGGCCACAGAGAGGGAGCGAGGAGCCAGGGGACAAAGGACAGGGGCACAAGCTCATCCTGCAGATGCAGAGACAGATACGAGCGATTCACAGTCACCACAGGCCAAGTGTCTGCTTCTCATGTTCATCCCCAGGGATTTCTGGGAAGCAAATGCTCCCAAGGGCTGCTCCTGGGGACAAATACCAGTAGCTACCAGCTGCCCCATCAGCTAACAGGGACCCTGCTAAGGGAACAAGGCTGAGACTCAAGCAGAAATGAAGGACTCAAGAACCCGAAGCTGCCAGAAACCAGAGCCCACGGTGGCTATGTGCCAGGACCACAGCAACAGAGCACATGCCAGGAAGCTCGGTCCATCGCCCGGCTCCTGCCGGCCCCCCACAGCCCCGCGGCACCCATCTGTGTCGCGTGCCCCTCGGCCTGTGCCCTCCCACACCCACGTTGTTCCCGAGGCCGGCAGCGCTGTTTTGTCCCCCTCTCACTGCAGAATGCAGCTGCTTCCTTCCAGCCTCGGCTCCCACCATTTTTCCTCTGAAACCCTCTCACCAACCGCGCCCCCAGGCACAGGGCAGGGCTCCCTGGAATTCCCACAGCCCTTCCCACCTACCCCGTACAGGCAGAGCACCAGTGAGGGAGGAGGCAGCTCTGGATTCAAGTCCAGCACTCCAGGAGCCGAGGAACTGTTGCAAAAGACAGAAGCTGAGTCCTACCATCCCCGGCTGTAAAACGGCGCAATACTGGTGTCACGGTGAGAACAGAGAAGGAAAGCACAAGGACGTCACTTCCATCGTCATCGTCGCCACGAGGCTGCTCTGAGGTCACTGTCCGTGAGGCTAACCCTACCCTGAAAAAATTCCCACCCTCCCAGCCTTGTCTCCTCCAGGCCCTGTACACAGCCTGGTGCCCACCAGCCGCTGAATCGCAGGGCAGAAAACCAACCCGCCTGAAGCAGTCAAAGCGACTTCCCAGGAAAGGTGGTGTCTATTTGGACTCTGAAGAAAGCCTACAAGTTCACCAAGGACAGGAACAGATGAGAGGCAAACTCCAGGCAGCAGAAAATGGTTCTGCCACATGGAGGAGTCTGACCTTCATGCCAGGAATAGTAGAAACTGAGTTTTACTGGAATGACAGTCGTGGGCTATTCATGCATCAAACACCTGAGGGCTCACTATGCACCAGGTAGTCCGGATGTGGTGGGAAACAAGATGAACGGCTCCTGGGCCCTGGAGCTTGTGTTCCAGGACCACTGTGGGCAAGACAACAACAGAAGCTCACAAATAACGCCTGCTTCTTGCTGTCAGGATGGCTGAGCAGGAGAGGCCCACAGTGCCAAGTACACAGACAATAGCAGCAACCCGGCCTGGCATGCATGTGAGCTCCCAGGGAGCCGTGTTTCAGTGGCCCTAAGTGACAGGACATGACGAGAACATTGCAGTCAGGGCTCTAACGAGGAAGGGGTACGACTTGACAAAGCAAGTGGCAGCCTCGTGACGAACATGATGGAAGGGACAGGGTGGCAGGGGAGCAAAAGGGCAGGGCCTGGGGCTGAGGTGAGCAGTTCGAATTTTCTTCCCAGGCATCGGGAGGCCAGGTCAGGAGCCAGAGACTGGAAGGCTGCCAGGTCCTGGTCACCCTGCACATTCCAAGGCAGAAATCAACAAAGCAGTCCCAACAGGTGGCTCTGTGGTTTCCCAAGACCCCTCTGGGAGCCCGGGAGGGCTACACAGCCACTCACACAGCTGCCCACCTCCCTCCTATCCAGCCCAGCAGAGCGGCCACTGGCAGATTGATGAGGCACAGGCCCGATCTGTCTTGAGTTTAGTTCAGCTTCGGGCTGTGTCTTGGTGACACCGGCTCATCAATACCCGAGAAAATACAGCCTGGAAGAGACCAATTAGGCATTCCACAGCTGGCCAATGGCCGGCAAGCACGGTCCATGGTGCACAACCCTCAGGCAGAGGAGCACAGACGGCAGAAATGGTGGGCTGAACACAGGGGCCAGGCCGCTGAGCTGCCACCACACCTGGCCGGCTGGGACTCTCATGGCAGCAGGCTCTAGCAGGGCCCCAGCAGGAATGGTGACGCAGGCAGCAATCAGGGAGGCAGGAGGGGCACCTGAAGGCTTCACCGTGTAGCACCTGGCCCAGGCTGGGTCCTCCCCAGCCTGTTCTGGAGTGGACAGTGTGCCACGATGGGCCATCTCCACCCCTCAATGTCCTCAGCGGTGAAATGAGGCAGCCAGACACACCACAGTACTGGTCCCGTCCCCTCTCCTGCAAAACAGCGGTGATGATACCAAGTCAGTAGCAGCGCAATCCCAGGCACCCTACCCCACGGGCACATACAACGTGCCACTTGTCCTCCCGATTTTGCCTGTTTCCCCTCTTCTACAAACCCCTGCACAAGAGTCCGGGATAGTCAAGACAACTTTGGCCTCCTAAGTAAATAGGTTCCCCAGGAACCGGTATTCAAAAGTCTCGGTCCATAGCCGGGCATAGTGGCACACTCCTATAACGCCATCACTCAGGATACTGAAGGAGGATTGTTACAAGTTCGAAGCCAGCTTGAGCTGCAAGGCTACCTTGAACTATATAGAGAAAGCCTGACTCAAAACGGGGGGGGGGTTCTCCTTCTTAAAGGAAGTCCCAAAAAGCCAGAGGTTTGCATTTTAGAAGAGAACCTGAACAGGGCAATAGAAGTGAGTCATTGATGGTAAAACTTCTGCCAACAGACAATAGGAAGAGAAGGAAAACAGTGAAGAAGAGTTCCTCCTAGGACTTTAAAATCACCTTGCAGAGATAACAGCGCTATAGGTTGGATCCTAAATGTCCCCCAAGGCCTTGGTCCCAGCTTGACACTACTGGAAAGCAGCAGCAACTTAAGAGGTAGAGCTTAGCAGGAAGTCTTCAGGCCCTTGAGGGCCGCCCAGAGAGGTCAGGGGGCTCCAGGCGACTCCCCTTGCCCTCTGCTCCCTGGGCTGTGGTGAGGGACTTTCCCGTCATCACTCCCACCCAAATGGGCTGCCTCACCACACTCCCAAAAGCAACAGAGCCAATCAACCACAAGCAAGAACCTTCAAATCTAGGAGCCAAAATAAATCTTTTCTCTTTAGAAGTTGATTACTTCAGGTATTTGTTAACAGTAGCATGAAGCTGACTACACAAGCAGTAACTGTAGGCTGTGCACCACGTGGCTAGCAGTATACCAGCCACAAGGGCCCCAGGACGAGGGCCTCCTGGATGCCTCAAGGCTGCTGCCACAAATGACTGACTGAATGAGCAACCGGGGGATCAGGACACAAAGACTCTGTCACCAACCACCTGCCATCCCCCTGGAACCTGGGAAGCTCTCACAGCCATGGCCCTCCCTGGTCTGAGCTAGACTGTGCTGGAAGTGGAATCTTTATGGGTGCCACCGGAGGAGGAAAGAGTTCCCTGATCGGACTTGACTTTATTGATGGAGTTTAATGGGCCAGGTCAGGTGACCGCCCCCGCAGGCCACAGAATGCAGAGAAGGAGCTGTGGCGATTCGACGGGGTAAGAGGGTTGCAGGTGCTTGGATTCTGGAATCCACACTCTCCACAAACAACTGTTGGGACCAAAGCCCTAAATGATGGCCATATTCACAGCCACCCTAGTCCTCTGCCATTCCTAACCAATGGCTTCCCTGCCTTGGGCTATGCCCTCATTGTGAGGCTCTGGTCCCCTCCTATCCCTGCTGAGCCCAGGCTACTTTTCTGGAAGATGCAAATGGTCATCCCTCCATCAAGAGCTCAGAGGCTGCACAGCCCCTAGAGTTCAGTCTCCCTCCCTCCAATCTCTGAGCATCAGGTACAAACAGGCATGGGGTGCCCAGGTTCTGGCCTCCAACCTCCCCATGCCCATGCCACATGCATGTCCTGCCCATATCTACACCATCCAAGAGAAGGTTCCCGGAGCGGTCAGCAGGATGCCAGGAAGATGTCCTGGGTGCGTGGTTTCCTGCCCAGGCATGCTAGGGCAGCCAGGTCCTCACAACCTTGCCAGCTTGGGTCCCCCTGCCCAGATCACACCATCACCACACTGCAGCCCTGCACAGGCCTCGCTACTTTCCCACCTGGAAGGGCAGGCACTAAGGTCCACCTGTAGGCTATGTAATGCAACACATGGCTTCAGTAGCTATCACTTAGGACTGCAGTGAGCAGAAACAGCTTCTGGGATGCAAATGAACCCCCTGAGGTACAGTAGGGCTGCAGCCCCATTTCTGACTCCACAGGTGAAGTTACCAAAGGCTTGAGAGCCCCGGGTAACCCGAACTCCCGCAGCCACCTGGGATCACCCACATGTCAAGGGCAGGGCCTCACACGGCGAACAGAACCTTCCCAAGATGCTTCTTGGCTCCCTTCTCACCTTCTTCCTGTTGTTCCTTCCTCCAGGAAGGCCACTGTCCCACATCTAATCCAACAGGCAGTCCTGTGCCCTTCACAGCTCCCACCAGACACAACCTCCAGGGCTACCTTCGATCATCTGCCAGCAACCCCCGGCACAATCCCCTGGACATTTCTGGCCTGAGGATGCTGGCTCTACTCCTGGATAGAGGAATTCCTAACTGGAATGAACATTACAAGGTGACCCCACCCCTACCTACAATGCTCTCCCCAAAGATCTGTGCGTGATGGCTCCTTCCTCCCCTGCACATCTTAGGCAGGTCTGTCTGCAGTGGCCAGTGCCACAGAACTTTGTACCTGGACAAGGCCTACCAGGTCCCATTCCACAGGGTCCCAGGGCTCCTGCAGGGGCTGCCCCACAAAGCCCCATTGGCCACCCCAAAGTGGGGAGAAAATGTCTCCACTAAGCCAAGGGCCTTAAGATAAACTTGGATGTGATGTGGTGCCATGTCTGGAACTGGCCAGAATCTGTCTCTTCCGGACGTGTGCTCTGGGGCAGACGCCTAATGCGAATCACTTCTGTCATCAGGACACCAAGGGGCTTGACATGGACCAGCTGCTGCCGCCGAGGGACAGCCTGCCAGAGTGCCGATGGGCTCTCAGCAAAATTGATGGCCGTTGTCAGAAAATGATTTCCCCAAGGCCGCATCACAGGCCCTCAGAGGCGCTCTAATCCCAGGCAGCGCGGCCTCCTGTGGCGGGTGGGCGGGCAGCCCACACCTGCCCAGCTGCTCCCTAGGCTGGGGGCGGCAATTACCAGTAGGAAGAGGAGCCTGCAGGGTCTGCACTCAGGAGGCCTGGCCTGGCAGAGGGGCAGCAGGGAGCCCTGGGTCCCCCAGGCAAGAACAGGGAGTCTGCCATGTGTCCCGCTACCATTAACTCTGTACCCCCAGGACTGCTCAGAGGTACTGCTGAGGGGAATGCCGAATGAACAATGAATGAATGAACTCCAGAAGGCTGAGGGGCTCACCACGGACCAGCCGGGTGACAGTGGGGCATGAAAGTCTGGGCGCTGGTGCTATCCATCTGCCTGCACCTGGAGGGGACTGAAAGGCCCCACCTGGGCCCCCTCTTCAGCTCACAGTGCAGCAGCAACTTGTGCCTGCGCCCGCTCTGGAAGAGAGCAGCAGCGTGGAACTGGACAGAGCACATAAAGCCAGAGGCAGATGGGAGGCTGGCTACAGCCACCTCCCGAATTCTACAAGACATGGTCCTGCCATAAAGGGAGGGTTCTGGAAAGGTTCAGTCCATCAGCAGCTACCAGCCAACGAATGAAACTGAAGCAAAGTGCCACGCAGGCTTCAGGGTCACGACCGCGATAAGAGCTGCCCTGGGATGCCCCTAATGCATCCACAGGATGGCCCCGTGGAAACTTGACACCTTCATGTGCGTGCAGCTGTAGGGGTCTCTGCTCCATTCAGGCCTCTGGGGACAAGGGGCGCTTTGCTTAACCTCCCCTTTAGCTGGGGTGCTCCATGGGTCCTTCATGAAGACTGGCTAACACGTGGGCTAACCTGTCAGTGCCATAGTGCCAGAGGCCCACAGTCCAGGGAGACCATGCTCATCTCCCTGATGCCTCCGCAGCTGCTCTGTCTCCTGTCTGGTCCACTGGTCCCTCAAGGCTCAGCCCAAACTCCCCTTCCAGGGAGTCTGCCCTGGCTGTGGGGCCGGACAGGACCTCCCTCAGCCCTAGTGCTCACCCCCTGCAGCACTGAGCCCAGGTGGGGTCATGGTTTACAGTGTACCTGAAGCGCTGCCCCTCGAGGGCAGGACCACACAGGGCCATCATCAAATGCCCAGGACAATGTTGACACTGGCACTGAGCAGAGGCCCTGACAATGAGCAGAGAGGAGATGGGGTTTATGGAGAGGGGAGGAGAGGGGGCTTTCTAGGCCATTTGGGTCTTCACATCTCCAAACCCAAGTCCCACTAGATGATGTGGGAATGGCCAGGGGCCACCACATGAGGACTGGAACTAAAGGCCACAGCAAGGGTCCCATCAACCCAGTTCCTAGAAGTTCCAGAGGCCACAGAAAGGTCATCAGCCACAAAGGAGCCCTTTGCTCCCACCCCAGACCTCACGGTCCCTCAAATGTACAGGCTGTGAAGATACCACCCCAGCTCTGCATTCAGTTCCCAGCTCATCCTACATGACAAAGGTGGCAAGGACACTGTCCCCTTAGCCAGGAGCCTCAGGGGCAGCCCAGGCCAAACTTCCTCACCCCAAACCCCAGGAGCCACACCTGCTGCAGGGGCAGAACACAACCAGGAACCAAAGCAGGAAATCAGCACCGCTGCCCAACTCTGCTGTCCCCTCCTGAACATTGGGGGCAGTGGCTCTTCCTTCCTACCGCCCCTGGAGAACAAACACTCACTCTTCCTGTGCTGAGAGCCCTGGACATGGAAGGACCTCATAAGTTCTACTATCCCAAAGACAAAGCTCTTTCCCAATTCTCTGCCTATGCAAGGAGCACTCTCGGAGACAAGGGCTCTGCAAAAGGACTGCAACTGTTTCCTGTTGTTAACCCCATCACCTTGATCACCACCACCTCCATCTAATCTGCCTCAAGCCCAGCCTTTCTGAAGCTAAGATCTGATCATATCACTCCTCCTCGCCTCCAGAGCCATTCACCACTCCCACTGCCTCCTGGGTCACATCCAAACTCTTCGCTTCCACCCCTTGAAGCTGGAACTGGAGGACTTCGCTCTCATCCCTCCATCTTCCCTCCAAATGCCACCCTTCTGCCCAATGCAAGATGTCCTTTCCCAATTCTGAGCCAATGTGCCCACCCCCTTCCCTCCCTGGACCCCAGCACTGCGAAGTGGGCTCTGGTATGCCCTCAAGTGCCCACAACAGCGGCCACAGTGCCAGTCTGCCACCTAGAGATGAGCACCCCCAGGAGATCTCTCCGAGCCCGGCCCCACACACCCTCCAAGCCTGCTGGGATGAATAAATTACCTCATTCAGCCACAGAGCACAGCCGGCTCAGCTCGAGTGTTGGCAGTTCAGCCAAGAGCCCTCGCGTGGAAATCACCACACTGAAGGTGGCAATATTTCACCTCGCCCAGAAATGAACTGCAAGTTCTAGAGTCTCACCAAAGTGTCGCTGGGTGATGGAGCTTCGCTATAAACACAGAGGATGGGAAATCTCCTCGCCTTCCGACTGTGTCTGGCCCTAGGAGCTCCTCAGGGTCCTCTCATTAGCCCCTCACCACCCCGCAGGAAAAAGCACCTCCACTTCACCGAGGTGGAAGCTGGCTCAGAGCCGCCTGTTAGGGGCTGGGTGGGAAGGAGGTGTTGGCCCAGCGGCAGAGCAGTTGGAGTGCAGGGGGTCAGGGGCCCTTCCCACTCCCAGGCAAGGAGGTGCAGGGCACTCCCTCCCCTCACAAACCTGGTGAGAAAACTGGCAGGCACCCTGCAGGGCCCAGTTAGGTGGCTGGCTTCAAAGGCACCCATGAGCCAAGAAGAGCCAGATCCCACTTGAGCCTGGGCAGGGAACCATCGGCTCCTCACCACCGCATGCCCGCCCATCCTTGGCAGCGCCACTGGCCGCGCTCCCAGAGCCCTACAGGGCAGGCAGGCCCAGGCAGCCTGGGCCTCTCACTGGAGGCCCCAACAAGTCCCAGCACGGGGGCATTGCCAGGGTGGGCCCGGGTCCTGGCCCCATTGGCATCCCCAGCCTTCATACCTGCCCTAAGCTCTGGCCATGCCCGCAGGCTCTTTTGGGGCACCCCGGGCCCTACCCTGCTGACCAGACCTGATCTGCATATGCTAACAGACGCACAACCCTTGCTCCCCTTGGAGCCAGCTTGTTTGGGGATCGGCTGGATCTGGCTATACCTGTACCGTGCTGATGTCACGCCGAGCTATTTCCAGCCCGGTTGCCATGGAAACCACAAGGCCTCAGCTCTAGTTAGGAGTTCAATATATAATTTACTTACTCCCCCATCCCCCCAGGCCCCACCCCAAAGAGACTGGGGCGTATGGGGAACAATCGGCTAAAATATACAATAACACCCTCCACTTCCCTCGGCGGACTATGAGAGGAGAGGGGAGGAGGAGGCGGGAGGAGCACTGTGCAGCGGAACGGTAAATCCATTTTGGAAGAAGGGAGGACGGCAAGCAGGGGAGAAGAGCTTTCCTCATTAAAAGGAAAAACAGAGGCTGTACTTGGGGCTGATTCCAAGGAGCAGACTCAGGCCCGGCAAGGGGGCGGTGCGGGCCTTCCGCTCAGTCACCCCGGTACTACCCAGCCAAGCCTTCATGGGGACCACAGCTCAGGATGACCCTGGCTGAGCCATCAGGCTGCAGGTGACCTGCCTGCCTCTGTGAAGCCCCAGGGCCTGTGAGGGCACTGCTAGTGCAGATGGCATCATTCCCAGTATCTCTAGACACACAAATGTCACCAGGGCCTGCTGTCCCTACTCAGGGGGCACCAGTGTGTGGGGTACTCCCGACTAAGTGGCCAGCTGAGGCCTGGGGCCAGGAAATCAGCCAGGGGTTGCACTCACACACAGCAAGATTCAGGCTTCTGCTACTCCCCGCCCCCACCACACACAGCCCCGTGCAGGGGCAGCCCAGACTGGCCACAGGAGGGCAAATCACAAAGCAATGTCCATTCTGAAAGTGATGTGAGCGTGGGGCTACAGGGACACCAAGCACGTGACCATCAGAGGTCAGCGAAGGTTTCCTGAGCTAAGGCTTGCGGGGGAAAAGTTGGCGAGGGGAGGAGGACGACACCTCAGGCAGCAAGCCCTGAAGAAAAGCAGGGTGCTCCTCCAGGGCTGCCCTTGTGCCTCTGGGCAGGGAAAGCTGAGGGCCAGGCCACCTAACCATGCACCAGACTCTCCAGGTGTGCCACCCTTGCCCACTTGTGCCTGGGCAGCCGTACAAAGCCATGAAGACCCTACTGCAGGCACCAGGAGAGGCAGGGGGCTCAATCCAAGGCTTCTCTCCCCCAGGCTCCACAGACTCAGCCTGGCCACAAGAGATCTGGGCAAGTCATTTCCCTCCCTGACCTTCTGCTCCCTGGGGACATTATTTTCATCTTTCACCCATGTAGACTCTTTTTTGTTTTTTGTTTTTGTACCGGGAATTGAACTCAGGTCCTTGCATTTGCAAGGCAGGCAGCAGAACTGCTGAGCTAAAAAATCCCCGGCCCCATGTAGACTCTTTATAACCATTATTTCTGGTCCTCAAGAAATCAGGATCCCTGCTTTCTGAACGAAGAAACTGAGGCAACAAATCAACAACTAAACAACATATCAGGGCTGAGCAACCCTAAAGGGCCCTGGATGAGGTTTTTAGTGAAAAGGGCAAGCCTTCGGAGAAATTCAGTCTCACTGATCCCCAGTGCAGGCTGTGCCTCCAAGTGACCGGATCTTGGCTGCCCAGCCCCTTTCCAGGAAGCCCTGTTTCTGTACACCCTAACCCCTGGTTTTCCCAAACCTGACCTATACAGCTACACCCCAAGACTGCCCATACCTATTCACCATCCTCCCCTCTTCCCTCTTCTGCTGCTTTGATGCAGGAATAGGATGAGAGTACACTGAGCCCCCAATGTCTCCATAGCTCTCAAGACCAACCCCAGCTTTTGCATCTTACCCTCTTCTACTCCCTCCCCTGCTCACTCTGCTCCACACACACTGGCTGTTCCGTGCTTCAACCTCTGGGCCTTTGCATATTCTGTTCCACTACCTGAGATTCTTTTCCCCAGAGAGCTGCAGAACAGAGCAGTAAGAATACAGACAGCCTGGCTTTGGTGCTGGCTTTCCACTGTAGCAGCTGTTAACCTTGGGTGTCCTTTGTCAAATGGGCACAGAAAGATCCTCAAAGCCTCAAAAAGTCTAATGCAAGGCCAGTCTGGCTCCTTTCTCCTTCAAGTCTCTGCCCCAATGTGCCCTTTATTATTCACCCCACTGCCACCCCTGGTTTTACTGTCCTCTCAGTGCTGTCCCAGCCCCTGGCACGCAGCATGTGTTTATTTATCCATCAGGTTAATGTCCATGCCCCCCAGGAAATCCTCTCTAGGAAACATGACACGCTCAGTGGTGTTTCTGCAGTCCCCGGGCTAGGTGCACAGTCGGTGCTCAGCAGGTACGTGGGGGGAACACGAGGACACACACACCTCTCAGCACACAAGTGACCAGGGCGCGTGGCCCACAGGCCTTGCTTGAGCTCCGGACCATCCCCAGGTGGGAGCCTCAGTCCCTCAGCAACTGCAGGGAGCTGGGTACTGGGAACACCTTGCTGGCAGGAAATGCCTCTCACGGGGGGGGGGGGCGGGGGG
>NW_022900931.1:5916112-5923997 GCF_012274545.1 Fukomys damarensis | reverse complement strand
CTGCTGATGACAGGAGCCCCAGGACAGTGCCTGGGGCTTGGCACACTCCCGGCTGTTTGTTCACAGGCACAGCCATTCCCCTCCCTCACTGCCTCAGTAATGTACACACAGCCTCCCAGGAAACTGCAAAAAATGAGTTAATATAACATTATGCCTGAGAATTTAAATACACAGGAGTCAGGCAACGCAGACTTACGGTTCCCCAAGCAACTGTAAAAACCACACAAGCAATTCAGGAGCAAGGACTGGGAATAGATTTGAGGCCGTCTTGGTCACAGGCTGACCGGGGCCACTGCACCTTGGCCTCTCTGTGATGGACACAGGCTCCGAGGGACAGTCCTTCCAGCCCAAGGGGATGCAGGCACAGGGTCATGCGACCCGTGCTGCATGGCTTACTGGATGCAGCCACCTTTGGGGACACGAGGAGGCCCCTGTAGGGGAGGCAAGACCTCTGCCCCACTGCCCTGCAAGCCGGGCCCCCAGGGTTACCGATCACTCCTCTCTCACCCCAGCTCACACGAAGGACTCGGGGCACATGTGGCTCTGCACTCCTGTCCACTCTGCCCACAGAGGCACGCCTCACAGGGCCACTTCCCAGGGCCCTCCCTTCCCTCTTCCACAAAATGGATTCTTGTCTGTAATGACCGATTCAACATTAACAGGCCCAGGGCCCTGCTGGGAACACATCTTACCTCTATACTTGGGAGCTCTGGAACCTTAGGACCTTGGGCAAACTGCTGGTTCACTCTGTTCCAAGAGGAAACATGGAGACATTCATGGAAACAGGAGTACTAACACCTACCTCCTAGACCCGGACCAATCAGATGAATCAACACGTGAGAAACGCCTGGAACAATGCCCAGCACATAGTGCGGGCCCAGTAGAGAGGAGCAGTGATTACTGCTGCTGCTATTAATACTGCCATCATTGTTTCCTCTCTCACCCAAAAAAGAACCTGAGGAAACACAAAACACAGGCAGGGGCACTCAGGGAAAACGGAGTCACAGTGCACACAGCCATTCACTCAGTGAAGACTTCCAAGGTCCTGAGCTCGATTCAGAGCCAGGAAGGGCAGCTGTGGCATGGAGCAGATACCTAAGATGCTGATGGGGCA
Organism: Fukomys damarensis; assembly: GCF_012274545.1. Classification (NCBI taxonomy): domain Eukaryota; kingdom Metazoa; phylum Chordata; class Mammalia; order Rodentia; family Bathyergidae; genus Fukomys; species Fukomys damarensis. Next base: position 5,922,883 of record NW_022900931.1, on the reverse strand, counting down.
GAGTCCCACATACCGCAAGGTCCCCCTAAGGCTGGCACAACCAGGCTCAGGGCTTCTCGGCAGTCATCAGAAGACAGGGTTGGCCAGATGGTGGGAAACAGGTAACAAGTCCCTTCCTTGACCACGAGACCAAAGTGGACTCCTCTTTGGAGGCAGGAGGTGGCGCCGCACTGGGAGAGGTAAGGATGGCATTCACCTCATTCAGGGTGAGCCTTCCCTCACCCTGGAGCATGGAGCCAGCAGAAAGGCTCCTAACGCAGCTCTAAATGAATGAAGGATAGTTAGTTGGGAGACTCCCAGAGGGACTCAAATGTAGACCACTCACCTTGCTCAGTTTCCTTGGACCTCTTGTTTTTTTGGAACTGGAGATCAAACTCGGAACCTTATGCACTGAGCTAAATCACCAGCTAAATGTTGTTTTCTTTTTTCTTTTTGGTACCAGAGATGGACTTGGAACCTTATGCTTGTGAGGCAGACGGCAGAACGACTGAGCTAAATCCCCGGCCCTGGGCCTCTTGTGAAAGGTCAAAGCCACCACCCGCCAAACTACTCCCAGGCCCCAGTGTAGAGGTGACTGAGCCCGCAGAAGGTGTGCCAGTGCACAGCTGGGAGGAGCAGCCAGGTATAGCCTGGGTACTGAGGACAGGCGCTGGGAGGCCCTCAGAGGTCCCCAGGTCAAGCTGTTAGCATCACAGGGAAGAGCCATATGTCCAGGGAGGACAGACGATAGCGAGGAGACAGACAAGTAGGGGAGCGCTGCTCTTAGTCAGCCAGGCTTGTTCTCTCGAGGAGGTGGCAGCTGAGTTGAGCCACATGTGAGAACATTTCAGGGGCTGTAAGTGCAAGGCTCCAGGAGAGGACAGAGGAGGAGGGAGGCTGGGCTGGTCGGCTAAGTGACACTGTGTTGCATCACAGGGGCTGAGCTGAGAAGCACAGGGCACCATGGTTTGGGGCACAAGACCCAGAGCCAGGGCCCTGGCTTTGAATTTCAGCCTGGAGCCTCAGTTTCACTTGTAAAAGGAGGTAAGCCCCATACCCACTGCTCCACGTGGCTGTGAGGATTACACAGGGCACCAAGCACCCATGCAGGTGCCACAGGATTGCAAGCTGCTGGGCTGCTGCTGTCATTATGGCTGGAAGAGGACAGAACAGGGAATGGGACAGGGAGGTCAGGGAGCCACACAACCCAGCAGCGGTCACGAGCCAACATCCACTCGAGTTACGAGGTGCAGGAAAAGGGGAAAGGAAGGGAACCTAGAGACGAGCAGCAGAGACACAGGAAGTCAGTCTACCACCTGCCCGAACTGCGTGCTGTGCTAACCCCTTCTCCAGCCACTGTCTCACAAGAGCTCCCAGCTACCCAGAGAGTTCTGTGAACTTCATCCGACAGGAGAGGACACCACGTCCTGGCAGGGAGGTGGGCAGCCCAAGGTTTGTGCACAAAGGGACACCAGAACCCCAGGCTCAGACAGTCAATGCAGGACAGAGGCAGCCACAACCTAGGGCCATGTTTCTCCTATCCCTGGCCTGATCCTCTGCAGGCTGGGACTAAGGAAATAGCTGCTCAATAGACAGACAGATGGACAGATGAAAGGGCAGACTGCAAACCAACACAAGTCATTTGGGCCTCTGGGCATCCTCCCACTGTTCATGGATACTCAGTGTGCAGAACACAGTGGCACAGCAGCCACCATGGGCTCCTCTGGCTGTTCTGGGGTGGGCAGGGTCAGGCACGCGACGCTCCTCCTGGGAGTATAGGAGAGAAGCAGCTTGCTCAAACTTCCAGGAAAAGTGTCCCAAGCTGTCCCCTCCCACCTGCTAGCCCCTCAGCAGCCTCCTATCATCTGAACCTGGGGCCAAGTCCCCCTTAATGGTCACAGACCTTCACCATTTCTTGCCCAACAGACACTGGTTGGCTCCCCAAAGGCACTGCTGAGAGGCTGGCACCAACCTGGCCTTCTATTCCACAGAAAGTCACTCCAGCACAGGGAGAGAGGGCTCGAGACTTCATTCACTCTGCTCATGTTTATAAAGTAGCTGGGGATTGGGCATACTTCCAGGTCTCCCTGGCAGGCAGCACACAAGGGAGGCTGATGTCTTGGTCCTCAAGGAGCTCGCAGTCCAGATCAGAGTCAAAGCTGGGCTGACCCAGAGCCAAGGTCCCTGAGGGTGGGGGGCCAGGAAACATGCTCACCCTCCAGGGCTTCTGGGAGAAGCTGTAGGACCTCCAGAGCTGTGAACAGAGCGGGAGGGGACAGGAGCAGAGGCTGGGTTCTACAAGCACCAGGAGACAGGGGCTGAGGGTACAAGGCACAACAGGAAGGGCCCCAAGACTGCTGCTGCTGGTTCAGAAGCTGCGGCAGCGCCACAAAGCTTGGGTTGCATGGTGACTGTGGGCACCAGGGAGTCCAGGAACAGATGGGCCAGCTGCCATCACTGCCTTCCTCACAGCAATTGTCCTGGAGATTCGGTGCCTACCTCGCTCTGATTACAAATGTCACAGGACATCTGTGCCCCACCCAGGCCCCTTCACGACTGAGACACACTTTCCCCAGCTGCAGGGGCTCACAACTGTGTCCCTCAGTAGAAGGAACCCCCTCTCCAGGATAATGGCAACAGCAACCAACCAACACAGGCAGGGATATGGCCCAGGACAGCTCTGCAGCCTGCGCAGGTGGAGGGCTCCCCTGACATCTCTCCTCACCTTATGCCCACTGGTGTGATTCTGGGGGTGTCCCCCAGTAAGCCTCCTGCATGCGTAGACACCAGAGTTGAAGCCAACCTGTGACAATATCCCCACACCCACCCGGGGCTGAAGCACACTCCTGCAGGTGGGAGCACCTCCACTGCATGTGGCACTCAAATGCCAGGTGCTGGGCAAGGCTGGGCACGCCACTGAGAGCACTGAAATCAGAGTCCCTCAAGCAGTGGCAGCCCCAGTCCTGCTGCTCCTTGCCAAGCTGCCCAGGCTGCACCTCACCTCACTAGGCCTCAGTTTCTTCACTCGCATGTAACTCTGGGCTGGCAAAGACCTGCTACACCCAGTCTCTCGGGGGCTCAGGGGGCAGAATCAGTCTTGCTTACCTTCCACAGAGGAGCCCAGAGAGGAACCGGCCTGACCGTGTCACACAGCCAGGCATCTCATTTGTCTCCCTTCATGAGCATTTTTTAGTACCTTTACCTGCAGCCAGAAGTGCACAGCCCTGTCAAGGAAGCAGAGAGCACGCACTAAAGGCTACCATGGGTTGGGTGCTTCCTAGGACTCCAGCCCTCACAACAGGCATGTGAGGCGAGCACCCTCCCAACCTGGAAGGGTACAGCACAGGTGCCAGTGAACCCTGGGCTTCACTGAGCCCCAGATCTGACCCGAGGTTGACACCAACATGATGGGGCCACAGGCAAGCCCTGGGTACAGTGTCTGAGCAGCCTGCTGGACACAGCCCTTACTGATACCCCAAGCGGGTGAGGGCTGGTGCCAGAGGGCACAGGAAAGAGCAGCGGGCACCCGTGAGAGTCCTCACCTCAGCCGTGAACTCACCTTCTCCAACCTGCCAGGGAGATAGAAGCCTCTTCACCAACCTCCATCTGGGCCTAGGGACTGAGTGGGAACCCTAGGAAATGTGGGAGACACCGCCCAGCCAGGCCTTGACGGAGGGGCAATGAGCCCATTTTATAGATGGGGAAATACAGGGTCGGAGGTAACACTTTCCTTACCCAAGACAGTAGCCAGGAGAAGAGGCAAGCTGGCTGTGAACCCTGAGATTTCCAGGCCTGGGGCTGAGGACCCTTGGGATTCCCCGAACCCAAAAGCCCGTATCTAACACCTGATTTGACCACTGCCTGCAAGCCCCAAGGCCTCAGGCAGCACACCTCTGCCCACAGGTCTCCGGCTCCAACACACATAGCATCTCCCACTGCCTCCTTACCACAGGGCCTTTCCTCAGCCTGGCACATGGTTGCTCATTTCTGCTTAATCCCACCTTTCCCTCCCATCACAGCTCTGGGCCTCACCTCCAGGAAACCTCCTGACCTCCCTCAGTCTCTGCAGCCCTGGTCTCAGGGGCAACACCACCTTCACCTCTGGAAGCATCCCATGCGCCCTGTCACTGGGTCAGGCTTGACTTTCCTCATCTGAATCCTCCCGTCTCCCAGCCCACCCCTGCCCCATTCTCTGCGGAGCCCAGACTCCCTGAGGGGTATCTCAGCAGGCATCCACCCCTGGGGCAGCTCAGCCCTGAGACCCAGCAGCACCCAAGCCCCCGGGGCTCGGCCCATTCTCCGGCACAGTGCCTATCTCAACCCACCCGAAGCCCAGCCTGTTCATCTACCTGGCCCCCTTCCTATGTCTATTTCTTGCTTACAGACCCCACCCTGGCCTCAGGGGCCCCAAAACAAAGCCTCGCTCACCCATTCCCTGGTTGTGTGGCTCTCTGGGCCTCAGTTTCTCCTCTGTGAAATGGAGGGAGGGGACACACAGCTTCACAGGGGTGTGTGTGGGTGGACTGAAGGGCATGATACATGTCAAGTGCTTAGCTGGGGTCCTAGTACCTGGCCAGGGTCTAGCCGGCCTTCCAAGCATCAGTGTCCCCTCTGCCAAGCCCTAAAGAAAGCCCTGACAGCGTAGGCCAGAGAAGAGCATCCCAGCAGAGAAGGGGCCCAGGCACATTCCCTGCCTGCTGCTTGGGAGGGCTGAGGTGCCCATGCCACCCAAACCCAAGCCTGAGTCACTGAGACAGAAATGTCCTCACCGCTCCCATCACCCCACCTGCTGAAGAGCCATGACAGGGCTGGGGTGGGGATGGATGTGATAAGCCAGTCCCTTGCCAGAGCTGCCGCCTCCGGGGCAGTCACAGCACACGGCAGTGATACAGAGGGAGCTGAGTGGTAGGGATTCCTCCTTCCTGCAGCGCTGCGTAACCGTCTTTCAGCCCCAGCCCTCAGGCTGGCAAGGGCTGCTCCCATCTGCCCAGTGCCTGGGAGTCTGGCACCAGTCTGCCTGCATCTGCTGGGAGAAGACAATGGCCACGGGACAGAGGCGTGCAGGACCCAGGGCCCCACAGTCCCCTGTCCAACAGGAAGGGACCATGCTTGTTCCAGGGCAATGTAAGGACAGCGAGCAGGGTCGGTGCAGAGGGGCAGCTGGACAGCCCATCGTAGGGAGCCATGGACAGTATGGGAGAAGGAGGTGACAGGACCAAAGGCGCAATGGGAACGCGATGGTCACAGCAGCCATATGCTGGGACAGCATCCAGGAGGTCACCACAGGGACACGGGAGGGTTGACGGTGGCCACAGACGGTAGCTGTAAAGGCAGGGAAACGGCTCAGAGCTGGTGCTGGGGGAGGTCAGAGGCTCTCAGGACTACATGCCAGGGTCCACCTACCCTACCCTCACCTGCTCTTAAGTTCCCTTTCTAAGCCTGCTGTGCCAGCCCTGGGCCAAGCCAGAATGGACTCAGGGCCACCAGGTTCTGATACAGGTCCTGGCCCAGAGAACCAGAAGACCCACTCACTGCCCAGGGGGGGCCCCAGGCCTGTAGTCCGCTGCCCTCCCCACCTGTGCCTAACCAGGGCCTGAGCCCACGGGCCCCTGGGTCCCAGTTCCACCCCTTCGTCATCTTAGCGCTCCCTGCAGATTCTACCATGGGCTAAGCAAACAGCCTTTGCCCAAGGCCTCTCAGGCCACCAGGTATACGGCAGAGATATCATCCCGTGTTGTGGGCCTCGGTTTCCCCACCTATAGCACGGAATAAAAGGCTGAAGGAGAGGCCATCAGAGTGGACCTGTCCAGGGCCAGGGATTTAGCTCAGTGGCAGGCACAAGATCCTGAGTTTGATCTCCAGTAGGAAAAAAAGGATGAACCTGCCCAGCACTAGCTGCGAACTAAGCTGTATGCACCCAGTTTATCTAGACGCTGCCCATCCCTGCACAACACTGCTCTGCCTCTCCTTCCCTGCAGGGCCTCGGCCTGTGCTATTCCTCCTGCCTGGATCACTCTTCCTGGGCTTCCCCCTCCAGCTGTTCTATGCTCAGATTCCACAGGAATCTCCCTCCAGGAAGTCCTCCTTGGCCTCCCAGACGAGCTCAAGCCTCACAAATCTCCACCACTAGACTGCAAACTCCATGAAGGCAGGATAGTGACCGGCATGAGCACTACTGTGTGCTCTCACTGAAGAGCTGGTGAGTGAGTAAATGAATCAGTGAACAAATGAGACACAACTATCTAGACCTACTGGGACAATGCGGGGCCATCAGGGGTGACAAGGTTGTAGGTGCTCATGGAAGCTCCGGCTCCAGCCTACAATGCCTGGGAAGTAATCCCAGAGAAGGTGACACCCCAATCTGAAACCAGAAACTCAGAACCACCAGGTCCCCAGTGTCTATAGATGAAGAAACCGATGTCTAGAGTTAGGGGCTGTCCTGTCCTGAAAAGCTGCCCTGCTCCAATTGTTTAAGGACCTGCCAAGTCCCCCACCCCTCGTGGCCTGTGCTATTCCCTGGGGCTGTCCCACAGCCCACCCAGGGATGCCACCCCCTGCGTGGTCACGCCGGTGGAGGCTGCTTGAAGTAGGGCCGGCTCTGGGCACACGGCTGCACGGCTGAGCTGGGCAGCTGGCAGCAGCGCAGCTCAGAACCAGCTGTTTGGATGACAAACTGCGTTCAAGCTTCATTAGGGTAATCAGGCTCCCCTCCCGGCAGCGCCGCGGAGCGCGACTGTCAACCTGAACTAATCAAACGCGGCCCCAGGACACCGCCTGCCTGCCTGCCTGCCT
>NW_022900931.1:5905680-5915923 GCF_012274545.1 Fukomys damarensis | reverse complement strand
ACCGCCTGCCTGCCTGCCTGCCTGCCTGCCTGACGAGCCGCTGGGCTGTGGAGCCACCACCGCTGCACAGCGTGGGGCGGCTGTGGTCCAGGCCAGGCCTCGGCACACCCCCTAGGACCCTCGGACCCAGAAGCTGGGTCAGTGCTGGGTAGTCCTCACAACCACTCAGTTTCTTGGCCGGGACTGAGCTCACAAGGGAAAGTGATTTGTGGAGGCTGGAGAGGAACAGCCTGCCCTGCACTGAGCTCTCCCACTGCCTCTGGAGCCACAGCCTGATCTCCAGGGGGCCAGCCAGGTGGCCTTGGCACCTCTCTTGACAGCTCTGGGACAGGAGCTCAGCAATCCCAACAGGGACTTCAGGGAGCCCTGGTGGCAAAAATGGAGAAAGTAGTCTGCCAAGTATTAGGGCCAATGTAGGCCCTGATGTCCAGAGGTAGAACCTGTCCTGTAGCCTGTGGTCACCTCCTTTGTCCAGCTGGGCGGCCCCCAAGCTGCTGCTCTACATGCTCAGAACAGAACTGGGTTGGGAGCAGCAGATCAGGCTCCTTCACCTGACACAGGGGAAGCTGAGGCCCAAAGAGAAGTACCAGAGGTTTTGGGGGTTTTCTCCATTTTTTTTTTTTGTACTGGGGATCAAACTCAGGACCTTATGCTTGTGAGGCAGGCAGCAGGACCACTGAGCTAAATCCCCGGCCCCAGAGAAGAGGTAATGCAGTGAAAAGAACAGACTTTAGAGACAAAAGCCCTTCATTCGTTCTTCCGTTCATCCATCCATCTACCCGCTCATTTGACAAATCCCAGCCAGGAGGCTGCTCTGTGTCAGGCACTGGGACTTGCTGAATGAACAGACGCCTACAAACACGAGTGAATAAAGCCAGGCCTGGCGCTGGGGATAGAGCCTCACACGCAGCAGACACCAGCCCTGCCTCCTGTGGTCTGTCTCATGAGAGAGCAAACGCCTGTCTGAGGCTTCATTACAAATGACATGGGCAACACACAGAGCCTGAGCCAGCCCGATAACCTCTACCAGGAAGGCTGCGCCTGGTCTGGGGTGGTCCAGGCGGGCTACTGGAGGAGGTGACACTCCAGCAGGGCTCCTCTGAGGGTGTGGGCCAGGCAAGGAGAGGCGGAGGGCAGACAGGAGGCACCGCATGTGCAGATGCCCAGAGGTAGGAAGGAGTTTGGGGCCCTGGTGATGAAAGACGACGGCTGTGGGATCTGTTGCCAGCCAGGGAAGTGGATGGCTTGGGTTTTCGTGCCAAGAGCGAAGGATCCTCTGGACCACAGCTGTAAGCAGCAGCGCTGACTCTGGATGTCATGGGGAGAAGATTAAGAGGGCTCAAGTCCCAGTTCTGCAACCTTCTGATCCAGCAACAGCACAAATACCAAGCTAACACGAAAAGGACGCTGTGCAAACCCAAAGACCCTCCCTCCACTGTGAGATGCCACCCTCAACAGGTGGGTGACAGGGGAGGCAGGTGATAAGACAAAGGGAGGGCCAGGCACAGTGGCACTCATCTGTGATCCCAGCACTCCACAGACTGAGACAGGAGGATCACCATGAGTTTGAGGCCAGCCTGGACTACGTAGTAAGTTCAAGGCCACCTGAACTGCACAGCGAGACATTGTCTCAATTAAAAAAAAAACAGACACAAGGGAGCCTCCTGGGGCTGGGTGGAGGTTATGTGGGCGTCTACAGGTGTGTGTTCCAGATGTGTGCACTCTTCTGTATCAAGTGAGGCTCCAAAGCTAGGTGTGGTGGTGTATGGCTGTAGTCTTCTCAGAGGCTGAGGCAAGAGGACTGTAAGTTCAAGACCAGCCCGGACCAACTTAGAAAGACCCTGTCTCAAATTTTTAAAATGACAAAAGGGATGGGAAGGTAGCTCAGTGTGAAGGCCCTGGGTTCAATCCCTAGTATACTCCCCTTTCGGGGTGGGGGGAAGTTAAGCCCCCAAGAAAGTCAGAAGAAAGCCTAGCCCTGTTTCTGCATCTGCAACATGGGGGCAGTAAAGCTGCTGCCCCACGGGGGTGCAGAAGTTTAAGGGGATGGCACGCCCCAGGCTGCACTCACGCTTGGCTGATGGCCACTGCACCAAAGCACCTGGCTGGCCTGAGGGTGTAGCTCAGTAGTGAGCACTTGCTTGGCAAATGCAAGGCCCTGGGTTCCATCCCCACCACCTGAAAGAAAGATAGAGAGAGAGAGAGCGAGCGAGCGAGAGAGAGAGAGAGAGAGAGAGAGAGAGAAAGCAAGCAAGCATCTGATTTTCCCCCACACCTTGGCCTCCTTTGGGCCTCAGTCTCCCCATTGGTAAAGAGGCTGTGGTCTCTATCTTCCTCAAAGACAATGGGGTAAAGTGGGAAACACCCCATCCAGGCCCCTGGTAGCCTGCCTGCCCCTGCTCAAACCCGAGACCCACACAGTGTTCCATATCACCCAGCTTGGTACACAGCGCACACTCAGCTCAGACAGAAACCTGCGGCCATGGCCACACACTAGGGCCAGCAACAAAGCCAGGCTGGCCCAGATGTCTAACCGACCTACTGCATGCCAGGCCCAGCCTGGGTGTCCCCTCCAGGGGCCCAGCAAGACACAGGCACAAAGGCTGAGGGTACTGGGAACCAGGGCCAAGGTAGGTACCAAGGCAGAGAGAGTTCCGCAGGACGGGGTCTCCTAAGCCCTCGACCCACAGCTAGGGGTAGGGAGAGGCCTGGTTCCCTGTTCAACCCCAAACACTTCCAGATCTCCCTGAGCCTTGGCAGGCTTAGGAAAATCAGGTGGTGCCACCAACCAGCATCCCTGTAGCCTCAGCTGTGAACTACTTTCTCATGCCAAAGCCTGGGGGACAGGGCCTGAGCGTCAGATCTGTCCTCGGTGCCATTTTACAGAGGAGGAAACTGAGGGTCCAAGAGGCTTAGTGTCTGAGGACTGCCCTAATGAGGGGTCCAGAAGTGGATGGATGGCTGATATCCTCACATCAGCACAAACTCCCAGAGTTCGCTGGCACCATCAGTGCTCAGTCTGCCCCACCGCCTGGGGTCTGCTATCACAGTAGCTCACTCAGTCAACAAACACCCACTGCGCTCCCACTGCAGGCACTGCCCTGGGAACTGAGGGTGAGGCACAGAACAAGACAGCAGAGACACAAAACCCTAACAGACAACAGCCTCGAGTGTCAAACACACAAGGCCAGGAACTGCAACAGCAGCAGAGGCCATCACGCCAGGTGCTACACCAAGTGTCACGGCTGAGAGTCCTCCAGGCAGCCTCACAAGGAGGGCAGAGAATCCCACCTTGGATGCTCTCCTCCCTATACCACTCATGGCTGGCACCTCCTCTTCAAGCCTCAGGGTCAGGTATGAGCCTCGATCTGAAACCCTTGTGCACACCTAAGTTTTCCCCGCATGGCTGTGCCAACCCCAAGCCAGGCACGAGTCTGTGTTTGCAAGGTCACTGCCTGTGGCCTCCTCCAGGGCCAGGATGTGGTCCACTCTCCTCAAGCCCGCACCCCTCAGGCACAGAGTAGGGCCTCCATACCCTCACCCAACGAGTCCATCTGCTGCATGATGTCAGCCAGCAGAGCTGAACCAGCAGAGAGCAGGGCGGAGAGAGAGAGAGGACGCATCCGGGCAGAGGGCAAAGCCTGGTGGCCAGGCAGGGCTGGGCTCTAGGGACCTGGAAACACAGAGAGACAGGAGCACTGATACGAGAAGGGGCAGCCGGTGTGGTTGTGGAGCGGGTACCGGGAGCCCTCAGGCTCCAGCATCCAGAGTAGCCCCCAGGCCACTCATAGCTGTGACCAAGCCTGCGGCACCATCCCCCACTGCCCCACACGTGCAGCCTGAGACCTTGGCCCTGCCAGCTTGGCCTCCTCCGGCCGAGCACACCAGCTGGCACCACAAGACAGAGCAGCTTGGGTGAGCGCCCTGCTGCAGAGGGTGGCATGGGCACAGGCAGCAGGCTGTCACTGATGGGCTCCGGCCAGGACCTGCACAGGCCACAAGGGGACAAGAACTGGCTACAGCAGCCAGGACGGCAGACAGCTGCACACTCCCGATAGACTTACATGGAAAGGCCCCGACCACCTCTGTCCCCCAGCCCCAGGCCAGGGTCTGGCTCCTGCTACCCCTCCACATGGGCTCAGAGTAACCCCAGCTCTCAGCCTGGAGCCCTCTGCCCTGATGTCCCTAACCTGGCCTGTTCCAGGCATCCCTCCCCTTGCCCCTGGACAGCCTATCTGGCACCCCCTCTCTCACCCCCACACCACAGGGCCTCTCCCAGTGCCAGCCCTACTGCCACCCCCTTCCTTCCCTGTTCTCTGCCTTCAGATTTGCCTCAGACAGACCCCGTAAAGCTTCCCTTCCCTATCATACAGGGGACAAAACCTAAAACCCTTCCTGGGCCCCCAGCCCTACATAATCTGACCCCTGCACCCCACACACACCCATCCACAATGCTCTAGTCACAATGGCCTCCTTCTTCCCCACAGACAAAACAGCCCACCACAGGCCCTTTGCACCTGCCCGTGTGGTGCTCTTCCCCCTGATCTTCTGTGGCTGGTACTCCTGTTGGCCGGGCCCAATTCAAACAACTCTTGTTGGAGTGTCCTCCCCAAAGGGCCCTGGCCAGTGACTCTGCATGGCCCCCATTGTGTCTCTCTCAATTTCCCCATGCTCGTGGACCTACTTCCTTGCTCACTGTCTGTGTCCCCATCAGCCTGCAATCTGCACAGTGAAATCTGCTTAAGGGGCAAGGTACAAGGGGCACTGACCACATCAGGGGCGCCTGCCACCCTCCAACGCCTCAAATCCCACAGAGCGCCCTGCTCTCCTTCCCTGCTCTACGGTGCATTCCCACTCTTCTCTCCCTGGCACCTTCCCTGGCCTGCCTGACCCCGGCTGTCCATCCTGGTCCTCAGCTCGACTTCCCGTACCTTTCTGCTTACGAGCCCTGGGGCCGCAGCCAGTACCTGGTCTCCCTGCATGTTCACACTTCCGAGCCTAGACTCCTGCTGCTACCTTCCTGCTCAACGGTCCTCTTCTTTCTCCCTGCTGAACTCAATTCTTCAAGACCCAACTCAAAATGTCACCTCTTTGGGAAAATCCTGCCTATTGCTTCTCCTGCACTAATCAGGACTTCACACGTTGCAAGAGAAAGAAACACAACTCAAAAGAGCTCAAGCAAGGAAGGAACCATGTCCGTTTGTGAGCTGAAAAATTCCAGGAGTGGCCTCAGGCATAGCTGGACTCAGAGACCCTGGACCTCTGCCCTCCTCCCTCCGCACGATGGCCTCTGTGGACATTCCCCACCCTGGAGGTGGTTGTGGGAGAGGGTGGCCAGAAGCCCCACCTTTACACCCTTGGGGTTCACCACTACAGCCCAGTCAAGGTCAGAGTGAAAATCCCAGGGAAGCCTCCACCTGCTCAGAGGGGACGTGTCACACTCCACAGCTCGTCCCTGGCGCCGGGGCGGGGGATGGGGCATTTAGGCCCACCCAATCTCATGCTTGCTCTCCGAGGTGGGGGACCCCAAGAAGACAATCCTCCGGGTCCCTGGAACCCACTCTGCACACAGCTCCTCAGGATCTCCACGCAGCCCAGCGCCTCGCCTGTTCCAGGCTTGGCAGCACAGGGCAGTTCAGCTCCCTCACAGCAGGATCCCCGGTGCCTACTCCCCACACCCCCACAGGGCCAAGGATCTTCGCCTAGCTGCATGGAGGCCGGCGGCACAGACAGCACACGTGCGGTTAACTGTCACCTCTGACAGGCAGCAGATCTGCATTTGCAGAGGCCTGGGGGGGGACACGGGAAGTCAGGAGGGAGGTGCCCAGGGGGCTCAGGGCAGAGCCCGGTCCCAACAGCCCAGCCTGCGGGGGCCACTTGGCCAATCCCAAAGAGCTGGCTGAGGGGCCTCGAGTGGAAGGGCTGAGAAAATAATTACCGAGGAGGCCCAGGAGGGAGGCGGGGAGGCTGGCGAGAGGCTTAATGAAACTGCTAACGCGTTAGTGATTCCTGCCTGCTCGGGAAGGCGGGGGCAGACAGCCATGTTGCCAGCTCCTGCGATGAAGCTGCCAGGCGGGACGGGCTGGGCACGCACAGGCGGCAACAATAGGCACCTCTTCATCATCTGTCTTTCCACACGTGACTCTCAGAGGGCAATCTTAATACATTAACGTCCGAATGGCAGTATTTCAACACATCTCATGCTAAAGCAGGCTGGCGTCCATTCAGATGCATGAAACACAGAATAGCTAAAATTTGGAGGAAACACGAATTTTAGAGATTAAAGGACCAGGGTGAGCAGAGTGCCTGGTCCTGTTTTCCAGATGGGAAACAGGGGCCCAGAAGGTCAGCTACACATTCCAGAAAGCACTGGCCCCATAAGCCCTCCTTGAGCAGCTCCTTTCCTCCTCACCCCCACATCTGGGTGGGATGAAGCAGACAGATGACAGGGCCCCTATAACAGACAACTCCAAAGAGTCCAGACCAGAGCCACACACAAGACCCCAGGGGACAAAGGCTCCACCTAGGGATCAGACTCAGCCCTCGCTAAAGGTGAGCGCTTACTGGTCAGTGAGACCTTCACTGTGGTTTTCAACATCTGGCAGCTCCAGGTGTGAACCCAGGCACAGAGAGGTTAAGCAATATACCCAAGGCCACACAGCTGTATGGTTATTGAGCCTGGACTCACAGCTGGGGTTTGAGACCCCTAAAACATGCACTTTCTTCAAATATCCACACGGCACCGTGAATGCTTATTATCCCCCAATTGGTTGCTGGAGTGATTTGGGGGTACAGAGAAGCATGGGTCCCACCTCACCAGGGCTCCTTGGGCCTCAAACTGCCAGGATGTCCATGGCAGGGGTTGAAACAGCTGCCTGGGGCCAGAAGGCCCCTAAAACAGTGGCCTCTTTGCTTTGGCTCTGTCAGTACAGCGCGATCCCCATTATGGGAATTAAGGACACTGAGGCTTGGGGATGGAAAGCCACACACACCGGGACCCAGTTGAAGGAAATTCAACTACTCTGCACGGTGGTCCTACTGCTGATCCCATCTGAGGCACAGACCTGGGGCCAGCAGCAGTGGGTAGGGAGTGGGACGTGTCCCCTCCCACTGCCCCAGGAGCCTCAGAGCTAGGTTGAGTCTTCACAAAGCTCCTCGGCTCCCACCCTGGAAAACAGCCCAAGGGCCAGGACCTCAGTGATTAGCTGGTCCCCCCTTATCAGGGGCTGGAGCAAACAATGTCTGCAAGAAATGGCGGCCCCATTTCCGCCTCACTGGTCCCCTTGGAACCTTCCTAGACGCTGGGAGGCTGCTTTCAAGGGGAAAGACCTCCTGAGGTCTGTCCCCTGTGTCCCTGGGTCTTTCTCCAGAGGGCTGTCCGAGGGTGAGGCCACCTCTGTGGCTACGAGACTAGCACACGCAGACTGCTGCTACAGTTGCTCCCTGTAGTAGCCTGAACCCAGGGAGAGGTTCCATTTCTGTCCACCGAAAGAGACTGTGAGCCCACGAGACCTGCCCTGGCCCTTAGCCACTGACCGACAAGGAGTCCAGGACCTCTCAGTACCAGGATTGGAAGCCAGGCAGCCCACGTCTCAGCCTCAGGCTCCGCTCTGCCCTCATTTCCAAAGACAAACCCACACTGACTCACCTGATCCCGCACCCTCCCGACCCCACCCCAGGGCCCCCAGTAACCCCAAGCCTCCCTCCCAACAAGGATCTTCAGGTGCACAGCCATGGAGGGCTTAAGCCAAGGTCAGAGTCATCAGGACAAACAAGATCTCCCACTCAGATGGCTGCCGCCAATCCCTCATCTTTGTACACGCCAAAGCTGCCTCCCTCCCCATCATCAACGCAATAAAGGAGGTGGGGGAGGGGAGAGGAACGCGCAGGGGAAAGGAGAGGAGGGGCGCCCCCCTACAGCCCACAGCGGGCTCCTTTCTGGTCAGGGGAAAAGCCTCTAATGAAGGCCCCACGATGCCGCTGAGCCGTGGTGTCAGCCTGGGAGCCCCGCGGAGCTGCGGGCCGTGCATCTCTGCCCCCAATTAGCACACAGGCCCTCCATCAAAGTGCGCGCCTGCTGCCAGGAGCAGAGGCCACAGGGACTGCCCTTCCGGCAGTGGGAGGAGGCCACGGCTCTCTGGCAGGCCCTGGCCTCTGCCCCTTCCTTGCCTTTCTGAGGGGTGGGGGTTAGACCCCCACACACACTCACACCCTCTCCAATCAGCCAGCTCAGGGCAGACTCCAGTCACCCTGGGGGACGCGCTAATGAAGATGGCCGACATTAATCTCTTCCCTCTCCCGACAGGTCAATTTATAGTTCCATGGGGAGCCCTGGCGCAGGGCCAGAGGACCTGACATAACTCTCCGTGTTCTCCCGGAGGACATGAGTGGTGGGCGTGATGGGCAGAGGGGCCTGAGGTCCCTGTGGACCGGTCCTGCACCCGAGCACCTGCCATCATTGCCCCAGCAAATCCAGGTGGGGAGAACCTGAGCTCTTGAACTCAAAGGCTGAGGGTCATAGCCTGCAGGTTCCTGGAAACAAAATCACTCCCTGGCTCCTGAATCCCGCACACGCAGCTCACAGGGTAGGAGACCCCAAAGAGGCAGGCAGCTTCTGCCTTTCTGCTCCTGACTATAGGACACAGTCCTGTCTTCGGAGAACCCAGAGCTGGCCTCCTGTGCTGGACCCTGGGGACACATCACCCCAGGCCCTGGCTCTCCTGGAGTTTCCAGCCTGGTGGATGAGACGGCCCTGGAATTACCCTACCATTCTAAGAGCACTAATGGCAGGAGTCACCAAGAGTTCGGGCACCCATGGGCAGGAACTAACGCCATCAGCCTGTGAGAGAGCAGGGGGCCTGTGGGGACCACAGTGAGGATGGAGGCATGAGCAGGGAAAGGGACTCTCCCGGGGCTCAAGAGCTGGAAGACCAGGGGACATCTGGCTCAGAAGGTGAGGCTGGGGTGGGCAAAGGAGGCCAAGAAGCCCAGCCTCAAGGGACGCTCAGTAGTTTGGCCTAGTTTAGGTTTGTGGACAGCTGAAGAGTTTGTCTGCTCAGAGCTGCATTTAGTAAGAGAGGTCTGGAGATGATGTCCCAGACTGATAGGCACAGCACAGGAGCATAGGTTCGTCCAGGTCAGAGGGGAAAGGAGCGAGAGATAATTCTGGGGTAGAACCAACAGGACCCCACTGGCTGGACAGGCAAGTACCAGAGTGCACTGCGTCAGGTACAGGGTGGGAGTGATGTCACAGGCCTGGGAAGCTCCCAACAGGCCCCAAAAGCCAGGCCTGGTCTTGGGAGAAGCCAGGACCCAAACGTTAGCCCCAGGTTCCAAATTCTAAACAGACTGGACTCCAGCTTGTGTTGCAGGTCACTTCCTTAGGTAGTAGTGAAGCCAGGGAGGATTCCTGGGGGAGGAAACAGGAAACCCCTTCCCCACCCCAACACTGCACAGAGCCCTCCTCCAGGTATCACCAGGCCGCCCTGCCTCTCCTTGCCAGTCCCAGAGGCTAGCACTGGTCCCGCACTAACTGGTGCTCCACAAATCGTTACATGGATGTCCCCTGATCCCAGGTCCTGGACCCTTCCCCCTCCGCCCCCTCCTTCGGGGCCACCTATGCCGTCCCATGGACTCCCTCGGCCACCCTGGGAGTCCCCCCTTTCCCCTGGGCTGGAGACTCAGGCCCCCAGGGCTGAGGGATTTACTTGAAGACCTTTCAGCTTAGGTGTTACAGTAAGCAAGGAACCAGGGTGCGACTGTCCCAAAGCACATTCTTATGGACAGGAGAAAGAACAAGACCTAAATAAAGAACCCCAGCGCCACAGTGGCTGCATTATGGTGGTGGGACAATGGATGGGTTTTTTTCCCCGTCTTCTCAACAATGAAATACTCATCAGCTCATTCCATTGCCGTGTGTGCCCCAGAGGAGAGCGCTCTTGGGTTCTGGCCTCCACCAGCCCCGGGATCAAATCCTGACAAGACCACTTCCCATCTGGGGACCTGGAGCCAGCTAGTTGCCCTTTTAGCCTCCGTTTTCTCATCTGTACAATGGGGACGAACACCCACCCACTCCGACGACAGGGTCACGGCTGACGCACAGTAGGCACGCTGCGAAGTGCCAGTCTGAGCATCCCACCCCCGCGTTCTCGCCACCTGTCCAGCCTCCAGAGGGAACTTGAGACGCCCTCACGTGCCAGACACTGCTGGCGCTGGGCGGGCACCGGGCCCCCGGGGCCGGGAC
>NW_022900931.1:5901313-5904596 GCF_012274545.1 Fukomys damarensis | reverse complement strand
CCCCTGCCCTACTGCACCCCTGCACAGACCGCCCCCCCAACCGGCCTGCTCCACCCCTGGCCCCTCCATCGCCATTGCCACCGGAGATCGTAAACTCTTGGCCCACGGGCCCATTCCAGCCTGAAGCCATGCTTGGTTTGAAACCATAGCATTTTTTGTTGTTGTTTTTAATTAGAATTAATTCCCATCATTTAAAAATCGGGAATTTTCACATAAAAATCCACACAGCAGCTCAGTTTGGAAGAGAGGAGGCTCAGGCAGGAGCCTGCCCCTCCCGCAGTGTCGCTTGGCAGGGCTTGAGAAACACTGGCCCACAGCTGGCCTCAGTCCCCACCAAGCCCACCTGCCCTCCCCAGGCACGCCAGACCCACACCAAGCCCAGCCTCCCAGTGCCTTGGCAGGTCTCTCCCTGCAGGTTGCCCATCCCTCACCCGCTAAAGGCCCTCTTCTGGGCAGCCCCAGGCACTGTCCGCCAGCCTCTCCCAGCACCCACAGCCCCAAGGAGGTGGTGGTGCCTCCCCTGCCCTCTCCTTGCTTCCTCGCTGCCTGGCACGGAGGCCTCTGCGGCTGCGCTGACACCACAGGGCTCAGCTCTCTGGCTGGAGTCTCCTTCCGTCCTGGCTGTGGGCCTGGCCCACGGTAGGCACTCAGTGAGTGTTGGCTGAGCGGCAACTGAAGTAGAAAGGCTGGGATGGGGATTCCACAAGGCGGCCTGGGCAGTGGCAGGCACAGGGCACTGGTCCCTGCGGCTGGTACTCATTTTAAAAGCCCCAAACGTTCATTTAGTGCAGCTCTCGCCAACCAAGAAAGCTAATGATTTCCATGCTTCATTTTCCTCCACCTAAGCCCACTGCCAAGGCTTCTGGGCCTCTGACGCTGCTGCCCTCAGACTGGTATCAACTCTCCCAGAAGGTGCAGCCCACCTGGGCCAGAGCCACAAGATCTGAGGAGAGTGCTGGCTGGTTTTCTAGAGGGAGGACGGGATCCCAGACAGCACCCCAGGCCCACACACAGCTCTGATGAGTCCCTTAGGCAGGTGTCTCTGGTATCCCTACATTCTGCCACCTCCTGAGCAGAGCCCAAGGAGGAGCCAGACAAGAGCCACCAGAAACATCGCAGGGCTTTAGAAAACTCTGTCACAAACCCAGCCATCACCAGGATGCTACTTCACAGAGAAGGAATAGGATCAGAGAGGGTAATCTCCAGGTGACACATCTGGTAGGGCACTAAGAGCCTGTGTAGTCCACAACAGAGTCCCTGCCCCCAGAGGACCTCCTCACGGCTGGATCCAGAGCCTAGTCCAGATGGTGAGACTGGTCTGGATGGAGAGATGTGCACCTGCGTTCCAGGGCTGGTCCCAGACAGGCTCCCCCCTGGAGCCTTGCACAGCCTCAGCAAACACCAGGCCCCTGCCCCTACCTCCCATCTACCTGCTGGCCACAGTGGCCCTGCCAGGTGCCCTCCTCCGTGAAGGGACCAGGAAGCAGGCCTAGCTCCATAGGTGAGCTAACCTGGATTGGAATCCTGATTTCCTTACCTCTCAGCTATGATACCTTCTCAGGGCTCCGGTTACTTTCCCTGTAAAATGTGCAGAGGGCAAGCCTAAGATGACTAACTGACTTAGGAAAGTGCAATGAGTTTGACATGGGACAATACATGTGCATCCTGAGCACAGCCAGGTAATCATAAGGCTGTGCATAAGAGTGTGACCTCGACAAGGGAAACAGGAAAGGAAGCAACTTTCTAGAAGCATGGCCCTGGAGGGTTCCCATCTACCACTGATGTTCAAGCAGGGTTACTGAGCTTGAGTGATTCTCATTGCTCAGCTCCAAGCTCAGAGAAACCCTGGCTGGCCCCAGGAGACCACAGGGCCTGACTTTTAGTTCAGAAAATAATCAAACAGACCCATGTTCACATTCCATCTCTGCCAGCTATACCCCCGCCAGCTGGGGCCCTCTGGGTAGCCTCAGTTTCCTCAGCTGTTAAATGGGGGCATAGCAGCCCCTGCAGGAGCCATCTCTTGGAGCGGTGCCCAGACCTCAGCCCACGCTACCAGGATGAAGTGCAGATGGCCCAGCTGGCGACCTTGGCCATGAGTCCAATGGTGACCAGATGGGGAAGCCCCTGCCTGGGATCAAGGCTGGATCCAGAACCAAGTCCAGGACAGGGACTGGTCTCTAGAGAAGGTGAGCCCGGCACCTGTCTTCCAGAACCTTGCACTATCTGTCTGCAGGCCTGGGGACCCCAAGTCTGCATAGGCTTCAGGCCTTGGTAGACTTTTATTGGCAGTGGTTTGGGGGACCAGCTGATCCCCCAGGGGCCAGGATTGTTCTGGAGGCCTCTCCTGCCCCCACCACAGCTTCCTCAGTCCCCAGTTCTCCTACTCTGCTCTCTCTAGTAACATTATTTACAATCATCTGCATCCACCTGTGGATGATCTGTCTTCACCCTGCTTCCCCCAAGTTTGAGGAATATGCAGGGATTTGGGTCTGTACTTTACCCCAACATCTAGAACAGTGCTGAGCAAATTTGTCATAGAATAAGAATCCTCCAGCAGCAATACTTAGCCAGCAGGATGAGGTGATGGAGCACCCCAGCCTGTGTGCAGCTCCCCTTTCTGGAGCCCGGTCTGGCCTCTGCCCCCCTCCTACCTCATCGCTCCTCAGCGGGGTCTGGGTGTGTCTTTCCCACCTAGCAATTAGGAAGCTGTCTCACCTGTCCCTGCAGTGCAGTAGGGCTTTTGGGGTGAGAGAGGGACCTGGGCAGTTTTCTGGCTCACAGCTCACTCCGGGGCTGCCTGGAGTGAGACGGCCCCCCGCAGACCCAGGGAGGACCCGCTCCGGTGGAAGCAGCCAAGGACTGCCGCCCTGGAGCCTGGCAGGGCTTCTCCAGCCCACCCAGCCCCAGCACTGGAGGGGTTTTGTGGTGGAGCCCCAGGATGTCATCTGGGGGCTGGGCTCCCGCCCCTCACGTGCACATGGCACTCCCCCGTTACAGTTTACAAAGTGCGTTCACAGACATTATCACGTCGGCTCCTAAACACTCCCTAAAAACCACAATAAATCTCTCACGCGCTGGCTCCCAAGCCCACCGGCTGCTGTGTAATCAGTGAGTAGAGAGGCCTCAGGTCCCAGAGCCTGCCAAAGCCTCCGAGGCGCCAGCAGGGGCAGAGGGGGGTCCACGTGGGCGGGTGGCAGGTGGCGGGTGGCAGGCCCAGCTGGGGCGCTGCAGGAGTGAGGTGCAAGCCTGAGGCCAGCCTGCAAAGGCAAAAAAAAAAAAAAAA
>NW_022900931.1:5889295-5901182 GCF_012274545.1 Fukomys damarensis | reverse complement strand
AGCCTGCAAAGGCAAAAAAAAAAAAAAAACAACAACAACAACGCTGTTTCAATCCAAAAGGTCTCTTGGGAGGGGGGCAGTCAGCAAGATTAAGGGACAGGCTGGGGACTGTGCACCGGAGGGCAGGGCAGGGCACAGAGGGGATCTAGAGGGCTCATTAGCACTTAGGAGCAAGGCGAGGAAGTGTAGCAAAGCCATAAAAATGATTCTCTTGGGGCCAAGGACAGTCAGACCCAGCTGGCTCCTATCACCGTCTGTTGCTCTCTACCCTGAGAGAAACCCTGGGCCAGCAGGGCCCCTGGTGTGACCTCCCTGGACAGGTCGCTCCCCTGAGCTGGGCCTCTGCCTGCTGCTCTCTGCCAGGAATGTCCTCACTGCCTGTTGAAGTCCCTGCCCTCCTTGAAGGGCAGTGCAGCGACCCCCCCCCCATGCACAGATCCCACCCCAACTTCCAGAGGCAGCTCCTGTACCTCCAGCACCTGCAGATCTCACCTGGATCCCCCGTCTCTGAACTGCAAAGACCCTTTCCTCTTCAGACCAGGAAGGCCCTGAAGGCAGCGGCCCAGCACAAAGACAGGGTATCTGTTTATAAATGGACATAGAGTCCCAGGCAATGGCGGAGGGGCACAGCCAGCCCACAGAACTGTGGGAAGAGGTGATGGCTACGTGACAGGCCCAGCAAGCACGCTTCCTCTGCGTCTGCAGCCCAGCTCCCAGGTCTGGGCAGCGGCAGAGAAAGGATCCCCCAATTCCTGAGCCCAATCAGTCAGCAGCTATAGTTGGCTTTTGTTTTTTTACATTTCCCTTGGTTTTCAAAGTTCTAGGAGCTCAACTTACAAACTGTGGAAAGTTCAGGAAAGTTTAAATAAGCAGGGAGAGGGAGGGCCTGGCCTGCAGGGGCTGCGGCTTGCCCTGGCAGGGCTCCCACCCCAGCACAGGCCATGCCGCTTCTCCTGCTGTGGCTGCCCAGGAAGCCTCAGCCTTGACCTCTGCACCGCAGGGGTGGCTGCTCTGCCCCAGGGGTGGCTGCGGCATGGCCGTGGCAGGAATGGAGCAGGTGGCAGCTTCTCCGTGGCCACTGCTGAAAGGAGCCAGCCTTTTCCCTTTGCAAGCCCCGGGGGCTGGTGGCACCACAGCCCCTGGGAAGCATTGGTCCTGTGGTATGTGGCACTGGGAGACTCAGAGGGATGCAGGGACCGGGGGTGGGAGGAGTCATGGGGCAGATGTCCATCCTCCCAGGCAAGGCCTCTGAGTCTGCCACCCCCGGGACTAGGAGTAGGGAGCCCAGGCAGCCCCAGGGCCTGAGTCCTTGGCCTAGCACCCAGCTCCTTGTATTTAGAAATATACAAAACTTGCCAGGTGTAGTGGTACACGACTGTAGTCTCAGCACTTAGGTGGCTGAGGCAGGTGGATCACTGTGAGTTTGAGGCCAGCATGGGCTAAAGAATGAGTTCAAGGCCGATCTGTACTACATAGTATAAGATGCTGTCAGAAAGAGAGAAAGAAAGAAAGAAAGAATTAAAGGGAATGAAAGAACAAAACTCCTGCAACCCCACAATAAAATGATCAATAATCCAATTTTAAAACGGGCAGACTTAAATAGCTATTTTTCCAAAGAAGATATACAAATGGCAAAAAAAAAAAAACAACACATAAAAAGATGCCCAACATCATTAGTCATTAGTCAAAACCACAAGGAGATAGTGTTTCACACCCGCTGGGATGGCTGCAATCAGAGACAGGCAGGCAGTAACAAGTGCTGGTGAGGAGGTGGAGGAGCTGGAATACCCGGGCACTGCTCGAGGGAATGTAAAACAGTGCCGTCCCTGTGGAAGAGAGTCTGTCCGGTTATCAGAAGGAAAAACGAGCTCTTATATGATCCAGCAATTCCTCTGGTAGGTATTCACACTCAGGAGAAATATGTGCCTACGCAAAAACACGTGTGGCTATGCCAGCATCATTCATAACAGCCGCAGAGTGGAAACAACCTCAATGTACATTCATCGATAAATGGATGGACAAAATGGGATAAAGCCATGCAGTGGACTATTATTCAGCCACGAAAAGGCATGAAATACTTATTCATGCTACTATGCGGATGAATCTTAAAACATTATGCTAAGCGGAAAGAAGGCGACAGAAAAGGTCACATGTTGTCTGGTTCCATTTGTAGGAAATGTCCAAAATTGGCAAATCCATAGAGACAGAAAGTAGATTAGTGGTGCCCAGGGCTGGGGGAAGGAAGGAATGGGGAGGGACTGCCAATGGCTTCCGGGTCTCTCTGGATGACTGAATGTTCTGGAAGTGGATCGTGGTGACCGTTGCACAAGTCTGTGAATATACTAAAAGCCACTGAGTTGGCTGTTTTGGCAGGGTGAATTTTATGGTATGTGACTAATATTTCAACAAAGCTGTTAACAAATAGGACCCTTACTTCTATGTCTACTCCCAGTCCCTCAGAAGCCAGCTCTGCCTTCTGCCCAGGCTCAGCCCCTGCTCCTCCCAAGCCACCATCCCAGGACAAGGGGACACCACTGTGGGATGGCTGGTGTAGAAACAGGACTCTGACTCTTCCAGTGCCCCACCCCTGCTCAGGCCTTCCCTCCAGCTGGTCCCACTTGCTGAAACCTCTTTCCCCCATCCCGCTCACCTCCCCCGCACCTCAGCTCTGGTGTCCTGGTCCACAGAGAGGCCCTGCCTGACCCTGTGTACTCTGTGGCCGATTCTGATTCCCTGAGACTGCAGCACAGTCTGGACCGGAAGGCCAAGTTTGAAGGATCCCTTCGGCCATGCTGCAGCAGGGCATGTCCAGCAGTGCCAGGCTGGGGTGGGAGGGTGAGGAGCCACGGCCTTAGCCAGGGCCTGGAAAGGGAGGGTCCACACAGGTAGAGGGGAGGAATTTGGGGACAAAACCCAAAATATCTTAAGGATGGAGCCAACGTAGGGGAGAAGCCCAGCATGGGGGCCGGGTGAGGATGGTGACTCTTTGAGGCAGGGAGTGTTGTAGCAGGAGTATGTCTGTCTCACCCACTACCTGGGTGAAGCCAGTGCCTCCTCACTGGCCTGGATGCCTCAAACAACTTAGCTTTTCTCATCTGTTCTCCATGATGCCACCAGTTAAAATAGCACAGGGTGGGTCATGCTCTAATTCAAAAACCTTCAGTGGCTCCCAATACCCTCAGAACAAAGGCCAGAGTCTCCAACCTGGCCTCCACCATCTCCATGGCTGGCCCACCTGGCTTTATAACCTGTCCCAGCCTCCCCCAGGTCTTTCTGTGTGTGGGTAGGGGAAAGGCTGCCCGCTCAGGGCCTTGTTCCCGTGGGTGCAGCAGTGTAGGGCCTGTTCCTCTGCCATCCTTTCTGGAACCCAAACCAGGAGCCAAGTCCTGACCAGGAGCTCTTTTTAATAGTGATGTGTGGGTGTGTGTGTGTTGTGCGTGTTAGTACTGGAGATTGAACCCAAGTACTTTGCACTGAGCTACATCCCTACTCCTTTTTATTTATTTATTTTTTAAAGTGTCCTTTATTTTTATTTTTTGTTGTTGTTATTTTGGTACAGGGGATTGAACTCAGGACCTTGTGCTTACAAGGCAGGCAGTGGCACCACTGAGCTAAATCCCCAGCCCTTTATTTTTTAGTTTTGAGATAGGGTCTTGCTAAGTCACTGAGCTGTCCAGCCTGGCCTCAAGCTTGCAAGCCTCCTGCCTCAGCCTCCCAGAGTGCTGAGATTACAGATGTGGGCCATCATGCCTGGACTGATAGCAATGTTATTTTAAATGATGCAGAAATGTTTAACTATCAAATCACATGTAGTCACCGGTGTGTCTAACTTCAAATTGGAAATAATTCAGAGCATCCAGTGGTCCATACTCTGCCCTGTGGAGAAGCAGCTTTGGGGCCAGACACACAGATATGAAGTCCAGGGCAGCAGGGACCCAACCCAGTCTGTCTGGTTCGTGGATGAGGCCCCAGTGATTGTGTCAGGTCCGGGGAGCCCAGATACTGTGGCGCAGCTCAATGGGTCGGGGGAGGCTGGGAAGTAGAAAGGAGGGAAGGAGGGAGGGGGCAGAGTGAAAGGGAAAGAGGAAAAGGAGGTCGGGCAGACGTGGGATGAAGGCAGAGGTGGGAGGGACAAGGGCAGAGGGCTCATCCCTGCCAGACCACAAAGAAGATGGCCTTTCCGGGGGCCAGGATGAGACCCACAGAGCGCCAGGAGCTAAAGAACGCAGCTCTCTCGCCCACAGGGGCTGCCGGGCTGGAGGACTGTTGGAGCCACTCCCATTCCTACCCTCAGGGATCCAGGCTCCCTCTGGGCCCAGCTAAGCCTCTAGGCCCAGCCAGCCATCCCAGCAAATTGAGCAGAACTCTCTGGAGTCATCCTTCACACCCCTGCTCTCTTTCACACATCCAATCCATCAGCAAATCCTGTTAGATTATCTTCCGAAGCCTCCTCTCTCTGCTCTGCCCTTGCCCCTCCCCCAGCCTACTGGAACCCAGCAGCCAGAGGGATCCTTTTAAATGGAGCGACCAGGGGCCTCACCATCTGGCCCCCGTTTCCTCCGGAGCTCATCTGCTGCCACCTCACTCCCTCCTTTCCCTCCAGCCACACTGGCCTCTTCCACACTCCCTGCTCCAGCTGCCTCTCTGGCCCTAGCTTTCCCCTCTGCCTGGACTGCTCTTCCCCCAAGCCATCTTGGCCCCTATAGCACCTCCTCACCTCCTTCCTTGTGCTCAGCTGGTTCTTTCTCAGGCTGGGGGTGTGGCCCAGTGGTAGGCACTTGCCTGGCATGTGTGAGGCCAGGGCGGGTGCTGACTTCCTCATTTAGACCTTCCTTCCTTGGATACCTGTATATAACTGAAAACCAAAACACCCAGCCCACCCCACCTCCCTTGCTCCTTACACTAATCAATCCTGACTGGGATGCATGTTACTTTCTTGCTGCACTATTTATCTCCCTTCTTAAAATGTAGTCTCCACAGACAGGCCTTTTGTCTGTCCTGTCCACTGTTGTGTCCCCAGGAGGCATCCCATTCATGTGCATAGATGCATGAATGAACCGACCTCTCCTGGGTCAGGTGTGGTCACCTGGCTGGCCTGTCCTTGGCCCCACATGAGCCTGGCCCTGCCTGAGGCTGATCTCTTGGCCCTGCTGCTTGAGCCCGCCATGTGCCCTCCTGGGGTACTGGCCTCACCCAAAGGCCACCTGCCTCTCCTAAAGAGGCTGCTGGACAGGCACACCACTGCAGCTCCAGAGTTGAGCTGAGTTCAATGGCAGATAAGCCGGAGCCCATTAATCCATTGGGCCCAGGGCCTAGCAGCCAACCAGGGGGCCCAGCAGCAGATTCCTCTGAACACCACCCTCAGCCGAAGCACCTGCCTCTCTCCTGCTCTTCCTTTGGTCCTTCTTATTTGACTGTTGTCCTCCTTGAGTCTCTGATTCAGCCTGCATGGAGTGGACAGAGAGGTGGTAAGGCCACCAAACAAAAAGGAAATGAGCCAAGAGGGTGTGGGTTGGCCCTGCCTGATGACACCAGATGGACAGCACTAGCACCTCCCTTGCTAGGCCCACTGGGCCAGGTTACTGGGCCTCTGAGTCCCATCCCACCCCGTGCGTGCTGACAGTCCAGGGGCTGAGGCCAAGGACTCCATGAGCAGTGACAGCTCCTCCTATAGCGTTTCACAAGGACTTCTGTTGGCTCACCGTTGTGAAGACAGATGTGACTCTGGAGACCTGGAGAACAGGAGGAACACGTGTGTACCTCTGTGTGCGTGCATACAGGTTGTATGTGTGTGTGTGTGTGTGTGTGTGTGCGCACGCGTGTGTATTACAGGGCCCTGGACTCAGGGACTGACAGCTTATGGTGTGCCCACAACTGCACCATGGCTCCCGACCACTCCAAGGGGCGGTGAGGAAATGGGCAAGGGCAGCCGGAGGGAAGTGTCTGGACCATTCAGTAAGGGACCTGACAGGACAGGTCCCCCTACATCCAGCACAGCAAAGTCAGCCAGATCCAGAGGTGAAACTAGACAGGCAGCTGAGTCTCTCCAAGCCTCAGTCATACTCTGCGCAAAATGGGTCCAATAATGCTCAGATCACGGGTGGTCAGCCTCAAACATCTGTACTGCTCAGTTTTCCCACTGTCAGATGTAAGACCTGATATGCACAACTTGAAGGAGGAGAGGTTTAATTTGCCTATGGTTTCAATCCATGGTCAGATGTTTCTGAGGCAGAAACATCAGCTGCTCAGTTCATGGCAGCCAGGAAGCCGAGGAAGGGAGCACTGACTGCCACAGTGGAAGGGGTGAGAAACAGACACAGACCCCGAGGCCACACTCCATGGCCACCCAGACGCGCTCAGAAGTGTGCTTCCCCAACCCCAGGGCCGATCCCAAAGCCAGCCAAATTGGCACTGTCCCCTAAGCAGCCAGCATCCGGTAAGCAATCACTACTTAGGCCGAGCAGAATGGGCTGCCCATTATTTATTCCAGGAGCAATCATGGGCCCTCGTGCTGCCTTGCCACGAGTGTAACACAGACACAAGGCCCTGTCCCCAAGGGACTCCCAAGCCAGAGTAATGATGTGCACGAACGTGTGGGTCCCAGCTGGCTGGCTCCGAGGCAGCTTGCTTTGCTGCATTAGAAGCACAGCTCATTTCATTCCCAAGGGAACCCCGTGAGTTGGGAGCTGCTATGGTCATCCTGCAGCTAAAGAAACAGAGAGGGCAAGGGACATGCCCAGGGCTACCCACAGGGCAAGGGCAGAGCTGGCGCAGGACAGAAACCTATACTATTCCCGTCTCACCTGCTCAAAAGGAGGCAGCCTGTGGGGCAGTGGGAACACAGGAAGGAGCGGTGTTGAGGCTAAGGAAGGCAGTCCCCACACCAAAGAGTGGGGACTTAACGGCTGGGACAGAAGAAAGGACCGGCCAAGCAGGGAGGACAGCCTGGGTAACAGCCCAGCGTGGGGGAAGAACAACCCAATCCAGGCCTCTTCCCCTTTGCTCAAACTCTGCCTCTACCCCTGAGCCCATGATGTAGCTCCCAAAGGCCCTCATACCTTCCCGCCTTCACCTATGCTGTTCCCTGTTTGCATACTGTTCCTTTTGTTTCTCTCCCCTCTAGGCTCAGCAGTAGTGGGGCAGGATTTGAAAGCAGGCCTCCTGGACTCCCAGGCATGTGGCTCTCTTGCCCTGACTCACAGAGAAGGCAGGAGAGTAGAGGGGAATCTGCCAGGAAAGCAGTCAGGGCTGGGCCTGCAACTGTGCCCGTTTCACATTCCAGGGTTCCAGAGCGAAGGCCCCCTCCACTGCCCTACCCTGGGGACGCAGAGTGTACACTGAGGATACAGACTGACTTAGGAGCGCCACAACCCTGGAGCCCTGCCTCTCACTCTGCTCTAGTCCTGTTGCTTCTCCCCCCACCAGCCTTGCCTGGCTTCCTCTCACAAGATACAGATTTTTGACACAGTCTCAAAAGCATTCAAGGGGTGGTGTGTGGCTCCATGGAAAGCATTTGCCTAGCACGAATAAGGTGTTGGGTTCAATCCCCAGCACTGAAAAAAAATTATTCAAGTAAGTGTAAATTACTCAAGTGAAATTATTCAAATGAGCCTCTGTGTCCCCAAGGCAGACTCCAGAGAGTGAACACAGCAGGTGCCCCCGCAAGACATCCCAGGTGGCCAGTGTGCCTCCTACAGGTAACTGCTCCTCTCTGAGCCTCAGTTTCTCCAGCTGTAAAACAGGGACCACAGCACCTGTTGTAAGGGGTGGTTGGGAGGCTTCAGGGAGTTAGTGACTCCAGAACATCCCAGAAGCATCCAGGGTCTTCAAGGAAGCTCCAGCCAAGAGGAGAGCTCAGAGGGCTTCCCCTCAGGGGCTGGGACTGGTGAGCCTGCCTTGAGGCCATCATCTGTAGGATCCTGGCTCTCCAGGACCTGGCATCAGCTCACCTCCCTACCACAGGCATACAGCTCAGTTGTGCTAAAGGACAGCAGAGCTTGGAGCCAGGCAGGTCTGGGTTCAAGCCCTTCACTGGCCACTTGCTGTCAGCGACGTGGTCAGCTCTGCCTGTGCGGCAGGTTGTGGTCTTACCGGGCCTGGTGGGAGAAGAGGCCCAAGAGAAGGGACCCAAATCTTTGTGCATTTTGCTCCCCCTGTGCACCACCCACTTCCTGGAAGGTTCCTCTCTGCCTTGGTTCCTCCAGGCATGTTCTCAGCCTCTCGGTGAGCAGGGACAGTGCAGCAGGAAAGGCACATGGCATCCAGAGTCTCGCCAAGGGAAAACTGAGGCCTGGAAAGGGAAGGGAGTAACCAGGGACATAAGATTGGAGGAGGAGAGATTCCAACCTAGGCCTCTGCTTTCACCCCGACACCCTTCCAGGTGACACCTAGGACCTCACATGCAAGCCCTGCACCTCCTCTCCTAGGGTCCCTGGCCCACACCTGACCAACTGCCCATCTCTCCGCCCACCTGGCTCTTACTGACGTTGAGGTCTTGTCCTCAGCAGCCCTGGAGCTCACTGTCCCCTTGTCCACCAGACCCTCAGCCCCCACCCAAATCCTCAGCACCTCTCAGCTTCCCTTGTGCATGCCCCCTTTCTTTAGGAAGCCCCTCCACCTGGCTGGGTCACTTTCCTCCCAAGACTGTTCCCAAACCAAGACAGCTCTGTGATTTCCATCTCCATCTCCACCCAGGCAAGGGCTCTGGGAGTGGGGCACAGCACAGAACCTGGCCCAGACCAGATGTCCAACCCCTGCCACCCGCCCCACATCCGTCCACCCATCCTTCCCTTCAGCACGGTTATGGAGCACCTGCCCTGTGTTAGAGACTGGGAAACAGCAACAAGAAGATGGGCAGAGCCTTGCTCTGATGCAGGTGACCGAGCTAGCGATATGAGGTCAAGTGTCAAGTCACTATGAAGAGCCACGGAATAGATAGGGATGGAGGAGAGAGGTTAGGAAAGGTCTGCCTGAGTGAGAGAAGTTAGCAAAAGAGGGAGAGATGTAAATATCCGAGGAACAAGTGTACTAGGGAGGACACGACAAGTGTCAGGGTCTTGAGGTCGGAATACACAGTATATTAGAGGAACAGCGAGGGGATCAGTGAGCAAATGGGGTAACAGGGGCAGAGGGCAGAGAGGGAACAATCTGGGGCCACAGGCAGGACTCTGCTCTGGCCCTACAGGAGTCAGGAGCTACTTCGAGGCAGACGAGCGGGATCTGACTGGAGTTCTACGGGGATCGCTCCGTGAAGAGTGGGTTCTGGGGTTGAGAAGCGAATGAAGAGATTTGTGGAGGGGCTGCCGAGCTGTGTGAGCAGCCAGTGAGGAGGCCAGAATCCAAGTGCCTGATGCATTCTGAAAGTAGAACCATTGGGGTTTGCCAGTGGATGAAAATGGGCTGGGAGAGAGAAAGCCAAGTCAAGGACCCCAAGGTTTAGGCCCTGGGGTTGAGCAGGCTCAGGGTGGACTTTCGGGAGCTGTTTATGACTCACAAAGGTGGGGCTTCCCACTGCCCACCCAACATGGAGATGCAGCAGATGCTGGCAGGATGGGCCTGGAGTTTGAGAGGAAAATGCAGAGGGGGTGTGGCCGCTGCCCCGTGAGTCCCCACGCCCCAGGTGTCGCAGGTGCTCAGCAAATGCCTGCCGGCCTGGCCAGCGGGGCTTTGTAGGGGACACAAAAGTGTCCACAGCCCGACTCCTGTGGACAAGGACAAGGGGACAAGGGGCCTAGGGCCGACCGTGGAGAGACACGCCCGAGAAGCACATGTAGCACTGCTAGCATCGCCCGATATCACTGCGGCGGGAAGGCCTCTTGGACGACAGTGATGGGCCTGTGGGGCAGGCAGGTGCTCCTGCTTCAGGGCAAGACGGAACACAGGAGAAAGGCACAGAGCCCGCTCTGGTTCCAAATGGGGATCTGAAGCTCTGGGTAAGATAGGTAACCTCCAGGGTCTCTGTTGCTGCTCCTGTAAAACAGGGATAGCTAGCCAGGCACGCTGGTGCACAACTGTAATTCCAGTACTCTGGTAGGCTGAGGCAGGAGGATTGGTGATCTAGTCAGGCCCTGTCTCAAAATTAAAAACTGAAAAGGGCTGGGAGCCGGGAGTAGTGGTGCACGCCTGTAATCCCAGCACTCACCTAGGCAGGAGGGTCACTGTGAGTTCAAAACCAGCCTGGGCTACATAATGAGTCCCAGGTCAGTCTCAACTACATAGTGAAACCCTGTCTCAAAAAAAAAAAAAAAACACCAAAAAATGAAAAGGGCTGGGGACATAGCTCAGTGCAAAGGCCACGGGTTTAATCTCTAGTACCAGGAGAAAAAGAAAGAAAAAAACAACCTCCTTTGCAGGTTGGTGTGCGAGTCGAATTAATCCGTGCAAAAGGCACAGAAGGAGAGATGGCAGGTGCTCAGGTGTGACCTGCCTACTGGAGCGGCATCCAAAGAAAGCACTGCCGCTGGGGGGTGGGCGAAGAAGGGGAGGAAGAACCAGCAGCTGGGAGCCCACCGAGGAAGACTTGATTCTTCCGAGCAACATGGAAAGGTCTGTGCAACAGGATGAGATGCGCTTGATGGGCCTCCACCCCCGCCCTTGGCCCAGGGCTCCCCGGTCTGCCTGTGGGCTCAGGGAATATGTGCAACAGATGAGGCTGGTGAGCAATTGCCCTGTGCCTTCTGAAGCCCACGGTCCCCTCCTCATGGCTGAGGTCGGCCTATTGCCACCATGGCTTGACACACGAGGAAAGTGAGGCATAGGCTGTCGTGCAGAGAGGAGGCAGAGCCAGGATGCAAACGAGGGCGGTGGCCTGGGGTGCTTCCGGCTGAGGCTGCCCTCCGAGTACTCCAAGAGTGGTCACCACACAGAGTGCCTGGCACTGTGGGTTCTCCCAGCAGGCACAGCAGGGCCGCCAGAACTGAAGGTGGAACTCCAGACCAGGTCACAGACTCCAAAGGCCCATGCTGCGGTTTGGCAGGCGTAACACGGAGACTGTTTTTCTCCTGGTACTAGGAATCAAATCCAGGACCTTCACACTGAGCTATATCCCCAGGTCTTTTAACGATTTTTATTTTGAGGCAGAGTCTCATTAAGTTGCTAAATTGCCCAAGCCTAGCTTGAACTTGCAATCTTCTTGCCTCTGCCTCCCAGAGGGTTGGGATTACAGGCGTTCACCACCAGACCTGGCTCACAGAGACTCTTGAACTTCCTTAAACCTGAGCCAGCTGCAGGGGTGAGATAGACACTAAGGTCCCCTCTACCTGGAGCATTTTTTCCCTTTTGCTCCCTTTGGTGCAGGGGAGACAGTGGCTGCAACTTGCACCACTGGTCCCTTTACTTCTGTTTCCCTCCCACTGTCCTTTCAAACAGGTCTTTCATCTCAAGAAGTGTCCCCCAGTCCACAGGTCCCCAGCCCTGCCTGGTGACATGTAGTTACCCACAACCCTCAAGCCTGGCCAGAAGACCAAAGAGCAGACCTGGCTGCTACCTCCTAAGGGTGTCAGGGCCAGACACCCAGGAGAGAGAAATACAGTGTTTACCGACCGAACAGGTCCAAGGTCACTCCGTAAAAGTGGATTCCTGGAAAAACAGAAACAAGCAATGTACCCAGTGAATTGTATTGACCTAAAAAAAAAAAACAATCTCATTTGAATAACGAAGAGAGAGAAACCATCCTTAGTTCCTCCTTTATTAGTGAATAAGGACACAAAAACAGTCAACAGAAACAGAACAGCCACAGGAAGCTTCAGGTCCGATTTATTGGCCACTTTTGTTTCATAAAACCCAGCATTTCTATGAAAATAGGATGAGGTCCAAATGGTTTGCTTGTTTTTAAGAAAATTGTCTTTAATACAGGGCAAGACTTAGTTTTGCTTTCATATATATATAT
>NW_022900931.1:5884694-5889242 GCF_012274545.1 Fukomys damarensis | reverse complement strand
AGCTGGAATTCTCCTAACTTCACGCCTGTTCCTCCAGCCCGAGGGAAAGTGATTTCCGAATTCATCTGATAAGTCGGTTTCTTTGTGGCATCCACTTCATCGCTCAGCAGCCAGCCATGATGTCATAAGCCCATCAGATTTCCGGTAGGGGGAAAACGCTGGGGAATTGGAAAGAATGAATGTTTCTTACCCATCAGGCGCAGGGGGGCGAGGGGTGGGGGGGCTGGGTGTGTTTGGGAGGAGAAGCCTGGTGGCTGGTGTGCGGGGGAGAGGCAGGCTCAGTGTTTGTGATATTAAATGTCAGGCAGAAACCTGAAAAACCCAGCCACCCAGATGTTTTCTCCATATCCAGATGTCTGGCACCACACAGACCACGGCCCCCCCTTCCCGTCCCAGGAGGCGCTCGACATTTTGGCTTTGACCTTAGGTCTGCGGTGAGTGTGCACCACCAGGAGCCGCACACCCTCACAGCTGCCCACCCCCGGGGTTGGGAATTTTTTTCTAAATCTTTACACATGGATGACAGGAGTAACTAGGTCCAGATTTTTAAAAGCTGTTGAAGCAGTGATTTCAAAAGTTCAGTGCTTGGAATTAGCTTCCCCAGAATACACTATCCAAGCCAAAAAGGAGGGGGGAAAAAAATCTTTCAGCCAACACACACACAAACATATGTGACTCCCAAGCCATGGGGCTTAAAAACCCAAAACAAAACCAGTGAGTCTGGGAACAAGGACTGCGGCTGACGCAGAGGAGAAGAGGCTCCCCCAGGAGCCCGCCTCCCCCAAATCAGAAGAATACGGAACAGCTTTGTTCTTCCTGACAAAGCCCCTGGCTTCCAAGGCACCGACATTGCCAACAAAGGCACAGGGTAGAACTAATTTACGCTCACACTCGGCTTTGAGGAGCCGTAAAGTACAGCTGAGAAACGTCCTTGCTGCGAAGCCCACCTCCCACAACCACAGTGGGGACTTCCCAGGCCTGGGGAGCCCCACACCACAGACAGGCAGGGTCTGGCCTCCTGGTGGCCTGGCCATGTGCCCCGTGGAGGCCACCCCCTAGACCTGTGACATCACAGCTAATTGCCCCTGAAAATGAGCCAGGAACTGCAAGCCCCTCAGGGCCACACAGAGAGCCAGAGGAGGGGGCCAAGTCCAATTAAAACCTAGGGTTCAGATGATAAGGGAAAGAGGTGACCACCGAAGGGACAGCATCTGGCAGAGGACAGGAGGAGGTGAGTGGGGGCCCTGGACTACGTGCCCTCACTTCCTACAACAACCCCTATGTTTTACAGATGAGGAAATTGAGGCCAGGGTGGCTGAGTGGCCCAAGGTCACCAGGCTAATTAGCGAGACAGCCGGTACTGGCAAAGAAAAAACACAGGTCTCACTCCGCCAGCTCTTCCCTGAAGGTCCTCTAATTTAATCCTCACGACACCCTGTGAGGGAGGGATTACTATTAACCTCGGTCTGGAGGAGCCAATGGAAGTGCAGAGAGGTTAAGTCATTTGCCCAAGGTCGCACAGCTTGTCATTAGCAGAACTTGGCCTGAACTTCTGAGTCACCTGACTCTGAATCCAACACTCTTTCTGCTACGGGGGGTGGGGGAGGCAGTTGAGGTTGAACTGGGAGCAGTGAATCTGATTTAAATACACATTTAAAATGCTGGTGATCCCCACAGAACAGAAGGGAGTAAATCATGGCAAATTAATTTTTTTAAAGCCATTCCAGGCAGGAGGGCTGGCTGGCCGGGTGGGTGGGTGGGGAGCCTGCTTTTATTCTGTCCCTGCCAGAGCCTGAATAAAGCATGGAGCTGGTCTCTCTAGCCGTGCGTGGCGGCAGCTCAATCCCCTGAAGTGGGGCAGGGCAGAGGGGGACGTGATAAAAGCTTTGTCGGGCATCGGAGAGAGCATAATCTGCCACAGGAGTGGTGCCAGGCGCACAGGTCTGACGGAGCCCGGAAGGGAAAAATTTCACTGTGTATGGAAGCCACGGAAAATAAAAAG
Source organism: Fukomys damarensis (assembly GCF_012274545.1). Lineage (NCBI taxonomy): Eukaryota > Metazoa > Chordata > Mammalia > Rodentia > Bathyergidae > Fukomys > Fukomys damarensis. The sequence goes on along the minus strand of NW_022900931.1, from coordinate 5,887,240 downwards.
AAGTCAGCACCTTGGAGATGGATTCATCTTTGCAGCAGGGAGTGAGCCGTGGCTCACCTGAACAGCTGTTTAGGGGCCAGACGCTGACCTCAGGGCATGGAGGGGCCACCCTTGGTCCTGCCCACCTAGGACTGGGAGAGGCAAAGGAGTCACTGTGGCCATCACCTTCTCCTGGACTAGGGCTAGAAGTAAACAGCTTCCAAGAGCTAGGACAGAGGGATAGGGACAGGCCAGCCACCAGGCTTCCCAGGGGACCCAGTCGTCTCCCAGCGGGCAGCCTTGGCACTGCCACGGGTTGTGTGTGCCAAGCTCTCCCCTCCCTGCCTCACTGCACCTGCTGGTTTCTGCCATCAGCAAATGGGGTGTGGAGCCCAGGCCTTGGGCCAGGGAAGAGGAAAGAAAAGTTTCGGCCATCTGGACATCTGGCTGGGCTGAGCAGCTCCTGTTTTTCTGGGGAAAATCCTACCCATCCTTCATTTGCTTTGCTTTGCCTGCCTCCCACCCAAAAGAGATGCAGGTTCTGCCCTCATGGCAGTTAAAACTGGCGGCGGTGACAAACATTCGCCAACTAATGACACAACAATTGTTCACGCCATCAGGGTGGAGGTGTCAAGGCAGGGAGGATTCCTGGAGGGGGATTGGGGATGAGGAGCATTAACACCTCGGATTCACCACCACCCCTGCAGAAAGACCTTCTCTGACCAACTCCGCTCCACAAGTCACTGTCCCCTTGCTGACTATGTGCTGTTTGTCACGAAGTCCCTGCAGTGTGGAAGCCCTGTGAAGAAAGACACAAGGTCTGTCTTACGAGTTGTCCATGCCTGGCACATAGTAGGGTAGTTGCTTGATGGCTACTTCTTTGTCAAAAGCTTACACAACACATGCAAAGACCCTGGGGCAGGAGGGCTCACAGACAGGAGAGTATGAGCATGGTAGTGGGGCGAAGAGCACAGAGAGTAATGGGAGGTGAGACTGAACCTGAGATTCACCCTAGACACACAGATATCTCCCCACCTATAAACAGGCTCCCTTCCACCCTCCCCTTTAGCAAAGTCTAGGCTGGTGGGTCTTCCTTCCCCTACAGGACAGTGACACATAATACCTTGCCTCAGCCCCTCTGCCCAGGCACATCAGCCCTGGCTGGGGACAAAGTAAGTGGCCAATGGTATCTCCAGCCCAGCACTGTCAGCTACTGCTTTCCTGCCTCCATTCATTCCCTGGCCCAGGGCTGCAGGACCACCAGAAGCCAGGGAAGCAGTGGGAAGGAGATGTTGGGCGCGGCCAGGGCCTCCCTGAACACCCCCCACCCCCATCTCTCTGCACCCCTCCAGGACGAGCTCCACCCTCCTCACTGGGACGGGTGGCAGGAAAAAAGAAGCCTGAAGGCAGGTGACAGTTTCCCCCTCTGATTTCCAGAGTGAGATGGGACCTCCAGTTGGTCCCTCTGCCTCTCAGACCCCCCACAGGGAAGATGGAGACTCCTCAGGCACGTGCAGGACGGAGCGGGTACTTGGTAAACCGGTTCAAAAGACGCAAAAAATGTATCCCCTCTGGACCAGATTCACAGCCTCCCCAGCTCCTCCTAACCGGGCTGCAGAGGCTGGACGAAGGCACAAGAATTCCAGCAGCTGCACCGGGGGCATGGAAGTCCACCCTCACCGGCGGGGGTGGGGGGGGCGCCTCTGCCTTGGGAAGGTGGCGGCGGGTGACAAGTGGCGCCGCCTCTGCCTTGGGAAGGTGGCGGCGGGTGACAAGTGGCGCCATCTCACCCGCTGCGGGAGCAGCGCAGGTCCGTCCGACCCCCTCTTCCCCCGCTCCTCCCGGCGAGCCGTCGGGAGACTCTCAGCAAACTTTCCGCCTGTGGGTCGCCTCCACCACCAGCTCCACTCTCACCGGTTTGAGCCGTCGGGAGACACTCAGCAAACTTTCCGCACCTGGAACGCCTCCACCACCAGCTCCACTGCCTCACCGGTTCCCAAATCGCCGGGGTGGGGCGGGGTGGGGGGTTGCCTCCGTCCTAGCATCGCATCTCCACAGGCTCCCCAGCCGCGAGTTACCAGGGTTGCCAAACCCAGCCCTGAGGATCAGTCCTGACCACAGATTTGGGAGACGCCTCAGCCGCACCACTTGCGCTCATCTACGTCTGCACCGCCCGGACAACCATAAGATCGCTGAAGACGTCCCAGCTTCGGGGACCGCGTCTACACTATCTCGGCAGTCCTGGGGTCACCGGCGATGCTTGTGCCCAGGGGCCGCTCACCGCGCAAGCGACCCTCCAGGGAGCTACCCGGGACGCAGCCACCGCTCAGCGGGGTGACGCGCGCGCCCTTCTCCGGGGACCCCATCCCGGGCAGAGCTGGCCCGGCACTGCTTACCTCGTCCGTGTCCTCACGCTCAGGTCCTGGCGGGGTCGTCTCTCTCACACATTTGCAGTGTTGTGGTTGGAGAAAGGAAATGTTATAAATCCTCCTGCGCCACGTGGCTGGCCCCAGCCCCTTCTCCGCTTTTTTCGGCCTTGAGGACAATACTCTGCCCCCAGGCCGGCC
>NW_022900931.1:5880610-5884619 GCF_012274545.1 Fukomys damarensis | reverse complement strand
AGCGGGGACGGGCGCACCGGCCTTGGCTGCCCTCCCGGGAAACCGTGGCCTGCGACTAAGCCTTCTGTTCCAGCTCATGATTGGTTGGCCGGCCGGCAATGCTGACGCCTGATTGGCTGAGAGGAAGAAGGGCTCAGCTCTTGCTGGTAGTGGTTTGCAGATTTTGTTCTTTACCTTTTCTTTCTCGCGGCTGCTGCTGCTCCTGGGGTCCCTCCTGAACTCTGCAGCCTTTTCATGTCTGCTTCGGTCGTCCCTATTATAACGCTTACCTTGGCTGCTAAATGCGTTTCTTTGTACTCTACCAAACAGCACCCTGAGGTTGGGACCCCGGGTTTGTACTGCTAAGTGTACCTTCAGGACCTGGGAGGTAGTAGGTGCTTGAAACATGTTTGTTGGTTGAATGAGTGGCAAATGTGCTTGCGGGTTTTTCGAGCTGTCTTTAATGTTGCAGTGTCTCTGGGAGGTTCTTCTTCTAGAATGGGGAAACCAAGATCCGAGATGCGGTCCCCTGGGAGTGGCTGAGCTGAAGGGAGAAGCTGCCAACGCCTCTGGCCTGGGGTCCCTACACGGTCATCCCCAGAGGGCTCCCCAGAGGGCTGTCAGAGCCCGTTACTCCTGTTTCTAAAGAATGTTGGATTGGAAGGGAAAACGGGTTACAAGATGAGTTATTTCAGTAAATGCGCTGTACCTAGCACTGTGCTTGGCGGTACCAGTGAGACCGCCCTTGCCTCCATGCTAAAATCCTGCTCGTGTGCTGGGGCACCGTCCACCCTGGGGAGTCCCCACATCACAAATTACAAAGGAAGTCAGAAGCGCGCTACTGCGCCCAGGCTCAGTTGCCAATCCCTGGCGGTTTGGGCAGATGTCGGGGAGGAGAGCCTCAGGGACGGTCACCCAGCAAACGGCCTGCAGCAGGGATGCTGTTCTTCCGTGGGGATGTCCCTGGGAGACCTCTGAGGAGAGTCTCCGCATGAGGGCTGGTGTCCTGGGCGGGATGGGGGAGAAGATGGCTTCCTCCGACAGAGGAACTGCTTCTGGAGTTGGGCTGGGGAAGGTTAATACAGAAAAATACTGTCTGAGATCCCATTTCCTATACCGTGGGCAGCGAGTCAGCCGAGCAGTGAGAAGCTGGCTCTGTGGCTGAGGAATGCGCCCCTCCCCCACACACCGGTCGCTTCACATGGTCTTCTTAGGAGGACACTAGTTGTTACATTTAGGGCCCACCCTCATCCAGTGTGACCTCATTTTAAGTTATTATATCTGCAAAGACCTCATTTCCAAGCCAGGTTACAGTCACAGGTACCCACACTTAGGACTATGGAACTGTATCTTTCCACCCACAAGGCTCAGCGAGGCAAGAACACTGGGATCTGAGAGCGGAGAGAGCAGCAATCTAAGGCTGTCTGGGGGCAACTCCTTTCCTGGCTTCCCACTGCCCTGTCTGGCTCACCTCCAACCCATCCAGGATCCTGGCACCTGGCAGCTGTGTGAAGAGAGCCAGGAGGGAGGCAGCCCTCTGGATATCAGACCTCCTCAGGCCTGCCCTTCCACCGGGACCCTGGCTCCGCGTGGTGCCCTCAGGAGAGCCCGGACTGCCGGGTCCCCACCCCCACCACATCCCAAGATGGACAAGGACAATAAAAGCTATTTCACAAGCAGCTGGTGATTAATAGCCAACTTAATTAAAGAGGCAGTAATTGCACTGCAATTTCAGAGGCAGGAGCAACATCTTGGGCAGGGTTGGGTGGTCAGTTTAGGTCTCCCTGACAAGGTGGGGCCGGAAGACGGAAAGGATTTGAAAAGACTGGAAGGAAAACCAAAGAGCATTTTTATAAAATGGATGTTTCCATCATAACCAACATGCTTTATTGGGCAGAGTCAGGTGGTGGACTCAGATGTTTCTGCTTAGCTCTGTACTGGTCCATGTCTTTGAAAGATTTCATCAACCTCAATGACCAAAAAAAAAAAATGACGGGTGAGGTTACGTATTCCTAAACTCTGGTTTGGGATTTACAAATGGCCTCAAATATCAGTGTGCCTCACTTCACACAATGGAGAGGGGCCTTAAAATTATGTGTAAATCGAATCCCGTTTGCCCACCCGGTCCATCTTAACACCGCTGATGCTCTATCTTCATTTCTGATTGATTTTCCCTGGCAGAGGCGCCAAATTCTTTGCTTTAAGTGTCAGGCTCTCTCTGTCAAGTAGTTAATGACCTATAAAGCACTTAAAACGTACTGGAGGAGATGCTATTTGGAGGCTCCCCGCTGTGTATCCTCTCCTATTGTCAGTAATCACCCCTCATTTATTTGCTCTTATTGGTTTGGAATTTGCTATCAGGTTTCTGAAAGCTGAGCCCAATGAAGAAGGGTCCAATTCCAGGGGGCCCAAAGTGGATTCTGGGAGTGGTGTTTGGGGGCAGTGGCAGCAGGTGTGGCCTCTTTTCTTAAAAAACCCTTCGGTTTGGGTGCCCTGGTCATCTCTGGGCCACACACCTCCTGGCTCTGCCTCTGGCCAGCTGCGTGACCAGTATTTACCGCCGCTCCGCCAGCCTCAGTTTCCTTCTCCATGATGCCCCAGGGCTGCTGCCCACCCACGGCCAGCTGTTGGTGATGCCATCCTGGCAGGGTCAGTGCTGGGAGCAAGAGAAGAGACCTGAGGTCAGGATGAGGAGAAAGGCTGTGGCACAGGCCAGATCCAAGGTCAGAGGCGGGAAGAAGCAACCCCAAGGAGCAGAGCGGGGTGTGCCAGGGGCTGAGGAGCACTTCCGGAGAGAGCAGATGAGGTCCCCCAGAAGGGAAAGTACATTAGTGTGCTCTGGCTCCTGTAGCCGACTGCAAATGTGGTGGCTTAAAACAACACACATTTATTCTCCTACAGTTCTGGAGGCCGGAAATCCAAGAGTTTCAATACACAGAAAGGGAGCTCCACTCCACAGCTTTGAAGAGACGAGTTTCATTTCCTTTTCCAGCTTCTACAGCTACCCTGACCACAACCTTTGGTCTTCAAACCCAGCAGTGTAGCAGCTTCAGAGCACTGCCTCTGTCACCACGTGGTCCTGCCTGCAATCTTCCTCCACGTGCCTCTTATAAGAACATTTGTGCTTCTAATAATCCAGGATAATCGCCCCATCTCCAGAGTCTTAGGCACACCTGCAAGTCTTTGCTATATAAAGGAATATGCTCAGGTTCCAGGGATCAGGAAGTGGACATCTTGGGGGACCACAGAGGCCACTGATCAAAGTGGTTCAGAGCATGTGTTCTAAAGCCACTGCTAGGGCTCAAATCCACCATCCAGACGGCTGTGGACAAAGAGCTGCTTCTCCCTGAGCCTCAGTTTATTCATCTATAAAATGAGATCCGTACTTGGCTCCAAATAAGAGCTCAGTACACATACTCTGTCCCAGGGATAAGGCACAGGGGACACAGAAAGTATTTAAACAGGATCTTGTTTAGTTTCTGTGTCATTTTATTGAAATCTAATCCACATTTCATTAAATTCACCCTTGAAAGTGAGCAATTCAGTGGTTTTCAGCACAGTCACAAAGCTGTACAACCACCACCACTATAGAATTCCAGGACATTTTCTTTACTCCATAAAAAGGCTCCCTTCTCTGCAGGAGCCCCCGTCAGCAGGGCAGCGTAGGAGGAAGCATCCAAAAGGTCTGCACAGTTCTAACCCAGAAAGAAGCCAGAGCGTCCTGAAATTGGGGGGTCATAATGCCGGCGAGGTGGGAGGTGGTTCCTTCCTCGGCCCCCCACAGCTCTCCAGGTTTGTCCCGTGGGGCAGGGGTAGCTCCACCCACAGGCCTGAGGGAAGGCTCTGGGCTCACTTTGCACCACAGGAACTAATTTTATTTCTGGATCCGGTCACTTGGTTCCAGAATGTGTCTTCCTTCCTGGGACTCAGCTGTGCACCCTGGTCTGGCGGAGGCCAGTAGCTCCCCTGGCTCCATCCGCTGTGCACAGCACACAGGGTCCCCACCCACTGGAGGCTGGCGGGGGGGGGG
>NW_022900931.1:5842139-5880530 GCF_012274545.1 Fukomys damarensis | reverse complement strand
GGGGGGGGGGGGGGGGGCATTGGAAGCTGAGTTCTGACTGAGCAGCCCTGAGCCTCCCCCATGGATCCAGCCACTCTGGGGTGGCTGTGACCCAGTAGTGCCTAGAACAAGAGAGACCCCAGGGGGGCTTCTCCAGGAAAACCCCTTGTGCCCCTGACTGGGCTCAGTCCTGCTGGTTCCAAGAAGGGTGTCTGGCCTTGCCCAGAGGCAGCTGAGACAGGAGGGGCGACCATCTGGTGAGGCGAGAGGTTGTGGTTAGGACCTCACTAAGCCAGCTGAGGCATCCCTTGGCAGTGACAGGGGCTTCTGGGATCAATTAGCAGAGCCACCCTAACGGAGCTCACGGCCCCTGTAGGCGCGCGCGTCATGGAGCCTCTTGACAGCCCTGGCAGGCGGGGCTGGGAGTGGGCTGCTGGCCTTTCCCTCTCCCTAGGCCTCGCCTCCTAGCCAGACAGTAGGTTGCATCCAGGACCCACACTCCTCCTGCCTCCCCTCTCCCGGTGGACGCAGGCTTTCTTCTGTCTCAGTGTTCACACGTGTGAAATGGGTCACATGCTCATTAGAGCAAAGTGGGGGAAAAATCATTCTCCCTTTGCAGCAAGAACAGGCGCTGAAGCTGCCCACAAAGGAAAGGTCTCATTTATTCTTCAAACAAATGGCTCTTGAGCTCTGAAGATGAGCCAGGCACAGACAAAGAGAGACAAATACAGTGCTCTCCACGCTGGGGAAGCTGGGGCCTCTGGGGGAGATGGATGTGCGTGCCAATTCCACGTGAGACGAGGAGAGGAAAATATAAGCTTCACCGGGGGACAAGGGCTTCTGGAGGCTTTGTGGTCATGGAAGCCTTTGAGCGGGAATCTTCAGACAAAGAACAGGATGTAGAGTTGGGGCAGGGAAAGTGGGAGAGCACAGGTTCAGAGACAGAGAATCAGGCGTTCTGGGGAACAGCAGCCCCGGCTGGGGCTTAGGGTGGCTCTGGGCCTGTGAGAGCTGGCGGAAGGAGCTGGTGGCCTGGTGCGTAGTTGAGCTGAACCAATGTTGTCGTGAGAAAGGGCAGTAGGAGTCAGAGCGTGGGGAAGAGGGTCAAGCCTTGATCCGCAGACAGTGGAAGCCACAGTGAGGTTGTGTGTGTGGGCTGAGGTCCAATGACATCCTGGGGCACATGGATGTCCAGTTCTCCTTTCACCATTTGTTGACAAGACTGTTCTTTCCCCCACTGAATGATCCTTTTCTCCCCCAGTACTGGGGAGGGCCTTCGCACTGAGCTACATCCCCAGCCCTTTTCGATTTAATTTAATTTAATTTAATTTCTTAGTGTCTCTCTAAGATACTAAATTTCAGAGGCAGGCTTAAACTTGCAATCTCCTGCCTCAGCCTCCCAGACTTCTAGGATTTCAGATGTGCACCATGATGCCTGGTTCATTGAATGTTCTTGGCATGAAATTGATCATAACCACGAAGTACTTCAGGGCCTTGGAAGGAACGAGACACAGTCAGATGTGTGCTACAGAAAGACAGACTTGAAGGGCTGGAAGGTGGACTGGCTGGAGGGAGGCTGTGATTCGTAGGCTTGATGCGGGGAAGAGGAGGACTTGGAGAGAAAAGCAGCCCCTGGATCAGGCCAGGCCCATGGTGGGGGACCAGGGACAGGGCTGTGTCTTGAGACAAGGCTTGGAGGTCCGCTAGAATCTGGGCCACAGAACATAGGGTCCTAGTTAAGGAATGAGGCTGGGGCAGACAAGGGGGAGACAGAGACATGCCAGCATTTCTCAGGGCCGTAGGGTCCACAAGTGGTAAAATTAAACCCACTCCAGACACAGCCACTTGTAAAGTAAATTTCCAGGTACTGAGAGCGTTGTAAAGGCAGAACAATGCCAATTACAGCAGCATTATCCCGGATTATAAAGCTTCTAAGTGTCAGCTCATACCTCCAGGCATGCTGTGCCTGGGAATTTCCAGGGGAGACGTGGGATCCAAACATCCAGGCTGCCAGGATTAGGGCTCCCTGGATTTGAGCAATATAAGGATGGTAGAGCACCTTTGCAGCACATCTATCCTTCCTGGGCTTCCCCGCCCTGGGAACACCAGGTTCCCCTGTGGCTCTTTCCGCTCGGGGCCTGACAATTTGGCGGTTTCTGATCCATTCTTGTTCTTTCCCGTGGAGTAATTTCTGGATAAGAGGTTTCTACGTGGGGAGGAGAGTGTCAGGCCATTCCCCAAAGTACCCACGTGAGGCTGAAACATCGTCAGCTCCTGAGGAGGCCATGGGTAGGGGCTGATTGAATTAGGATCCATCCATCCGTTGTAATGAGAGTCTGGCAGCGCCTCCAGGCTGGCTCGGATAGGCCCACGCCACGTGGAGCTGCATGAGTAAAGCCAGGACGCACAGCACCCACAGGGCGACTCTACTGTGACACTTCAGAACTCCACGGGAACCCCACGCACGCCCTGCATTTCGTATGTTCGCATGTATGTACACAGATGCAATAAAAACGAGGAGGAAAATATCTCCAAGTGACCCAGCGGGATGGACACTGGGACGGAGGCTGGGAGGTGGCAGGTGCATCTAAGGGACTTCCACCGCGCTGTAGTTTAAATGTCCTATTGCCATAGCACACGCCTATGTCCCCTACTTAGATAGACACATAAAACACACGTTAATGCAGAGGGCATAGCCTGACCCAAGCTCTAAGGCCTTAGTTGTGACCACAGGTCAAGGGGGAAGGAAGGAAGTCATCTCAGAGCCTCAGGCTAGTTTTGTCCTCAAGGCTGGAATCTGGATTCAGGGCTGGCAATGTCCCTCGGGTGTTCAGAAGGGACAGAGAGACACCACTCAGCTGGCTGTGCTGAAGCAATACCCACCTCTCCTGGAGCAGCTGTCTGCCAAGAAAACTATTGAACTACATAAAAATCCATCCCTGAAATCCCAGAGGTGTCCTCAGAGTCGAGCATGGCCTTTAAATTAGTTGGGGAGAGGGCAGGTTTTGCTTTTAACTTGATTTCAGGTTAGTTGAGGGCTGGTGGCCAAAGAGTGGTGGCTGCCCCTGGCTGAGGCCACGCACTAAAGTCCTACCATATTGCTGTGAAGGGAACCCCAGCCCCACCGAGGATTGGAAATGACAGGCACATGTTCCCATGGAAACTCAGCTGCACAAAATCGTCTGGAAATTTTACTGAAGAGGGCCCGCTGCTCCCTTCTTTCCTTCAAGGCTCAGAGCCTGCAGGGAAGAGTGGGTTGGAGGTTGAGACAGCTGGAGAGGGCCTATCTATCTCCACCCATTTGCCCCTGCTGGGAGAGGCTGAGCTGGGGGCTGAGAGCCACGGGAAGTCATCAGCATATTTCCGATGCCTTGAGGCTCTGAGATGGGTGACAAGGCCCTGGTGGAACAAGACCTCAGGAGGGAACAGCAGGTGAGGCCAGGAGAGATGGTGGGAAAACCCACCAGGCAGAGGCCAGAGAAGCAGCACCAAGACCCTGAGGTGCTCAGCTCCTTGTGTGTGGGGCCCTGGGACAAGGTTCTGCAGGGGCTTCCAGTGCATTCTAAGCCCAAGTTCTCCCTCGGGACAGTCACATCCATCTCCCTTGAAAGTCCAAGCTCCATCAGCCCCAGCCAGGCCTCCTCAAGAACCCTCCACCTCTATGAGCTTCTCTCCTTCTGGGGGCCTCTCCCAGGTCCAGCACCCCTCCCCTCCGCCCTGTCCCTTGAGCAGGCTGCGCCTTGCCTCCCGGGCCTGGGGCTTCCCTTCTGAGTTTTCCCTGTCCTCTCATTTAGCAGAGTCTCTCTCCTCTGCCCCTGCAGCCCGCTTCTCTGAAGGGTGGCTCTCGGGGGAGGCACACTCCCCTCCCTGTGCCAGGGAGTCCCCCATCTGTCCTCCGGAGCAGTCCTGACTGTCACGGCAAGCCAGGCGCAGGCGGCAGTGACTTGCTCAAGCCCACATTTCTCCTGCAAAGTGGAGCTGGGATCCAAAAGGAGCCTGGTGGCCACCTTGCTCCCGGGGAGCTCAGTTCCCAGCCCTCTCTCTGTTCCCTCCTCCTTCCTCACTGCCAGCGGCAAACCCTCATCTTTGCAGGCTTTTGGTGCTGGGGGCTGGGGACCGGGTGCTCAGTCTTCTTTGCCACCCAGTGGGCTCCAGAACATTGCTCCCCACCCTTCCCTGGAGACCTCAGCATCCATGTGCTCCCAGCCTTGCCCTGGGGCAGGCTCAGCCACCCAGCTGGCATTGTCTGTGTCCACCGGAGGGTGACCCGTCAGTCCGGTCCCCGAGAGCCTCACTGGCCTCAGGGAGAAACTGGGATTTTCTTCTGAGTGGAGCGGGAACCCTGGAAGAGCGGAGGAGAGATGGGAGGTCTCCAGAGAGGTTTGACTAGGTCCTCTCTGGCTGCTTTGTGAGGAAGAAATTGTGGAGACAGGGCAGCTGCGAGGGGCCATTGTGAAAGGACCTGGGCTGGGACAGGCAGGAAAGCCGACATACAATTCCCCTCACTTCCCTGGAAAGGGCTGGAAAAGCCCTAGTCCCCGCCAGAAAGCCCAAGGGCTGAGGACAGAGAGGGTCAGGATGTGGGGGAAGTGGATATGGAAGGGGGCACCCCCAGTCTCATTGGCTTTGGTGTTCGCCAACCCTGGACCCCACCTCTGGCTGCTGCAGTCGGGAGTCTGGAAGGCTCTGCATGAGGTATCCCGTGTCCTCCAGGCAGGCCTGGCATTGATTAAGTCCCCCCTGCAGGAGCCCTTCCTGCTGCATGTTCACAGGCCAGGACATCAGACCAAGCTGGGAGGCTGTGGCTGTCCTGGAAGGCCTGTTGCCACCCTACTAAACTGCTCCAGCGACCCCAGAGTTCAGTCTGTGCCCATCCTCACCCCAAACTGCCTTCCTGTCCCTGCAGAAGGTGCTGCCCAAGCTGGGTGTGGTGGCACATTCTTGTGATCTCAGCACTCAGGAGGCTGAGGCAGGAGGATCACCAGGAGTTCACAGTCAGCCTGGGCTACAGAGTAAGACCCTGTCCCCAAAATCTAAAAAATAAAAAATAAAATGATGCTGCCTGAGGGCTGGTGGTCCAGTGCTGCTTGGGAGTTGGGCCTGTGCCTTAGTTTCCCCCTCTCCCTGAGCATATTTGGGGTTTGATACAAAAGTACCCCAGGAAGCTCTGGAGCAGCTTAGAAGGTAGGGAGGGAAGACTGAGCTCTCTGATTCCCAGATGGCCAAACAGTGGGAAGGCCAAAACAGGGTGGGGAGAAAAGGGAAGGAGCCTGATAGCCTGGATGACAGGGACACTGAGCCCCTATGGGATGCACCTCGAGGTGTCACTTGCCACCTAGAAAAGCAGAAGGCTCAGGGTCAGGCACTGGGGAGCCCCCTGACTGCCCCAGCCTAAGCTTCTGCAACATAGAGACCTCTCTAAGCGCCCAGTCAGGGAGGCCAGGCACCAAGCCACACCCCTGCACCTCCATGGGAAAGAGGAGGTCTCAAGGCAGCTCTGGTGGCCACAGGGTCCCTCCTGACCTTTGCTGCAGAGGCAGGGGCTGAGGCAGGTGAAGTCTGAGGAGGAGGGGACTGGCAGCAGTGCAGGTGGTGGGCCGGGTCCGGCAGACAGAGGGACTGACTTAAGGGACTAGACCCTGAGGGGGAGGCCTGAGGAGCAGAGTGACAGGAGGGTGGCACAGTGAGTGCAGGGCACCAGGTCAATGCACCGCGACAACCTGGGGCTCCTAACTGGGGAAGGGGAGAGCCTCAGGTCCAAGTCATTCACTCAGCTCCTGGGGAGCAGCAGCTGTCCTGAACCCTGTGCCCCACCCCAAACATGCCAGAAGATCCCTTCTCACCAGCAGACACTGACCGCGCTGCCCCAGGACCCCTGGGGTCAGTCTCTCTTGCTACATCCAGTCCAGCCTGGGTGTGGCTTATTCCCACCTGTCTCCCACCCTTCCAACAGCCTCCCGATTCACTGGGCATGGCCACCCAGCCTTTGGGTCAGATGGGGGTCCCGTCACTCATCCATCCTCAGGGCTCGATCACAGCGCTGACAAGATCTTTGCCATGTCCTCCTGGGTTCCTCGGAGCCCACAGAATGGGCTGCGGTCTCGCGCTTGGGTGGGGGTACAGAGTGGAGGCGTGGGGCAGCCCAAGGAAGGGGGGCCCTGCATGTAAGAGTGAGGGGTACGGTGTCCCTGGGGCCTGGCTCCTGGTTCAGATGGAGTCCTTTGGCGAGAGGGACTGCTCTGGGCCTCTCTGGTGCGGGTCAAGGCTGATGGAACTTGTCCTAGAGGTTTTCATAGACCAGGTTAACCTCACTGTCATCCTCAAACTGCTGTCTTCTCTCCTGGGAAAAAAGGAAGCAGAATAGGTCAGGGGAGAGGAGGAGGAGGAAGAGGAAGAGGAGAAGAGGAGGAAGAGGAAGAAGAAAAGAAAGGAGACAGAGGAGGACAAAGGAGAGAAGAGAGAAGAGAAGCCAAAAAAAAAAGGAAGAAAGCAAGAAAAAACATCAGGTAGGAAAAGAACGAACTTGTGTTAACTTCATTTGTGTCACAGGCACAATTACGTCCCGTGAGGCTTCTGCAGAGAGCCTGCCCTCTGCCCAAGCCCAAATCGCCAACCTCTCCAGCCACCCTGCGCCCAGCCTCCTCTTCCCCACACCCTCTATTTTTGGTCTAGGATGTACCCCCTCCGCACCCCCGGTTCCCTGACCGCCTCCTGCTCACCCTGCAGGACCCATCTTGGGGTCTGGGGAGCCCTGCCTTCCAGGGGCGCTGGCCTGGCCCCTCCCTGGAGTCCGGCCCTCACACTCGGACTACAAACATCTCTGTTTCCTTGCAGACCAAGGCTCCCAGAGGGCAGAGCCCTGCCTCACTTTCTTGTCCAGCACCCCGAGGCCTGGCACAGGGTGGGTGCTGCCTAGGCTGTCCCCGCCATCCTCAGGGTGCCAGGGTTGGAGGCCCTGATCCAGTCAGGACACGGAGAATAGGAGGCTCAACTAGGAGTCTCAGACTGGGCTGGGGGGCGGGCACCAGGCCCAGCGCTCCCTTCTTGTCAGGGCTTAATATCACCTTATCCTGTGTGGGGTTCGATGTTCTGGTGTGGATGTTGCTCCTTTGCATTCTGGGGTACACAGTATTGCAGGGAGACATTACCCACCCACTCTACCGAGGAGAGAACTGAGGTTTGAGGGAGAACAGGTGACTAGATCACAGGCCTCGGGTCCTGGCACAGAGCTTTTGGAACCCTGACTAGACTGCTCCAGTGGACAACAGCTGGGATGCCGGCTCGTAGTTTCGCTGGCACCAGCCCGACCGGCCAGCGTAGACACCGTACCGTGCCCACCAGTGGGAGTTGTAATCGCCACACTGCCCCAAAAGGCTGTCCTCACATCCGTCTATGAGTCAGGGGCTATCGTGGGGCCTCAGGTTACAGCTCAGGAGCCAGGCTGGTGTCCCCAGGCCCTGCATACCTGGGAAGGAGGACTCCCGGCAGGGAGCGGGCTGTTTTCCTTGCTCTCAATGTAGGCGTAGACTTCGGTCTCCCGGTGCTGCAGGGCCTGTGGGAGACAGGGCGTCCAGGCCGGAGCAGGTCATGAAGGGGACGCCAGCCTTCCTGCCTGTCCCAACCCTGCCTGGTACCCAAGGCCACTGCTGCTATCCACCCTCACTCCCGGTTCAGAACTCCGGCCCCTGTGAGGGTCAGGCCCACTCACCCACACCCTCCCCGCCAGCTGTTCCGGGCTCGCAGGTGACCTAGGTGCCCGCTGGGGCTACCTCCTGCCCACCAAGCTTGTGCCCTGCTGAGGGGTCTGCAGTCCCGCCTTGGCTGTCAGGTCGCCCCCACCCGTCCCTGCCTGATCTTTCCCTACCTGATGCTTCTCCCTGGGAATTCAAGGGACCACAGGCCCACAAAACCCAGGCGCCCTTCCAGAAAGCGCCGGGGAGTGGTGAACTCCACCTGAGCTAGGGGTCGCCATGATGAAGCAGGAGACCTACAGCCTCCCCCTGGCCTGGGAGCCCCCTGAGGTCGGGAGGGGCCTGGTTAGCCTCTGTGCTCCTGAGCCAACTGCTGGTCTTAGCACAGTGAGAGGGGCACCGGATGGGCCATGGTGAGGGGATCCCTCCCTCACGCGGGTACATCCTAGGGCCACGCTGAAGAGACCTGACAGGAGTAGGAAGGACCAGGGCTCTGAAGTCACACATGACTAGGTTCAACTCTTGGCCGTGATACCTGCCAGCCAAGGCGACCCCTTAATTTCTCCATGCCTCAGTTTCCCCAACGGTACAATGGGAATGATTACAGGGACTTTGCAGGCTTTAATGCAGGATTAAATGAGATACTGTACATAAAGGGCCCTGCACAGTTAGGCAAACAGGTGGTGCTTAATAAGCAGCTTCTGAATGATCACCAAAGAAGAAAAAACGCTGCACCCTCCTCCTGCAACCCCAGCCTGGATTCACCCTCAGACCCCACTGGGCTCCAGAGCAGAACCGAACAACAGTCTAAGCAAGAGGCAGAAGCCTTCCCTTCCCGTGTATGTCATATGGATGCCGGCTTGTTGCCAAGGAGGCGGTTTCCCTGGCAACAGTCAAGCAGGGGTTGCCAAGGCAGGCTGGAGAGACAGGTGGTGCTCAGAGGCAGGAGGAGGGTGGGGAGCAGGAGGGGAGGAGGGAGGGAGGCATGCGAGGCAGCTGGGCATGAAAATCCATGTAATAAACCATTTGGCGCTTGGGAGACCCTCACTTCAAGGGCATCAGACGCGGGGATGGCAGGGCTCCCTCAGGGTCCCGTTCAAGAGGCCTCTGCACCAGCAAGAGATGGGTGTTGGGAGGGGGCTTCCAACTGGCCCCCCCCCAAGGAGGAGCTCCATTTTCTGGGGAAGGAAACTTGCAAGATTTTCTCCACTTGTGCAGGTCTTTGTGTCCATCCAGGGCACAGGGACAGACAGACCATGCTCTGTCAAACCAGCCCCAGACCCTCTGCCATCTCACAGATCTGACAGTCATCCTGAGCTGGACGTTTCCAGTCACAGAGGGGAGACAGGGAGAGTCCCCTCTGCCACATCTCAGCAGGAAGGCAGACCTGGGGTCCCACAGGTAGCTCCCTAGGCCCCACTCCCAGCCCACATGGACTAACAGAGCCAAAGAACAACACCCCACGGGCCCTGGGCCCACAGGGAGTGCGGGTGGGTGCTCACACGGTGACCAGGCAGGAGCAGCTGTGGGGCCGAGGCCAGGCCAGGCCACAGAGGCGGCCACCACTTAGCAGCTGCATCGCGAAGCTTTTGACGAGCTCCGACCTGCAGGCTGCATTTGTATTCAGGGTGTGACCTGCAGCAGCAGGCAGGGAAATGCGGGGCGCAGCCTGATCCCAGCCTTCCCTGGCTGTTGGCCTCAGGGTTGTGGCGGCCAGGCTGGCCAGGCTACGATGATACCCCAGGGCTGTGCTGTTCCGGGCTAGGGCTGACCAGGGCTGCACTGGGCTGGCCCAGCTCTGCATGGCGGTGGTGTCTGAGACCCAGGTTCTGGAAGCCCTCTTCCCTGCTGCTGCCCCATGAGTAATGATGCTGACCAAATGGGTTGGCAGCCTGGCGAGGGTGTGAAGGCAGTGCCAAGCCCATCCTCTGGGTGGGCTGAGAGCTACACAAAGTCACTACCTGGGCCTGGGCCTGGGCCTAAGCTCAGGGTCTTGGCGTTGGGGGCCATGGTGAGATCTAGGTGCTGTTTAAAAGGTAATCGTGCTCAGTGGAGAGGAGCACCCAGCTCTGGGTCACCACACAGCTGACTCACAGTTGTGCCTTAGAAAGGCCTCTCTGTCCACTGCTTGTGACAGGAAGAATAGGGGCACAGGGCCCGGGGGGGGGGAGCAGAGCTCCGGGTAGCGTGTGAACCCTGCTGAGAGACTACAGACCACAGTGCTGACTCCCCACATTGGCCCCAGTGTCCCTCAACCTGCACGAGGCCTCACGGAACTCAGGACACCCTGGAAGGTAAGAACTGACCCCGGCTGGTGCAGGGCAGAGGGGGCTCGAGGTGGACGATGATCACCCAAGCCAAAGCTGGCCGTGAGGACCATGGAGAGAGGTGAAGGGAGACAGGAGGTTGGGTGGTAGAGAGGGCCGGAAGGGCCATCTGAGGACGGGAGGAACAGTCTCGGCAAGGCAGCGCCCAGGGGACCCCAGGAAGACAGCAGTGGGTACCCTGGTATGTTCAGGAAGCAGTACATGTGACAGTGACAGCCCCAAGGCTGTGACTCTGGGGGAGCTGGGAATCCCCAAAAGGCCATCAGCGATGGCCCTGAAAGTCACATCACAGACCCAGCTGCAGGGTTGGGAATGGACCAAGGGACACTGCTGGGCTCTGAGACCCACCACACCTGAGCAGACCTGAGCCATAGTGACCCCTCTCCCTGGTGCCTCCTGCTTTCTCCCCGTCTTTGGGGTGGGGAGAGAGCCTCTCTCACGGGGACACTTCTGATCTAGGAAGGGCCAGGAGGCCCTTGCCACACCAAAGGCTCTGAGCAAAGGGACAGGATGGGTTAGTGACTCACTGGGTCGCTCTGGCTGCAGAGTGGGATGGAGTACAAAGAGGCCTTCTGATAGGGCAGCCTCCCAGGCAAGAGGCCATGGGGCGGGGAGAAGGAGAACCAGATTCTGGACCCGTTCAGGAGCAAGACTTGCTGATCGATCAGATCTAGGCAATGATGGAAAAGACAAGGAAAAGTCGGCCTCAAAATGTTCAGCCCGACTACCTGAGCCATCGTTTTGTTACAATGAGGGCAGCTGTGGCAAGAGGTGCTCAGCGGGGAAAGAGCTGGACTCTGGCTGGAGAGAAGCCAATTAGGGGTCCAAGCGGAAGTGGGTCTGTTGTTCAGAGACTTCTGTGGAGACTCGGGGGCGGTACCGGACGTGGGTGACGTTCAGAACCTGTAGGCCCAACATGATCGCCCCGGGAGCGTAGATAGAGGGGTTTCCCGGGCTTGCCCCGCCCCCAGTCCCACGTTGACTCCAATGTTTAAAGATCTGGGTCCCACAGTTTTGAGGAGGAACGGTCAGCGGGGATGCAGGAGGTGTGGCCGTGAGACGGAGTGGGGGAAGGTTGCTGGGGGACGCGGTTCAGATGCCGCTGTTACATCCGGGACAGTGAGGACGGAGAACTGCCCGTTGGATTCCACAATGGTGCCATGGGTGACCCTGCGAGAGAGGCAGCTACAGGCCTCACTGAGAGGGCCAGGAAGGGGAGGGAGACACACGGCGAAAGCAAGCAAGCAAGCAAGCATTTGGATGACTCCTACAGGAGTTCTGTTAGTGGGACTTGTGGACAAGGAGGAGACAGCTGTGGGGTAGTGGGGTGGCTCAAAAGATAAGAAATTTAAGGAGCTGGGCCCGGTGGCTATACCTAAAATTCCAGTACTCTGGGAGGCTGAGGCGGGAGGGTTCCAAATTGGAGCCCAGTCCATGCAATGTAACGATTTACAAGACCCTGTCTCAAAATAAAAAAATAAAAATAAGAAAGGGCTGGGCATGATGGTGCACTCCTGTAATCCCAGCACTTGGGAGGCTGAGGCAGGAGGATTGCTGTGAGTTAGAGACCAGCCTGGGCTACATAGTGAGTTTCAGGTCAGACTCAACTACATAGTGAGACCCTGTCTCAAAAAAAAAAATTTTTTTTTAAATAAATAAGGACTGGAATGTAGCTCAATGTGAAGGCCCAGATTCTATCTCCAGTACCACCAAAACAAGCAAACAAATAAAAACAAAAGAACAGAGGTCATAGCCTGTTCGATAGCTATGAGTACAATATTGTATCACCAACCTCATTTCAGACATCATGGAACCAAGACTCAGTGTAAGTAACAGAACCAGAGAGAAAAGTATAAGGGTCGCTCTCCAATCTCTCTGACCCACTCTAAATCCAGAGTCTTCCTAGGCCTCGTTTTTAAAACCAAATTGGGGTAGTGTAGTTTTTTCTTCATGTTACACAATATCAAACACTTTTCCACATGACACATTTAAAAGGAGAAATACATAAACCTACATAAACACATAAATACTTAACAACTGATAAAACAGACAAAAATCAATCAGGATCAATAAACATAGAGAATATTTTAACAACAGAAGCAACTTTTTTCAGTACTGGAGATTGAACCCAAGACATTTCCACAGAGTTACCTACCGGTCCTTTTTATTTATTTATTTTTACTCTGAGACACGATCTCACAGAGGTGCCCAAGCTGGGCTTGAATTTGTGATCCTCCTGCCTCAGCCTCCCAGAGTGTTAGGATCATAGATGTGTGCCACCACACCCAGCTATGATCAACATACTTGACCTCATTGACATATGGAACACAATACAAGTTTGTTCCTAGTGCACACAGAATATAAGCCGAGCTACCACAAAGCAAGTCTCAAAAAAAAAAATTTTTTTTTTTTGTTTTTTTGAGACAGGGTGTTACTATGTAGTTGAGACTGACCTGGAACTCACTATGTAGCCCAGGCTGGTCTCGAACTCACAGCGATCCTCTTGCCTCAGCCTCCCGAATGCTGGGATTATAGGCATGTGCCACCACACCTGGCTTCAAAATATTTAAAAGGATTAAAATCTTAATTAAAATATATATCTGATCATGACAGAAGTAGCCAGAAATTAAAAAATAGAAATAACTAGAAAACAATTAAAATTTCAAAAATTAAGCAAAACATTTTAAATAACCAATGGGATAAGAAAGAAACCTCCAAGGAAATTTAGACTAAAAGATAATGAAAATACAAAATCATAAATCATACGGGGTTAGCACACGCCAGGCCCTGGTTTTGATTCCTAGTCACACACACACACACACACACACACACACCCCTCATGGAATGTAGCTAAAGCCATACTTACAGAGAAATCCATAACCTGAATGGAAGCTGGGCATAATGGTGGATGCTTACAATACTAGCATTCAGGAAGTTGAGGCAGGAAGGTCAAAAGTTCAAGGCCAGCCTGGGCTACCTAACAAGACCCTGTCTCAAAAACAATAGCTGGGCACAGTGACACCCGGATGGAATGCCGGCGCTGTGGGAGGCTGAGGCAGGAGAATCACAAATTCAAGCCCACCTTAGGCTATGTAGTAAGACCCCATTTCAAAATGAAAAAGGGCTGGAGACAGAGCTCAGAGTAAAGGCTTTGGGTTAAATATCTAGTACTGAAAAAAAAAAATGAGAGGAAAAAAGAAAACTATATAAACATCTATGCAAAGAAAGTAGAAGGGAGAGCACACACTCACACTCACACTCACACTCACCTTCCCCAGAGTTTCTAAACAACGCAAGGCTGTCCCCTCACCGCTCCTGTGCGTTCCGTTCATTGTCACACTGGAGGTCTTAGCCAGCGCGACAAGCCAGGAAAGGAAGGAAGGGACAGAGGGACTCTTGAAAAAGCAGGATTAGGGAAAGGAATAAGTGAAACTTCCATCATTCATAAATGACACAACTGAGTTCCCTGAAAACCCAGAGAGGTATTTGCAGAGAAACTGTCAGAATTAATAAGTGGATTTGGCAAGACCCCTGTATATCATGCCAGTACATAAAAATAACCCTATCTCTGCATGCCGGTAACGAGGAGCAGAAAACAGGGGCAACGCCTGCACCCGGCAGCTTCCCAAGAGTACCGGCGAGATGTGGCTCCTGACACCATCCTCACTGTCACTGAGGGCGCTCATCTCTGTCAGAAACAGCCCCAGCCCGTAGACCTTGGCTCAAGGGTCAGCAGAGTCCTGTGACTGCCCATGGCGGTCCCTCTGGTCCTAAGACCTCCCTGAGCCACCTGTGTCCCCTGCAGGCAGCCGGACCTCTTTGTGACCCTCTCGAGAAGTCACCCTAAGCTCCATAGGCTGCTACACATGGGTGAGAAAGTCGCTCAGGCAAAAATAAGTCTCTTCCATTAAAAAAAAACAACTCATAGAAGGCTACTTATTCACGTGGAAAAATGTTCCTAGGATATTGTAACACCCCCCCCCAAAAAAAACAGCTGTGTGACTGTAATTTTTTAAAAAATAGGGGCCAGAGATTTAGCTCAGTGGTTCCACTGCCTGCCTTGCAAGCACAAGAGCCCAAGTTTGATCCCTGGTATCAAAAACAAAGCAGGGGGGCTGGGGGCCAGGGTTTTGGCTCAGTGGCACTGTGCCTGCCTGGAAAATACAAGGTCCTGAGTTCGATCACTGGTGCCAAAAAAAAGTAGGGGTGTTGGGGTGTATCGCAGGGGTGGTACTGCTCGCTTCTATGTATTTATAGAAAAAAGATGAAAAGCTATAGAAGTGGACATTTCTAGTATTTATCCTGGAAGAAGATGGGAATATGACGCTGTGGGTTGTTTTCATATAGAACACATGGGTGTGTGTGTTGGGGAGAGAGAGAGAGGCCCACCTAAGAGCTGATACCAGAATCCCTCACGGAGAAAGTAGCAGGAGTTGCTGGGAGAGGACGCAGCAGCTATGGAGATTCCCTGGGGAGGGAGGCCGGGGCCCTCTGCAAGCTGCCGCACTCTCCTCAGAGCCACGGACACTGCCCCATGGGGACAGTCCCTCGGCCACACCACCACCGCCCCGTCCTCAGCACACACGGCCAGATCCCGGACCTGCTCTTGCGGGGTACCCCACGTTTCCTGTGTGCACCAGGGACAGGAACAGTGGCACCGGGAAGTCCGTGGGACCTCCGTGGAGGGGTCAAAGCCCAGCCCAGTGGCTCTGGGTCTCTTGGAACTGAGCTCCCGCTGGCACAGGGCGGCGCTTACCCTTCACCTTCCTGCGGCGAACTAACGTGTTACTCGTGGTGCCCAAAGCCACACGTCCCTGGACAAGGACATTCCTCAGCCTCTGGCCCCAGCCACTGAACAGACAGGCCGTGTGCTGGCCATGGGTGGGCAGGGTGGGCAAAGCCTCCCGTCCCCTCCGCACCTAATTATGAAGACTGCCTGTGACACAACAGAGTACGGCGCCAACAGCGTCCCGGCCTTGTCTCCCCTGCGACCGTGAGGACATAAGGCGGTGTCTGCATGTGGTGGGGCAAGACGGCGCCAAGAGTTGAAAGTCATGGCTGTCGGGGCTGTGGGGCGGCGCCTGCCCTTTTTGCTTTCAGTGATTGTTGTTGTTGAGGCAGTGATGTTGTTTGCGCAACAAACACCGGAAGAAGCTGGTGAGCTGGGAGATGTCATTTGGTCCGAGGAGGAAATTTCTTCACTCCCTACCTACCCTTGCCCTTGCTGCCCCTTGCTCCAGAAGGGGAAGGGGGCACCGAATACCCGGGTGCCCACACGTGGGCTCTCCTTTCACCCTTATGGTAATTCTACGAGGAAGAATAATTTCACCCACTTTACAGATGAGGAAACTGAGGCTTGGGCAGGTCCCACAGTGGTACAGACTGAGCAAGGGAATCAGACCCTGATTTGGGCTTGGAGAGGCGGCAGAGCCCAGGCCCTGGGACTCACCATGTAGGCAGACTCCGCAGCAGGCTGTGTGGGTCTGCTGGCAGACCTTGGGTCTGGGCACGACGGGGTGGGGTGTTTCCTTGGAACCAGCCTCTGTTTCTGTGAGGAGAAAGGAGCCAGGGCTGTCGGGGCTGATGACATGTGGTCCCCTGGTTTCCCTTCCTTCACGGACCCCACCAGGGGAAATGAGGTGGATTCGGATTTTTCCTCAGGCCATCCAGAGTTGACTCACTCCCACAAGCCCTCTACGGAGAGCTGGGAAATGGCTCCAAGACCTGGATCGAGCCACTCACAAGCCTGGAGCCAGAAGGAAGGACTTGGCCCATACAGGCACCGCCGTGGGCAGAGCGCCTGGCTGGGGGAGGCCAGTTTGGTAGGGCCCCGGGCTGAGCAGGGGCTGGGGTCCCACTGTGCCCTTTGTTGGTTCTGGGCTGGAGCCAGCACTCGCCCTGGCCTCAGTGTCTCCAGCCATAGGTCCCAGGCACTTGGTGGCTGGCACACCCGTGGCACCTGAGGAGCAGTCTGTCACCCACACACACCTTCGTTAGCCAGGCGGCAGGAAGAGGAGACACTGTCCAGCGCTGCGAGAGTGAGGTGGACAGCAGGACCATAGTTTCCTGCGGCTGAGACGCTAACGGAAGCCAAGTCTGGGGCAGCCAGCCAGGAAGGCTCAGGGCTAGGGTGACAGCTGAAGGCACTGAGGGAGGCGGACTGGACGTCCCCCCTCATCGCAAGCTCCACGCTGCCAGCGGTGGAGCAACAACGGCCTCATCTCAGGGCAGGAGCTAATTAAAATCCCTGGCCACCCGCCAATCCCCAGCCCATTTACTCCAGGATTAGCTCTCAAGAGCTACTTAACTCACAGGCGGAAGCCAACACCGCCTGGGTCACAGCATCTGACTGCTGGGAGCACAAGGCCAGGCAGGGCTCTGTTTTATCTCCGTGTCCCTCGGCAAACCTGTGGACAAGTCCTCGGGTGGTCTCGGTTCCCCACATGAGGAAGGAAAGGCTCAGAGAGGATCGGGGACTTGTGAAGCTACCCAGCCAGGAAGTGGCAAAGGTGGGGTCTCGACCCAGGATGCCGGCTGCCAATACTGCGCCTCTGTTTTGTCACAGTATATAGGTCTCACCGATGGAGGTAGGAGCCAGCCTCTGGGGCCTGCTTTACAGTTTACGAGGACACCCGCCCCCCAGGACTTGGCCTTGTTTGCATTTTATTCTCCTAACAGCCTGACGAGGTGGGCATTTAACAGACGTGCAACTGAGGCTTGTCCAGCTGACAAATGGCTACCCTTGAAATTATTGCAGATACCTGGTCCTCAAATCCTGTGCCAGGTCCCTGTGCCACCTGGAGGACACTCCCCTCTGAGCCAGCCGGCAGGGACATCCCCGGGGCTGCAGGCGTGAGCTCGAAGGCAGTGGCTGACCCAGGGCCACATAAGGTCAAGTACACATAGTACGTCGTACTTGGTGGCAGTGGAGGCTACTGAGGCAGGAAAGAGGACAGGTTTGTACTTTCTAAGGCTCCCTGTGCTGCCTTGCGGGTGGATTGGAGGTTGGGCACTAGGGGCTGAGGTGGGGGTCTCCCGTCAGGAGTCCTTCCTGTGGGGGCTGAGTGAGCTCCCCTGAAAACAGGTGGGCAATGTTTCCACACTGGGGGCGGCATGGAGGTACTCTGCTGCTTGAGCGTCTCCTTGGCAGTGGGTAGTGGTAAGGGGCACCAGCCCTGGCGCAGGACCCAAGGCTCCCATACCAGGGTGCAGCTGTCAGCAGCCCAGGAAGCCTGCTGAGCCTCAACTTCCCCCCTCTGTGAAACGGAAGCCACAGGTTGCCTTGCCTATCGCACGCCCTGGCCGTGGCCTGCTCGGCTTTCTGTCGTTGCGTGTGCATCCCTGCTATAGGCTGGGCTCCCCGGGCATTGAAGTCAGCCAGTGCCTGCCCTGTAGGAGCTGCACTCTGACAGGACAGCATATTAGCAGCCCGGGCGGGTGGCAGAGACCAGGACCCCAGAAGTACATGCGGGAGCCCAGCCTGGGCTGCGGGGAGAGATTGGACCCAGACAGGCCCGGGGTGGGACGCGCCAAGGGCAGGATGCACCGTGAGATCAGCTCCAGCTCCTCGGTCTGGGGCCTGAGCTGCTGGCATCTGCTGCCGTTTGCTGAGCTGTAGAGACTTGGGTACCCCGAGTGCTGTTCTGGATACATTAGACGGTAATGCCGTCTGGGGACACCAGCAGCCTTGGGCGGAGCCTAGGGAGGGGTCTGGGCCGCATCCTGGACACATGGGGGTGCAGCCCTCACCCATAGCTCAGCCAGCTCAGAAGTGAACCCCAGGAACAAGAGCTCTGGGGAAGTAGCGCAGGGCGTACCAGGACCACCGCCTTGACCCCTCAAGCCATGTGCGGCTCTCACACCTGCTGTCACAGAAGGAGTCTTGGCCCTACTGGCTGCCCGGGAAGGTGACCAGGCCCGGTACTCACAGTGCCCGCAAGTCACACTCCTACCACCGACCCACAGTGCAGCTCCCGTGCTTGGCACGTCCCTGGGGAAACTGAGGCGGGGAAGAGTTAGGCATCCTGTTGGAGCTCGCAGCACTGGCGAGTGGCACAGGCGGAATGTGGACACAGGCTCTGAGGCTTCGTTCTTAAGCCTCTATTGTCTGTGGCTTCCTTTCACAGTGAACTCATCACAACTGGTTAGCAGGCAACTGTCCCACCAGACTGCAGATTTAGTCAGCTAACCCTGGTTCCTGGTCTCTAGCACCAGACATGGCACATAGTAGGTGCTCAACTAAGGAATGACTCTGCTGTGACAGCAGGTGTGAGGGCCGCACCTGGCTTGAGGGGTCAAGGTGGTCCCGGTGACCATGAAGGACCCTGCAGATCATAAGCCCTTCAGCAAGGACTTTTGGAGGGTCTACAATGTGCCGGGTCCTGCGCTAGAAGCTGAGGCTGCAACAGGGAGCAACCAGTCGGGCATGGAACAGGAAGCCACAGGCTGGGTGGCAGTGAGAATGCAGGGAGCTCCAGGAGCAACTCCTCTGCTCAAGAAGGAGCCGCACACAGAATGAGCCAAAGCGGGCCACCTGCCCCTCCACGCGTGCCCCAGCCCTGACTCCCGTGCTTGCCGTGTGACCTTGGCCAAGCCATAGCCGCTCTGAGCCTTGCTTTCTAGAGCTGGGAGAGGGGCAGGAGCTCCTCACAGACCTAGAGGGGAACGAGTGAGAATGTGTTGGGGGGTTCTGGGCCCTGTAATCCCAGCGCTCTGGAAAGCTGAGGTAGGAAGATGGCAAATTTGAGTCCAGTCTGGGTGAAACCGTGTCTCAAAATAAAAAATAAAAAGGGCTGGAGATGTAGCTCAGGGCAAAGTTTAATCCCCAGAACTGGGGGTTTTAAAAAAGAAAGATAGAAAGAGACCTGGTGGTTCAGGTCCCACCACAGGGGGCAGGGGGGACTGGGCCAGGAGCACTCTCAACCCTGGTGCAGGTCCACAAGGGACACCCACTGCAGGGCCAGGACCCCTGTGGGCAGGTGGACGGCCCCCATCCTGTGAGGCCTCCCCAGACCTGGTTTGGGTGAAGGCTACATTGCTGTCACATCCCCGCTGTGTGTGACTGTCCCATACCTTTTTCCAGAGCAGCAGAGCTGTGCCCAGCACACTCAGGACAGCCAGGAGGCCAGTGAAACCATACAGCAGGGTCTTCCGGGAGCTCGGCGGCAGGTGTTGGTACCCTGTGTCTAGGAGGAGGGTCAGGGAAACAGAGCTTAGTTTCCAGGAGAAGCCAGGACCTACTTGGCCCTACTGACCCCCAGACCCCAAAGCCCTTTGTTATCCTTCACCCAGGACCCCATTTCTAACTCTCTTCCACAAGGCCCTGTACCCTGCTAGATGCCCCCAGCCCCACCTCAGGTCCTGTCTTTTTCCCCTCCTAGGATGAAACCTGAAGTGCTGGAAAACTGAGCTACACCCCCAACCTTCGTATGTTTTATTTGGAGACACGGTCTTGCTGAGTCACCTAGGCAGGACTCCAGTTTGCGACCCTCCTGCCTCAGCCACCCAAGTAGCTGAGGTTATAGGCCTGTGACCCAGCATACTCAGCTCGGGTTCTTGCTCTTACACTTACTTTGCTAAGCCGCCTGTGTACGTTGACCGTCTTGGCTCTCTAGAAGGACAAGGACAAGGACTATGCCTGCTCCTGCCTCAGTGAACTGGCTTCACTGAGAGCTGCCAGGAGGACCCTGGGTGAATCACCTCACCTCTGGGTCCTCCTTCCCTTCCCTCCATTTGAAATGGTGACCACATGGGGGAGTGTGGGGACAGTCGGAAGTGACAGGTTTGTACCCAGACTGACAGGAGCTTGCACCGTGGGTAGGCGAGCACACGGCCTCTGCTTTTCCTGAGCTCTTCATTCATCCACCCTTGTCTTCCTCCTTCCACCCTGCTGGCAAGGATCTATGGGGTTGAGTGTGGTGTCAAACCCCCAGCACTCTGGGAGGCCGAGGCAGGAGGATCGCAAGTTGGAGCCCAGCTTGGGCAACTTAGCAACTGAGCGAGATCCTGTCTCCAAAAATAAAAAAAGGCTGGGGATGTAGCTCAGTGCAAAACCCTGGGCTCAATCCCCAATACCATAAAAGAAAAACTAAACAAAACAAAAATCAACTCATGGCAGGCAGACCAAGGGACAGGCAGACTAGTAGTATTCATCGACACCAGGGTGCCACCCTCACACTTGGGTCTGTCGCTCCTCCTCCTGAGCCCTTGACAGGCGAGTGTGGCCAGGACGTCCAGGCCCCAGGTCACACCAGGCAAGCAGTGGGACTGGATAGCAACCCAGGTCTGTGGGATTCCAAAGCCCCCAGTCCCTTCCGGAGGAAATCGGAGGCAGTTAGAGAATTGTGGCTTTGGGGTGCTCATTCTCAGATCTCGGGGTCTGAGAATGTGAGGACTAAGAAGTTGTTCCTAGAAAGACATTACAAGCCAAGGGTATACACACACACACACACACACACACACACACACACACACACACTGATTCTGCAGAGGCCCCAGGGCCCCTCCCAACTGTGTCAATGGGACCCTGATGTGAAGGGGCCAAGTGACCTCTCAGGCCACTGCCAGAGGGGTCAAGAAGTAGACCCACATCCAGACCCTGCCGGTGGGGGCTCCCCAGGATGCTCCGTTCCACAGGGTCGATGGGTCTACACTTCGGATCTTGCACCCCCACACTGCAGCGTGAACCTGCAGGTCCTGAGCCCTCGGAGTAGCCCAGGGGAGGTCTCACCTCTGACCAGGATGAAGGTGCCGCTGCCCCTCACCCTGACGCTTTGCCAGTGGACATAGCAGTAGTAGGTGCCAGTGGCTGACGCATCCGGCAGCCTGGGTCTGACCCAGCAAGTCAAGGTGTAGGTCTGGTTCTCTGTGCCAGGGCCGGCGTGGCAGGTCGTTTGCTTCTTTGGGCTCTGCTGGCCTTGGAGATCTATGTGAAAGTAGCTGACGGTGAAGTCTTTGAATGCTGGGGTGTAAGGGTAGGTGATTCTGCAGCCAAAGGGGGCGGTCATGTTGGCCAGGGAGACAAGGATCGGGGGGCCGCTCTGGCTCACTGACTGCCCTCCTGCGAGAGACAGTGGGGGAGAAAAATGGGTTACCAGAGGCCGCCTCGCCCCACCTGCTTCCCTGTGAGGTCCAAGCCCGCTCTGTGCTCCGGCCTCAGGCCAAGCATTTTCCACTCAAGATGCCACCCTCCTGGGGCACCTGGAGGCCAGGTGAGAGCGAGAGTCCCAGAGGAAGTATCCAAACCGCAGAGAGTCTGGCCACGAGCTCCCAACCCTTCCATTTCTGGGCAGGGATGGAGTGGAGCTGCGACCCCACCCCAGGCTGGGAGAGAGCCGAGCCTGAGCTCCCAACCCCCTCCCAAAGGCTCAGCGAAGACCAAAAGCTTCAGGAGAGGGGGAAGACAGAGGCAGGAGAATAAGGTAAAGAAGCAGGGCTCCCCACTCCTCTCCCGATGCCAAAGCAGCAAGACAAACCTTTCCTGAATGTTAGCTTGGAGAAGATCTGACAGCTTTCTGCATGGCATTAACAAGCAATTCCCTGGGGGCCGTTTCCCACTGAGGCGGCAGTGCCCCTCATTGCCCATTTGGGCTGCAACTATGGACTTCAGTACCTGTGGCAAAGCCATTCTTCAGCAGATACCCTCCCCAGCCCCACCTCGCACCTCCAGGACACAGTTTGGAAATCTCCAAAGCAGCAGCCTGGCCTGGCGGGGCCCCTGGTCATTCCCACAGGCGCTGTTCAGATTCTGGGCTGGGGTCCAGGGTTCACAGCCACTGCGCCTGACCTGGGCTATACCAGACCCCTTGGGCTTCCTTCATCCCCGCCTCCCAGGCCTGTCTTTCCCTGGCAGCTGAGCGGAACAGCAGAGCTTTAAATTGAGGTCAGCAGCAGGCAGCTAAGAACATGCAGGCCGTGTGTTAATCAGGAGATCGGACGTTTGAGACACTCAGAGGGAGCCCCAAGATTTATTTTGTTGGAGAAAATGAGGCATGGGCCTCCTGCCTGTGGTGTGGGCTGGCCCAAGGCCAGGCTGGTCTTTTCTCAGTCCCTTCAGATCAGCTCTGAGCCGGATCCTGGGGAAGGGCACCCAGGGGAGGCCAGGCCTTCTGGGGACTCAGATCTGGGATGGAAATGGCCCGCTCTGGTTAACACTGCGTAGCTCTGCATAGACTGATATTTCTGGTTTTCCTGTTGAGCCAGTACAGAGACACCTGCCCCACTCCACCCCTACAAAGATCTGAAGGCTCCAAGGTCCAAACATTTGCTAGATGGGTCCACCGTCGCAGTGGGTTAGCTCTGTGGTAACTAACATGACGAGGCTCACTTTGGGAATAGCCACTGAGCAGGCATCCTGGCTCCCTCCTGGGGGAGAAGCCCCCTGTCCTTTCTGTCTCTGGACTCTGTGGTGGGATGATTGGGGCTTCGCAGCAATAGAGTATCTTTGGCATTCAGGGCAGAGGTCACGTGAGACATAGCAAGGAGGAGAGGGGTGCCAGGGCAGGGGGAGGATTGTTGTACGACCTCCCAGGGTCTCAGGTGGGACGGAAGGACAAGAAGCAAGAGGGTGGGCCTTTCCTGCACTTTGAGCTCTCTACCTTTAGCCAGCCACCTGCGGCCTCTGTCTCCTCAGTGACCAACACCTCCATCCCCCAGGCTTGGTTCCTCCGTCACGTGACTGCCCGAATCCTGGCTCAGCAGGTCTAGGGTTTCCACCTGGGGTGACTGTGGGGGGTGGACCTGACAAATTCACCAGGAAGGTGGCCTTGCCAAGGAACTAACTGGCACCTCTGCTCCCCAGGACCTCCCCGCTCCTTCCCGTGTATCGGAGAGGCCACTCTGCACGGACGCTCAGTCAACATTACAACTTCCTGTCTGTCCAGGCAGGAAGACATTTATCCAGCTGTCTAGAAAACTCCCCATCTGAGGTACCCTTCTAGAAAATGATGGAATCTGCTAGTGTGATTAAGCTGATCTTTACCACTCTGGGGAACACACATCCACTGTTCCACAGCTTCCTGGGACTTTTAGTCAGAGGGTTAGAACCATGAAACGCAGGCCCTGGCTCAGCTGGACTTGGGGAGCAGAGGCTCCAGAGCCAGAGCCACCGCCCTCTGATGTAACTGCTGTCCCCCGAAGGTAGAAGAGGAGGAAGTATGCCACACTCTGTCGGAAATGACAGCCAGTCTGGGCGCGACGTGGGTGTGAGTGCTCAGGGAGAAAGGGGAGTGTGGGCGTGGGGCAGGTCACGCCTTTGCCGAGGAGTCAGCACCCTGAGCCTGAACCACAGCACTCTCACGCTTTCTCCTGGACTTGTGCCCCTAAAAGGCCCTTTCTGGGATGTGGGCTATGGGGATGCGGCCCTCGGTTAAGGTTCATAGCAATTTAGTTCTGAGTCCATAAATCCTTTCCCGGTGGCTTCCGTAAACACATAAGGGGGATAACAGTCAGGTTGCAGGGGCTCCTGACTGAACCTGGGCCTGGGAAGACCCCCACTCTGACGTGAAGCAGAGAGACCCCGGGGTGGGCAGGCTGATGGGGAAACACCACGACTGTCTGGGTGGCTGGGGCAGCGGATGTCGGTGCCTTGACACCAGGAGCACACAGACGGAAGGGTGAGAACGGACACAGAAATGTACCAGGCTGCCTCTGACACAGATGCTATGTCAGTGAAACATGAGAGCCACGGTGGGCACCCAGGGGCCACGAGCCACCCGTGAAGATGACCTGCAGAGCTCACCCCAAACACTGCCAGTCCTGAGTCCAGGATCCGTCCCCAGCACTGGCCAGGAAGATGCTTCTGTTCCCACATGGCCCCCTTCCCTCCCTGGAAAGGACAGAAAGGACAGCAGAGGGGCCTCACCCGCCACTCCACTTCAGCAAGGACAGTATCGGCTCTGGTGGCTGTCAAGGTCCAAGTTTGTCGTTAAGGGGTTGGAGACGTGAAGAACTAGGACCCATGACCCTAAAGGACCAGAGGCCTGCGACCTGCCCAGTGACTGGAGGTGTCAAGGGAAACCCCCCCACGCCAGGGTCTGAACGATGCCCCCAGGAGCCGCTCAGCTCTTCGGCTGCTCACCAGGTCCCCAGGGCTCTCGGGCACGGTTGGCTGGGAGCGGCCGCCCTCGGCATCTTAGGCAGAAGGAACAGATGTGATTGATGCCTTCACCTGGGGTGAAGGGCCTTGAGGGGCGTGGAAAGGGCAGACTCAGGCAGGGTCTTCCGCGGCTGGAGTGAGGACCGAGAGCTTCCTGCCTGGCTCAGCCTGGCACCCTTTCGGTTACTACTTTGAGCCCGGGTGGGAAGTGGGGAGGGAGCACTGGAGAACAGGTCCAGGAGAAGCCGTGATGGACCAGGGCCTCAGAAGAGGTACAAGAGGAAGGGATGGCGCTGGGCAGACACAGGAGAGGGCACCCAGTGACAGGACCCTGGGGGGTGGCAGAGGGGCAAATAGGGTAGGGGGCAGGACTAGCCAGAGACCGGAAGGTTAAAGAATCTTTGGGCCACCACCTGGCCCAGCCCTGCCCAAACTTGACTGTGTCCTGTTTAGTCCCTGAGTCTTCCCCACCCCCACACAGCTGCGAGCACAGATGCCCCAGATGCACAGGACAGGACCACCTCCACTTCGCAGAGGATCTCACAGGTGACACCCTCCACCCCTCCCTTCTCTGCAGCTCCAGGGACTTCTCGGAAGCCTGGGCTTGGTCGGAAGTGGGGGCGGGGCCTAGAGGTGGGTGGGGAAACCCAGGCCCCTGACTCAGCAGGCCCCGTTCGGATGCTGGATCTGCCTCTTGGCTGAGCAGCCTTTCCAGGGCGGCTTTACTTCTCTGAAGATCACTGTTTCCCTGTGTCACATGAAGGGACGATGCCAACTTCACCTTAGGGGTGGGGGGGGTTCGGAAGTGGATGGGCTATGTGGTAGGGAAGTGGGGGTTCGGGTGGGGGGCCAGGAAGTGGATGTGCCTACTGCAGGGCCAGGTGGCCTCTCCCCGTGGGACAGGAGAGAAATCAGGTGCCAGCCCTGCCTGTCTGCCTGCCTGAGAAGACCACAGCACGGGCGCCGCAGGAGACACGGGGGCCTGTACCTGACCCAGGCTTGTCCAGCGCTTCAGGCTCTAGCCCGACTGGACCCCAGGGTGGGTGCTGGGCTGCACTGTCTAGTGTAGGTGTGGGGATCTGAGACAGATGAACCCGGCCTCCTGCTCATTGCCCTCCTGCCAGCTCCGCCCATCTTGCTGGGAAAGACCCTACCTGCCACCCGCAGTCGCAGTCGCCTGGTTCCTTCTTTTTCCGGTTCTTCTTACGACTCCGTGGCTGCCTGCACTGTTGTCTGGTGGCTGGGTGGAGGCACCTGGTGGTGGAGCCCCTCTGTGGACCCCATGCTGAATCCCTGGCCCAGAGGGAACTTGACCATGGTGTGTGGGTGCCCACCTAGGCGGCTCTCCTCTCCTCAGCAAGGATCAAGACCTGACCCCGGCACAGTGCCCCCTTCTTTTCCTCTTAGGCCCCTGTCCAGCACCCTCCTGCCCGGGCAGGGCTGCCTCTGCTGGCTCTCACCCTTTCCCATCTCCCCGGACCTTCCTACCCCCGGGAACACCTGCACGCATCCTGCTCCTGAGCTGCCAGAACCAGCAGGGCCTCCCACTAGATGAGAACCAGGAAGGGCTCTGAAATCAGGCTACAGGGTCACAAGAAGCAAACAAAAATCACGAGCATCAAGCAGCTCCCGAAGCACTCTGTTTGCGACCTTCTGGGTTCAGTTATATTCATACAACGGGTCGGACGGGTCCACGCTAAAACATACACTGGGCCACTGATTAAAAACAAAACCCTGAAAGTCCCTGGCCTGGAGGATCTGTTCCCATCGATTCCCATTGCTTGGAACTTTCTCTCCCTTCCCTCCCCACCGTCAGTCTCTAGGCTTGGGGTCACCCTCTCTGTCCGCAGGACTTTCGCACCCTCCCAGAGCTATGCCTGGCCGGGGTCTCCAGCATAGCATCTCCAGCTTGGGGACCACTGAGCCACGTGCTAGGAACAGCTGACACTCCCTGGGCGTGGCTCCTTTTTGCAGATGACAAAACTGAGGCTGAGAGGGGAGACAAGGTTTGTCTACGTGGCACAGCAGGGAGGTGGCGGGGATTGGGTTTTATTTACACTGGGTTCCTCCAAGTCC
The DNA here is from genome assembly GCF_012274545.1 of Fukomys damarensis. Lineage (NCBI taxonomy): Eukaryota > Metazoa > Chordata > Mammalia > Rodentia > Bathyergidae > Fukomys > Fukomys damarensis. Next base: position 5,854,362 of record NW_022900931.1, on the reverse strand, counting down.
CTAACCCCACACTCTTATCTACTGCTCTACACTGCAGTGTTAAAATCTCTAAGCAAGCAAAAGGAAAACTTCCCAAATGAAAGAAATACAGTCTTTGATGGGAGTCCAAATCTCAGAGGCTACTTCCCTAAATATGTGATCTAATGTGGGCATAGGTGGTAACAGGCAGGGTCTGGGGACAGCAGGACTCCGAACCGACCCTGCACATGGGGGGTTGCTAGTGTCACCCCAGCTGCAGTACAGCCTGTGGCTCCCAGAACAGAAGTAAGTGACCCCGTGACCCCTCGACAGACTGTCACAGCACAGCCAGCCAAGGGTCCTTCTTTCGCTTGGGAGAAGACTGTGCATGTGAATAAGTAAATTTGGTGTAAATGATGGGAATGCTGCAGTGAGCGCTCAGAGCTTCCCCTCACCCCCGCATTCTCGCACCTCTGTCTCCCCGCTTGTGTCTCTGCTCCAGCTGCCCTGGCCTCCCCGTAGCTCCTCAAATCCACCGACTCTGTGCCGGGCCTTGGCCCCAGCTCCCCCCTGCCTGGGATTCAATCCCTTCCCCAGCACTGAGCAAGGGCGAGAGGGCCCAGATGCGCTGATCAAAGGTATCCGTCTGGACTTCGGTCGATTTTAAAGGAAAACACTTTGATTCCCTGGCTACAGAAGAAAGCCGTTCCCACGGTCTTTATTTTAGGCCTGGAGTTTGCCCTCCGATTTAACTCTGGCATATCTCAGAGCTGCATCTTTTTGAAGGCCTTTCTGCAGGGCTCCTGGGAGGACACTGGCCAGGGCTACTGGTTTATCCCTGAAAGTCAGGATGAGGGCATCACACGCCATGGCCAGGTGGCAGGCATTGGAAACTGTCCTTTCAACTGAGTGTCTTACAGAGCTGTTAGCCCGGACGGCGCCCTCACACTGGCCCTCATAGCTGTCAACACCTCTGAATCACACATACCCAGATGTGGATTGGCTCCGAGCCCTTTCCACAACCTGTTCCAGGGTGCACGTGGCCCTGCGGGGACACAAACCAAGTGCAGAGTGTCAAATGTTTGATCCCGTAGAGCTTCACACATTTAACTGGGATTTTTTTTTTTTTTTTGTATAGCTGTCACCTCCCTTTTAGCTGTTTTGAAAGGCAGGTTGCCATCACTGCAGTCCTGGGTCAGCAGGAGACATGGTCTCTTGCCACACCCATTTCTACCCTCCAGAAGAGTCAGGATGGGCGGGGGCTGCAGCAGGGCTGAAGGGGTGGGAAGGGGGCTGTGCTCCTTTCTCTGAATGGGGGTGAGGGACATTGGGTGGGAGGAACAGCTGTTGGGTGCCCGCCCAAAGTCACACCGCTGGGAATGGAGCTGAGTAACAAATTTAAACTGGCGGCCTGAAAGGAAGTCCCCGGGTGGACCCAGAGAAGGGTGCTGCCCATCCTGAGAGGGGCATGGGCTTTCTGGGGTGGGAACCCTCAAACTGGACCGTTGCTTTTTTTAAAAATTATACTTCTTCAGGTCCCTTCGATGCTCCCCCTGTAGAAGCAGAACAGACTCACTGTGGAAATTCTAGAAACCACAGGGAAGGATCAAGAAGAAAGGCGGACTTGTCTGCAGTCCGCCACCCTCACAGAACAGCCTCACACATTTTGATGTCTTTCTTTCCCATCTCTTTACCAAGCTGAACTCTGAAGGAAGAAAAGAGTAGGAAGCCGCTGGGTTGGGGAGGGTTGTGGAAGGGGTTCAGAGCACCAGAAATCTCTTGGGTGAAGCTTCTGGAAGTCTTGACACAGGGCACTGAGCTGGGGCACTGAGGAGCAAGTAGAGTTGAGAGCAAGGGTTTGTGGCTGGCAGGGAGCAGGCAAGGGGGGGACAGGAGAGGTGGGGGGAGTCCCAGAAAGCCCCGGAGCGAAGCCTTTCCAATGGGAAGTGGTGACACTGTGATCCTGTTTGCACTTTAGAAAGAGGACCACAGAGAGAATCTTGGATTCCACTGAGTCTTCCTAAGCTGCCTAGAACTGTCCTTTGTGCCAGTGCTCCACCCTGTGGGGCTTTTCCCGCTCCTCTCTCCAGCCTCCCTTAACGCCTTCCTGTGGGCTTGGACCCCCGGTGGGACACGCGTGACTGCCCTGTCCAGCAGCTTGTACCACCCGGTGGGGCTGTCCCAGCCCTCCTGGTGCGACTGTCAGGCCTGCACCGCCAGTGGTTCACAGCCACCCAGCAGCCAGACCTGTGCATTACAGCCCTGTGGTGAATGTGAGAAAATGTAACTGCTCCGGGCTGCCAGCTCATCTCTGTCCTAGGACAACTGGCCCAGAGCGCCCCCAGACTGGCTTCTCAGTCTAGGGCTCCCCAAGATGCTGCATTCTCAGGCACAAACTCTCCATATCAAGCTGTAGCCCTTGACCCTGAACCCTGGGCTCCCCGATCCTGTTGCCGCTGTCTGCTTTCTCCAGCTTTTCCTAAACTGTCCTCCTCGAAAGGTCGGATGCTCGCTCCATCCTTGGCTCGGCCTGCAGCCTCCCCTGCACAGGTGGGGTCCGTCACGCCCTGCCCGCCTCTGTGAACCACAGGTGGGCAGACCAGGGGAGGGGGCAGAGGGCACCTCAGAGAAGGTAGCCCAAGAGTGCGACCCTGACAAACAGCTCAGGTGTCAGCAGGAGAGAGGAGAACTTCCCAGCCGAGGGAACCGCAGGAGCGTCGGCTCAGGGATGGGACGTGTTGCTGGCTTCTTCTTCAGGGATTCAGCAACAGCTCAGAAAGGGGTGCGACAGTGGGGACAGGAGCCCGGGAGGAGAAGGCAGCCCAGGTGGGGCAGGGTCTTAACTAATGCTGGCTGACAGCAGCGAGGCTGTGCCCCGGGGCTCTGCGGACCTCCTGTCTCCTGGTCCCCTTGGTCTTTAGGTGAAGGTCTTTCAATCCCTAGCGGGTTCAAAGGGTCTGCACATTTGAAATATGGTGCATCGCCTAGGCCTTCAGAAATGACCCTCTGACCAGTGCTGTAGGCCAGTGTCCAACCGACTGTGTGAGGACCGGCCTACCCAGTGGGAGGCCGTCCCTGCCTTGGCTCAGTGTGCCCCTGCCTTGGCCATCAGCACCCAGCAGGACCTGGCCCTGGGCCTCAGAGGGCTCTGGCTCCAGGCTCCTCTTTCCCCACCGTGTCGGTGACACGGTGTCTGGGTGTCTGGCAGACACCCAGCCAGGTCTATCACACAGCCTCTTCCGGCTCTTCCTGACACCTGTGCAACCCCCAGCCCCTCGACTTAAGTCCCCAGGTGCCGCCACTTATCAAATGGACCCTCAGAGGTAGGAGCTCCCAAGCTCTAGCCAAGACACCCACAGCACTGTTGGCCGAGGTCCTTCCAGCTCTGGGCCAGCAGGAGCTCCTGTTCTGTCAATGCCAGGGCTACAATACAGCTGTGTCCAGGGACTGTGAGTCACCAGAACTACAGGGGACCTGGGGAGGCTGTGGGGAGATCCTCAGACTTTGAGAATCCTGAGCAGCAGGAGACAGCCATTGGGCCCAGAGAGACTGGAGGGCAGAACACACACTCACCCTACCCTGTGGAAGTGGAGACCAAGTCCTGCCCCCCACCAAGCTCTCAGACCCTGCATCACAGCCCCTCCCTGGGGGTCCCAGGTACCAGACCCTGAGCCTGCACTGGTGCTGAGGGCCTATCGATGCTGGTGAGCAGGGACAGGGGAGATCCTATCTCCATATCTGAGGTTCCCCAGCACCCCATGCCCACCTCTCAATCACAATTGGGCCTTGGTGCTCTGTGCTGGAGAGAAGCCAGGGCCCAAGAGGGTTCCTAGACCTGGATGACCACCTAGACCTTCTGTCTCTTCCTCCCTCTGTCTGCACTTCCTGATGGCATTCCTTCTCCACCCTGCTTACAACTCCCAGGGCCAAATGCTAGCATTTGTTATCATTACTCTTTCCTGAGCATTCCCCAGGTGCCAGGCCCCTGCCAGTGCCAGGGATGTGAAACCACATGAGTCCATGCAGTCCCTGCCCTGTGAACACTCACCACCCAAACACAGAAAAGTAACTTCAGTGGAAACATAGGCCCAAAGTCGTGTCACACACACACACACACACACCTCCAAACAGGAAGCCCCTGAAATGCCCAGGGTCACTAAAGACATTGCAGCAGATTCATTCACTGGGCTACCCCTCAGCAGGAGTCGACCAACGTGTTCTCCACAGAGATGGGGGTTGAGCATCGCGGGCTTCTTTCTGGACCATGCTGTCTTTATTCCAGCTTCTCAACTCTACCGTGTAGCCAGAAGCCACACATAGCCTGTAAACAAGTATGTGTGACTGTGTTCCAACAGAACTTTATGGATACGGAAATTTTGAATTTTGTATAATTTTTACATGTCACAAAATATTCTTTTTTTCCCAACCAATCAAAAATATAAGAAGTCACTCATAACCTTCACACCATATCAAAAGAGGCAAAGGCTGGATTTAGCTTGAGGGCTGTGGTTTGCTACTCTTGCTCTATGGCCATGAAAACAAATTTCAGCCACACCATCAACTCCACATGCCTTAAAAAGGCAAAAAGTTGAATGAAGGAAGCACATCACAAAAGAACACACTCAGCATCATTCCAATTATAACAAGTTCAAACACCAGCAAACTGGGTAGTAGCTCAGTGGAAGAATGCTTGCTCTGGGCTCCATCCCCAGAACCAAAAAACAAAATAAAGAAAACAGTCTACATAGTTAAGTGAGGTGCACTAAATGATAAAACTACAAAGAAATGCCAGCAATGATTGCCCTAGCAAGAGGTGATACCCCTGAGGCTATCCTCAGAGAGGGTGTCTTAGAAGGAATGTTCTAGAACACTCTGGAACGAACCAGAATGTTCTCTTCTTTCTTGGCATGTGTAGTAGTCACACAGAGCTTAGTTTTATAGCATTTATTATGCAGCGCTGTACTCTTCTGTTTTATTTTTCACAATCACAAAGGAGAAGACAAAGGATAGGATGGGTATCTGAACCCTCACCCCGCAGGCATTCATAATCCTCTAGAAATGGTCATGCACTGTACTGCTCGGTGAGAGACTCTCCACTCCAACAGAACCTCTCACTAGTCCTTCCCCCAGCGCTGCGGTCTGGCCTCCCAGCCTTTATGCATGCTGTGTGCCCCCTACCCCACCTGCTCATCCTCCTCCTGTCACAGGGCCCCTCCAGCCAGTAACCTTTCCAGCACTCCTGGCCCCATCTCCACCTGCCTCTGCCTCCTGATCTCTTTATTAGCATTAGACAAAGATGAAAAGAAGCAGAGGGCAATGGTGACAGAGCCCAGAGCAGCAGGAAGGGAAGCAGGAATCCCTGGCCCAGAAAAGGCAGAGCATCAATACAGCTTTTGGACAACAAAGGTAGTGGTCCCACCTGAGGTCAGAGCCAGTGGTGGTGGAGGCCAACAGCATAAGCGATTTCCACCAGAGGTCCTGTTCTCTAGTCCGAGTCCCACAGTTCCTACCAGATGGAGCGTGGGGCCTGTGGCTCGCTCTCCCCAACCCCTCCTGTGCAAGAACTTGTCCTCCTCAGTGGGTATTTGAGAATTAAATACAGCCCAGAGATCTGGAAGGGCCAAGAGAAAAAAGGAACTGATGCTTTTGGAAGTCATGGAGGCCCAGAAACGTTAAGTAAATGAGCTAAAGGTACATAGCCTTTAAAGAGGAAGGACGGACCTTCAACTCAAGAGTCTGCAGAGTCCTTTGGGGTGCCTGGGCCTGGTGGAAGAGTGTGAGAACAGCAGAGCTTGCCAAGGTTTCTGGAGGGGAGAGCAGGCCCAGGCCCAGCTCCCAGCAGCGACAGCAGCAGCAGTAGGAGAGGGAGGAGGAGGAGGGCTGGGAGCAAAGATGCTGCCTGGATAGGAGTCTGTGGGCTCACCGAGGTGTCTCAGGGTTCAGTTGGCCCTGCTGGCCGCTGACATGATGGGCACTAATCCTCTGCCAGACCCCCGGTCCTCGGGATGCCCTAAGTGGCAAGCTGGACATTATTACAGCACACATTTAACAGATGAGACAACTGAGGGACAGCAACATTAAGTAATTTGCCGAGAGTCCCAGTGCAAGAGGCAGAGCTCCGCTTGAGTCCCAACTCAGGCTGCTGCACGTCCCCGGCCTGCACACTGAATCCTACATCCTGTTGGGTCCTGTTGCTTCCCAGCACGGTCCAAGGACGTGGGGTGGGCCTCAGTGAGGATATGATGAGGGTGGTTGCAGCAGGCTGTAGCATGCCGTGGGGTGGGGCAGGGGTTCAGGAGAGGCAGGATCCGGGCCTTCCTTCAAACCCCCAACCAAAGCCAGAGACAGACAGGAGCACTGGAGGGGTGTAGGCAGCACCCAGAGAACCGGCTGTTTGCCGCTGCAGTGGTGCTCAGGAGACCGTGGGGTGCTTTCCCCTCTTGTGAAAGAGCAGGAAGCATTTCTCTTTGGTATAACGTTTGTTGCAATATTGCAAAGAAATCTGTTTCTGTTTGTAGTTCCCACTGTTACAAAAGAGCTTTTCCACTGAGGCAGCAGCAACACCTGGCACAGCCTCTCCCAACAATGGTGGGGTCGCCTGGTGGGGTGCAGGGGGGCAGAGGAACTTCACAAAGAGAAATAGTAGGGATTTGGGGGAAATTGAGTTAAAACGACTGAGTGGGACCTCAGAGACTCTGTCCCCACCCAGCTGCTCTGGCCACCTTTACACCAGACTGCGATGCGGGTGGGGGAGAGCATGACACAGCGGGCACACGGCAAAACCAGGGCTCTTCTAGGAGTGCTCTTCACAAAGCAAGGGGAGAGGAGCCCCAGGCCCACTGGCCAGATGTCCTGGATTGGCCTGAGGTTGACCAGGGCCTGAACCTGACCTCTACTTGCCTGGGCCTCTGTTTCCCTGTCTGCAAAATGGTGCTGGTGGGATAATTAGGTGCCCTGCGGGGTGTTGTGAGGGTGGGCAGTAGGTACCCTGTGAAGGGCTCCATTAAGGCTAATTCAAGGTCTTCAGAATAATTGTTTATAATACACATGAAAGTAGGTGGGAGGTGACACAGAATGGGGGTACAGACAGCTCCCAGAAGCCTCGTAAAAAGCCCCCTCAGCGGTGGACCCTGGCCAGCCACTTCCTGGGCCAAAGAAGGACCAGAGGAATCCCAGGATTCATTCAGCCCTGCCTGGGAGTGGTGGGGCGAGGGCTGCTGCTGGCTGTCCTGCAGGGGACACTCCCAGAGGCTTCCTGGCCTGCATGAACTCACCCCATGGCCACCCACTCCATGGCCTGGTTTGGATCCAAGCCACCCAGCTTCCAGGAGCCTGGGGCCTGGAAAAGGGCCCCAGTTCTGTCCTCTGTCATAAAATACTCGACCCCCGTTGTATCTCAAGAGGTGGGAAGTGCCACCCTCTCTGGTGGTGGGGCAGTTTTGTGCCCCAGTCTGCCTTGCTCTGGGTGGCCAGCAGCTGGCCTCTCCTCTCCTCCCTGGCAACTGCACCCGGGTGCCGTGTCCCTCGTGGCTCTGTCCCTTGTGCTTCAACCCAAGAGGTGCCATGGCGCGGTCACCTAAGATTTGCTGGGCGGGCGATGGGCTGTCCCTGCCCCCTGACCCCACACTCGATCCTACCACACAACCCCCAGTCTCCTTGTTTAGGGCCAGGAGGCCAAGCTAGGCCGAGGGACTGTTAACATGGCAACGAGGGGGGACAGCCCTGTCCCTCACCGCTTCAAAAGCCACCTTGGCAAGGGATCAGCTGAACACCTTCTCAGTCCCTGAAGGCTTCCCCTGTGGAGTTGGCAGTTCAAACGGCCAGCAGCGCGTCCCCAGAGACAGGTCCCTGGGGATTAGCTGCGTGGCTGGATGCAGGGCGCCGTGATGTGTGCGGGAGTACGCCCTGGCACGCGTGTGGGGAGAGGGGCGGGGGAGAGAGGGAGATTGGAGACAGACTGTACCTGCCAGCTGCAGGGTCCAGGGCACCAGGAGCAAACGGAGGAGCCGGACAGCCATGAGGGGGCCGGCTGGAGCCCACCACCCCGGAAACCAGCTCTCCATCCGGGCCACCTGGCGCTGGGCCAGTGTTCCTCCTTCCTCTTTAGCTCCCAGGAGGCAACAGCCTGCACTAGCAGCCGCAGTTCCCTTTTGTGTCCCCACAAGCTCCTCCCGGGCCACCCTCTGCTTCTTCAAGGCCAGCCCTAGCATTCCCTGTCCGTAACCCCAAATTTCCCCTCGGAGAGTGGGAACAGCCTGGCGCCACGGAGGAGCCCGGGACTTCGACTCGTCCAGGCCATGGGGTGGGAGAAGAGCGGGGGATGGGATCCAAGGCCGAACTCAGGTGGGCTTCAGCCTTCCTGGGTCCCTCAGCAGGGACCCTGTCTAGGGGACAGTGGTGACCACACAGAGAAGAGCACAGGGTTTTCATGAGTGACCTCAGTCCCAGGTTAGAGCTTCACTTCTGAGACAATTTTAAAACAACCGCCTTTCGAGGAAGTACTCAGAATTCCTTGACAGAGGCTGGGGAGACAGGAGCGGGCGTGAGGGTGAGGGGTGGGAGCCCCACATTCCTGGTCCCAGAGAAGCTCCAAGGCCTCCTGGGACCCAAAGGCGGACACGCAGGAGACATCACCTGCCTCGGATGTGGCTCCTGCCTGTGGCCTCCCCTAACCTCAAAGCCCCATCCCCCCAGCGTGAGACAAGGACTGCTTCCCCATCCGGCCAGTCACAGCCCTGTCCTCACAGCTGAGGTCTGCCGCCTGGGAGACATCTGCCTGGGTCGGGAGTGGCAGGGGCACTCAGGGGCACGGGCGGGAAGGTAGCTGCCCACAACCTGCAGAGAAATAAGCTCAAACCCAGGGTCCAAAGGAAAAACCACGGCCCGAAGAGGTGAGGTGACCCGCCTGGGGTCAGCGCAGGTGTGCGGGGCGGGACTCTGGAGGCCAGGCCCGGTGACGCCTGGGGCTTTCTCCCCAGCCTGCTGCCTCCTCAAATACATCTGGGCACCCTGGCTGCAGCCCCAGAATGTCAGCTGGGAGCCCCGTTCAGTGCTTCCGCCGAGTCCCTTCTCCTCCTCCACTTCGCACATGAACGATGAGAGGCAGAGGTGTGGGTCCTGGGTGGGTGGCAAACGGGAGCAGGGCCACCCACAAGGCGCCGAAGATGTACGAACACAAGATGCTCGGGCGCACGGGGGCGGGCCGGGACCCCAGCGGTACTGACTGTTGATCCATCACGGCGGTGCATGATCGCACGTGTCACAGCGAGACACAGATAATCTGCTTCACGCTGCTCCAGCTCCTGGGGGGAGCGGCTGTCTAAGCACCTCGATGCCATGGTGATAGACGTCATGTTAATGGCTGGGTGCACAGGGAGCCTTCTAAAGACATCAGGCTGTGCCTCTGCGCGTCTCACTCCGGCTTGGCACCTGGAGGCGGCCGAGGGCCAGGCTGAAGAGAAACAGAACCCTGCCCCCCGACACTGGCACTGACCCACGCCTGCCCAGGTGCCCGTCTGCTGCTCCGGCCTGTCTGCCCTGCACCCGCCCAGCTCCTCTGGCCCTGGATGTGGCCTGTTGCACACCTAGCGGGCCACTTCATCTGTGTCTTCACACCTCTGATGGCTCTGCGGCTGACACAGGCTGGCACGGTTGGACAGGCCAATGAGCATAGGCTGCAAAGGCGACTGTTTCACATAGTGCCGGCTTCCGGCCACCTCAGTGGGACGGCTGGACTCGGGCCGGGCGGGAAGAGGCCCACACACAGGGCGCAGGTGTTCTGGAGAAGGGGAAGCTGAGGTCTCAGTCATCACCCAGCTCCTGAGCCGCTCCACAGCCCGTGTGGTCCTGCAGACACAGGGACCTGCCGAGGGCAGCAGCCCTGCCAGCCCAGCATCTCCAGCTCGGCCCTGATTGGTCTCAGGTCCACTCCTGTGCCCTGGCAGAAGGGTGAGGAAGCAGAGGGGAGGAAGAGAGGAAGCATCAGGCTCTGCGGGGACCGCGGTCCGCCACTCCGGCCTTCGGTCAGTCCTTCACAGCCGAGTTTGAGGTATCACCAGGACAGTGCCACTCAGCCACCCTCTGTCACTTCCTCCCTCTGTCCTTCTCGGCGTGCTGCTCTGCACTGGGCACCACCTTCTGGGAAGGATGCAGCAGGAAGAACCCAGCTTGGAGGCAGCTAGGTCTAGGAGGGGCAGCGGTAAACCTGGCATCCTTCGGCGGTGGCAGGGAGGTTCAGAGGAAGGGCCAGACACTGGCCAAGGGCCTTTAATCTCCTGACCGCTGTCACCTCACTGCAATCCTAGGAGGCAGGTGCTCCGATCAGTCCCATGTTACAAATGAGGAGACAGAGATTAAAGTGGCTCCTGACATTGCTCAGCCTCCTCTCCAGCAAAGAGAGACGTCAGGGAAAGAGGGAATAATCCGAGGTCAAAGGAAGAAGGGTGCCGGGGGCTTCAAAGAGGAGGGAGTGGGCTTGATGGAGGAGGAAGTGAGTGGGGAATTGGGGGCGGCACACGTGTGCCCCACGGTCCCCAGGGGTCTACTGTACACTCAGAATAGAGCGTTCCAGGCTGGGCCGCCGCCTCTGGCCTGTCCTCGGCAGAGCATCCTCTGGGTGCCAGGCAGCAGAGGTTCGAAGCCTACGTCATAGTTTTGCCCTCAGTGTCCCGATCTCTGAGGGGTTTCCAAAGGCCGAGTGAGGGTGCAGGGGCCCAGCACAGCGGGGGCCTGGAGGCTTCCGTCTGGCAGGGTGCACAGGACGGAGGAGTGCTAGGGGAAGGGGCCTCCGCCTCCCACCCCGTTTCAGATGTCCCCGCCTTCCTCCCTGAGACTCCAGCCTGGCTGTCCGGGGGCTTTAAGGGCCACATCCTTCTACCCTGCCTTCTTCCCCTCAAGTGTCACTTGACTTGCAGCGTGGAGTTCAGGGTCCCCTTCTTAAGCACTTCCTCTCCTGAGAGCGGGGAGAGCTCCTGGTCGTCAGAGGCAGGCAAGGCCCCTGGAGGTGCATGGCCTGGGCAGGATGCCTGTCCTGGTGGATGCCCAAGTCCCTTCTCCGGTCAGCCTGCCCAGGATGTCTAGCCGTCTCTCAGGCACTCCGTTCACACCACACGTGGTTCTGAAAGCCTTTTGTTGACTCTGAGAAATGTTACTTCTGCCTCTCACCTTTAGGCGAGGGCACTGAAGTTCAGAGAGCACAGAGCACCTGCCCAAGGCCACACAACGTGGAAGCAGCAGCAGGGCAAGGATCCCAGCTCTGAGACCACTCTGATCCCAGTGCTCCTGAGCTCTGGCCAGGGCTGCCCTCGCAGCTCTCAGTTTACAGATTCAGCGACAGAGGGAAGTGAGTGACCCGTTAGGGACAAGCAGGGCCCCCTGCCAGACACACAGCCGGGGTCCCACAGCCTTTCCCTGCTGGCTCTGCTGAGGGGTGCAGTCAGGTGCTGGTGCCCCCACCCCAGCCCTGCCACCCCCCCCTGAGGTGACCGAGAGATCCAGAAATACCGAAAAGCAAAAGTGACACCTATTGCCACGCTCATTCTGTGGCACACAGTGCCCCGGCCGGACTCAAGCCCCTGGCGCTACTCAGGCCTTGGAAGAGACCAGCCCTGGCCAGGCGGCTAACCGCTGGAGGTCCCGGGAGGGTGGCGGAGGTCAGAGCTACCAAGTCCTGAGCTTGGAGTCCCTGCCAGCCACGCGGTAACCCTGGGTTGTCCCGTGCTGACGGCGCCACCTGGTGGCGCATGAGGGAACGCCCTCCCCGGAGGTTTCCTCCTCCCGCCCTAAAGATCCGGCGCGGCCCGAGGCCACCAACCTGCGAGGTCAGGCTCATGGCCCGAGTGGCCGCGGAATGGGGAGGCGGAGCAGGGACCGGAGGAAGAGAGACCCCAGGCCACCACCTGCTGGGAAGGGGTTTGCAGGGTGTGGCACCCGAAAGAGCCCGGCGACGGAGTCCCAGCCAGCGGCCCCACGGAGGGCGCTGTCCCACCTCTGTCACTGCCGCCAGCCTGTGCGACAAACCCCCGGGACTCCCGGCAGGGATCCCCGGGGCCAGCTTCGCCAATTAGGGAAACAGCCTCCCCGAGGCGACTTCACGCTTTGTCGCTCACAGTTCTCGGTTCCGGGGCCCAGAGCTTGGTCTCCGGGGGCGGGGACTCATGCGACTTCCTGGCCCCACTGCCCAGCAGGAACCGCAGCCCCACCACGGGGCCCCACCGCGGCCCTGGCCTCAACCTCCCCTTTTCTTTCTCCTCCGCTCCCGCTCCCC
>NW_022900931.1:5836251-5842088 GCF_012274545.1 Fukomys damarensis | reverse complement strand
AGGCTCACCCTCCTGCACCCGGGAGAGGTCTCAGGCATCCTGGGAAGAGGGAGACCCAGAGCCACCCATGCCGTTTGCAAAGGGCAGGGGCTGTTGCATCCTCATCGATGACATGGAGTGAAATCCCAGCTTACAAGCGTTTGGCCAAAAAACAAGGACTGGCAGTGGGAAAAGCACCTGGAAAGGTGTTGACAGAAAGGAAGATATTCTTGTTCTGCCTCGATCTTTAGCCTTTGTCTTTTTTTTTTTTTCCCCCTATACTGGAGACTGAACCTAGGGCCTTTACACTGAGCTACATCTCCAGCGGCTCCTTTTAAAAAATCATTAGTGTTATTTTAATTTTTGAGTCAGGGTCTCGTTAAATTGCTAAATTGTCCAGGCTGGGCTTGAACTCGCAGTCCTCCTGCCTCAGGCTCCCAGAGCGCTGGGATTCCAGGTGCGGCTGTAGCCCTTGTGCCTGTGTAGATCCCTGGTGGCCGTGTGGGGGTCATCGAGCATGGTGAGGGTCTGGCAAGGGGAGATGAGGAGGGCGCAGACGCGGGAGAGGTCGCTTGTGACAAAGGACTCCGCGGTGGTGACAGGTCTGGGAGGGGAGGGGCAGGAAAGGGGTCTCCAGGCCCTGCCCCCCACTTGCCAAGGCGGCCGTTCTCGGAGCAGCCCCATCGGGATTCCAGATGGAGTGGGGTTGGGCAGCAGCAGGGAGTTCTGCGGGGCCTGGGGACTGTTCCCCCACACCGTTCCCTAGGAGACCCCAGCCCCACTTCCGGTCCTCTCTCCTCTCACTTTCTCTTCCGGCCCCCCTCCCCCCACACCTTGGTCTGGGGACAGGAACCGCTCTGCAGTGCAGACCCAGGTCAGTCCGCCTTAGCTTCAAAGGTGGCAAAGGACTTGGGTGGACACCTTTACTTCTTGTGGGGACCCAGAAGTCCCTTTCAGCGTTGCACCGTGAACTTGGGTCCTCGCTCATTCATTCTCTCAACAGACTCCCGGGCACTGCTCTAGCCGGGCCTGTCCTGGGCGCCCACCGGAGTCCAGAGCCTGACCTCGCTCGCCTAAGTCATAGCCCAGTGTGAACCTGGCAGGAAGGGCAGCAGCTTGGATGAGGCTGAGACCGCAGTGGTGGCAAGATGGGTAGGAGCCCTGGGAGGAGCCAGCAGGGGCTGGAGTGTCCTGGAGGGGAACAGGGTGCTGGACTGGAAGGGCCCCTCCGCCCTGAGGATCTTAGACTCATCAACTGCAACCAGCACCCACAGTGGGTAAAACCATTTACTGGTGTTTCTGTTTTTGTTTTTGTTTGGGTGGTTTTTTTTTGGTACCAGGGATCAAACTTGGGTCCTTGCACTTGCGAGAAGGGAGGCAGACACTGGAACCACTGAGCTAAATCCCCAGCCCCTAACCATTTACTTTTTGTGCTTAAAAAAACAAAAATGACTGTTGAATGCCTAATAATCCCAGCACTTTGGGAGGCTGAGGCAGGAGGATTGCAAGTTCAGGCCCACCTTGGACAACTTAGCTCAAAATTAAAAATACGAAAAAGGACTGGGGATGTAGCTCAGTAGGAAGACCTGTATTCAGTACAATCCCACAACTGACAAAAAAGAAAGAAAAGGAAAACAAAAGGAAGGAAGAAATGACTGGCGCAGCAGCCAGACTGGATTTCTGCCGTTTTCATTTCACACACACACTAGCAGCTGCACCGGGGGCCCAAGGTTCCTGGCTGTGACCCAGCTTCTGCGGAAAAGGCCCCTCAGAAGCTGAGATCCCTGCCTTCAGTGGGCGGGAAACCCCTCTACCCACAATACTCCACACCACTGAGGAAGTATCTTCAGGACTAGCAGCCCTCACTCCCAGAACCCCCACCCCAGGCCCCACCCTGCCAAGTGAGCAGGGAGCTTCCAAGCTTTTTCCTGGACCTGGCCTGATCTGGGCCTGTGTGTCACTCTCCCCGTGGCATCCCTGTCCTTTCTTCCCTGGCATCTGCTGGCCTTACTGTCAGCATCCTCGGGAGAATGAGCCATGCAGGACCTTGCCAGATGCAGCCGACCTCGGTGTGGGCAGGGCCTTTGTCACCAGGCCCTGGACCACCACCTGCTACACCTGGCCACTATCCAAGGCGAGGGCAGGATGGGCAAGAGGTGGCACAAGGGCAGAGCGGCCTTGGCCCATCCTCATGGCCACCAGGTGAAGAGGGTGCTATTGTAGATAGATAAGTTAATTAAATATCTTTTAGGCAGTTGGACAGGGCCTCCCTCAAGCGCCCCCATCCACCCACCCCCACCCCGCTCTCAAGGTGGGAGCCCTCCAGGTGCCAACGCAACACAGCAAGGAGCCCATATGGAGAACAATTAAGGCACATTCGCTGGTTAGCATTATAAAAAGAGGCACTACATCCTCTAGAGATAGGTAGCAGTAATTGATATTCTAAACGGGAAACTCCCTGTGTGTGTGGCTTGCTCCCCCACTGGAACCCCACTTAATCAATATAACCCAGGTCACTGTACCTGTCATCTTACTGGTTGGTCATGGTTCCGCCCCACCTCACGCCCACCTTGTAATTTTCCACTGGGTCTTACAGTTTTGTCCCACTTTGTATCCGCCTCACCACCTGGCTTTGCGGTATAAAACACCTTTGAAAAGCGGGGTGGGCAGGCAACCCGGTCCCCCTCCTGTCTCTCTTAGACGTACGCTTGCTTTCCTTCAATAAATTTTTCCTACTCTTAACCTTCATTGTTCCTAGAATCCATTCTTCGACTTTAGAGAACACAAACTCGCATCTCCGATCTCTAGTAGCTGGGTGTGACATCTCTTCCCCTGTGTCAGTGCCGCTCTGTCCACATTTGCACGGAGAAGCACAGTCACTTTCCTAAAGCCACACACAAGGGAGGGTGGGACTGGGGTCAGAATCCAGTTCTGGGGCTGCCAGCTCCAAAGCACTTCCCGGGACAACCTCTGGGGTGTGTCCCCTCCCTAGCCAATGGATGCACCCCGTAGCCCTGTTACGTGCAGCCCCCCTTCCCTGGGGACGATGCCCCCAACTTCGGGTAATCAGGCCCCTCGCAGTGCATCCCTGGAAGGACGGATGATGGGTGGGCGGCGGGTGGGTGATGCATTTGGCCCTGTGCAAGAAAGGCCTGGCAACACAGAGTCGAGCTGTGGGGAAAGCGGCCTCAGATCCCCGTGTCCCTTGAATTCGGTTCCCCGGTGTTGAGGGGCACCCAGTGGCAGGTCCCTGGGTTCAGCACTGCTGAGAATCCCAGGAAAAAGAAGACCCCAACCTTGTCCCTTTCCTGCAGGTCTGGCCTCCTGGTTCCTGAGGGCTTCTCTGCCTCACCGAGGATGCAGGTCTGAAGGGGGAGCTCAGTCCTTCAGGGTCCCCTGTTTCCCCATTGGGGTGGGGCCCCAGCAGGAGGAGACCTCTGAGTGCCCCTTCTCTGCTCCAGCTGGGGACCTGGGTGGCCTTTGGTGGCAGCATGTGGCGGCAACTGGCTGATTAAGACTTGAATAGGCTAAAGTGACTCCATGCTAATAGGCCAGACTGTGCTTCTTCATATGCTAATTGCTACCTTGGTTAACAGCCCGCCCAGGGGCAAATGGTTTGACAAAAGGTGACCCTAGAACATTTCCTGCATAAGATAAGCAATGTGTTTGCAGTCTTGTTCTGTGAATTCCCTGACTCTTTGTTTAGAAAAACCTTATAAAAAGTACCTCAGCCCCTGAGCAGTTGCCTCTCTGAGCCACCTGGCTCCGGGAGCGCCGTCTGGCCAGACTAATAAAGGTCTTTTACCATCTAGGCTGGTGTGTTCCTTCCTGGGTTTCTCGGTTCTCTGTCGTGTTCGCGGAGCCTCGCTGGGTGTTAGGGCCCAGCATCGTGGAGGCCTTTTTGCCTGTTCATGCTCCGTGGAGTGGAAGTGAGACTTTAGGTCTTACACCAGGATTTGATCCATGTGGTGCTAGACCCCAGCCCTGATCTCCTCTGTGCACAGCCTGATTCCCACACCAAGGAAGTGCTCAGCAGTGCCAAGCTAGGTTTCCAGGGTGTGTATGAGAAGGTGTGTATGTGTGTGTGTCTGTGTGTGGTGTTAGGGATTGAACTTGGGCCTTTTGCACTGAGCTACATCCCAGCCCTTTTTTTCTTTTTCAGCAAGGGGATCAAACTCAGGACCTTGTGCTTGCCAGGCAGGTGTGGCGCCACTGAGCTAAATCCCCGACCCTTTTCTATTTTTTCTTTTTAGACAGGGTTCACTAAATTGTTACAGGCTGGGCTTGAACTTCCATCCTCCTGCCTTAACCTTCTAATGTTCTGGGACCACAGGTGTGTATCACCACACTCGGCTTCCTGTGCAGTTTTGAGGAGCCACTCATTAAAAACCAAAACGAGAGCTGGGGATTTAGCACCGTGGCACCACACCTGCCTCACAAGTAGAAGGTCCTGAGTTTGATCTCCAGTACTAAAAAAAAACAAAAGCAAAACAAAACACCAAACAAGACACAGTTCCAAAGCCCGAAGTAGGTTTGACAGTATGAACTTGCCATTCTGTTCCGACCAGAATCGAAATCACCCAGATTTAAACTTAAAAACATAACAGGATCTTTTGAATGAACGCACTACCACATTCCCTGTTGTTGTATGTGCTGCTCCCCTTTTTATACAGCAGGGATGTCCTGGTGCCACAGTCTGTGAAGAGGGTGAAGTTCTATCGGCTCCCTCTGAACAGCACCAGTGAGAGTCCAGGGTTTCCCACGTGTGCAGGGACTCAGCTTAAACCGGCGGTGGTGAACCTGTGGCACTCGTGCCATAGTGGGTCCCTGAGCCAAGTTAGACCACCATGTGGCTGTAACTTTGAGCCACAAAGTACCCCATCATCTCAGCCTAAATGTATTACCAAATCTGTTTCCCCCGAAATACGCATGGCCAGCCAACCAGATGGAAGGTAAAAAGGAGGGGAAATCAGATGGAAAAGAGACTTGACCAACTGAGGTTTTTTGTGTTTTTTTTTAAATCTCACATTGGCAGACTTTACAGAAACACATGGCCCCGTGAACACGTGCCAATTACACACTGCAGTTCAGTGGCAAAAAAAGAAGCTTTTCATCAAGTGCAGTGGTGCACACCTGCAGTCCCAGTCATTTGGCTGTAAATTCAAAGCCAGCCAGGACAACTTAGCGAGACCTTGCCACAAAAACAAAATAATAAAGGACTGAGCTGTAGCTCAGCGTTACAGCGTTTGCCTGGACTGCTGGAGGCCCTGGATTTTATCCCTAGCACCAAAAAAGTGGGGGAGGGGAGGCATGGAGCAGGGGGCTGGACAGGAGTTTGTTTTGCTGAGTGGCACTGACTGCGGGCTGCTTTGAGGCTGTTGGTGCCTGGGGGCTCCTCCTTGGCCGCTCCAGTGGGGGTGCGGCCACCAAACTCCTGCCAGCTTCCAGTCTCACTGAGGTGGCCCAGACCCACCAGCCCTTCCAGGAGGGGGCGCCCTCTGCACTTAGCATCCTGAATCTCCACTCTGAGGCAGGAGACTGGGAATCAAGCCTCTCCCTAACTCCCTAACTCTTCCCTCCGAGCACTGCCTTCCTCGCCATCGGGGTGAGAGTAGCTGATACTCTCCACCAGAAAGGTAACTGTAAGCTGGGCAAGGTGGCGCATGCCATGAGTTTGAGGCCAGCCTGGGCTACACAGCAAGACCATGTCTCAAAAGCAAAACAAAATAGCCAGGGATTTTGCTCAGTGGTTCCATCGCCTGCCTTGCAAGCATAAGGTCTCAAGTTTGATCCCTGGTACAAAGAGAGAGAGAGAGAGAGAGAGAGGGAGAGGGAGAGAGAGAGAGGGAGAGGGAGAG
>NW_022900931.1:5826260-5836205 GCF_012274545.1 Fukomys damarensis | reverse complement strand
GAGAGAGAAAGAGGGAGAGGGAGAGAGAGAGAGGGAGAGGGAGAGAGAGAGAACAAAGCAAAGTGCCTGGTGAATACACGAGGCCGTAAGTGTGTGACCCTGTCACTTAGGGATGGCCCCAGAGCTCACCTGTGTGTCCATGCACAGAGAGGGTGTGATGTTTCAGACTCAGGATCCTGAGCCTACATGAAACACAGCTGTGGCCTCCTATTCAGCAGGGGCCCATCTCCCTATAGCCCTGACCTGGACCCATCTCAGTCCCCTGCCCCCCAGGTCCTGGCCTCACTGGCCACCACAGTGCCACCCCCGGAACCAGGAGGAGAGACCAAGGCTGCCTTTCACCGGCTCCCCTTCCCACTTGGAGGACTCCAGCCCAGACTTTGCCTCCAACCCTAGCTGCCTCCACTCCATCCTGGCATCAAATGTCTGTTTGATCAGCTTTTCATCCATTTTCTGAAAACGTGACAACCAGATCAGGGACATCCTGGGTCTTGCAGGTCTCCGTGTTGCACCCTGGCCACTTATCAGTGCGGCCAAGAATCTGGTGCCGCGCTCTCTGCCAGCCCCTCGGTCATCCCTAGCCCTGGCCTGCTCCCCTCTGCCCCATCGCTGATATGGAGGTGCCCCCTGCTCGCCGGGATGGCCTTCTGTCCTGGTATCCTGGCCCCACGCCCTTCCCGGATCGAGCGTTCCGCAGGCATCTTTAGTAATGTGGCAAATCCCACATCTAAAAAGCATTTTGCAGCCACCCCCCCAACACACACACCGCAAGCTTCCCAGGGCCCCTTGGGAGAGGACGGAGCTGGACCTGAGCAGTTGCCAGGCGAGGAAAGGGTCGGGACACCCGTCGGGAACCTGCGGTGTCCACTGCTGGTGCTGGCAGTGGACACTGCCCTGGTGCTCAGGGTGGACACTGGGAAACCAAGGGCCAGAAAGAGGCAGGAGAGAGAGGGGGAAACTGGGGTTGGGGATTGCTGGGGACCAGAGAGAGCACTGCAGTTGAAAAGTACAAGGAGCCACAAATCTACAAAAGAAAGAGGGGCACTCGCACCCCGGTCTCTCCCCAAAGATGCCCAGCCCTGCAGACGCCCTGATAGGACCCTCAGTCAGAGAAAGTGGAGGCTTCCGCCCCAGGAGCCCGAATCGCACCAGGCTCCCCCAGCAGGCTGCTGGGCAGGGGACCTGGGGGACCCACACCTGGCTGGTGACTGGCAGCTGCGGCCCGAGTCTAGCAGGTAAGACCTGGCAGTGCAAAGGCAGAAGGTCAGGGAGCCGGGCTGGGGCAGCCTGCACCATGCAGTTGTAGTAGCCAGCCCGACTCTGTCCTGTGCCTCAGTGCCGGTCTGTACCTGCCTTAGAACAAAGTGCTTGCGCTTGAACAGAGCACCCGAAACCCCACATCCTGCTTGGCAGTAAACTCGCTGCAGTTGCTGGGTGTTTTGTAGCTCACCTAGCGCGTGTGAAACTTCCTTGTGCCCCCCACTAACCTGGCCTGGTTCTGCTTCTGTACGATTCCGCTTGCTCTCCCTGAACCCTCCCCAACTGATAGCATGATTTAAAAGGAGAAATCAAACTGCTTCTCGCTGCCTAGGAAATTTCTGAGCACTAGCGACCTCGGCCGTCGGCTACATGATAAAAGGGCTTGAGTTGGGCACGAGGAGTGGCGCATCTCTATTTCTTGGACTCATCCATCCGTAACAGCTGGAGGTGACCACACTGGGTGGACTGGCCTCGCTGTGATCTGTGATCTCTCCCGTCTATTAGCTCACCTAGCGCGTGTGAAACTTCCTTGTGCCCCCCACTAACCTGGCCTGGTTCTGCTTCTGTACGATTCTTGCTCTCCCTGAACCCTCCCCAACTGATAGCATGATTTAAAAGGAGAAATCAAACTGTTTCTCGCTGCCGAGGAAATTTCTGAGCACTAGCGACCTCGGCCGCCGGCTACATGATAAAAGGGCTTGAGTTGGGCACAGCGCGTGTGAAACTTCCTTGTGCCCCCCACTAACCTGGCCTGGTTCTGCTTCTGTACGATTCTTGCTCTCCCTGAACCCTCCCCAACTGATAGCATGATTTAAAAGGAGAAATCAAACTGTTTCTCGCTGCCGAGGAAATTTCTGAGCACTAGCGACCTCGGCCGCCGGCTACATGATAAAAGGGCTTGAGTTGGGCACGAGGAGTGGCGCATCTCTATTTCTTGAACTCATCCATCCGGAACAGCTGGAGGTGACCACACTGGGTGGACTGGCCTCGCTGTGATCTGTGATCTCTCCCGTCTGTGGCAGCAAGCTATAGGGGAGGTGCCCCCTGAGACATTTCAGGGCCTTGGAGTCTCACTGCCAGCATGGAAGGGACTGCAGAGATGCCTGAGACACCCATCAAACTTTTTGAGGCCCATCTGGTCTGGTAAGGGCCCTTCTGGCTCTGGTGGGGACAGTAGTCCTGATGATGGCGTTCTCCGGGCCCCTCCATGAGGTCAGGACGCTGACTGAGGTGGCCCTCTGGTCTGGTCTGGTCTGGTCTGGTCCAGTCTGGCTGTGAGCCAGACAATCTGGTAAATCCCCAGGAAACGGGTTAGCGTTGGAATGTCTCTAACCTCTCAAAGATTGCTCTGTGAATGTGTGAAAGACTTGTAATGGGCAGTGTAAGCAACAGACTGCTGCGACAGAGGGCGATTTCCCGCTCGGAGCTACAGGACTGGTTTGGGGTTGTGCTGAGGTGCCGTGGACACATCTAAGAAGGCCAAGTGGGTGCTCTTGCAACGAGATAAAAACACCCTGAAACCAGGATGGTCCTTAACGTGGCCGAGAGGCCCGCGGCCGGTCGACTGACTGAGTGGCTCCTCCCTTTGTTTGTCCTGACATCCTTCAAGGCTGCACCAAACACTACGGCCTTTTCTTTATGTCCGGACAGCTTCTCCTTTCATCTGTTCTTGTAGCTCTGGTTGGAGGAGGCTTTGATGTAAGCACAGGGGTCCTGGTACCTCCCTTTAACCCCCATCGAGGCACTGTCAGGCTCTTCTGACATTCTCCCTGTCAAACTAGTTTGTCTTCTCTTCCTTTTAATTGTTCTGGTGGCTCCTATTCTTGGGTATCTCCCTCCTGCCCAAAGTCTCTACCATGGGCCATCATCTTTACAACCTGTTAAACCCTTGGTTTGTATGCTTAGAAATTTCTCCTCGGGATTTTCTGATGATTATGGAGTGAAATTGTCAAAGGACAAGGTCTGCCCTTGTTGTGAGCTTGAATGGCCCTCTTTTGGTGTGGGCTGGCCCTCTGCGGGCTCCCTAGACCCTGCCTTGGTTCCAGCAGTTTGGAAGGTTGTTACTGGGTCACCAGGACACCCTGATCAGTTCCCTTACATTGATTCCTGGCTTACTGTAATGCATCACCCGCCTCTGTTGCTAAAGGCCTGTGCTGCAAAAGTCTGTTCAAAGCTGCTGTTTCCAAAAGTTGTTTCCCCCCCTCATAAGCACACTCCAGAGAGACAAAAACCAGTTTTGCAGCAGTCTGACACTGAGGAAATCCTCCCTCATCCACCTCCATATAATCCTAGCTCATCCCCCACTCCTGTCTGTCCTGACCCAACAGCCCCCCGACTCCCTCACTTCTTCTTCTACACCCCCTGCTATCTCTCCCCCACATGAGAGCACCTCCGGTCCCAGAAAAAGATCACCACCTCGGGAAGATGAGGCCCAGAGATTCTCTTGCCTCTGAGAGGCCCCTCCTCCCGATGGGGCAGGACCGGGAACCCACCTGTTCCTGGTATACCTTCCCTTTTCCACTTCTGACCTCTATGACCGGAAAACTCAAAACCCACCATTCTCTGAGAAGCCCCAGGTTCTGATTTCCCTGGTAGAGTCGATCTTTAGGGCTCATCCGCCGACCTGGGATGGCTGTCAGCAGTTGTTACTGACCCTCTTCACTGCTGAGGGGCGGGACACGATTAGGTGGGGAGCTAGAAAGTTCTTATCAGGGGGACACTAAGAGGAGGAGGCCCATGAATTGTTAAAGCAAGGGTTCCTCTCAGAGCAACCGGAGTGGGATCCAAATTCTTCAAGGGGGAACAGGCTTTACTCATCTTTCAACAAAACTTGTTAAACAGATTTGAGCAGCAGCTGAGAAACCCATAAATCTGTCAAAAACTACTGAAGTGACACAGGGACCAGAGGAGTCCCCTGCTCTGTTCCTGGAGGGACTCAGAGAGGCCTTCTGGGTTTACACCCCATTTGAGCCCTCTGCTCCAGAGAACAATAGAGCTACAAATTTGGCTTGTTACTCAGTCTGCCCCTGATATTAGGAGAAAATTTTAAAAGTTGGAGGGATTCCCAGGAATGAACACATCTCAGCTATTAGAAGTAGCTCAAAAGGTGTTTGACAACAGGGATTCAGAAAAACAAAAGCTGGCCATAGCCACAGCTGATCGGTCAGCAAAGGAACAAGCAAAGATCTTGGCAGCCATCAGAGGGGACCCTATGGGGCCTCAACCCCGAGAAGCCCAAAGGGCAGATACCTAGAAAGGCAAGACAACCCATGCCATTGGGCAGAAATCAATGTGCCTTTTGCAAGGAGGAAGGGCACTGGAAACACGAATGTCCCCACAGGTCCTCGGCCAAGGTACTGTCACTCTCCACGTCCAGGGGAAGAGAAGATTCAGAGGGAGATGTCCAGGGCGCCTTCTCTCTTGGTCCCCGGGATGCCATGGTAAATGTTGAAGCAGGAGGCCAACAGGTCTGTTTCCTGGCAGACATTGGAGCTGAGAGGTTGGTGTTAAAAACTCTCCTGGGAAAGCTTTCGTCACACACCATTCCCATCCAGAGGGCCACAGAAGCAGTCCAAAACTGCCGGCTCATGAGTGACTGGTCAGCCTGGGATCAGAACAAGTTACTCAGTCTTTTCTGGTGATTCTGGACTGCCCATTCCCCTTGCTGCGGCGAGGCCTCCTTCATAAACTAAGGCTCCCATTTCCTCACTCCGAGAGGCTCAGATGTCACTCCCTTCCTGCCGATAAATGGAGGTCTCTGACCACCGCCCTGTGTGAAGAGTATCTCCTCTCGGGGGGAGAAAACCCAGAGGAAATAAGCCCCGGAGGTTTACTGGACAGACTTCAGGCAGAGTTCCCAAACACTAACAGAAACTAACCCGCCAGGCTTGGCCGCTCATCACACTCCAGTGATAGTGGAACTTTTGTTGACCGCCACTCCTGTGTGAGTTCGACAAGACCCCATCTCTCAGAAGGCCAGACGGCAGGTAGCCCCTCACATTAAGAGGCTGATGTTGATGGACTTTGGGACCTTAACTCCCTGCCAGTCTCCATGGAACACCCGTTCCTACTGGTACAGAAACCGGGGACCTCCGATCACAGGCCGGTTCAGGCTCCTGAGTTTGCTGTCTTCTGAGCACCAAGTGACAGTGTACTGCGCTACCGGGGATTGAACTCAGGACCTTGCACTCGCGAGGCAGGCGGTGGCACCAGACCCGGGGGGCCAATCGAACTTGACAGACACCCCCCTGGCAGAGGCAGATGCCACCCTCTTCAGCGATGGAAGCCGCACGGTGGTAAGCGTGAGCTGCACTGACTACAGTTGATCAAGTCATCTGGGCCCAGCCTCTGTCCGAGGGAACCTCAGCCCAAAAGGCAGAACTGATCTCCTTGGCCCAGGCCTTGAGATGGGGAAGGGAAAAGAAGATAAATGTGTACGACTGACAGCAGTTATGCCTTTGCTATGCTACATGTCCACACGAGCATCTCCAAGGAGAGAGGGCTCCTGACAGCTGCAGGAAAGACTGTTGGCAGCAAAGAAGAAATATTGTCCCTCCTAGAGGTGGTATGGCTTCCCAAGAAGATGGCCATCATTCATGTTGGGGGTCACCAAAAGGACAACGACCCAAGGCTGAGGAAAGTCAGCATGAGACTGTGCAGCCAGAGAGGCAGCCCCAAGGCCAGCTGAACCCTTAGTCATCCTGCCTACCGTGAGGCTTCCTCCTGCTTTGTCCCTGACTAGCCCCGCTTACAGGGAAGAGGAAGACAAAGAAGCAAGCCAGCCGCAAGCAAAGAAAGATCCCCAACGCTGGTGGAAATGTCCAGACAGTCGCATCTACCTCCCCCAGGCATTAGGACAACAGCTCATCCAGCAGCTGCATTCGGTCACACACCTGGCGGGTGGTGGTTCCAAGATAGCTGAGCTTTTAGCTCCAAGACACTGTGTTTCAAAGCTCCAAGAGCTGGTGCATCGGGCCTCTCTTAGGTGCCCAACCTGTTTACAAGTAAATCCCCGTCAGGGCCCATCTGCACCCCTTGGGGTCAGATTCCGGGGTAGAAATCCTGGAGAACACTGGGACGTGGACTTCACAGAGATTAAACCACCAGCAGGTGGTATCACTACCTCCTGGTTTTCATAGATAACCTTCTCAGGATGGGCAGAAGAGGTCTATGCTACTTGGCAGGAGACTGCCACTGTGGTGACAAAGAAACTTCTTCAGGAATTAATTCCCAGATCTGGACGGCTGGTGTCCATTGGATCTGACAGTGGCCCTGCTTTTGTAGCCTCTATAACTCAGTCAGTCAGTAGGACACTGGGTATAAATTGGAAACTCCACTGTGGCTACCGACCACAAAGCTTGGGGCAAGTGGAACAGATAGATCAGAACTCAAAATCTACTCTGACTAAATTGATGTTGGAGACTGGTGAAGCGTGAGTCAGCTTGCTGCCTTTGGCTGTCCTTAGAGTCAGATGCACCCCCTACAAAGCAGGTTTTACTCCTTATGAAATTATGTTTGGGAGACTCCCTCCCCTGCTCACTAAGGTTAAAAGTGAGGTACTGGAAGAATTTTCTAACCAGTCCCTGTTAAAGTACCTCCAGTCTCTCCAACAGGTACAGAAAACCCTCCACTCCCAGGTGCAGGCTACTCAGCCCCTGCCCAGCTCTGCACCATACCAGCCATTCCAGCCTGGGCACGCTGTCTTCATCAAGGCCTTGCGGAGGGAAGGACCTGACTCCAGCCCGGAAGGGACCCTACACCATCATCCTCCCGACACCCTCAACGCTCAAGGTTGACTGAATCTTGACGTGGGTTCACCACCGACGTGTCAAGCAGGCGAAACAGTGGACTGCTGAGCTGGGACCTGATCCTTTAAAGCTGAGACCAGTCCAGTCGTGACTGTGACACTTGTCCTTATTGTCTTTGGGCTGACAAGACTGAATTCTGAGGAAATGCAATGAGGAGAGTCGCACTCCTTTCTCCTCCTCTCCTTAGCTCAGGAGAAATTCTAGGTAATGTCACTTTGGTACCATCCACCCCCAGCAACCTCTTAGGTGGCCCAAGGTCGATCTCTATAAATTAGTCCGAAGAGATAGGGGAAGTTATCACTACCAGTTCATAAACCTGGGAAGCCGTGACTTTTAAGCATGTCCGGGATCCAACTCATTTAAACAGAAGGGCTGTGGATCCCCAACTGATTTTTATTGCCCTAACTGGGGTTGTGTAAAGATTGCCTCCTGCAGTGGGGGACTAAATGTCACTCGTGATGTCATAGTTTGGAAACATGGGTACCGAGTCACAGTTCTGATACAAAGGCTCCGGGACTCTAAATGGACCGCAGGATGGAACTGGGGCTTCTGCTTTTGGTTCCCTGGCAGACTAATTCCTGACCCAGGAGAAATCATTAGCTTTCAAACCCAGTTACTAAGCCGAGCCTCAAGACAGCCAATAGGACCCTTAATGAAGGTAAAGGACCCCTTACTTGAGCCTCACCCTGTTATCCCTCCTTGAAGCGTCTGTTCTTAGCTACTAATAGAGCAGACCCCTCACGTGTGCTGCCTCCCTCCCGCTTCTCCATGCTGGGAGGAGCCATCCACACTGTGTTAGACCTGACTCAGCCAGACCTGGCTCAGGACTGTTGGCTCTGTCTAAAAGCAAAGCCTCCGTACTATGAGGGTTTGGGAGCCTTGGGCCCAATCAAAGCTTCAAGTACTGCCTTAAGTGTGCACTTCTGCAAGGGTCCCCTTGACAATTGGTGGCATTTATGGAACTGCAACCTGTCTGGTGACTTCCTCTTATGATATGAGTAAGTCCCCTTTCCATGCTGTGTGTAGCCAGACTGTGACTCTGGAGATATTAAAGCTTTATTTTGTCCCGATCCGCACTTGGTTAGCCTGTACCTCAGGGCTCACTAGGTGTGTCAGGATTCCTGAGGGAGGTAAAGACCTGAAGTCTTGGGCATCCTGGTGCAAGTTCTCCCTCAAGTGTCTGTGTTGATCGGAGGCCTGGGGTGACCAACTACCTTCGTCACCGGACTGGCTGGTCCCCTCGTCCTGCCTTTTCTCAGGCTCTTGATTGGCCCTTGTATTCTTCACTGGATAATCAACTTTGTAAAACAGCACGTAGCCTTCCTTAAACTGATGTGTGTGAGATCCCACACCCCTTCTGTGACTCCCTGCCCAACCCAGAGGCTGTCACTGAGTCATTGCTTTGACCTCATGCCCAGAGGAGTTGGGAATGTAATAGCCTGGCTCCATCTCGTGCCTCAGTGCCGGTCGGTACCTGCCTTAGAACAAAGTGCTTGTGCTTGAACAGAGCACCCGAAACCCCACATCCTGCTTGGCAGTAAACTCGCTGCAGTTGCTGGGTGTTTTGTAGCTCACAGCGCGTGTGTAGCACCCGAAACCCCACATCCTGCTTGGCAGTAAACTCGCTGCAGTTGCTGGGTGTTTTGTAGCTCACCTAGCGCGTGTGAAACTTCCTTGTGCCCCCCACTAACCTGGCCTGGTTCTGCTTCTGTACGATTCCGCTTGCTCTCCCTGAACCCTCCCCAACTGAAAGCATGATTTAAAAGGAGAAATCAAACTGCTTCTCGCTGCCGAGGAAATTTCTGAGCGCTAGCGACCTCTGCCCTGGCTGTATGATAAAACGGCTTGAATTGGGCACAAAGACTGGTGCATCTGTATTGCTTGAACTCATCCATCATCACACAGTGACCTTGGCGGACAGGAGTCCCTTCAGCAAAAGCAAGAGGCTGTGCCTGGCAGAGCCACCCGACCCTAACCCGTAACCCGTGGCCAGTTTGCTTCCCCGGGGACATGGCTGGGACATGGCTGGAAGGAAGGGGCCTAATGGCCAGCATTATCATGCTTCCAGCTCGCCTCCCCCAGGCTGGGACAGAGGAGCTGGGGACAGCCCTGCGTGTGACAGCACAGGACAGCCACACCACCAGCTGGCCCTGGCCTCTCTGAGTCTTCACACATGTCATGGGTGAATTCGCCCCCAAGTGTGTGGAGGAACTAACCCAGCTCCCTTGTCCCCCCAGCCCCGTTCCTGGCAATGTGGCTTTGTTTGGAAAGAATCCGAATATAATCAGGTCCGTTTGGCTCAAGATCCAATCGTCCTTCATCCCTCTGTTGGTGTCCTTAGAAAAGGAGGGGACGCACAGGACACACAGATACAGGAAGCCACGGCAAGGGCAAGGGGCACTGCAGCCTCCAGAGCTACAGACGGTGCGAGGGTCCCTGTGGTACCGTTGGAGGGGGCCGCAACTCTGTGGACGCTGGTTTGGGGGCTCTGGCTCCAGAACTGTGGGAGAATACATTTGTTTTAAGCTGCCCTGTCTTTTTCTTTTCTTTGAGCAACAAGTTGTTTTTATTCCACTGTTATTTGCACTTTAACATGTAAACCTATTGAAATAAAAGTTGATGAGGTTTATGCTGTGCTGGGACATGCAGGACACAAAGGTACAAGAAGAAGGTGACACTCCTTTCCCACAGGAAGCTTCCTGCCCACAGTGAAGAAACAAATTAACCAAACATCCCATGCAAGTCTCAGAAAAGCCCCTGAAAATCCGCCCATGGGTTTTCACAACACAGAGGGCAGGGCTGGGGATTTAGCTCAGTGGTTCCGCCACCGGCCTCGCAAGCACACGGGCCCAAGTTTGATTCCCGGCCCCAAAAAAAA
>NW_022900931.1:5810343-5826146 GCF_012274545.1 Fukomys damarensis | reverse complement strand
AAAAAAAAAAAAAAAAAACAACACAGAGGGCAAATTCTGTTTTGGGCAAGGCAGGGTGGGAAGGAAGGGACAGGGGTGATGATAAACCCAGAGCTGGGTGAGAGCGGCTGGCCCAGGCCTGCATTTGCCGTGGGGAGGCAGCATGTGAATGAGGTCCGCGGCTGCGTGGTCTGTGTCCCCGGGATGTGTGCCCTGCTGTGAAGGTCTCGGGAGCTGGGACCGCCAGGGCCGTCAGGCCACAGGGCGGCGCAGGTCCCTCCCCAGCAGGGTCCCAAGTGCCCTGTGAACAAGGCCCCAGGGCACACCCTCGCACATCCATGACTTGGGCCACAAAGAGAGGGCACGGTCTGTGGACAGAGAGAGCCCTGCCCAGCTCCAGGTCTGGGCGAGAGAAATGTCCACTGCCATGACCCGTGTGTCTCAAGAGCCATCCAATGGAACAGTCAGCGTGGTTAAGACAAGGCAGCAATGCCATGGACCTGTGGCCCTCAAGCCGTCACTGAGAGAGCAGAGCAACCTGCAGGGCACAGCCACGCCTTGGCAGCCTACGGAGACAGCTCCTGGACAATGGGCACCACGCCTCTCCAATCCCTACTGAGCTCCTTTCCTTTCCTCCGGCCGCTCCCACTGCAGATGAGGGGGGCCCAGTTCGTCCTGTGCAGCATCTCTGAGTCGCTGTCAGGCTGGCACCGCTTCTCATGGCGAAGGTCAGGAGCTCAGCTCTGTCCCTCACATACTCTAAAAATGCTTGCCGTCTGTAGCCCTTAGGGATGCGCAAGTCCAGTCAACTTCGAGAGGCCTTCTCACACCAGTCAGGGTCTGAAACCTGTCATCAAGAACACAAGAAACTGGGGCTGGGGATTTAGCTCAATGGCACCGCGCCTGCCTTGCGAACACAAGCTCCTGAGTTTAATCCCTGGCACACACACAAATACAAAACACTGAATGCCGGTAAGAATATGGGGAAAACGAGCCCCTCCCGCACAGCTGGTGGAGATGCAAACTAGCACAGTCACTGTGGAAATCAGCATGGAGATCCCTCAAAACACCAGGCGGAGAAATTCCCTATGACTCACCTATCCCTCTACTGGGTATGTTCCAGAAAGAATTAAAAACATCATACTACAGTGATCCAGGCGCACATGTTTTCAGTGGTACAATTCACAACAGCAAAGCTCTGGAAGTAGCCTAAATGCCTGTCGACAGATGAAGCGATAAAGAAAACATGGTGTATGAACACAGTGGAATATTATACAGCCGTGAAGAATGAGGCCATACTGTCTTCAGAAAAATGGTTACAACTTGAGATTATCATGCTAAATAAATTAAGCCAGACTTAGAAAGGTACGTAATGCATGTGAAACCTAAAATATAAGTAAGTAAATTGAATAAAATAAAAGAGACATGGCCGGAAACTAGAAATAGAGATGAGGAAGAGGTCAGAAGATGAAGAAAGCAGAGAGGGATGGGTAACTATAGGAACAAGATGATTTTCCTTCCTGGCTTCACTGTATCATACTTTCATTTACACAAGAAGTATTGAGACATTCCAGAAATTTCCAAAACAATTTTCCTTAAGGGTTAGAAATGTTGGCATCAGGGGCTAGGGATTTAGCTCGGTGGCACCGCACCTGCCTTGCAAGCGTAAGGTCTTGAGTTTGATCCCTGGTACCATGAAAGAAAAAGAGAGAGAGAGAGGAGAGAGAGAGAGAGAGAGAGAGAGAGGTAGATAGATATGGTGTCAGCTGGTAACCCCCGGGGGGCGGTGGCCACAGCAGGTTGCATCTTTTAAATGAATAAAATGATTAGTTATTCAAACTCAGCTACTGACCTCCGTGCTGAAGCACAGCGGCCGTATTGACGCAGAGCGGGAAGGGACAGCACAGGGCGACTGCAGGACGCAGTCTTTGCAGAAACCGCCGCCCCAGTGGGGAGGGTGAAGACTCACCCCTCGCGGTGAGACTCGTCATAACTTCCGGGGCTCCACGCCCCAGCGCCCACTGCCACCCCCCGTGTCCGGGCGGATGACACCAGAAAGCGGTGACTGCTCGGCTTGTGTCCTTCTGTTGCTTTTGCAGAGTTTAAGTCCCATCTGCGTGACCCAATGGCCTTCGCGTGGCGTGATTCATGTCGCGGGTCGAGCCAGCTTGGGCCGTGGTGGGGATGAACCCCAAATTGTCCGTGTGCCCGTCCTCTGCAGCCAACCTCTGTGGTTTCCTGTTTGAACTCTGAAGGGTAAAGCTGCTGCAATCATTGTTGTGCTCATCTTTGCGGGTGTGGACTCTGACTTCCCTGGGGAAAACGGCGAGTGTGACACCCTGGATCGCATGGTTGGTACCAGGACTCAGTGCGTGTCTTTAGGCGCAATGCACTTGGCTCATCTCTATGTTTTGCCAAAGCCTTAAGATTTTCAAGCATCGCTGAAAAGCCCAAGTCCACTGCATCCTCGGAGACTAAAGGTGAGCTTGGAGTTGTCAGCCCATTTCAGAAGTTTCAGCCCATATTGGCTGATCCAACTTGGAAACAGCATGACAGGAGGTCAAGGGTTCCTCCAGCCTTGGGGTCCCCACTGCCTCCCGTGTGAGGCTTGGGGCACAGTCTAAAGAGACTGTGTTGTATATAATATTACGCGGATTATGTAACCTATTGATTATCATTAGGTATACCTAAAGCAAATAAGTAATTAGTGCCCTCAAGACCAAGGCTTTTCAGCATAAGAGAAAGAGAAACAAATAGAAAGTCAAAGAAGTTATGTACAAGCTCTGTCACCCTAAATTTAAGCTGGAAATAGAAGCACAAACTCATTATGCATTTTCTCTGTAAAAGGAAAAGTATCTCTCAGCTTTATCCACCAAAAATGGCTAGAAACTAATAACCTACCAGCAGCAGAGAACTTAGCTTATAGATTGTGGTCTCTAAACACCATTTTCCACTAAAAGGGGCCGGGGTTCCTTGGGAGGCTTCCAGGATTGGACAGGAAAATGGGGCAAAGGATCCCAGAGCATCTCGCTATGCTAGGAGGCAGGACGCTCCCACAGACTATTGAACCCCACTCCCCACAACTTGGGTGCATCCCCCAAGGACCACGTGGTACAGGCATGGTCCCCCGCCTATGGTGCCATTGGAGGTGATGGATCTTTAAGAAGTGGCAATTGGGTCACTGGGGATGTGATCTCCAAGGGGCAGCAGGACCTGGGCCCCTTCCTGGCTCTCTTCCATTCAGTTGTTCTGAGGTGAGCAGTCTTTCCTGCTGTGTGCTCACACCATGACACACAACCTCCCTGCAGGCCCAGAGCCACACTGACAACTGGACCATGGATCGAGAGCGCTGAAACCCTAACCCAAATCAACCCTTCCTTCTTAGAAGCTGTTCACCTCAGGCATTTTGTCACAGTGATAGAAAGTTGACTAACACACCACCCTACTTTATAAACTATTGGTTACCTTTCCTTCCTCTCTTCATCCAAGGGCCACTGGGCAGATCTGAACAAGGTAGATTGTGGGGTGGGGCCAGGCACCACACCCAAGTGAACTGAGAGGGACTGAAATAATGGAAGTTAGAGAAAGAAGACAGAGCTGGGGATGTAGCTCAGTGGTACAGCACTGCCCGGCAAGCTTGAGGTCCTGAGTTCAAGCCCTGGTACTAAAAAGAGAGAGGGGGGAGAGGGAGAGAGAGGGAAAAGAGATACAAGTATGGAAAAAGAGAAGCCAGAATGAACTTTGTTGTACTGCATTGTAATTGAAGATAATGCTAGGAATTCATGGTTTTTTAATAGATAGAAGGGAAGAAATGGAAATACTCCACTGCAAGGTTCTTATATTTTATATGAAATGATACAGCAGCACTTAAAAGTAGACTGTGATTAGTTGAAGTTGTACTATAAGCCTTGAAACAACCATTAAAGCAGTGAAAGAGTTGTAATAAGGCAACATATGAGAGATAATAGGATCATTTAAAATATTTACACCAAAAGAAGACAGGAAAAGAGGGAAAGGGAAACAAGAATAGGTAGGACAAATAGATAATAAGTAATACACCAAAAGAAGACAGGAAAAGAGGGAAAGGGAAACAAGAATAGGTAGGACAAATAGATAATAGTTCAGATTTGAACTCAATCATATCAATAGTCATATTAAATATAAATGGTCTAAATATCCAAACTGAAAGGCAGAGATTGGATTTTAAAACAAGACCTGGTATGCCATTTATAAGAAACACTTTAAAGACAAAAATAGGTTAAAAGTAAGTGAAAATAAGTTAAAAGGTGGGGAAAAAATATACCGTGTTATCACTAAACAGCTGAAATGGTTTAATACTAGTAGAACATGTAGCTTTGAGAGCAAAGAATATTATCAAAGATTTTAAAAAGTAACTTAATAATGACAAAAGTGTCAATTCATTCTGTTTACACACCTAATAACAGACCTTCAAAATTCTTAAAACCAAAAAATTATAAAATGGCAGAGAGAAATCGCTAAATTGACACAGTTGAAGATTCTTGCTTGAGAGTTGACGTATCTTGCTTTCAATAATCGATAGAATGCCGGGCATGGTGGCGTACGCCTGTAATACCAACACTCAGGAGGCTGAGGCAGGAGGATCGCTGTGAGTCCAGACCAGCCTGGGCTACATAGTGAGTTCCAGGTGAGTCTCAACTACATAGTGAGACCCTGTCTCAAAAAGAAACCAATAATTGATAGAACAAGTAAACAGAAAACTAGTATGTGTATAAAAGGTTTGAACATTATCAACCAACCTGACCTAATCAACATTCATAAACACTTTTCCCAGCAGTAGCAGAATCCACATCCTTCCTTGGTTTTGTTTTGGGTACCAGGGATCGAACTCAGGACCTTGCGCTTGTGAGGCTGGGGGTGGCACCACTGAGCTAAATCCCAGGCCCTCCGCATCCCTCTTGTCAAGTTCACACAGAACATTTCTCAAGGTAGACAATACCTGTAGCTGTTTGCATTTGAAAGGGTTCAGGTCATTCAGAGATGCTCTCCTAAAATAATGGAATTGAACTACAAATTAATAACCAAAAAAAAAAAATCTCTGAAAACACCCAAACAACACAATTCTAAATAACGGGTCAAAAAGGAAATCAAAGAGGAAGTTAAAAGGCTTTGAATGAAGCAAGATGGAAAATACAACAGATCAAAATTTGTTGGATTATTAGTTGTAGATTTGTTTCAAATGATGCTTTGTGTCAGGTTGTGTTGAGTTCTCTCCTCAATTCCGAGTTTGCTGAGCGTTCTCTTTTCTCAAAGTGATGACCAGGTGTGTTGGGTTTTGTCAAATGCCTTTTCAGAGTCCATCGGTATGATCATCACTATTTTCTTCTTTAGCCTGTTGATGTGGTGGATTATGTTACTGCCTGGGCCTGACCACAGGCCCAGCTGAACTGATTTGAAATAGTGAATCAGCCTTGCTCAGGCCAATGCACTCAGGAAGTAGAAGTTCTCCTTCCTGTCTCTTTACGCTGGTGGAGCAGGCAAGCCTGCGAGTCACCCAGAACAGACAGGGGCCTGGGACCCTGATCACTGCATGGAGGGAAGTCCCCAGCAACCATCAACACCCAGTCAGCATGCAGGTGAGTCACACGTGTCTTTTGGGGATTTGTCACCATAGTTAGGGTTTCCTTGCGGTTAACCCTAACAGCCATGTATTTTGAACAGTGCCTTCTAATAACTATGAGATACCTGTGAGCGTATCAGAATTTCTTGGTGATTTTATCTGGAATCAATTCTGGAGTATTAAAAGCCTTAAGCTTACTGCCTTTTTTTATCTACCCTGCTAAGAGTATTTTAAAAAGTAGATCATTTTGGACATGAGGCCTGGTTTAAAACTCTGACATCCAAGCCGGGTGTGATGGTGCACGCCTGTAATCCCAACACTCAGGAGGCTGAGGCAGGAAGATCTCTGTGAGTTCAAGAACAGCCTGGACTACATAGTGAGTTCCAGGTCAGTCTCAACTATATAGTGAGACCCTGTCTCAAAAACAAAACAAAACAAAAACTGACATCCAGCTGGGTGTGGTGGTGTACACTTATAATCCCAGCAGTCAGGAGGCTGAGGCAGGAGGATTGCCATAGCTTGAGGCCAACCTGAACTATACAGCAAGACTCTGTTTAAAAAAAAAAAAAAAAAAAAAAAAATCTGACTTCCAACGCATGTGGGAGTGATTGAGGAAACCACATCCAGAAGAGGGGAGGAGAGAGGACTTCATCGCGCCTGGACCCATTACTTTGACCCCCTTGAGTCTGCAGATTACCGGCCTCTGGGTTATGAGGTTCTGCACACAGCCTCCTGAGACTGCTTCTGTTTTCTAGGCCCCAGAAGGGGCGTGTGGATGTCTGGGGAGCCCTTGTCCCTGAATCTTTATTTTACATTATTGGAAGCAGACACAGGGCAGAACTGTGTGCAAACTCGCTGTTTCCAATTAAAACAAACAAGCTGCTCTACTCCAGAGCTCTCCCGCGGCACCTGCTGGCCTCCTTTTAGTAACGCACTTACACATCAAATCCATTTCTCTACACATATGTAGAAACAGACCTACACGCGTTTGTGTATTTTACTTTCGCTTTTTGCTGGTGCTGGGGATTTGAACCCAGGGCCTTCGTGTTCTACAACCTCAGTTAACGGTTCGTTTCTAACAGCGGATCATCCTCTCTTCCAGCCGGGTGAGGGTATTCTTCTGCCCCTCTTTCTTCTCTGGAAGCTCTGGTCTATGTCACCCACCACCTCGGGGGCACCCGGGAGGCTCACTCATTCGCAGCAGGCGCGGCTCCACCGGCCCAGGAAGCTCATCAGCCCTGGAATCGGCGTCTGGAGCCTCCTCTCCCTAGACCACGCTGCTGCCATAAATAAACACCACGTGGGCTCCCTTTACGATCCGGTCAGAGGAAAGGAGCTTTGGCTGCCCAGGAAGCCAGCGAGTGGAGCCCGCCGCTCCCTCAGCGCCCCTGCCCGGGCCATCGCTCCGCAACGCGCCTTGCAGCTCCTGGGCTCATTTTCTGATAGAGCTGTGGGTTTCTACTGCTGATAGCAGAGATCATTCTCCCTTGTAGCTGAATGCTAATTGGCCATTCTCTTGTACACGCAGTCCCTTTGTCGCCCTGTCCCCCAGGGAGAGGTACTTGAGTAAAGAGCAATCTGGAAAGATGGAGGAGGGTGGTTCTGGCTAAATTGCCCATCGCTAAGTCAGAGGTCAAGAAAAGACTCAAATTGGGGGCAAGGGAGAGCTACTTCCAGCATTTCTAGAGCGCTCTGCGAGCCCGTGCTGTCCCCCCTCACTGGCTGCTGCACCCACACACCACAGCCAATCGGTGGCCCAGAAGTTGCAGGGGCTGAGCGTCACCCAGGGCCCAGGCGAGGTCCTGGAGGCCCAGAGATGATGAAGGCACAGTGCAGGAGCCCGTCGTGAAGGAGCTGCCCGTGTGGTGGGACAGAGCCGCGGGAGGAACATGGAGACTCACTGGAGAAAATATCAGAGCTCAGCCTTATAGGGTAAGGAGGGACATCCCGGGGAGAAGTGACAGTGATGCAAAATTACGGGAGCCATAAATGGGGTGGTGGTGGGAGAAATAGTGAGAAATTCGATGTGGCTGAAAGTTAAGGTCTTGCTGGGCCTGGGGGTGCACGCCTGTAATCAGCAGTCAAGAGGCTGAGGCAGGAGGATTGCTGAGAGTTTGAGGCCAGCCTGAATTATCTAGTGAGACCCTGTCTAAAAAAAAAAAGTATGAAAAAGAATGTTAAGGTCACAGGGAAGCCTAGCTCAGGGCTGTGGTGCCCAAGCAGTGTTTTCCATATGTAGTGGACCCTTAACTTACAAACTTAATTCATTCCAGAGAACTGGTGGTGGTAACTCAAGTCAGTCAATTGCCTTCAGAGTCTCTCTCCTATACAGGCAGATCGCAGTGTCCTTCGAGAGACATCGGCCCAGGATTTCTCAATGAACCCCACACCGGGATGGATGCTGTCGTTTTCCTTCCAGAGCTCTTTAGGGATTAGATCTATGTCTGAGACCATCTGGAGGCACAAGCAGCTGGCATTTGGGTTGTAGCACGAGACGTTAATTGTAAGCTAAAACTAAAATTCCGGTTGTACCCCAAGTTATTCGTATGTCAGGATGATCTTAATTCGAGGGCCCACTGCAAGGCTCGTGCACACAAAAAGTGAACAGATTGCCTAATTGAGGAATACTTTACCCTCCACGAAACGCACCTGCGTCAGTGAACGACTCAATGTTTCTAGTGAACGTTCAGAGCCGGGTACCTGTTGCCCATAAGTAACTTTAGGATGACCCAGAAAAAAAGGACTGACTGATGCTACTTGTCAGCTTGGTAGCAGGGCAGAGACAGGGCTGCAGGGGCCAAGCCTGGGCCCTCCTGGAGCCCAGGACGAGTGCGCCCAGGGAGAAAGATTTGCAGCAGTGACTGGGTGAAATTTATTCCACCTCTTAGGTTCTCTTTTGCCAGGAAAAAAAAAAAAAAGCAGATCAAGAACACTTGGGCTGTTTTTACTGGCTAACTATTTAATGGCAGGCATACAAATCAGAATTATACATGATGCTGCCTCTTCAGAAAGAAAAATCAACAGAGAGGCCCTGTCAGGGCACAAGCCCAGGGCGGAGCACAGAGGATCAGACAGACCTGCATGCACCCCTGTCATAGCTTTGGGGACAGGTGGGTCTGGGCTACACACAATGCTATGACGATCATATCACTCTGGGTGTTTCTTTGTTTTGGTTTGGTTTGGTTTTTTTGTACCAGGGATCAAACTCGGGTCCTTGCCCTTGCAAGGCAGGCGGCAGAACCACTGAGCTAAGTCCCCAGTTCCTGGGTATTTGTTGTTGTTGTTGTTGTTTTTAATTGAAAGTAGGAAATTAAACCAAAGCAAATGAAACCAACTTTAACAATCAGAGCAATTCTATTCTGATAAAATCTTTGACTAGGATAATGTGAAAACTATCTCCTTACAATAACTTTAAAATGCTGGGCAAAATAGTACCAAATAAATAAGGAAATCCTCTGCGGCGGCTGAGTTAGCAAAGGAGAAATGGTTCTGCCTGGGCCCAGAACTGGCTGGGTGACCTCTGACCAGGCCCGGAGGACAGACGCCAGGGAGGAGCGGGAGGCTAATCAGAGCCACAGCCCGGGAACTTCATTTTTGAGACAAGAAATGAGCTCTTTGGCTGACAGAGGGGAGAGTTGAAATTCCATTTCTTTGCGAGCTGGCCTCTGAGGGCCGATCTCTTCTACAGGGTGAGCTAGAAAGGACCACCTCCGCTCAGGGAGATCACAAGGGAGTTGTTTATCAGAGCCCGGGCAGAGGGCAGCGGGAGCTGAACTGGATCCCCGAACCCTCCAAAGAGGTTCACGCTGAGTGGGGTCACGTACGCGTTTGCGCGAATGCCTGGTCTGGTTCCGATGCCCAGAAAGGGGGATCAGCGGCAGGCAGGTAATAACCCCGGGCCCCCCAGTAACACAGATGCCGCGGGGCTCTTGGGGAACCCCACACACGGTGAGCTCCCCCCAAAATGAGCCCACAAAATCAAATCACAGTTGGAAGGTAGCCACAGATGCCACGGGAGGCCTAAGGCTGCGGCCCGCGGGGGAAGACAGAATAGGGTTATTTATGGTGATTAAAGGGCAGAATAAAGGATTCAAACTCTCAAGAGAAGAATGATGCATAACGAAACAGGAACAGTCCCAGACGATGACATGGTTTCTGAGATTTGCCTCAAAATCTTCTTGGGCTGAGGAGCTGGGGGCAGGGTTACAGACGAAACAGAACCGGCTGTGGGTTGAAGAGTAATAAATGCATGACAGTTTTTATCCTGTTATCTCTAATTTTATACAGGTTTGAAATTTTCCATCATAAGATAAGACATACACATGCCAGGCATGGTGGCCCACACCTGTAATGCCAGCCCTCAGGAGGCTGAGGCAGGAGGATTGTTCTCATAGGAAGTTCCAGGTCATTCTCAACTACATAGTGAGACCCTGTCTCAAGAAACCAAAAAAAAAGACAGAGAGAGAGAGAGAGAGAGAGAGAGTTCCCTTGTCTCTAATCCTAGTATTCAGGAGGCCGAGGCAGAAGGATCTTGAGTTTGAGGCCAGTCTGGGCTACCTCGCAAGACCCTGTCTCAAAAAACAAAACAAAACAAAATGAAAATTCCTAGAAGTTCCTGGGAATTCCCCCAAACATAGGTTATTCTTAAAACACTTTCAGCATTATTCATAGTCGTAGCCTCATAACCTGAGACATCTGCAAGAATCCTGTTAACTGAGAGTGGTATTCTAGAACAGAAGTGGAAACCCTGGAAGAGAGAGGGCGGGGGACTGTCGGGCAGTGTTCCAACCGCAGAACGTACGGGTCCCCACCGAGGCTCACAGCCCGGCATCGCCATTTCCGGTGACACTGGGCATGGCAGAGTGCACATGTTAAAGACTCAGCTTGCTTCCAAAACTGGCACTTGGTCTTGGCACACCAGTGATAAGATTTATATAAAGCACACTATGCATATAGACTAGTAGTTGTTGCGTTTGCAAAGAGTGACTCAGCCAGTAGACAGGGCCACAGTCCCACGCTGATGGCACAGTGACGGGGACAGGCAGGGCTCACAAGTTAAATCAAGATGTCTCCCCTGTCCCTCTCCAAAATGTCAACCTCACCCTTTGGCTCTGTACCTTGTGTTTCCTGCCCTTGGTTTCAATCTCTGTGGCTCCTTTGAATGAGCAACATTTCTACACCAATTATTAAACTTTAATCTGTAGCCACACGTGGTGGCGCGTACCTATAATGCCAGCGCTTGGGAGGCTGAGGCAGGAGGATGGCCGCAAGTTCCAGGCCAGCCTGGACTACATAATGAGACCCTCTTTCAACAATTAATTAATTAAAATAAACTTTAATTTGCATAGGAAGATTGTGATCCTTTCCCCCATTATTTATACTTATTTTTCTTGGGATCCAGGATTTGAAAAAATATAAATTTGAACCGAGGGTACGGTTTGTATGTATCATACACAAGGCCCTGGGTTCACTTTCCAGCACTATAAAAAGAAAGGGAGAAACTTCATGAAAAAAAAAAAATATATATATATATATATATATAAATTTGAGAAGAAACGGGAAAGACACAGGAAAAGTGTGGACAAACCCAACAGGCACTGAGCACAGCAAATACCAAGAATAACAGTAGCAGCAACTCACAGGGGAGGAAAGGCAGGAGCTCCTTCCATAAACAATGCTGGAACACATTGCTTTCCGTGTGGGAGAAAATAAAACCGGAGCGCTCCGTCACACCACATTATAAATTTGAGAAGAAACGGGAAAGACACAGGAAAAGTGTGGACAAACCCAACAGGCACTGAGCACAGCAAATACCAAGAATAACAGTAGCAGCAACTCACAGGGGAGGAAAGGCAGGAGCTCCTTCCATAAACAATGCTGGAACACATTGCTTTCCGTGTGGGAGAAAATAAAACCGGAGCGCTCCGTCACACCACATGCGAATACCAATGACTTAAAAGCCTAAATTTGATGAGCAAATTTACAATAAACCCTTTAAGGTGAAATTTTTATAAACTTAGGCAGCAAAAGATTTTTTTTTCTTTTATTTTCTTTTGTCCTTCGTGTGTGTGTGTGTGTGTGTGTGTGTGTGTGTGTGTGTTTTGCTACAATGGAACTCATGACCTTGCACATGCTAAGAAAGCAATCTACCACTAAGCAAAGTCCCCACCCCAAGATCTCTTAAGCAAGACATCAAAAGCATAAGGACTGAAAAATTTGGCTAGTTTTATATTTTTAAAAACTTTCTAGCTGGGTGTGGTAGCACACACCTGTAATCCCAGAACTCGGGAGGCTGAGGCAGGAGGATCGCTGTGAGTTCAAAACCAGCCTGGGCTACATAGTGAGTTCCAGGTCAGTCTCAACTACATAGTGAGACCCTGTCTCAAAACAAACAAACAAACAAACTTTCTGAACTTGGGTGCTGTGTTTCACATCTGTAATTGCAGCATTTGGGAGGCTGATGCAGGAGGATGGTAAATCTGAGGGCAGCATGGGCAACATAGGGCGACCCTGTTTCAAAAAATAAAACAAAACAGGGGATGTAGCTCAGTGCAGCATCTTCCTGGAAAGTGCA
Organism: Fukomys damarensis; assembly: GCF_012274545.1. NCBI lineage: Eukaryota > Metazoa > Chordata > Mammalia > Rodentia > Bathyergidae > Fukomys > Fukomys damarensis. Next base: position 5,813,994 of record NW_022900931.1, on the reverse strand, counting down.
AGTCCCTGAGCTTGATTCCCAGTACCAAAAAAAAAAAGTGCACAAAACAACAACAATAAAAACCACTTTCTAGACCAGGCATGGTGGCACATGCCTATAATCCCAGCAATCGGGAGGCTGAGGCAGGAGGATCGCTGTGAGTTCAAAACCAGCCTGGGCTACAGGTCAGCCCAGGTCAGTCTCAACTGCTTAGTGAGACTCCGTCTCAAAAAAAAAAAAAAAAAAAAAAACACATTCAGTATCTATCACAAGATAAAACAAAGTGATAACTAGACCGGGAGAAGACAGAACACATCAACAACAGACAAAGATTTAGTTTCCAGCATACACTAATAACCACAGGAAAACAAGGAGAAAGACAAACAGTCCTTCCAAAGCATGGGTGAAGGATTTAACAAAAGGAGATTACAGAAGAGGAAGTAAATACTTAGTAAGAATAAGAAAAGACAGGATTAGGGATTTAGCTCAGTAGTTCTGCTGCCTGCCTCAAATTCACAAGGCCCTGAGTTTGATCCCCAGTACCAAAAAAACAAAACAAAAACAAAGAATGTTCAAAGCAGCATTATTATGTGTAATATAGAAAAATCCAAAATAAGCTAAACATTCTTCAGTAGCAGTAAGGACAGCATTTTCTTTTTCTTTTCTGGTTTTTTGTTTGTTTGTTTTTTTGTTTTTTGAGACAGGGTCTCACTCTGTAGTTGAGACTGACCTGGAACTCACTCTGTAGCCCAGGCTGGTCTCGAACTCACAGCGATCCTCCTGCCTCAGCCTCCCGAGTGCTGGGATTACAGGCGTGCGCCACCACGCCTGGCAAAAATAGCACCTTGATGGAGGGCTGGGGAGGGAGATTATCAGGTGAGGCCCTGGGCTCAATTTCCAGGAAAGAGATGGGGGGGTGTTAACGTAGAAGAGCAAAAATAAGGAATTTACAACTACATGTAATTTTATAACAAATCTCAAAAAGAAAGTAATTCTCAGATGATCAAAATGATGGCTTAGTGTTGTTATTGTTGTTGTTTTGGTTTTTTGAAACAGTCTCCCTATGTAGCTCATACGGGCCTTGAACTCACTAGTAGCCTAGGGTGGCTTCAAACTCACAGTGATCCTCTTGCCTCAGCCTCCCAAGTGTGTGTGTACATATATATATTTGACATAGACACTTTTAATAAAATCTCCTATTATGAATAAGAGGGAGGGCTGGGAATGTAGCTCTAGTAGTTCGGCCACCTGCCTTGAAAGTGCAAGTTCCCTCGATCCCTGGTACCAAAAAGAAAAAAAGACCGGGCATGGTGGGGCACGCCTGTAATCCCAGCACTGGGGAGGCTGAGGCAGGAGGATCGCTGTGAGTTCCAGATCAGCCTGGGCTGCATAGTGAGTTCCAGGTCAGTCTCACTACATAGTGAGACCCTGTCTCAAAAAAACCAAGAAAGAAAAAAAGAAAAGGGCTGGGGATTTAGCTCCGTGGCTCCGTGGTTCCTCCGCCTGCCTTGCAAGCACAAGGACCCGAGTTCAATCCCTAGTTCCAAAACGAAAGAAAGAAAGAAAAGAGATTGAGCTGGCTGTGGTGTGCGCCTGTAATCCCAGCACTCTAAAGGCTGAGCGGAGGATCACAGTGAGTTTGAGGCCAGCCTGGGCTACGCAGTGAGTTCGAGGCAGGCATGGACTACATAACAGACGTTACACTGTCTCAGAAAACCAAAACCAAACCAAACCAAAACAAACCAGCAAACGAAAAGAATAAGGGGGATAGTTATATACAATAATAGGAACAACTTTGTAAATAATAGACAACCTTCATTCACTCAAAATCAGGTCAAGATTGTCAGAGAAGAGAAAAAAGAGCAAAAAGTTAAAATTGCCAACTGCAAGAAGAAATCAGTGAATCCATCATTGTTAATTTGGAATTCGATGCGAGCTGTCATGGGCTCTGAGAAGAAGAGGGAAGAGTGCGGAGCAGGGCGGGTGACGGAAGGAGAGAGTGGAGGAAGAGGGAGGCTCAGCCCGCTTCACGGGACAGCCTGGAACCCGCATGCAAAACAGTCATGAAACAGAACCATGAAATAACCGTGAAAAATAATCTGTGCTACGTAGTCCCTTGATAGATCCAGCGGGCAAAATGGAGATATGAAGATTAATAGACAGTAACACAATCATCACTGGGTGTTGTGGCCCATACCTGTAATCCCAGCACTCTGGGAGGCTGAGGCAGGAGGATCGCAAGTTTGAGCCCAGCTTGGTCAATATGGTAACTTAGAGAGACCCTGTCTCATCTCGAAAGAAGGAGAGGGATGCTAGGGATGTAGCTCAGTGCAAAGGCCTTGGGTTCAACCTCCAGTGCCACCCTCCGCAAATTTCTACATCCGAGAATTACAAAACCTATGTTCAAGTACACATGGAAATTTTACAAAAATCGTATGTGGGGTAGGTTGCAACTTTGTTCTCCACACATGTGGTGAGTTGATATTTGGTCGCAACACAGTACGATCAGAAACACATCATGTAATTTTACTTTTGTCTTCTTTTTTTTTTTTTGTACCAGGGATCGAACTCAGGACCTTGCGAGGCAGGTGGTGGCACCGCTGAGCTACATCCCCAGCCCTAAATCGTATGATTATTTTAAAGCTTGTATGTCTTGAGCGTGAAATTCAGATTATTTAGGATAAGAGTTAAGGACGCTGTCATCAGTGAAATCCGAAACTATGTAGAATTAAAGACGGTGAAGGCCCGGAGTGGCAGAACTTTGGAAAGCTCGGGCTAGAGGGGCCTGGTGGAGGACGGAGGTCTCGAACGCTAGGAAAGGGTCGGGAACCCGGTGAGCTAAGTGTCCAACTCCAGAAGCAAGAAAAGGATAGAATAAAAGAACACAGAAAGTAAAGAAAGACCTGAGAGGCTCATCCAGGCCCAGCTGGGCCTCTGAGAAGACGGGATGGGACTGAGCAGAGCCCCAGCAGGAGGACCTGAGGGCCAGGGCTTCTCCACCTGTTATTTGCGAGCTCCACACCGCCGTCCCCTCTGCCCTCCTCCCTTCCTAAAAGAATCACAGTTTGGGTTGCGAGAGTAATCTAGAGTGTCCGCCACCACATCGTAGTCCCAGCTTCCCTGTGCCTCAGAGTGGCCGGGTGACAGTTTTGACCAATGACATAGGGGCTGAAATTTGCTAGGTGCGTTATTAGCCAGCTTTTATTTATTTCTTTTCTTCTTTTTTTTTGTACCGAGGATTGAACTCGGGACATGGCACCTGCAAGGCACCACTGAGCTACATCCCCTGCCCTTATTTATTTTATTTTGAGACAGGATCTCTAAATTATCCGGGCTGGCTTCAGACTTTCAGTCCTCCTGCCTCGGCCTCCCCAGTAGCTGGGATTACAGAAGTACATCACTACGCCAGGTCCGAAATGTAGAGGTTTACAGCAAAAGACATTTGTATTGGCACGGAGCTTCTGTGGGTCAGAATTTGGGAGCACCTTCGGGCGGGTTCCAGCTCAGGGTCCTTGGGAGGCTATAATCAGGAGTGCTGCAGGCACGTGAAGAAGCTTGGCTGGGGCCAGAGGATCCTCTTTTAAGAGAGTGATTTGAGACTAGGGATGTGGCTCAGTGGTTCTGCTGCCTGCCTTACAAGCGCAAGGTATGGGGGGGAGGGCAAGGGGGAGG
>NW_022900931.1:5810007-5810240 GCF_012274545.1 Fukomys damarensis | reverse complement strand
AGGGGAGAAGGGGGAAGGGGGAGGATATTTGGCAGAGAGTTAAAGTGCACGTCTGTAATCCCAGTTGAGAGGCTGAGACAGGATTGGGATTTGAGGCCAGCCTGGACTACATAGCGAGATCCTATTTCTTCTTTGGGTGGGGAGGGTGGTACTGGGGATTGAACTCGTCCTTGCGCTTGCAAGACAGGCCACCCAACCAACGGCTGAGCTGCATCCCCGGCCCTAGAGATCCT
>NW_022900931.1:5806779-5809897 GCF_012274545.1 Fukomys damarensis | reverse complement strand
GCACATCCAACCAACCACCCACTCACCCAGTAACTCATCCGCCCAATCACCACCCACCCATCCCTTCCAGAGAGCCTGGAGTGCCAGGCACAATTCAGGACATGAGTAGGGTTAGGCCCTCGCCTTTCAGCTTGGGAGCACAGACAAGGGACCATTCTAATGCAAGTGCGATACATATTAAGTAGCTAAAAGAAGATAAAGTCTTAACTGTGTTAGTATTTTTCTTCTCTTATTCAATCAGAAGGCTCTGTTTGCCTCAGGGATAACTGTGATTTTCACGGTAGGGATGCAGAGAGGAAAAAAGACATTTTGACTGTGAAGACTGAACACCTCATACAACTGGCTCAGTTGGGAGAAAAAACACCAAACACCAAAGGATCCCTGTAAGAAGCAACGAGAACAGGCACACACCTGTGATCCCAGCACTCTAGGAGGCTGAGGCATGAGGATCACAAGTTCAAACCTAGCACAGGCAATTTAGTGACTTAGCAATACCCTATCTCAAAACAAAGAATTAAAAGAGATGGGGGTGTAGCTCAGTGCCAAGCCCCTGGGTTCAATCTCTTTTAGGGAGAAGGAGAAGGAAGAGGAGGAGAGTGGAGGTAAGTAGCCTTAGATCCTAAGCAATGTGCAAGATCAGTAGGAGAGACCATCACAGTCCGGAAGTCAGGGGGCAGAGGTGAGGGTTCCAGGCCCCTCCTCTGGGCAGAGTGATAGTGAGAGGCCCCAACAGCACAGGGCCCAGGCTGAGTCCTGGCCAGTAAGAGCCAGGAGCATCAGGTGCTCCCCAGAGGGCTGGGACGGCCCCCTCACAGCGTCAGGGCGAGCGAGAGCCTTGTGGGGGGCGCCTTGAGGCCTTCAGGCTGAATATACTTTGACTTTAGCTTTTTTTTTGGAGGAGACTCCGGTCCTTGTGCTTGTGAGGCAGGCAGTGGCACCTCTGAGCTAAATCCCCAGCCCTGATTTCCTTTCTTACTTTTTTGAGATCCGGTTTTGCTAAGTCACTAAGTTGCCCCAGGCTGGACACGAACTTGTGATCCTCCTGCCTCAGCTTTCCAGAGTTCTGAGTGGTTTTCTTGTTGAGAGTCTCGCTGTGTATGCCAAGCCGGTCTCCAATCGGCAGTTTCCCAGGTACTGGAATTGCAAGTGTGTCCACTGTGCCTGGCAAAATGAGTTTTAAGTGATGCCTGATGGGCCGGAAGGCCCTTAGCTACCTGCTCCCTGTCCTGGTCACCCATTCCCACACAGCCTTTCCCACAGCACCCCACGGTGCCGACAGCTCCCACAGTCCAGGGGGGTCTCAGGCCTTGCTGTCTTAGACACTGTGCATCGAATTGGGATCCTATGTGGAGAAACTGGTCCTTTTCCTGATGCACAGACTTGGGATGAGAGGACCACAGCTGGTGGGGACAGGGGATGTCAGACAGCAGGCGCGGGGTGCAGGGACAGACCTGCAAGTGACCCAAGTCACTCAGGGCCTGCCCCAGGCCTTGGGGTTCCGCAACAGAACCTAGGGAGTAGCAGCCTGCAGGCAGCTCTCACAGCTGCACCTCCATGGCCAAAATGACCTTAGGAGACTGGTGGGACCCAGAGTCATCCACAAAGCAGGGCGCAGCGACACATGCCTGAAATCCGAGCCCTCTGGGAGGCTGAGGCAGGAGGATCGAAAGTTTGAGCCCAGCCTGGGGCAACTTAGTAAGATCCTGTCTGAAAATTTTTTTAAAGGGCTGGGAATGTAGCTCAGTGCAAAAGCCCTGGGTTCAGTGCCTAGTATTGCAAAAGAAGCAGGAGCGGGAGAAGGAGGACGGGGAGGAACAGGAGGTGGGGGGAGAAGATTGAGCAGAATCTGAGTAATGGGAGCCACAGGGTGGACCGGAATTATCCACAAGTCCTGCCTGGGCCATCATACGGGGTGCAGACTCTCCCACCACAACTCGGTTACAACCAGTCAGCCCCTGGTCAGCCCTCTATGTCCCCACCACACCCAGCCACTGCCAACGAATCCAAGAGACAGATCTGAGTGGCTTCCTGTCTCCTTGGCAGCTCTTTATTTTTGCAAAAACTGGTGCTGCGTTATTGGCTTCTGTGTGTGCCAGGCAGCGGGCCCTGGCCCAGGATCACACACACGTGTGTGTATTTAAATCTCTCGCATTCTCAGCTCACTGTGGAAATCCACAAAGACCAACAAATGAGGAAAGCACAGGAGTCAGCCACAGCGCCTTGGCTTCGACAGAGACACAGCAGTAGGCAGAGAACCGCAAAGCTATGAGTAGAAGGAAGGAAGGGGGGGCTGCAGGTACAGCTTGATCAAGGCTGTTGGCCAGCAGCAGCCATCACTGGCTGATGACAGGTGAGATATTCTGTGTGACTGGGTAGGGACGCCTATCTGCCTGTTCTCTTTGGCCTTCAGTTGGAAATGGGGACAAAAATCAGGGAAGCCGTTACCTTTAATCAAGTCCTGGCCATTCGGGGCCGATGGTTATAGGCTTGCAGGGCTGTCACTGGAGGCGGCACTCTGGCTTCCCAGGTGCTTGCTGCAGATAACCAGGCTGATTTCCTGGGCTTGCTGCTGCTCGTGGGGCACAGTTTTATTTCTTATACATGCCCTGGCCGCTGTTGGCCAGCATAATAAATGCACCCTCCCGTGGAGGGTCACTCAAAGCCCTTGTCCAGCGTGCGGCTCTCCAACGATGTCACACCACGAGCCCACGAGATGACACAATAAAGACCGCGGCTGCCCGTGTCTGCCCAGCATGGCCCTGGAAGCCACCGCGTCACCTGGGGAGGCCGCGTGCGACCCCTCTGATCACCCGTGTGGACTCAGCCGGGCCCACAGGGAGCTCTGACAAGAGCAGAAAGCAGCGGGCCAGGAGGCAGGCGAGCCGCCCTCCTACACTATTAGGACGAACAGCGCTGCCAGGCAAGCCCGCCCTTGTGCCATCGGGATGAGGAGGAACTTTGGAGTCTTGATGGTGAGGAGGGAGGAGCAGTGCGGGACCCTCAGCCCATGAGGGAGAACAGCTCAGGACGGGCCAGAGCCCAGGGCCCCATGCGCACCGGGCGAGCACTCTGCCACTGCGCGGCGCCCCGGCCCGGCCTGGCGCCCTCTGGTACCGGG
>NW_022900931.1:5795231-5805991 GCF_012274545.1 Fukomys damarensis | reverse complement strand
GTGCGGCTCTCCAACGATGTCACACCACGAGCCCACGAGATGACACAATAAAGACCGCGGCTGCCCGTGTCTGCCCAGCATGGCCCTGGAAGCCACCGCGTCACCTGGGGAGGCCGCGTGCGACCCCTCTGATCACCCGTGTGGACTCAGCCGGGCCCACAGGGAGCTCTGACAAGAGCAGAAAGCAGCGGGCCAGGAGGCAGGCGAGCCGCCCTCCTACACTATTAGGACGAACAGCGCTGCCAGGCAAGCCCGCCCTTGTGCCATCGGGATGAGGAGGAACTTTGGAGTCTTGATGGTGAGGAGGGAGGAGCAGTGCGGGACCCTCAGCCCATGAGGGAGAACAGCTCAGGACGGGCCAGAGCCCAGGGCCCCATGCGCACCGGGCGAGCACTCTGCCACTGCGCGGCGCCCCGGCCCGGCCTGGCGCCCTCTGGTACCGGGAGCGCGCCGGACTTTGCTGTGACATCTGTTTCCAGCTAGCGTTTCCAACCAGGCTCTCCCAAGGCCGCTGCTGCACCGTAGCACCCAGTGTCAAAGACAAGAAAGCGGACCGAGGAGCGGGGTGTGAGGAGGGTCGCAGCAGGTGCAAGGCCAGCCTGGGTTCCTAGTGAGTTCAAAGCCAGCCTGGACTACATAGTGAGACCCCGCCTCAGGAAAGGAGAGGGGAGGGGAGGAGAACCAGGCACGGCAGGCCAAGGGCTGCAGGACTGGCATTGGCCCATCTGGATCTGTGCCGCGTTGTGGGTAGAGCGCTCCTTTAATTTCCTTTGGTTTTAGATTTCTTCCTGGCACTGCGAACATTAAAATGCCAGCCCCTTTCCATCCATTCATCTGATCAAGATCTGCTGAATACCTTAGTGATGGCTGCTCTGACAAGACCAACCAGCTACCTGCCCTGTGATCTCCCACCGAAAGAGACACTGGATGTTCAAGGTGGCCCCGGCCTTTAATCTCAGTGACTTGGAAGGCAGAGGCAGGAGAGCCCAAGTTTGAGGCCAGCCTGGGCAACTTAGGTTCTGGCTCAGAATAAAAAATGAAAATGGTAGGGGATGTAGCTCAGTGGCACAGGAGAGAGACAGAGAGAGAGAGAAATTAGAATCTTCTAGACTCGAAACATTTTCAAAGGAAACGTGCTACCTTCCCTCCACCACTTCTGTGTCCTACATTTCAAACTCAGATTTCCCTAAATTCACTGCACCGGTCTCTGGAGGCCCTGAGAGCCCTTGCTGGCCTCCGTGCCTCTGCCCCTACTTCAGCTTCAGCTCCCTTGTACAAGTCAGGGCGAAGCCCCACACGGTTTCCCAGTGTCCCCAGAGGGAGAGCCAGCATCTTCACCCGCCTCCAGGACCAATCCAAACCTGCTCCCTTCCCGCTGCTACCTGCTTTCATTGCTGGGGCCGTGGCAGGGCGAGCTTGGCCCGGGTCTGGGCGGCCGGCCAGGCAGTGACTAATGGCACTGCTTTCCTTCCCAGAGTTGCTGGCTGGCGACAAAACCAGATGCTGTGGGTGCCCGGCTTGTCACCCTCCCGCTGGAGGGCCGCTTGGAGCTTGGCTTGTGATATCTATTTCCAATCAGTGGCTCCCAAGGCTGCCGCCGCACTGTGGCGCCCAACGTGGAAGGCAGGGTTGAGGAGCTGCGTTGCAGGCCGAGTCCAGAAGTTTGCCTCCGAGTAACCTCCAGTGACACCGTTAGTGACCGAGACGTCGACACGCATGCTCCCCGACCGCAGCTTCCCTGCCCTCGGCCCGGGAGTCTTATCACTGCTGTGCTCCTAGGGCCCGTGTCCCTAGGAGGGCCCAGTGATAGGATTTCGATCTTGATTGTCCCTCCCAAAGGTCCCGAGGTAAAGGAGTGCTGCTCAGGCTGTGCTACTGGGACTTGGTGGGACCTAAGGAGGAGGAGCCTTACAGGAGGTCTTTAGGTCATTGGGGTGTGGCCTCCAAGGGGATTGCGGGACTCCAGCCCCTTCTTCTCCTTCCTTCTCCGTCTTTCTCTCTCTCTTGGTTGTTTTGCGCTACGAAGGAGCCAACCATGTGGAGCCAGGAACGCTTTCCAGGCGGAGACGGCACTGTGTGCCAAGGCCCTTGGGCACCAGAGAGTCTGGTGAGTTGGAGGAGCAGGAGAGTCCAAAGTGGTTGCGTGTGATGGGCAAGGGACAATGGTCCCAGTGGAGTCTGTGAGGGATGCTGGAACCAGGGCTGATACTAGGCTTTCCCCTCCTGGCTGAGCTGGAATCTGAGGCTGCTGCATGTTTTTTGGCAGAAGTGCTTTTTGGAGACAGGGTCTTGCTGTGTAGTCCAGGCTGGCCTTGAACTCATGGCCCGGGTCTGGGCGGCCGGCCAGGCAGTGACTAATGGCACTGCTTTCCTTCCCAGAGTTGCTGGCTGGCGACAAAACCAGATGCTGTGGGTGCCCGGCTTGTCACCCTCCCGCTGGAGGGCCGCTTGGAGCTTGGCTTGTGATATCTATTTCCAATCAGTGGCTCCCAAGGCTGCCGCCGCGCTGTGGCGCCCAACGTGGAAGGCAGGGTTGAGGAGCTGCGTTGCAGGCAGAGCCCAGAAGTTTGCCTCCGAGTAACCTCCAGTGACACCGTTAGTGACCGAGACGTCGACACACATGCTCCCTGACCACAGCTTCCCTGCCCTCGGCCCGGGAGTCTTATCACTGCTGTGCTCCTAGGGCCCGTGTCCCTAGGAGGGCCCAGTGATAGGATTTCAATCTTGATTGTCCCTCCCAAAGGTCCCGAGGTAAAGGAGTGCTGCTCGGGCTGTGCTACTGGGACTTGGTGGGACCTAAGGAGGAGGAGCCTTACGGGAGGTCTTTAGGTCATTGGGGTGTGGCCTCCTACGAAGGAGCCAACCATGTGGAGCCAGGAACGCTTTTCAGGCAGAGGCGGCACTGTGTGCCAAGGCCCTTGGGCACCAGAGAGGCTGGTGAGTTGGAGGAGCAGGAGAGTCCAAAGTGGCTGCGTGTGATGGGCAAGGGACAATGGTCCCAGTGGAGTCTGTGAGGGATGCTGGAACCAGGTCTGATACTAGGCTTTCCCCTCCTGGCTGAGCTGGAATCTGAGGCTGCTGCATGTTTTTTGGCAGAAGTGCTTTTTGGAGACAGGGTCTTGCTGTGTAGTCCAGGCTGGCCTTGAACTCACTACGTATCCTAGGCTGGCTTGACTTACAGCGACCCTCCTGCCTCAGCCTCTGGAGTTCTGGATCACAGGCAAGGGCCACCACACCTGACCAGGCTGTGGTATTTTTTTTTCTCATTAAGTTTACTGGTACACTTAAAGCAAACAATACAGTTACATTTATCATTGGGATCTTGTACATTTACATGATATGTCTTGGTTCTTATTTTTTTCCCCATAGGCTGCTGTATTTTAACAATTGTGGACTTGTTCTACAAAGTTTGAAATCTGACTTGGATGCCATCGGTTGTTGATTGTAAATAAGGTAGCTTTAAAAGGAATTCATATGTGTTATGTCCATGCTCTAACTCCCTAATATGAATATAATCATTGCGTACTGCACACATGTACTAATGAAAAGAAATAGATAACTAAAATAAATACATAAATGCATTTCTTTTTTTTTCTTTTTTTTTGGTACCAGGGATTGAACTTGGGTCTTTGAGCTTGTGAGGCAGGTGGCAGAACCACTGAGCTAAATCCACAGCCCAAGGTTGCTTTTTAATGTACCCCAAGAACTGACTCACCCTTCAAAGAGAGGGGATGGATTTGGTCCAAATTATCCAGGACTCAAGAGATCAGCAGAACAAGATTGGGATTCTGGGTTACTGGATCACAATAAAACATGAGATGTGATAAAAAACACAGTGAACGATTCCATTTCAAAACAAACGATTACAATAAAGAACACATGGCCAAGAATTCCCTTCCAACTCCTCCCTCTCTTTGATGACACTTACCTCACTATGCCTGCCACTTTCTGCGGCAGCTCTGGAGTCCTCTTTCCTGACTGTCTTTAGTTGCACTCGCGTGGCTGCCTTGACGAATCGGTTCAACGTATTTCCCTTTCATGGTCATTTTGACTTTGGAGGAGAGCCAGAAGCCACACGGTGCTAGATCTGGTGAATCGGGTGTGTGAGGACCCAGCGTCGTGATTTTATGAGCCTGCCTTTCTGCTGGATGGCAGCAGCAGTCACTGTATTGCTTTTTAATCACACTTCATAAAGTCTCTTAGGAAAGAGAACTTTGAGACTTGCTTCAGAAGGGTACAAGAGCCAGGCATGGTGGCGCACAACTGTGATCCAGCGCTTGCGAGGCTGAGGCAGGAGGATCAATGCGAGTTTGAGGCCAGGGAGTTTAAGGACAGCCTGAAGTACACATCAAGACTTTGTCTCAAAAAAAACCCAAAATGGGCAGGGGATTTAGCTCAGTGGTTCCACTGAGTTCGACCCCCAGTACCCCTGCAAAAAAAAAAAAAAAAAACTCAAAAAAAGAAAAAAGAAAGCAAGAATGATAGGATACGTGTGTCTAAAGCAAGAGGGAGGCTGTGTCTTTTACTGTAATGAAGACCTCTGTCCTCTGTTCTGGTTTTTTGAAGCAGCGATCACACACTGGGTGTAACAGATGTGACTATCACAGTTCAGGAGGCCGGAAGTCTGAAATACAGGTGGGCGCCGAATCAAGGAAGGAGCCTTTCTTGCCTCCCTAGGCCCCGGTGGTTCCCAGTGTTCCGAACTGAACCTCTGCGTCCCCCAGGGCACGTGTTAAAACTCCAGCCGGGGCTGTGTCATCCCCAAGGCAGGACCTCTGGGAGGAGGTTAGGTCTCGAGAGGTCACAAGGGTGGACCCCACTCTGCGATCACTGTCCTCACAGGACGAGACAGGGAGACAGAGAGATGTGCCACGGACTCGCCCACGCCATCTGCCGGACACCCCCCACCCATGGTCATCCTATCGTCGCCCGCAGCAGGTGGTGCCAGCTGCCTCTGCCTTCCCACTGTCACACAGAGACTTAGAGACGCTCTGGCGGCAGCCACTCTGCCACCGGGAGAGACCATGGGATACATGAAAGGTGTCCTCTTTTCCCTGGTGCTGCCAAGCCCGGCCTCGAAGGCCTTCGGGGAAGGCGCTCGGAGAGGACAGGAAAGGAGCCGGTGAGCTCCTCGCTCCTGCGTGGCACAGGGGCAGGGACACCGGCCCCAGGTGGCCCCGTTGCTGTGCCCACAAAACACAGGCATCCTGTGCTGTGGCTCCTTCCCGGTCTGTTTTGTTTTCTGGTGTTTTAAATTTTTTGTTTGTTTGTTTGTTTTGGTACCGGGGTTCAAACTCAAGTCCTTGAGCTTGCGAACCAGTGAGCTGAACCCAGGCCCTCCCTTTGTGTTTTGAAGGCGCCTCTGTACCAGCTCTTCCTCTGTCCCCTGGGGCGGGTCCCTAGGGCCCTGCGGTCAGGCACAGGGACCCTCTCTAGTGCCCAGGGAATGCCAAAGAAAGTCACCAGAGCCCAGCCATTGGTGACGTTAGGGTTGAAGAGCTTGAGTTACTCGCTCTGGATTTACTGTAAACCTGCTAGTGGGGTCGCTCTGATCCATGACGTGCAGCTCAGCTAGCCCTGTGCACCCGGTAGGTGAGATAATTGGGCCATTTGGGCTCACTGGGGAGAAAGCCAATCATAATTTACAGAACTGTTTAAAACAGTCTCTACTATCTCATTTTGAACACTGTGTATACTCCAAAGAAGACTTTTATTAGGATAAATTCGGACCTATGATCACAGCACTCTGGGAGGCCTCTGAGGCAGAAGGATATAGCAAGTTTGAGCCTAGTCTGGACAACTTAGTGAATTAGAGAGATCCTGTCTAAAAAAAAAATTTTTTTTTTAATTTTTAAGTGCTGGGAAGGAGGGGATAGCTCAGCCTGGAGGCCCTGGGCTCAATTACCAGTACTGCAAAAGATGAAAAACATTTTTAATGGCTAAATCTGGGGCCAGGCATGGTGGCACACACCAGTAATCCCAGCCTCCAGGAGGCTGAGACAGGAGGATCACCACAAGTTTGAGGCCAGCACACACTGAGTTCAAGTTCAGCCGGAATTATAGAACAAGACCCTGACTTTAAAAAACAAAACCAAACAACAACAACAAAAAAACACTGGGGCTCTTGGGCTTTCGAGGCAGGCGCCAACACCACTGAGCTAAATCCCCAGCCCAGGCAGGTTCTTATCTACTCCAGTTGAGTGAAATATTTTAACTCTTACTATTAATACCATTGAGGGCCAAAGTACTGAAAGCCCTTTCAAGTTTTATGACCACCCAGAGGAGTGAAGGTGACGTATTTATCACCAGACATTCAAGTAAAGAAACCTTTTCTTTCGTTAACTAAGCTTATAAAATTGTATAATAAAAGATCTGGGAAGCACGTAGCATATTCCTGTAATCCCAACTACTCAGGAAGCTGAAGCAGGAGGGTCCTAAGTCCAAGCCCAGCCTGGGCAACTGAGTGAGAGGGTCCCTGTCTCAAAATAAAAGGGAGTGGGGCTGTCACTCAGGGGAAAGAGCTCACCTAACATACGCAAGGTCCTGAGTTTCATTCCCAGTACCAAAGGAAGAAAAAAAAATCTGTGAAAATATCAATGTAAAGAAGACTATTTAGGGGTAGAAAGGTCTCTTCCTGAGCAGAATACAAGTGTATTTACAAGGTGTATTTGTTAGTTTCTCAGTGCTGGGTGTGGAACCCAGGGTCTTGCACACCAGAAAGTGCAAGACTGAGCTCTGTGTGACCCAGATAAAAATCACTGCAACCCTCTCACTCGATCAGCTTTTGTCATTCAGCGTTTTACGGGTTTGATAAGGCGAAATCAATCTGGCTGAAGACCAAGACTCATCAACCCTGGGCTTCCTGCTATGATGCAGTTACAAAATATCTTTTAAGCAACTTTGAGAAAAGTGATTAAACACGCTGATGTGCGGCCAGCAGCAACCTGTACGGGTCACATGTTTGCACACGTGTGTGTATTTCTGTGTGTGTGTGTGTGTGTGTGTGTGTGTGTGTGTGTGTCTCTGCGGGGTTTTTTTTTTAATGTCACATTCAAAAGAAACAAATGTCCAGAAATCTGTGCCTAATAATTGTACAGTTACACAACAGGTGAGCTAAACTGTTTCAAACTGTTGCCTTTGAAACAGATTTTGCATAGAGATTAAAGGGATAATTCACATTTCAATAATGAGTTATTTTTGTCAGGCTGTGTTTTGGGTGCCTTTTATTCACTACTTGCAAAGCTCTCTGTCAGCACATTTTATAGACAAAAGGCCTGGAGCACAGGAAACACTCACGGAGACAGATAGAGCACTGAGTCTGCAAACAGCTCTTGCTTCTTTTCTGCCACCGCCACTGTCACCAAACCATAGCCCTGCGGGGCTCCATACCCGCCAGGACTCAGGATCCTAGATTACAAAGAATGGAACAATTCGTGTCAAAATGCACACTATTTTTAAAAGATGCTTAAGGTTCTTTAAGGTTCTACTAAGATTTTTTTTTTTTTGGTCTTGAGTCACAGTCCCACTATGTAGCCCAGGCTGGCCTTGAACTCATAGCAATTTGCCTGCCTCAGCCTCCCGAGTGCTGCTGGGATCACAGGCTAACACCACCACGCCAAGCTCTCATAAGATTTTTTTTTAAACACTAATTGGAAGCGGGTCATGTGAGCAGAAATCTGTAACTCTAGAACTCTAGGAAGCTGGGACAGAAAGATTACAAGTTCCTGCCCAGCCTGGGCAACTCAGTGACTTAGCAAAACACTGTCTCAAAATTTAAAAAATTGTAGGGGACAGGGATTTAGCTCAGTGGTTCCACCACCTGCCTCACAAGCAAAAAATTGTAAAAAGACTTGAGAGGTAGCTCAGTGCAAAGGCCCTGGATTCAATTCTTAGTACTGCAAAAGAAAACAACCCATTTTGATATTTAATATATAATAAATATTGACTGCTGTGCCAGTCAGTTTCCCCTTACTATAACAAACACCTAAGATAATAAACTTAAAAAGAAGAAATGTTTGTTTCAGCTGAGAGTGTGGGACGTTTCATTCCATGGTTGGATCTGCTGCTTGGGGCCTATTCTGAGATTTTGCATCATGGTGGGGTCAGCCTGGTGTCCCGTAGTCCCTATGAGGGCCCCTCAGACCTCCCACCAGGCACGGGCTGGGGAATAAACACAG
Source organism: Fukomys damarensis (assembly GCF_012274545.1). Taxonomy (NCBI): domain Eukaryota; kingdom Metazoa; phylum Chordata; class Mammalia; order Rodentia; family Bathyergidae; genus Fukomys; species Fukomys damarensis. The sequence continues at coordinate 5,797,814 of NW_022900931.1, read as the reverse complement.
GGACCTTTGGGAAATGCTTTGGTAGCAATCAATCCTATACTGAGGCTTGAAAGGGAAAAGCAATCCAGAGTCTGGGTTAGCATGTGAATAAATGACATTCAGAGTGCCCTGTGGATAAATACAGGAACTGCCAAGAATAAGACCTAGTTAGTGGGCTGGGGATTTAGCTCAGTGGTGCCGTCACCTGCCTCACAAGCACAAGGTCCTAAGTCCAATCCCCAGTACTAAAAAAAAAATTCTAGGTAGCAAGATTCAGCATGCAGTTCCTATAACGTTCATGCTATTTCCTTGTAATTAAAGGATTATCATACAATGGTTCTAATGGCATACATGGGTTTAACATTTTTTGTACTATGATTTTTATTGCTAGCATAATTTTTTAAATGGGGACCACATAGTAAAATCTCATAGAACTAATATTCCATAAAACACAGTTTGGAAGCTAGTAAGTTTTAAGAGTATGAAATTATTTTCCTTTTCTTCTAAACTAAAATCAGATAAGTGTAAGGCCATGTGTGGTGGCACACACCTGTTATCCCAGGACTCAGGAGGCTGAGGCAGGAGGATCGCTGCAAGTTTGAGGCCAGCCTGGGCTACATAGCGAGATCCTATCTCAAAAACAAACAACGACAATGATAGATAAAAGCAGATCAATATGCTTTCCCCTCCCTCAGTTTTGCTGTCAACCTCAAACTGTTCCAAAAGAATGAAGTCTTTAAAAAAAAAAATGTCAAATCACAAACACAGTGAGCAGGGCCGAGAAAAAACCCTGCAAGGTCGGGTGTGGAGGCACACACCTGTAATCCCAGCACTCAGGAGGCTGAGGCAGGAGGATCGCTCAAGGTTCAAGACCAGCCTGAGATACACAGTGAGTTCCAGGTCAGTCTCAACTACATAGTGAGACCCTGTCTCAAAAAACAAAAACAAAAACAAAAACAAAACAAACAAACAAACAAACCCTGCATGGTGAAGTAGGAGGCAGTGGGAAAAGCCATTTCTCAAGGTCTAGTCTCTGCTCAGGAGATAGAGTTCAGTTCACAATAGGATCCATATATGGCTTTTCCTCTTGCACTTTTGTCCTGTTTGGTTTTTGTTTGGGGTGTGTGTGTGTTTGTGTGTGTGCTGGGAAGGTGACAGAGCAGGAGAGGGGCTGAATCTTCCTTCACCTGGCCCCAGTGCCTCCAAAACAAATCCACACCCGGACCTGACCCCCCTCGTGACAGGTGTCTTGCACCTGTGTCCCCACAGCACTTCATCAGGCAGCACAAAGGCCTGCACCCCTAAAATCACAAGATGGGGGCACACTCCTGTAATCCTAGCACTCGGGAGGCTGAGGCAGGAGGATCCTGAGTTCCAGCCTAGTGGCTTAGCAGGACCCTGTCTTGCACCAAGTTAGAGGACCGGCCCTGTACCCCTGCTCCAACAGGTCACTGACCCTGGGCTGCCCTGCTGCTCCCTGCAGGAATAACAGTTCCCAGGTCCCAGGAAGGACTCAGCTGTGGCCAGCACAGTATGTCCCCTGCATGTAGCGACCACAAAGTTCCAGTGCCCAGAGCAGGCCCTCTAGGCCTGCACAGCCACAGCCGTTCATCTTCTCTGCTCTATGCACAGTTGATTTTCCTCTCTGCTACTTAAGTTCTAACGGAATAACAAAGCTTTTCATTTAAAACTTTTTTTTTTTTTTTTTTTTTTTTTTTTGTTAAGGACAAGTCCAAATCCGGCATGGTGGTGCATAACTGTAATCCCAGCACTCCTGAGGCTGAGGCAGGAGGATCCCTGTGAGTTCGAAGCCAGCCTGGGCTACACAGTGAGTTCAAGGCCAGCTTGAACTGCACAGAGAGACCCAATCTCAAAAAAATGCAAAAGTAAATAAATAAATAAGTACAGGCAAGTCTCATCCAAGGCAGGACTCCAAAACCCATCTCTGAGCTCCTGAGACAGAGACCTCGACCCACATACCTTGCTGGGGCTGCCTGGGGCCACCCTGGTTACTGTGTGGACGGGAGTGGGGATGCTGGGGCTTGGGCACACCCACCCCTGAAGGGACTGTTGCGATCCCAAGGTACCCACGTACTTGAAAAACCTCGGCTTCGGGCCTGAAAACACAGTGTATGCCGACCCGGAAGTGTGGAGAGGTGGGACACACTGGGCACATGCGCGAATTTATTCATTCAGCGAACAGTCACTGAGCACCTGCTATGTGTACCAGACACTGCTTGGGGCTGACAACACAACTGTGAGGAAAACACAGCCCCTGCCCTGCCAACTGACATTCCAGTGGCACAGGCCATAAGCAGAGTCCAGACACGGCAGTGTCCTGCGGAGACACCGGAATGACCTACATAGGCTTCTCTTTTCTGGAGACAGGGTTTTGCTATGTAGCCCAGGCTGGCCTTGAACTCTCCTGTGTCAGCCTCCCAAGTGCTGGTACCACAGGTGTGCACCACCATGCCTGGCTAATCACCAGTTTTTAAAGCCACAGAGCTGGGCTGGGGATTTAGCTCAGTGGTTCCAATGCCTGCCTTGCAAGCGCAAGGACCCAAGTTCAATCTCTGGTACCAAAAAAAAAAAAAAAAAAAAAAA